>NW_025727551.1:1482532-2209083 GCF_021461385.2 Schistocerca piceifrons
CACTAATCCTTCTTTACTGCATCCCTCACTCCCACTCATTGACGAATTCACACGGAAATTGCGTCGCCATGAAATACGATGGGTTCTATGAATTCTCCTTCTAAATCGAGTAACGTTTCTCTGGAAACGACAGGATTTTCTTTTGGGATACGAATAACACATTTCCGATCCACTAATCCGACTTTACTGCATCCCTCACTATTACACATTGACGAATTCACACGGAAATTGCGTCGCCATGAAATACTATGGGTTCTATGACTTCTCCTTCTAAATCGAGTATCGTTTCTATGGAAACGACTGGCTTTTCTTTTGCGATACGACAATCACATTCCCGATCCACTAATCCGTCTTTACTGCGTCCCTCACTAATACACATTGACGAATTCACACGGAAACTGCGTCGCCATGAAATACTATGGGTTCTATGACTTCTCCTTCTAAATCGAGTATCGTTTCTATGGAAACGACTGGCTGTTCATTTGCGATACGAGTATCTCCCTCCGATGCACTAATCCTTCTTTACTGCATCCCTCACTCCCACCCATTGACGAATTCACACGGAAATTGCGTCGCTATGAAATACTATGGGTTTCTAGTCTTCTCCTTCTAAATCGAGTATCGTTTCTATGGAAACGACTAGCTTTTCTTTTGCGATACGAGTATCTCCCTCTCGATGCACTAATCCTTCTTTACTGCATCCCTCACTCCCACTCATTGACGAATTCACACGGAAATTGCGTCGCCATGATATACTATGAGATCTATGACTTCTCCTTCTAAATCGAGTAACGTTTCTATGGAAACGACAGGATTTTCTTTTGCGATACGAGTATCTCCCTCTCGATGCACTAATCCTTCTTTACTCCATCCCTCACTCCCACTCATTGACGAATTCACACGGAAATTGCGTCGCCATGAAATACTATG
This sequence comes from Schistocerca piceifrons, assembly GCF_021461385.2. Taxonomy (NCBI): domain Eukaryota; kingdom Metazoa; phylum Arthropoda; class Insecta; order Orthoptera; family Acrididae; genus Schistocerca; species Schistocerca piceifrons. The sequence continues at coordinate 1,483,463 of NW_025727551.1, forward strand.
GGTTCTATGACTTCTCCTTCTAAATCGAGTAACGTTTCTATGGAAAATACAGGACTTTCTTTTGGGATACGACAATCTCATTTCCGATCCACTAATCCGTTTTTACTGCATCCCTCACTAATACACATTGCCGAATTCACACGGAAATTGCGTCGCCATGAAATACTATGGGTTCTATGACATCTCCTTCTAAATCGAGTATCGTTTCTATGGAAACGACTGGCTTTTCTTTTGCGATACGAGTATCTCCCTCTCGATGCACTAATCCTTCTTTACTGCATCCCTCACTCCCACTCATTGACGAATTCAAACGGAAATTGCGTCGCTATGAAATACTATGGGTTCTATGACATCTCCTTCTAAATCGAGTATCGTTTCTATGGAAACGACTGGCTTTTCTTTTGCGATATGAGTATCTCCCTCTCGATGCGCTAATCCTTCTTTACTGCTTCCCTCACTCCCACTCATTGACGAATTCACACGGAAATTGCGTCGCCATGAAATACTATGGGTTCTATGTCTTCTCCTTCTAAATCGAGTATCGTTTCTATGGAAACGACTGGCTTTTTTTTTCCGATACGAGTATCTCCCTCTCGATGCACTAATCCTTCTTTACTGCATCCCTCACTCCCACTCATTGACGAATTCACACGGAAATTGCGTCGCCATAAAATACTATATGTTCTATGACTTCTCCTTCTAAATCGAGTATCGTTTCTATGGAAACGACTGGCTTTCCTTTTGCGATACGAGTATCTCCCTCTCGATGCACTAATCCTTCTTTACTGCATCCCTCACTCCCACTCATTGACGAATTCACACGGAAATTGCGTCGCCATTAAATACTATGGGTTCTATGACTTCTCCTTCTAAATCGAGTATCGTTTCTATGGAAACGACTGGCTTTTCTTTTGCGATACGAGTATCTCCCTCTCGATGCACTAATCCTTCTTTACTGCATCCCTCACTAAAACACATTGACGAATTCAAACGGAAATTGCGTCGCTATGAAATACTATGGGTTCTATGACTTCTCCTTCTAAATCGAGTAACGTTTCTATGGAAACGACAGGATTTTCTTTTGGGAGACGACAATCACATTTCCGATCCACTAATCCGTCTTTACTGCATCCCTCACTCCCACTCATTGACGAATTCATACGGAAATTGCGTCGCTATGAAATACTATGGGTTCTATGACTTCTCCTTCTAAATCGAGTAATGTTTCTATGGAAACGACTGGCTTTTCTTTTGCGATACGACAATCACATTTCCGATCCACTAATCTGTCTTTACTGCATCCCTCACTAATACACATTGACGAATTCACACGGAAATTGCGTCGCTATGAAATACTATGGGTTCTATGACTTCCCCTTCTAAATCGAGTATCGTTTCTATGGAAACGACTGGCTTTTCTTTTGCGATACGAGTATCTCCCTCTCGATGCACTAATCCTTCTTTACTGCATCCCTCACTCCCACTCAATGACGAATTCACACGGAAATTGCGTCGCCATGAAATACTATGGGTTCTATGACTTCTCCTTCTAAATCGAGTAACGTTTCTGTGGAAACGACAGGATTTTCTTTTGGGATACGACAATTACATTTCCGATCCACTAATCCGTCTTTACTGCATCCCTCACTAATACACATTGACGAATTCATACGGAAATTGCGTCGCCATGAAATACTATGGGTTCTATGACTTCTCCTTCTAAATCGAGTATCGTTTCTATGGAAACGACTGGCTTTTCTTTTGCGATACGACAATCACATTTCCGATCCACTAATCCGTCTATACTGCATCCCTCACTAATACACATTGACGAATTCATACGGAAATTGCGTCGCTATGAAATACTATGGGTTCTATGACTTCTCCTTCTAAATCGAGTATCGTTTCTATGGAAACGACTGGCTTTTCTTTTGCGATACGAGTATCTCCCTCTCGATGCACTAATCCTTCTTTACTGAATCCCTCACTCCCAATCATTGACGAATTCACACGGAAATTGCGTCGCTATGAAATACTATGGGTTCTATGACTTCTCCTTCTAAATCGAGTAACGTTTCTATGGAAACGACAGGATTTTCTTTTGGGATACGACAATCACATTTCCGATCCACTAATCCGTCTTCACTGCATCCCTCACTAATACACATTGACGAATTCACTCGGAATTTGCGTCGCCATGAAATACTATGGGTTCTATGACTTCTCCTTCTAAATCGAGTATCGTTTCTATGGAAACGACTGGCTTTTCTTTTGCGATACGAGTATCTCCCTCTCGATGCACTAATCATTCTTTACTGCATCCCTCACTCCCACTCATTGACGAATTCAAACGGAAATTGCGTCGCTATGAAATACTATGGGTTCTATGACATCTCCTTCTAAATCGAGTATCGTTTCTATGGAAACGACTGGCTTTTCATTTGCGATATGAGTATCTCCCTCTCGATGCACTAATCCTTCTTTACTGCTTCCCTCACTCCCACTCATTGACGAATTCACACGGAAATTGCGTCGCCATGAAATACTATGGGTTCTATGACTTCTCCTTCTAAATCGAGTATCGTTTCTATGGAAACGACTGGCTTTTCTTTTCCGATACGAGTATCTCCCTCTCGATGCACTAATCCTTCTTTACTGCATCCCTCACTCCCACTCATTGACGAATTCACACGGAAATTGCGTCGCCATGAAATACTATATGTTCTATGACTTCTCCTTCTAAATCGAGTATCGTTTCTATGGAAACGACTGGCTTTTCTTTTGCGATACGAGTATCTCCCTCTCGATGCACTAATCCTTCTTTACTGCATCCCTCACTCCCACTCATTGACGAATTCACACGGAAATTGCGTCGCCATTAAATACTATGGGTTCTATGACTTCTCCTTCTAAATCGAGTATCGTTTCTATGGAAACGACTGGCTTTTCTTTTGCGATACGAGTATCTCCCTCTCGATGCACTAATCCTTCTTTACTGCATCCCTCACTAAAACACATTGACGAATTCACACGGAAATTGCGTCGCTATGAAATACTATGGGTTCTATGACTTCTCCTTCTAAATCGAGTAACGTTTCTATGGAAACGACAGGATTTTCTTTTGGGATACGACAATCACATTTCCGATCCACTAATCCGTCTTTACTGCATACCTCACTCCCACTCATTGACGAATTCATACGGAAATTGCGTCGCTATGAAATACTATGGGTTCTATGACTTCTCCTTCTAAATCGAGTAACGTTTCTATGGAAACGACTGGCTTTTCTTTTGCGATACGACAATCACATTTCCGATCCACTAATCCGTCTTTACTGCATCCCTCACTAATACACATTGACGAATTCACACGGAAATTGCGTCGCTATGAAATACTATGGGTTCTATGACTTCCCCTTCTAAATCGAGTATCGTTTCTATGGAAACGACTGGCTTTTCTTTTGCGATACGAGTATCTCCCTCTCGATGCACTAATCAATCTTTACTGCATCCCTCACTCCCACTCATTGACGAATTCAAACGGAAATTGCGTCGCTATGAAATACTATGGGTTCTATGACATCTCCTTCTAAATCGAGTATCGTTTCTATGGAAACGACTGGCTTTTCTTTTGCGATATGAGTATCTCCCTCTCGATGCACTAATCCTTCTTTACTGCTTCCCTCACTCCCACTCATTGACGAATTCACACGGAAATTGCGTCGCCATGAAATACTATGGGTTCTATGACTTCTCCTTCTAAATCGAGTATCGTTTCTATGGAAACGACTGGCTTTTCTTTTCCGATACGAGTATCTCCCTCTCGATGCACTAATCCTTCTTTACTGCATCCCTCACTCCCACTCATTGACGAATTCACACGGAAATTGCGTCGCCATGAAATACTATATGTTCTATGACTTCTCCTTCTAAATCGAGTATCGTTTCTAAGGAAACGACTGGCTTTTCTTTTGCGATACGAGTTTCTCCCTCTCGATGCACTAATCCTTCTTTACTGCATCCCTCACTCCCACTCATTGACGAATTCACACGGAAATTGCGTCGCCATTAAATACTATGGGTTCTATGACTTCTCCTTCTAAATCGAGTATCGTTTCTATGGAAACGACTGGCTTTTCTTTTGCGATACGAGTATCTCCCTCTCGATGCACTAATCCTTCTTTACTGAATCCCTCACTCCCAATCATTGACGAATTCACACGGAAATTGCGTCGCTATGAAATACTATGGGTTCTATGACTTCTCCTTCTAAATCGAGTAACGTTTCTATGGAAACGACAGGATTTTCTTTTGGGATACGACAATCACATTTCCGATCCACTAATCCGTCTTCACTGCATCCCTCACTAATACACATTGACGAATTCACTCGGAATTTGCGTCGCCATGAAATACTATGGGTTCTATGACTTCTCCTTCTAAATCGAGTATCGTTTCTATGGAAACGACTGGCTTTTCTTTTGCGATACGGGTATCTCCCTCTCGATGCACTAATCCTTGTTTGCTGCATCCCTCACTCCCACTCATTGACGAATTCACACGGAAATTGCTTCGCCATGAAATACTATTGGTTCCTTGACTTCTCCTTCAAAATCGAGTATCGTTTCTATGCAAACGACTGGCTTTTCTTTTGCGATACGACAATCACATTTCCGATCCACTAATCCGTCTTTACTGCATCCCTCACTAATACACATTGACGAATTCATACGGAAATTTCGTCGCTATGAAATACTATGGGTTCTATGACTTCTCCTTCTAAATCGAGTATCGTTTCTATGGAAACGACTGGCTTTTCTTTTGCGATACGAGTATCTCCCTCTCGATGCACTAATACTTCTTTACTGCATCCCTCACTCCCACTCATTGACGAATTCACACGGAAATTGCGACGCTATAAAATACTATGGGTTCTATGACTTCTCCTTCTAAATCGAGTATCGTTTCTATGGAAACGACTGGCTTTTCTTTTGCGATACGACAATCACATTTCCGATCCACTAATCCGTCTTTACTGCATCCCTCACTAATACACATTGACGAATTCATACGGAAATTGCGTCGCTATGAAATACTATGCGTTCTATGACTTCTCCTTCTAAATCGAGTATCGTTTCTATGGAAACGACTGGCTTTTCTTTTGGATACGAGTATCTCCCTCTCGATGCACTAATACTTCCTTACTGCATCCCTCACTCCCACTCATTGACGAATTCACACGGAAATTGCGACGCTATAAAATACTATGGGTTCTATGACTTCTCCTTCTAAATCGAGTAACGTTTCTATGGAAACGACAGGATTTTCTTTTGGGATACGACAATCACATTTCCGATCCAATAATCCGTCTTTACTGCATCCATCACTAATACACATTGCCGAATTCACACGGAAATTGCGTCGCCATGAAATACTATGGGTTCTATGACATCTCCTTCTAAATCGAGTATCGTTTCTATGGAAACGACTGGCTTTTCTTTTGCGATACGAGTATCTCCCTCTCGATGCACTAATCATTCTTTACTGCATCCCTCACTCCCACTCATTGACGAATTCAAACGGAAATTAGGTCGCTATGAAATTCTATGGGTTCTATGACATCTCCTTCTAAATCGAGTATCGTTTCTATGGAAACGACTGGCTTTTCTTTTGCGATATGAGTATCTCCCTCTCGATGCACTAATCCTTCTTTACTGCTTCCCTCACTCCCACTCATTGACGAATTCACACGGAAATTGCGTCGCCATGAAATACTATGGGTTCTATGACTTCTCCTTCTAAATCGAGTATCGTTTCTATGGAAACGACTGGCTTTTCTTTTCCGATACGAGTATCTCCCTCTCGATGCACTAATCCTTCTTTACTGCATCCCTCACTCCCACTCATTGACGAATTCACACGGAAATTGCGTCGCCATGAAATACTATATGTTCTATGACTTCTCCTTCTAAATCGAGTATCGTTTCTATGGAAACGACTGGCTTTTCTTTTGCGATACGAGTATCTCCCTCTCGATGCACTAATCCTTCTTTACTGCATCCCTCACTCCCACTCATTGACGAATTCACACGGAAATTGCGTCGCCATTAAATACTATGGGTTCTATGACTTCTCCTTCTAAATCGAGTATCGTTTCTATGGAAACGACAGGATTTTCTTTTGGGATACGACAATCACATTTCCGATCCACTAATCCGTCTTTACTGCATCCCTCACTCCCACTCATTGACGAATTCATACGGAAATTGCGTCGCTATGAAATACTATGGGTTCTATGACTTCTCCTTCTAAATCGAGTAACGTTTCTATGGAAACGACTGGCTTTTCTTTTGCGATACGACAATCACATTTCCGATCCACTAATCCGTCTTTACTGCATCCCTGAATAATACACATTGACGAATTCACTCGGAAATTGCGTAGCTATGAAATACTATGGGTTCTATGACTTCCCCTTCTAAATCGAGTATCGTTTCTATGGAAACGACTGGCTTTTCTTTTGCGATACGAGTATCTCCCTCTCGATGCACTAATCCTTCTTTACTGCATCCCTCACTCCCACTCAATGACGAATTCACTCGGAAATTGCGTCGCCATGAAATACTATGGGTTCTATGACTTCTCCTTCTAAATCGAGTAACGTTTCTGTGGAAACGACAGGATTTTCTTTTGGGATACGACAATTACATTTCCGATCCACTAATCCGTCTTTACTGCATCCCTCACTAATACACATTGACGAATTCATACGGAAATTGCGTCGCCATGAAATACTATGGGTTCTATGACTTCTCCTTCTAAATCGAGTATCGTTTCTATGGAAACGACTGGCTTTTCTTTTGCGATACGAGTATCTCCCTCTCGATGCACTAATCCTTCTTTACTGAATCCCTCACTCCCAATCATTGACGAATTCACACGGAAATTGCGTCGCTATGAAATACTATGGGTTCTATGACTTCTCCTTCTAAATCGAGTAACGTTTCTATGGAAACGACAGGATTTTCATTTGGGATACGACAATCACATTTCCGATCCACTAATCCGTCTTCACTGCATCCCTCACTAATACACATTGACGAATTCACTCGGAATTTGCGTCGCCATTAAATACTATGGGTTCTATGACTTCTCCTTCTAAATCGAGTATCGTTTCTATGGAAACGACTGGCTTTTCTTTTGCGATACGAGTATCTCCCTCTCGATGCACTAATCCTTGTTTACTGCATCCCTCACTCCCACTCATTGACGAATTCACACGGAAATTGCGTCGCCATGAAATACTATTGGTTCCTTGACTTCTCCTTCTAAATCGAGTATCGTTTCTATGGAAACGACTGGCTTTTCTTTTGCGATACGACAATCACATTTCCGATCCACTAATCCGACTTTACTGCATCCCTCACTAATACACATTGACGAATTCATACGGAAATTGCGTCGCTATGAAATACTATGGGTTCTATGACTTCTCCTTCTAAATCGAGTATCGTTTCTATGGAAACGACTGGCTTTTCTTTTGCGATACTAGTATCTCCCTCTCGATGCACTAATACTTCTTTACTGCATCCCTCACTCCCACTCATTGACGAATTCACACGGAAATTGCGACGCTATAAAATACTATGGGTTCTATGACTTCTCCTTCTAAATCGAGTAACGTTTCTATGGAAACGACAGGATTTTCTTTTGGGATACGACAATCACATTTCCGATCCAATAATCCGTCTTTACTGCATCCCTCACTAATACACATTGACGAATTCACACTGAAATTGCGTCGCTATGAAATACTATGGGTTCTATGACTTCTCCTTCTAAATCGAGTATCGTTTCTATGGAAACGACTGGCTTTTCTTTTGCGATACGAGTATCTCCCTCTCGATGCACTAATACTTCTTTACTGCATCCCTCACTCCCACTCATTGACGAATTCACACGGAAATTGCGTCGCTATGAAATACTATGGGTTCTATGACTTCCCCTTCTAAATCGAGTATCGTTTCTATGGAAACGACTGGCTTTTCTTTTGCGATACGAGTATCTCCCTCTCGATGCACTAATCCTTCTTTACAGCATCCCTCACTCCCACTCAATGACGAATTCACACGGAAATTGCGTCGCCATGAAATACTATGTGTTCTATGACTTCTCCTTCTAAATCGAGTAACGTTTCTGTGGAAACGACAGGATTTTCTTTTGGGATACGACAATTACATTTCCGATCCACTAATCCGTCTTTACTGCATCCCTCACTAATACACATTGACGAATTCATACGGAAATTGCGTCGCCATGAAATACTATGGGTTCTATGACTTCTCCTTCTAAATCGAGTATCGTTTCTATGGAAACGACTGGCTTTTCTTTTGCGATACGAGTTTCTCCCTCTCGATGCACTAATCCTTCTTTACTGAATCCCTCACTCCCAATCATTGACGAATTCACACGGAAATTGCGTCGCTATGAAATACTATGGGTTCTATGACTTCTCCTTCTAAATCGAGTAACGTTTCTATGGAAACGACAGGATTTTCATTTGGGATACGACAATCACATTTCCGATCCACTAATCCGTCTTCACTGCATCCCTCACTAATACAAATTGACGAATTCACTCGGAATTTGCGTCGCCATGAAATACTATGGGTTCTATGACTTCTCCTTCTAAATCGAGTATCGTTTCTATGGAAACGACTGGCTTTTCTTTTGCGATACGAGTATCTCCCTCTCGATGCACTAATCCTTGTTTACTGCATCCCTCACTCCCACTCATTGACGAATTCACACGGAAATTGCGTCGCCATGAAATACTATTGGTTCCTTGACTTCTCCTTCTAAATCGAGTATCGTTTCTATGGAAACGACTGGCTTTTCTTTTGCGATACGACAATCACATTTCCGATCCACTAATCCGTCTTTACTGCATCCCTCACTAATACACATTGACGAATTCATACGGAAATTGCGTCGCTATGAAATACTATGGGTTCTATGACTTCTCCTTCTAAATCGAGTATCGTTTCTATGGAAACGACTGGCTTTTCTTTTGCGATACGAGTATCTCCCTCTCGATGCACTAATACTTCTTTACTGCATCCCTCACTCCCACTCATTGACGAATTCACACGGAAATTGCGACGCTATAAAATACTATGGGTTCTATGACTTCTCCTTCTAAATCGAGTAACGTTTCTATGGAAACGACAGGATTTTCTTTTGGGATACGACAATCACATTTCCGATCCAATAATCCGTCTTTACTGCATCCCTCACTAATACACATTGACGAATTCACACGGAAATTGCGTCGCTATGAAATACTATGGGTTCTATGACTTCTCCTTCTAAATCGAGTATCATTTCTATGGAAACGACTGGCTTTTCTTTTGCGATACGAGTATCTCCCTCTCGATGCACTAATCCTTCTTTACTGCATCCCTCACTCCCACTCATTGACAAATTCACACGGAAATTGCGTCGCCATGAAATACTATGGGTTCTATGACTTCTCCTTCTAAATCGAGTAACGTTTCTATGGAAACGACAGGATTTTCTTTTGGGATACGACAATCACATTTCTGATCCACTAATCCTTCTTTACTGTATCCCTCACTAATACACATTGACGAATTCACACGGAAATTGCGTCGCCATGAAATACTATGGGTTCTATGACTTCTCCTTCTAAATCGAGTAACGTTTCCATGGAGACGACAGGATATTCTTTTGGGATACGACAATCACATTTCCGATCCACTAATCCGTCTTTACTGCATCCCTCACTAATACACACTGACGAATTCATACGGAAATTGCGTCGCTATGATATACTATGGGTTCTATGACTTCACCTTCTAAATCGAGTATCGTTTCTATGGAAACGACTGGCTTTTCTTTTGCAATACGACAATCACATTTCCGATCCACTAATCCGTCTTTACTGCATCCCTCACTAATACACATTGACGAATTCATACGGAAATTGCGTCGCTATGAAATACTATGGGTTCTATGATGGCTCAAATGGCTCTGAGCACTATGCGACTTAACTTCTGAGGTCATCAGTCGCCTAGAACTTAGAACTAATTAAACCTAACTAACCTAAGGACATCACACTCATCCATGCCCGAGGCAGGATTCGAACCTGCGACCGTAGCGGTTATGGGTTCTATGACTTCTCCTTCTAAATCGAGTATCGTTTCTATGGAAACGACTGACTTTTATTTTGCGATACGAGTATCTCCCTCTCAATGCACTAATCCTTCTTTACTGCATCCCTCACTCCCACACATTGACGGATTCACACGGAAATTGCGCCGCTATGAAATACTATGGGTTCTATGACTTCTCCTTCTAAATCGAGTATCGTTTCTTTGGAAACGACTGGCTTTTCCTTTGCGGTACGACAATCACATTTCCGATCCACTAATCCGTCTTTACTGCATCCCTCACTAATACACATTGACGAATTCACACGGAAATTGCGTCGCTATGAAATACTATGGGTTCCATGACTTCTCCTTCTAAATCGAGTATCGTTTCTATGGAAACGACTGGCTTTTCTTTTGCGATACGAGTATCTCCCTCTCGATGGACTAATCCTTCTTTACTGCATCCCTCACTCCCACTCATTGACGAATTCACATGGAAATTGCGTCGCCATGAAATACTATGGGTTCTATGACTTCTCCTTCTAAATCGAGTAACGTTTCTATGGAAACGACAGGATTTTCTTTTGGGATACGACAATCACATTTCCGATCCACTAATCCGTCTTTACTGCATCCCTCACTAATACACATTGACGAATTCATACAGAAATTGCGTCGCTACGAAATACTATGGGTTCTATGACTTCTCCTTCTAAATCGAGTATCGTTTCTATGGAAACGAATGGCTTTTCTTTTGCGATACGACAATCACATTTCCGATCCACTAATCCGTCTATACTGCATCCCTCACTAATACGCATTGACGAATTCATACGGAAATTGCGTCGCTATGAAATACTATGGGTTCTATGACTTCTCCTTCTAAATCGAGTATCGTTTCTATGGAAACGACTGGCTTTTCTTTTGCGATACGAGTATCTCCCTCTCGATGCACTAATCCTTCTTTACTGCATCCCTCACTCCCAATCATTGACGAATTCACACGGAAATTGCGTCGCTATGAAATACTATGGGTTCTATGACTTCTCCTTCAAAATCGAGTAACGTTTCTATGGAAACGACAGGATTTTCTTTTGGGATACGACAATCACATTTCCGATCCACTAATCCGTCCTCACTGCATCCCTCACTAATACACATTGACGAATTCACTCGGAAATTGCGTCGCCATGAAATACTATGGGTTCTATGACTTCTCCTTCTAAATCGAGTATCGTTTCTATGGAAACGACTGGCTTTTCTTTTGCGATACGAGTATCTCCCTCTCGATGCACTAATCCTTGTTTACTGCATCCCTCACTCCCACTCATTGACGAATTCACACGGAAATTGCGTCGCCATGAAATCCTATTGGTTCTATGACTTCTCCTTCTAAATCGAGTAACGTTTCTATGGAAACGACAGGATTTTCTTTTGGGATACGACAATCACATTTCCGATCCACTAATCCGTCTTCACTGCATCCCTCACTAATACACATTGACGAATTCACTCGGAATTTGCGTCGCCATGAAATACTATGGGTTCTATGACTTCTCCTTCTAAATCGAGTATCGTTTCTTTGGAAACGACTGGCTTTTCTTTTGCGATACGAGTATCTCCCTCTCGATGCACTAATCCTTGTTTACTGCGTCCCTCACTCCCACTCATTGACGAATTCACACGGAAATTGCGTCGCCATGAAATACTATTGGTTCCTTGACTTCTCCTTCTAAATCGAGTATCGTTTCTATGGAAACGACTGGCTTTTCTTTTGCGATACGACAATCACATTTCCGATCCACTAATCCGTCTTTACTGCATCCCTCACTAATACACATTGACGAATTCATACAGAAATTGCGTCGCTACGAAATACTATGGGTTCTATGACTTCTCCTTCTAAATCGAGTATCGTTTCTATGGAAACGAATGGCTTTACTTTTGCGATACGACAATCACATTTCCGATCCACTAATCCGTCTATACTGCATCCCTCACTAATACACATTGACGAATTCATACGGAAATTGCGTCGCTATGAAATACTATGGGTTCTATGACTTCTCCTTCTAAATCGAGTATCGTTTCTATGGAAACGACTGGCTTTTCTTTTGCGATACGAGTATCTCCCTCTCGATGCACTAATCCTTCTTTACTGCATCCCTCACTCCCAATCATTGACGAATTCACACGGAAATTGCGTCGCTATGAAATACCATGGGTTCTATGACTTCTCCTTCAAAATCGAGTAACGTTTCTATGGAAACGACAGGATTTTCTTTTGGGATACGACAATCACATTTCCGATCCACTAATCCGTCCTCACTGCATCCCTCACTAATACACATTGACGAATTCACTCGGAAATTGCGTCGCCATGAAATACTATGGGTTCTATGACTTCTCCTTCTAAATCGAGTATCGTTTCTATGGAAACGACTGGCTTTTCTTTTGCGATACGAGTATCTCCCTCTCGATGCACTAATCCTTGTTTACTGCATCCCTCACTCCCACTCATTGACGAATTCACACGGAAATTGCGTCGCCATGAAATCCTATTGGTTCTATGACTTCTCTTTCTAAATCGAGTATCGTTTCTATGGAAACGACTGGCTTTTCTTTTGCGATACGACAATCACATTTCCGAACCACTAATCCGTCTTTACTGCATCCCTCACTAATACACATTGACGAATTCACACGGAAATGGCGTCGCTATGATATACTATGGGTTCTATGACTTCTCCTTCTAAATCGAGTATCATTTCTATGGAAACGACTGGCTTTTCTTTTGCGATACGAGTATCTCCCTCTCGATGCACTAATAGTTCTTTACTGCATCCCTCACTCCCACTCATTGACAAATTCACACGGAAATTGCGTTGCCATGAAATACTATGGGTTCTATGACTTCTCCTTCTAAATCGAGTAACGTTTCTATGGAAACGACAGGATTTTCTTTTGGGATACGACAATCACATTTCCGATCCACTAATCCTTCTTTACTGCATCCCTCACTAATACACATTGACGAATTCATACAGAAATTGCGTCGCTACGAAATACTATGGGTTCTATGACTTCTCCTTCTAAATCGAGTATCGTTTCTATGGAAACGAATGGCTTTACTTTTGCGATACGACAATCACATTTCCGATCCACTAATCCGTCTATACTGCATCCCTCACTAATACACATTGACGAATTCATACGGAAATTGCGTCGCTATGAAATACTATGGGTTCTATGACTTCTCCTTCTAAATCGAGTATCGTTTCTATGGAAACGACTGGCTTTTCTTTTGCGATACGAGTATCTCCCTCTCGATGCACTAATCCTTCTTTACTGCATCCCTCACTCCCAATCATTGACGAATTCACACGGAAATTGCGTCGCTATGAAATACTATGGGTTCTATGACTTCTCCTTCAAAATCGAGTAACGTTTCTATGGAAATGACAGGAATTTCTTTTGGGATACGACAATCACATTTCCGATCCACTAATCCGTCCTCACTGCATCCCTCACTAATACACATTGACGAATTCACTCGGAAATTGCGTCGCCATGAAATACTATGGGTTCTATGACTTCTCCTTCTAAATCGAGTATCGTTTCTATGGAAACGACTGGCTTTTCCTTTGCGATACGAGTATCTCCCTCTCGATGCACTAATCCTTGTTTACTGCATCCCTCACTCCCACTCATTGACGAATTCACACGGAAATTGCGTCGCCATGAAATCCTATTGTTTCTATGACTTCTCTTTCTAAATCGAGTATCGTTTCTATGGAAACGACTGGCTTTTCTTTTGCGATACGACAATCACATTTCCGAACCACTAATCCGTCTTTACTGCATCCCTCACTAAAACACATTGACGAATTCATACGGAAATTGCGTCGCTATGAAATACTATGGGTTCTATGACTTCTCCTTCTAAATCGAGTATCGTTTCTATGGAAACGACTGGCTTTTCTTTTGCGATACGAGTATCTCAGTCTCGATGCACTAATACTTCTTTACTGCATCCCTCACTCCCACTCATTGACGAATTCACACGGAAATTGCGACGCTATGAAATACTATGGGTTCTATGACTTCTCCTTCTAAATCGAGTAACGTTTCTATGGAAACGACAGGATTTTCTTTTGGGATACGACAATCACATTTCCGATCCAATAATCCGTCTTTACTGCATCCCTCACAAATACACATTGACGAATTCACACGGAAATTGCGTCGCTATGAAATACTATGGGTTCTATGACTTCTCCTTCTAAATCGAGTATCGTTTCTATGGAAACGACTGGCTTTTCTTTTGCGATACGAGTATCTCAGTCTCGATGCACTAATACTTCTTTACTGCATCCCTCACTCCCACTCATTGACGAATTCACACGGAAATTGCGTCGCCATGAAATACTATGGGTTCTATGACTTCTCCTTCTAAATCGAGTAACGTTTCCATGGAAACGACAGGATTTTCTTTTGGGATACGACAATCACATTTCCGATCCACTAATCCGTCTTTACTGCATCCCTCACTAATACACATTGACGAATTCACACGGAAATTGCGTGGCCATGAAGTACTATGGGTTCTATGACTTCTCCTTCTAAATCGAGTATCGTTTCTTTGGAAACGACTGGCTTTTCCTTTGCGATACGACAATCACATTTCCGATCCACTAATCCGTCTTTACTGCATCCCTCACTAATACACATTGACGAATTCACACGGAAATTGCGTCGCTATGAAATACTATGGGTTCTATGACTTCTCCTTCTAAATCGAGTATCGTTTCTATGGAAACGACTGGCTTTTCTTTTGCGATACGAGTATCTCCCTCTCGATGCACTAATCCTTCTTTACTGCATCCCTCACTCCCACTTATTGACGAATTCACACGGAAATTGCGTCGCCATGAAATACTATGGGTTCTATGACTTCTCCTTCTAAATCGAGTAACGTTTCTATGGAAATGACAGGATTTTCTTTTGGGATACGACAATCACATTTCCGATCCACTAATCCGTCTTTACTGCATCCCTCACTAATACACATTGACGAATTCATCCGGAAATTGCGTCGCTATGAAATACTATGGGTTCTATGACTTCTCCTTCTAAATCGAGTATCGTTTCTAAGGAAACGACTGGCTTTTCTTTTGCAATACGACAATCACATTTCCGATCCACTAATCCGTCTTTACTGCATCCCTCACTAATACACATTGACGAATTCATACGGAAATTGCGTCGCTATGAAATACTATGGGTTCTATGATGGTTCAAATGGCTCTGAGCACTATGCGACTTAACTTCTGAGGTCATCAGTCGCCTAGAACTTAGAACTAATTAAACCTAACTAACCTAAGGACATCACAAACATCCATGCCCGAGGCAGGATTCGAACCTGCGACCGTAGCGGTTATGGGTTCTATGACTTCTCCTTCTAAATCGAGTATCGTTTCTATGGAAACGACTGGCTTTTGTTTTGCGATACGAGTATCTCCCTCTCGATGCACTAATCCTTCTTTACTGCATCCCTCACTCCCACTTATTGACGAATTCACACGGAAATTGCGTCGCCATGAAATACTATGGGTTCTATGACTTCTCCTTCTAAATCGAGTATCATTTCTATAAAAACGACTGGCTTTTCTTTTGCGATACGAGTATCTCCCTCTCGATGCACTAATCCTTCTTTACTGCATCCCTCACTCCCACTCATTGACAAATTCACACGGAAATTGCGTCGCCATGAAATACTATGGGTTCTATGACTTCTCCTTCTAAATCGAGTAACGTTTCAATGGAGACGACAGGATTTTCTTTTGGGATACGACAATCACATTTCCGATCCACTAATCCGTCTTTACTGCATCCCTCACTAATACACACTGACGAATTCATACGGAAATTGCGTCGCTATGATATACTATGGGTTCTATGACTTCACCTTCTAAATCGAGTATCGTTTCTATGGAAACGACTGGCTTTTCTTTTGCAATACGACAATCACATTTCCGATCCACTAATCCGTCTTTACTGCATCCCTCACTAATACACATTGACGAATTCATACGGAAATTGCGTCGCTATGAAATACTATGGGTTCTATGATGGTTCAAATGGCTCTGAGCACTATGCGACTCAACTTCTGAGGTCATCAGTCGCCTAGAACTTAGAACTAATTAAACCTAACTAACCTAAGGACATCACACACATCCATGCCCGAGGCAGGATTCGAACCTGCGACCGTAGCGGTTATGGGTTCTATGACTTCTCCTTCTAAATCGAGTATCGTTTCTATGGAAACGACTGGCTTTTATTTTGCGATACGAGTATCTCCCTCTCAATGCACTAATCCTTCTTTACTGCATCCCTCACTCCCACTCATTGACGAATTCACACGGAAATTGCGCCGCTATGAAATACTATGGGTTCTATGACTTCTCCTTCTAAATCGAGTATCGTTTCTTTGGAAACGACTGGCTTTTCCTTTGCGATACGACAATCACATTTCAGATCCACTAATCCGTCTTTACTGCATCCCTCACTAATACACATTGATGAATTCACACGGAAATTGCGTCGCCATGAAATACTATGGGTTCTATGACTTCTCCTTCAAAATCGAGTAACGTTTCTATGGAAACGACAGGATTTTCTTTTGGGATACGACAATCACATTTCCGATCCACTAATCCGTCCTCACTGCATCCCTCACTAATACACATTGACGAATTCACTCGGAAAATGCGTCGCCATGAAATACTATGGGTTCTATGACTTCTCCTTCTAAATCGAGTATCGTTTCTATGGAAACGACTGGCTTTTCTATTGCGATACGAGTATCTCCCTCTCGATGCACTAATCCTTGTTTACTGCATCCCTCACTCCCACTCATTGACGAATTCACACGGAAATTGCGTCGCCATGAAATCCTATTGGTTCTATGACTTCTCTTTCTAAATCGAGTATCGTTTCTATGGAAACGACTGGCTTTTCTTTTGCGATACGAGTATCTCAGTCTCGATGCACTAATACTTCTTTACTGCATCCCTCACTCCCACTCATTGACGAATTCACACGGAAATTGCGACGCTATGAAATACTATGGGTTCTATGACTTCTCCTTCTAAATCGAGTAACGTTTCTATGGAAACGACAGGATTTTCTTTTGGGATACGACAATCACATTTCCGATCCAATAATCCGTCTTTACTGCATCCCTCACTAATACACATTGACGAATTCACACGGAAATTGCGTCGCTATGAAATACTATGGGTTCTATGACTTCTCCTTCTAAATCGAGTATCATTTCTATGGAAACGACTGGCTTTTCTTTTGCGATACGAGTATCTCCCTCTCGATGCACTAATCCTTCTTTACTGCATCCCTCACTCCTACTCATTGACGAATCCACACGGAAATTGCGTCGCCATGAAATACTATGGGTTCTATGACTTCTCCTTCTAAATCGAGTAACGTTTCCATGGAAACGACAGGATTTTCTTTTGGGATACGACAATCACATTTCCGATCCACTAATCCGTCTTTACTGCATCCCTCACTAATACACATTGACGAATTCACACGGAAATTGCGTCGCCATGAAATACTATGGGTTCTATGACTTCTCCTTCTAAATCGAGTATCGTTTCTTTGGAAACGACTGGCTTTTCCTTTGCGATACGACAATCACATTTCCGATCCACTAATCCGCCTTTACTGCATCCCTCACTAATACACATTGACGAATTCACACGGAAATTGCGTCGCTATGAAATACTATGGGTTCTATGACTTCTCCTTCTAAATCGAGTATCGTTTCTATGGAAACGACTGGCTTTTCTTTTGCGATACGAGTATCTCCCTCTCGATGCACTAATCCTTCTTTACTGCATCCCTCACTCCCACTTATTGACGAATTCACACGGAAATTGCGTCGCCATGAAATACTATGGGTTCTACGACTTCTCCTTCTAAATCGAGTAACGTTTCTATGGAAATGACAGGATTTTCTTTTGGGATACGACAATCACATTTCCGATCCACTAATCCGTCTTTACTGCATCCCTCACTAATACACATTGACGAATTCATCCGGAAATTGCGTCGCTATGAAATACTATGGGTTCTATGACTTCTCCTTCTAAATCGAGTATCGTTTCTATGGAAACGACTGGCTTTTCTTTTGCAATACGACAATCACATTTCCGATCCACTAATCCGTCTTTACTGCATCCCTCACTAATACACATTGTCGAATTCATACGGAAATTGCGTCGCTATGAAATACTATGGGTTCTATGATGGTTCAAATGGCTCTGAGCACTATGCGACTTAACTTCTGAGGTCATCAGTCGCCTAGAACTTAGAACTAATTAAACCTAACTAACCTAAGGACATCACAAACATCCATGCCCGAGGCAGGATTCGAACCTGCGACCGTAGCGGTTATGGGTTCTATGACTTCTCCTTCTAAATCGAGTATCGTTTCTATGGAAACGACTGGCTTTTCTTTTGCGATACGAGTATCTCCCTCTCAATGCACTAATCCTTCTTTACTGCATCCCTCACTCCCACTCATTGACGAATTCACACGGAAATTGCGTCGCTATGAAATACTATGGGTTCTATGACTTCTCCTTCTAAATCGAGTATCGTTTCTTTGGAAACGACTGGCTTTTCCTTTGCGATACGACAATCACATTTCCGATCCACTAATCCGCCTTTACTGCATCCCTCACTAATACACATTGACGAATTCACACGGAAATTGCGTCGCTATGAAATACTATGTGTTCTACGACTTCTCCTTCTAAATCGAGTATCGTTTCTATGGAAACGACTGGCTTTTCTTTTGCGATACGAGTATCTCCCTCTCGATGGACTAATCCTTCTTTACTGCATCCCTCACTCCCACTCATTGACGAATTAACACGGAAATTGCGTCGCCATGAAATACTATGTGTTCTATGACTTCTCCTTCTAAATCGAGTAACGTTTCTATGGAAACGACAGGATTTTCTTTTGGGATACGACAATCACATTTCCGATCCACTAATCCGTCTTCACTGCATCCCTCACTAAAACACATTGACGAATTCACTCGGAAATTGCGTCGCCATGAAATACTATGGGTTCTATGACTTCTCCTTCTAAATCGAGTATCGTTTCTATGGAAACGACTGGCTTTTCTTTTGCGATACGAGTATCTCCCTCTCGATGCACTAATCATTGTTTACTGCATCCCTCACTCCCACTAATTCACGAATTCACACGGAAATTGCGTCGCCATGAAATACTATTGGTTCTATGACTTCACTTTCTAAATCGAGTATCGTTTCTATGGAAACGACTGGCTTTTCTTTTGCGATACGACAATCACATTTCCGAACCACTAATCCGTCTTTACTGCATCCCTCACTAATACACATTGACGAATTCATACGGAAATTGCGTCGCTATGAAATACTATGGGTTCTATGACTTCTCCTTCTAAATCGAGTATCGTTTCTATGGAAACGACTGGCTTTTCTTTTGCGATACGAGTATCTCCCTCTCGATGCACTAATACTTCTTTACTGCATCCCTCACTCCCACTCATTGACGAATTCACACGGAAATTGCGACGCTATGAAATACTATGGGTTCTATGACTTCTCCTTCTAAATCGAGTAACGTTTCTATGGAAACGACAGGATTTTCTTTTGGGATACGACAATCACATTTCCGATCCAATAATCCGTCTTTACTGCATCCCTCACTAATACACATTGACGAATTCACACGGAAATTGCGTCGCCATGAAATACTATGGGTTCTATGACTTCTCCTTCTAAATCGAGTATCATTTCTATGGAAACGACTGGCTTTTCTTTTGCGATACGAGTATCTCCCTCTCGATGCACTAATCCTTCTTTACTGCATCCCTCACTCCCACTCATTGACAAATTCACACGGAAATTGCGTTGCCATGAAATACTATGGGTTCTATGACTTCTCCTTCTAAATCGAGTAACGTTTCTATGGAAACGACAGGATTTTCTTTTGGGATACGACAATCACATTTCCGATCCACGAATCCTTCTTTACTGCATCCCTCACTAATACACATTGACGAATTCATACAGAAATTGCGTCGCTACGAAATACTATGGGTTCTATGACTTCTCCTTCTAAATCGAGTATCGTTTCTATGGAAACGAATGGCTTTACTTTTGCGATACGACAATCACATTTCCCATCCACTAATCCGTCTATACTGCATCCCTCACTAATACACATTGACGAATTCATACGGAAATTGCGTCGCTATGAAATACTATGGGTTCTATGACTTCTCCTTCTAAATCGAGTATCGTTTCTATGGAAACGACTGGCTTTTCTTTTGCGATACGAGTATCTCCCTCTCGATGCACTAATCCTTCTTTACTGCATCCCTCACTCCCAATCATTGACGAATTCACACGGAAATTGCGTCGCTATGAAATACTATGGTTTCTATGACTTCTCCTTCAAAATCGAGTAACGTTTCTATGGAAATGACAGGATTTTCTTTTGGGATACGACAATCACATTTCCGATCCACTAATCCGTCCTCACTGCATCCCTCACTAATACACATTGACGAATTCACTCGGAAATTGCGTCGCCATGAAATACTATGGGTTCTATGACTCCTCCTTCTAAATCGAGTATCGTTTCTATGGAAACGACTGGCTTTTCTTTTGCGATACGAGTATCTCCCTCTCGATGCACTAATCCTTGTTTACTGCATCCCTCACTCCCACTCATTGACGAATTCACACGGAAATTGCGACGCTATGAAATACTATGGGTTCTATGACTTCTCCTTCTAAATCGAGTAACGTTTCTATGGAAACGACAGGATTTTCTTTTGGGATACGACAATCACATTTCCGATCCAATAATCCGTCTTTACTGCATCCCTCACTAATACACATTGACGAATTCACACGGAAATTGCGTCGCCATGAAATACTATGGGTTCTATGACTTCTCCTTCTAAATCGAGTATCATTTCTATGGAAACGACTGGCTTTTCTTTTGCGATACGAGTATCTCCCTCTCGATGCACTAATCCTTCTTTACTGCATCCCTCACTCCCACTCATTGACGAATTCACACGGAAATTGCGACGCTATGAAATACTATGGGTTCTATGTCTTCTCCTTCTAAATCGAGTAACGTTTCTATGGAAACGACAGGATTTTCTTTTGGGATACGACAATCACATTTCCGATCCAATAATCCGTCTTTACTGCATCCCTCACAAATACACATTGACGAATTCACACGGAAATTGCGTCGCTATGAAATACTATGGGTTCTATGACTTCTCCTTCTAAATCGAGTATCATTTCTATGGAAACGACTGGCTTTTCTTTTGCGATACGAGTATCTCCCTCTCGATGCACTAATCCTTCTTTACTGCATCACTCACTCCCACTCATTGACGAATTCACACGGAAATTGCGTCCCCATGAAATACTATGGGTTCTATGACTTCTCCTTCTAAATCGAGTAACGTTTCCATGGAAACGACAGGATTTTCTTTTGGGATACGACAATCACATTTCCGATCCACTAATCCGTCTTTACTGCATCCCTCACTAATACACATTGACGAATTCACACGGAAATTGCGTCGCCATGAAGTACTATGGGTTCTATGACTTCTCCTTCTAAATCGAGTATCGTTTCTTTGGAAACGACTGGCTTTTCCTTTGCGATACGACAATCACATTTCCGATCCACTAATCCGTCTTTACTGCATCCCTCACTAATACACATTGACGAATTCACACGGAAATTGCGTCGCTATGAAATACTATGGGTTCTATGACTTCTCCTTCTAAATCGAGTATCGTTTCTATGGAAACGACTGGCTTTTCTTTTGCGATACGAGTATCTCCCTCTCGATGCACTAATCCTTCTTTACTGCATCCCTCACTCCCACTTATTGACGAATTCACACGGAAATTGCGTCGCCATGAAATACTATGGGTTCTATGACTTCTCCTTCTAAATCGAGTAACGTTTCTATGGAAATGACAGGATTTTCTTTTGGGATACGACAATCACATTTCCGATCCACTAATCCGTCTTTACTGCATCCCTCACTAATACACTTTGACGAATTCATCCGGAAATTGCGTCGCTATGAAATACTATGGGTTCTATGACTTCTCCTTCTAAATCGAGTATCGTTTCTATGGAAACGACTGGCTTTTATTTTGCAATACGACAATCACATTTCCGATCCACTAATCCGTCTTTACTGCATCCCTCACTAATACACATTGACGAATTCATACGGAAATTGCGTCGCTATGAAATACTATGGGTTCTATGATGGTTCAAATGGCTCTGAGCACTATGCGACTTAACTTCTGAGGTCATCAGTCGCCTAGAACTTAGAACTAATTAAACCTAACTAACCTAAGGACATCACAAACATCCATGCCCGAGGCAGGATTCGAACCTGCGACCGTAGCGGTTATGGGTTCTATGACTTCTCCTTCTAAATCGAGTATCGTTTCTATGGAAACGACTGGCTTTTGTTTTGCGATACGAGTATCTCCCTCTCGATGCACTAATCCTTCTTTACTGCATCCCTCACTCCCACTTATTGACGAATTCACACGGAAATTGCGTCGCCATGAAATACTATGGGTTCTATGACTTCTCCTTCTAAATCGAGTATCATTTCTATGGAAACGACTGGCATTTCTTTTGCGATACGAGTATCTCCCTCTCGATGCACTAATCCTTCTTTACTGCATCCCTCACTCCCACTCATTGACAAATTCACACGGAAATTGCGTCGCCATGAAATACTATGGGTTCTATGACTTCTCCTTCTAAATCGAGTAACGTTTCTATGGAAACGACAGGATTTTCTTTTGGGATACGACAATCACATTTCCGATCCACTAATCCTTCTTTACTGCATCCCTCACTAATACACATTGACGAATTCACACGGAAATTGCGTCGCCATGAAATACTATGGGTTCTATGACTTCTCCTTCTAAATCGAGTAACGTTTCTATGGAGACGACAGGATTTTCTTTTGGGATACGACAATCACATTTCCGATCCACTAATCCGTCTTTACTGCATCCCTCACTATTACACACTGACGAATTCATACGGAAATTGCGTCGCTATGATATACTATGGGTTCTATGACTTCACCTTCTAAATCGAGTATCGTTTCTATGGAAACGACTGGCTTTTCTTTTGCAATACGACAATCACATTTCCGATCCACTAATCCGTCTTTACTGCATCCCTCACTAATACACATTGACGAATTCATACGGAAATTGCGTCGCTATGAAATACTATGGGTTCTATGATGGTTCAAATGGCTCTGAGCACTATGCGACTCAACTTCTGAGGTCATCAATCGCCTAGAACTTAGAACTAATTAAACCTAACTAACCTAAGGACATCACACACATCCATGCCCGAGGCAGGATTCGAACCTGCGACCGTAGCGGTTATGGGTTCTATGACTTCTCCTTCTAAATCGAGTATCGTTTCTATGGAAACGACTGGCTTTTATTTTGCGATACGAGTATCTCCCTCTCAATTCACTAATCCTTCTTTACTGCATGCCTCACTCCCACTCAATGACGAATTCACACGGAAATTGCGCCGCTATGAAATACTATGGGTTCTATGACTTCTCCTTCTAAATCGACTATCGTTTCTTTGGAAACGACTGGCTTTTCCTTTGCGATACGACAATCACATTTCCGATCCACTAATCTGTCTTTACTGCATCCCTCACTAATACACATTGATGAATTCACACGGAAATTGCGTCGCTATGAAATACTATGGGTTCTATGACTTCTCCTTCTAAATCGAGTATCGTTTCTATGGAAACGACAGGATTTCTTTTGGGATACGACAATCACATTTCCGATCCACTAATCCGTCTTTACTGCATCCCTCACTAATACACATTGACGAATTCATACAGAAATTGCGTCGCTATGAAATACTATGGGTTCTATGACTTCTCCTTCTAAATCGAGTATCGTTTCTATGGAAACGAATGGCTTTTCTTTTGCGATACGACAATCACATTTCCGATCCACTAATCCGTCTATACTGCATCCCTCACTAATACACATTGACGAATTCATACGGAAATTGCGTCGCTATGAAATACTATGGGTTCTATGACTTCTCCTTCTAAATCGAGTATCGTTTCTATGGAAACGACTGGCTTTTCTTTTGCGATACGAGTATCTCCCTCTCGATGCACTAATCCTTCTTTACTGCATCCCTCACTCCCAATCATTGACGAATTCACACGGAAATTGCGTCGCTATGAAATACTATGGGTTCTATGACTTCTCCTTCAAAATCGAGTAACGTTTCTATGGAAACGACAGGATTTTCTTTTGGGATACGACAATCACATTTCCGATCCACTAATCCGTCCTCACTGCATCCCTCACTAATACACATTGACGAATTCACTCGGAAAATGCGTCGCCATGAAATATTATGGGTTCTATGACTTCTCCTTCTAAATCGAGTATCGTTTCTATGGAAACGACTGGCTTTTCTATTGCGATACGAGTATCTCCCTCTCGATGCACTAATCCTTGTTTACTGCATCCCTCACTCCCACTCATTGACGAATTCACACGGAAATTGCGTCGCCATGAAATCCTATTGGTTCTATGACTTCTCTTTCTAAATCGAGTATCGTTTCTATGGAAACGACTGGCTTTTCTTTTGCGATACGACAATCACATTTCCGAACCACTAATCCGTCTTTACTGCATCCCTCACTAATACACATTGACGAATTCATACGGAAATTGCGTCGCTATGAAATACTATGGGTTCTATGACTTCTCCTTCTAAATCGAGTATCGTTTCTATGGAAACGACTGGCTTTTCTTTTGCGATACGAGTATCTCAGTCTCGATGCACTAATACTTCTTTACTGCATCCCTCACTCCCACTCATTGACGAATTCACACAGAAATTGCGACGCTATGAAATACTATGGGTTCTATGACTTCTCCTTCTAAATCGAGTAACGTTTCTATGGAAACGACAGGATTTTCTTTTGGGATACGACAATCACATTTCCGATCCAATAATCCGTCTTTACTGCATCCCTCACTAATACACATTGACGAATTCACACGGAAATTGCGTCGCTATGAAATACTATGGGTTCTATGACTTCTCCTTCTAAATCGAGCATCATTTCTATGGAAACGACTGGCTTTTCTTTTGCGATACGAGTATCTCCCTCTCGATGCACTAATCCTTCTTTACTGCATCCCTCACTCCTACTCATTGACGAATTCACACGGAAATTGCGTCGCCATGAAATACTATGGGTTCTATGACTTCTCCTTCTAAATCGAGTAACGTTTCCATGGAAACGACAGGATTTTCTTTTGGGATACGACAATCACATTTCCGATCCACTAATCCGTCTTTACTGCATCCCTCACTAATACACATTGACGAATTCACACGGAAATTGCGTCGCCATGAAATACTATGGGTTCTATGACTTCTCCTTCTAAATCGAGTATCGTTTCTTTGGAAACGACTGGCTTTTCCTTTGCGATACGACAATCACATTTCCGATCCACTAATCCGTCTTTACTGCATCCCTCACTAATACACATTGACGAATTCACACGGAAATTGCGTCGCTATGAAATACTATGGGTTCTATGACTTCTCCTTCTAAATCGAGTATCGTTTCTATGGAAACGACTGGCTTTTCTTTTGCGATACGAGTATCTCCCTCTCGATGCACTAATCCTTCTTTACTGCATCCCTCACTCCCACTTATTGACGAATTCACACGGAAATTGCGTCGCCATGAAATACTATGGGTTCTATGACTTCTCCTTCTAAATCGAGTAACGTTTCTATGGAAATGACAGGATTTTCTTTTGGGATACGACAATCACATTTCCGATCCACTAATCCGTCTTTACTGCATCCCTCACTAATACACATTGACGAATTCATCCGGAAATTGCGTCGCTATGAAATACTATGGGTTCTATGACTTCTCCTTCTAAATCGAGTATCGTTTCTATGGAAACGACTGGCTTTTCTTTTGCAATACGACAATCACATTTCCGATCCACTAATCCGTCTTTACTGCATCCCTCACTAATACACATTGTCGAATTCATACGGAAATTGCGTCGCTATGAAATACTATGGGTTCTATGATGGTTCAAATGGCTCTGAGCACTATGCGACTTAACTTCTGAGGTCATCAGTCGCCTAGAACTTAGAACTAATTAAACCTAACTAACCTAAGGACATCACAAACATCCATGCCCGAGGCAGGATTCGAACCTGCGACCGTACCGGTTATGGGTTCTATGACTTCTCCTTCTAAATCGAGTATCGTTTCTATGGAAACGACTGGCTTTTCTTTTGCGATACGAGTATCTCCCTCTCAATGCACTAATCCTTCTTTACTGCATCCCTCACTCCCACTCATTGACGAATTCACACGGATATTGCGTCGCTATGAAATACTATGGGTTCTATGACTTCTCCTTCTAAATCGAGTATCGTTTCTTTGGAAACGACTGGCTTTTCCTTTGCGATACGACAATCACATTTCCGATCCACTAATCCGCCTTTACTGCATCCCTCACTAATACACATTGACGAATTCACACGGAAATTGCGTCGCTATGAAATACTATGTGTTCTACGACTTCTCCTTCTAAATCGAGTATCGTTTCTATGGAAACGACTGGCTTTTCTTTTGCGATACGAGTATCTCCCTCTCGATGCACTAATCCTTCTTTACTGCATCCCTCACTCCCAATCATTGACGAATTCACACGGAAATTGCGTCGCTATGAAATACTATGGGTTCTATGACTTCTCCTTCAAAATCGAGTAACGTTTCTATGGAAACGACAGGATTTTCTTTTGGGATACGACAATCACATTTCCGATCCACTAATCCGTCCTCACTGCATCCCTCACTAATACACATTGACGAATTCACTCGGAAAATGCGTCGCCATGAAATACTATGGGTTCTATGACTTCTCCTTCTAAATCGAGTATCGTTTCTATGGAAGCGACTGGCTTTTCTATTGCGATACGAGTATCTCCCTCTCGATGCACTAATCCTTGTTTACTGCATCCCTCACTCCCACTCATTGACGAATTCACACGGAAATTGCGTCGCCATGAAATCCTATTGGTTCTATGACTTCTCTTTCTAAATCGAGTATCGTTTCTATGGAAACGACTGGCTTTTCTTTTGCGATACGACAATCACATTTCCGAACCACTAATCCGTCTTTACTGCATCCCTCACTAATACACATTGACGAATTCATACGGAAATTGCGTCGCTATGAAATACTATGGGTTCTATGACTTCTCCTTCTAAATCGAGTATCGTTTCTATGGAAACGACTGGCTTTTCTTTTGCGATACGAGTATCTCAGTCTCGATGCACTAATACTTCTTTACTGCATCCCTCACTCCCACTCATTGACGAATTCACACAGAAATTGCGACGCTATGAAATACTATGGGTTCTATGACTTCTCCTTCTAAATCGAGTAACGTTTCTATGGAAACGACAGGATTTTCTTTTGGGATACGACAATCACATTTCCGATCCAATAATCCGTCTTTACTGCATCCCTCACTAATACACATTGACGAATTCACACGGAAATTGCGTCGCTATGAAATACTATGGGTTCTATGACTTCTCCTTCTAAATCGAGTATCATTTCTATGGAAACGACTGGCTTTTCTTTTGCGATACGAGTATCTCCCTCTCGATGCACTAATCCTTCTTTACTGCATCCCTCACTCCTACTCATTGACGAATTCACACGGAAATTGCGTCGCCATGAAATACTATGGGTTCTATGACTTCTCCTTCTAAATCGAGTAACGTTTCCATGGAAACGACAGGATTTTCTTTTGGGATACGACAATCACATTTCCGATCCACTAATCCGTCTTTACTGCATCCCTCACTAATACACATTGACGAATTCACACGGAAATTGCATCGCCATGAAATACTACGGGTTCTATGACTTCTCCTTCTAAATCGAGTATCGTTTCTTTGGAAACGACTGGCTTTTCCTTTGCGATACGACAATCACATTTCCGATCCACTAATCCGTCTTTACTGCATCCCTCACTAATACACATTGACGAATTCACACGGAAATTGCGTCGCTATGAAATACTATGGGTTCTATGACTTCTCCTTCTAAATCGAGTATCGTTTCTATGGAAACGACTGGCTTTTCTTTTGCGATACGAGTATCTCCCTCTCGATGCACTAATCCTTCTTTACTGCATCCCTCACTCCCACTTATTGACGAATTCACACGGAAATTGCGTCGCCATGAAATACTATGGGTTCTATGACTTCTCCTTCTAAATCGAGTAACGTTTCTATGGAAATGACAGGATTTTCTTTTGGGATACGACAATCACATTTCCGATCCACTAATCCGTCTTTACTGCATCCCTCACTAATACACATTGACGAATTCATCCGGAAATTGCGTCGCTATGAAATACTATGGGTTCTATGACTTCTCCTTCTAAATCGAGTATCGTTTCTATGGAAACGACTGGCTTTTCTTTTGCAATACGACAATCACATTTCCGATCCACTAATCCGTCTTTACTGCATCCCTCACTAATACACATTGTCGAATTCATACGGAAATTGCGTCGCTATGAAATACTATGGGTTCTATGATGGTTCAAATGGCTCTGAGCACTATGCGACATAACTTCTGAGGTCATCAGTCGCCTAGAACTTAGAACTAATTAAACCTAACTAACCTAAGGACATCACAAACATCCATGCCCGAGGCAGGATTCGAACCTGCGACCGTAGCGGTTATGGGTTCTATGACTTCTCCTTCTAAATCGAGTATCGTTTCTATGGAAACGACTGGCTTTTCTTTTGCGATACGAGTATCTCCCTCTCAATGCACTAATCCTTCTTTACTGCATCCCTCACTCCCACTCATTGACGAATTCACACGGAAATTGCGTCGCTATGAAATACTATGGGTTCTATGACTTCTCCTTCTAAATCGAGTATCGTTTCTTTGGAAACGACTGGCTTTTCCTTTGCGATACGACAATCACATTTCCGATCCACTAATCCGCCTTTACTGCATCCCTCACTAATACACATTGACGAATTCACACGGAAATTGCGTCGCTATGAAATACTATGTGTTCTACGACTTCTCCTTCTAAATCGAGTATCGTTTCTATGGAAACGACTGGCTTTTCTTTTGCGATACGAGTATCTCCCTCTCGATGGACTAATCCTCCTTTACTGCATCCCTCACTCCCACTCATTGACGAATTAACACGGAAATTGCGTCGCCATGAAATACTATGTGTTCTATGACTTCTCGTTCTAAATCGAGTAACGTTTCTATGGAAACGACAGGATTTTCTTTTGGGATACGACAATCACATTTCCGATCCACTAATCCGTCTTCACTGCATCCCTCACTAATACACATTGACGAATTCACTCGGAAATTGCGTCGCCATGCAATACTATGGGTTCTATGACTTCTCCTTCTAAATCGAGTATCGTTTCTATGGAAACGACTGGCTTTTCTTTTGCGATACGAGTATCTCCCTCTCGATGCACTAATCATTGTTTACTGCATCCCTCACTCCCACTAATTGACGAATTCACACGGAAATTGCGTCGCCATGAAATACTATTGGTTCTATGACTTCTCTTTCTAAATCGAGTATCGTTTCTATGGAAACGACTGGCTTTTCTTTTGCGATACGACAATCACATTTCCGAACCACTTTACTGCATCCCTCACTAATACACATTGACGAATTCATACGGAAATTGCGTCGCTATGAAATACTATGGGTTCTATGACTTCTCCTTCTAAATCGAGTATCGTTTCTATGGAAACGACTGGCTTTTCTTTTGCGATACGAGTATCTCCCTCTCGATGCACTAATCCTCCTTTACTGCATCCCTCACTCCCACTCATTGACGAATTCACACGGAAATTGCGTCGATATGAAATACTATGGGTTCTATGACTTTTCCTTCTAAATCGAGTAACGTTTCTATGGAAACGACAGGATTTTCTTTTGGGATACGACAATCACATTTCCGATCCAATAATCCGTCTTTACTGCATCCCTCACTAATACACATTGACGAATTCACACGGAAATTGCGTCGCCATGAAATACTATGGGTTCTATGACTTCTCCTTCTAAATCGAGTATCGTTTCTATGGAAACGACTGGCTTTTCCTTTGCGATACGACAATCACATTTCCGATCCACTAATCCTTCTTTACTGCATTCCTCACTCCCACTCATTGACGAATTCACACGGAAATTGCGTCGCCATGAAATACTATGGGTTCTATGGCTTCTCCTTCTAAATCAAGTAACGTTTCTATGGAAACGACAGGATTTTCTTTTGGGATACGACAATCACATTTCCGATCCACTAATCCGTCTTTACTGCATCCCTCACTAATACACATTGACGAATTCACACGGAAATTGCGTCGCCATGAAATACTATGGGTTCTATGACTTCTCCTTCTAAGTCGAGTATCGTTTCTATGGAAACGACAGGATTTTCTTTTGGGATACGACAATCACATTTCCGATCCACTAATCCGTCTTTACTGCATCCCTCACTAATACACATTGACGAATTCACACGGAAATTGCGTTGCCATGAAATACTATGGGTTCTATGACTTCTCCTTCTAAATCGAGTAACGTTTCTATGGAAACGACAGGATTTTCTTTTGGGATACGACAATCACATTTCCGATCCACTAATCCGTCTTTACTGCATCCCTCACTAATACACATTGACGAATTAATACGGAAATTGCGTCGCTATGAAGTACTATAGGTTCTATGACTTCTCCTTCTAAATCGAGTATCGTTTCTATGGAAACGACTGGCTTTTCTTTTGCGATACGACAATCACATTTCCGATCCACTAATCCGTCTTTACTGCATCCCTCCCTAATACACATTGACGAATTCATACGGAAATTGCGTCGCCATGAAATACTATGGGTTCTATGACTTCTCCTTCTAAATCGAGTATCGTTTCTATGGAAACGACTGGCTTTTCCTTTGCGATACGACAATCACATTTCCGATCCACTAATCCGTCTTTACTGCATCCCTCACTAATACACATTGACGAATTCACACGGAAATTGCGTCGCCATGAAATACTATGGGTTCTAAGACTTCTCCTTCTAAATAGAGTATCGTTTCTATGGAAACGTCAGGCTTTTCTTTTGCGATACGACAATCACATTTCCGATCCACTAATCCGTCTTTACTGCATCCCTCACTAATACACATTGACGAATTCATACGGAAATTGCGTCGCCATGAAATAATATTTGTTCTATGACATCTCCTTCTAAATCGAGTATCGCTTCTATGGAAACGACAGGATTTTCTTTTGGGGTACGACAATCACATTTCCGATCCACTAATCCGTGTTTACTGCATCCCTCACTAATACACATTGACGAATTCACACGGATATTGCGTCGCCATGAAATACTATGGGTTCTATGACTTCTCCTTCTAAATCGAGTGACGTTTCTATGGAAACGACAAGATTTTCTTTTGCGATACGAGTATCTCCCTCTCGATGCACTAATCCTTCTTTACTGCATCCCTCACTCCCACTCATTGACGAATTCACACGGAAATTGCGTCGCCATGAAATCCTATTGGTTCTATGACTTCTCTTTCTAAATCGAGTATCGTTTCTATGGAAACGACTGGCTTTTCTTTTGGGATACGACAATCACATTTCCGATCCAATAATCCGTCTTTACTGCATCCCTCACTAATACACATTGACGAATTCACACGGAAATTGCGTCGCTATGAAATACTATGGGTTCTATGACTTCTCCTTCTAAATCGAGTATCATTTCTATGGAAACGACTGGCTTTTCTTTTGCGATACGAGTATCTCCCTCTCGATGCACTAATCCTTCTTTACTGCATCCCTCACTCCTACTCATTGACGAATTCACACGGAAATTGCGTCGCCATGAAATACTATGGGTTCTATGACTTCTCCTTCTAAATCGAGTAATGTTTCCATGGAAACGACAGGATTTTCTTTTGGGATACGACAATCACATTTCCGATCCACTAATCCGTCTTTACTGCATCCCTCACTAATACACATTGACGAATTCACACGGAAATTGCGTCGCCATGAAATACTATGGGTTCTATGACTTCTCCTTCTAAATCGAGTATCGTTTCTTTGGAAACGACTGGCTTTTCCTTTGCGATACGACAATCACATTTCCGATCCACTAATCCGTCTTTACTGCATCCCTCACTAATACACATTGACGAATTCACACGGAAATTGCGTCGCTATGAAATACTATGGGTTCTATGACTTCTCCTTCTAAATCGAGTATCGTTTCTATGGAAACGACTGGCTTTTCTTTTGCGATACGAGTATCTCCCTCTCAATGCACTAATCCTTCTTTACTGCATCCCTCACTCCCACTCATTGACGAATTCACACGGAAATTGCGTCGCTATGAAATACTATGGGTTCTATGACTTCTCCTTCTAAATCGAGTATCGTTTCTTTGGAAACGACTGGCTTTTCCTTTGCGATACGACAATCACATTTCCGACCCACTAATCCGCCTTTACTGCATCCCTCACTAATACACATTGACGAATTCACACGGAAATTGCGTCGCTATGAAATACTATGTGTTCTACGACTTCTCCTTCTAAATCGAGTATCGTTTCTATGGAAACGACTGGCTTTTCTTTTGCGATACGAGTATCTCCCTCTCGATGGACTAATCCTTCTTTACTGCATCCCTCACTCCCACTCATTGACGAATTAACACGGAAATTGCGTCGCCATGAAATACTATGTGTTCTATGACTTCTCCTTCTAAATCGAGTAACATTTCTATGGAAACGACAGGATTTTCTTTTGGGATACGACAATCACATTTCCGATCCACTAATCCGTCTTCACTGCATCCCTCACTAATACACATTGACGAATTCACTCGGAAATTGCGTCGCCATGAAATACTATGGGTTCTATGACTTCTCCTTCTAAATCGAGTATCGTTTCTATGGAAACGACTGGCTTTTCTTTTGCGATACGAGTATCTCCCGCTCGATGCACTAATCATTGTTTACTGCATCCCTCACTCCCACTAATTGACGAATTCACACGGAAATTGCGTCGCCATGAAATACTATTGGTTCTATGACTTCTCTTACTAAATCGAGTATCGTTTCTATGGAAACGACTGGCTTTTCTTTTGCGATACGACAATCACATTTCCGAACCACTAATCCGTCTTTACTGCATTCCTCACTAATACACATTGACGAATTCATACGGAAATTGCGTCGCTATGAAATACTATGGGTTCTATGACTTCTCCTTCTAAATCGAGTATCGTTTCTATGGAAACGACTGGCTTTTCTTTTGCGATTTGAGTATCTCCCTCTCGATGCACTAATACTTCTTTACTGCATCCCTCACTCCCACTCATTGACGAATTCACACGGAAATTGCGACGCTATGAAATACTATGGGTTCTATGGCTTCTCCTTCTAAATCGAGTAACGTTTCTATGGAAACGACAGGATTTTCTTTTGGGATACGACAATCACATTTCCGATCCAATAATCCGTCTTTACTGCATCCCTCACTAATACACATTGACGAATTCACACGGAAATTGCGTCGCCATGAAATACTATGGGTTCTATGACTTCTCCTTCTAAATCGAGTATCATTTCTATGGAAACGACTGGCTTTTCTTTTGCGATACGAGTATCTCCCTCTCGATGCACTAATCCTTCTTTACTGCATCCCTCACTCCCACTCATTGACGAATTCACACGGAAATTGCGTCGCCATGAAATACTATGGGTTCTATGACGTCTCCTTCTAAATCGAGTAACGTTTCTATGGAAACGACAGGATTTTCTTTTGGGATACGACAATCACATTTCCGATCCACTAATCCGTCTTTACTGCATCCCTCACTAATACACATTGACGAATTCACACGGAAATTGCGTCGCTATGAAATACTATGGGTTGTATGACTTCTCCTTCTAAATCGAGTATCGTTTCTATGGAAACGACTGGCTTTTCTTTTGCGATACGAGTATCTCCCTCTCGATGCACTAATCCTTCTTTACTGCATCCCTCACTCCCACTCATTGACGAATTCACACGGAAATTGCGTCGCCATGAAATACTATGGGTTCTATGACTTCTCCTTCTAAATCGAGTAACGTTTCTATGGAAACGACAGGATTTTCTTTTGGGATAGGACAATCACATTTCCGATCAACTAATCCGTCTTTACTGCATCCCTCACTAATACACATTGACGAATTCATACGGAAATTGCGTCGCTATGAAATACTATGGGATCTCTGACTTCTCCTTCTAAATCGAGTATCGTTTCTATGGAAACGACTGGCTTTTCTTTTGCAATACGACAATCACATTTCCGATCCACTAATCCGTCTTTACTGCATCCCTCACTAATACACATTGACGAATTCATACGGAAATTGCGTTGCTATGAAATACTATGGGTTCTATGATGGTTTAAATGGCTCTGAGCACTATGCGACTTAACTTCTGAGGACATCAGTCGCCTAGAACGTAGAACTAATTAAACCTAACTAACCTAAGGACATCACACACATCCATGCCCGAGGCAGGATTCGAACCTGCGACCGTAGCGGTTATGGGTTCTATGACTTCTCCTTCTAAATCGAGTATAGTTTCTATGGAAACGACTGGCTTTTCTTTTGCGATACAAGTATCTCCCTCTCGATGCACTAGTCCTTCTCTACTGCATCCCTCACTCCCACTCATTGACGAATTCACACGGAAATTGCGTCGCTATGAAATACTATGGGTTCTATGACTTCTCCTTCTAAATCGAGTATCGTTTCTTTGGAAACGACTGGCTTTTCCTTTGCGATACGACAATCACATTTCCGATCCACTAATCCGTCTTTACTGCATCCCTCACTAATACACATTGACGAATTCACACGGAAATTGCGTCGCTATGAAATACTATGGGTTCTATGACTTCTCCTTCTAAATCGAGTATCGTTTCTATGGAAACGACTGGCTTTTCTTTTGCGATACGAGTATCTCCCTCTCGATGCACTAATCCTTCTTTACTGCATCCCTCACTCCCACTCATTGACGAATTCACACGGAAATTGCGTCGCCATGAAATACTATGGGTTCTATGACTTCTCCCTCTAAATCGAGTAACGTTTCTATGGAAACGACAGGATTTTCTTTTGGGATACGACAATCACATTTCCGATCCACTAATCCGTCTTTACTGCATCCCTCACTAATACACATTGACGAATTCATACGGAAATTGCGTCGCTATGAAATACTATGGGTTCTATGACTTCTCCTTCTAAATCGAGTATCGTTTCTATGGAAACGACTGGCTTTTCTTTTGCGATACGACTATCACATTTCCGATTCACTAATCCGTCTTTACTGCATCCCTCACTAATACACATTGACGAATTCACACGGAAATTGCGTCGCCATGAAATACTATGGGTTCTATGACTTCTCCTTCCAAATCGAGTATCGTTTCTAAGGAAACGACTGGCTTTTCTTTTGCGATACGTCTATCACATTTCCGATCCACTAATCCGTCTTTACTGCATCCCTCACTATTACACATTGACGAATTCACACGGAAATTGCGTCGCTATGAAATACTATGGGTTCTATGACTTCTCCTTCTAAATCGAGTATCGTTTCAATGGAGACGACTGGCTTTTTTTTTGCGATACGACAATCACATTTCCGATCCACTAATCCGTCTTTACTGCATCCCTCACTAATACACATTGAAGAATTCATACGGAAATTGCGTCGCCATGAAATACTATGGGTTCTATGACTTCTCCTTCTAAGTCGAGAATCGTTTCTATGGAAACGACAGGATTTTCTTTTGGGATACGACAATCACATTTCCGATCCACTAATCCGTCTTTACTGCATCCCTCACTAATACACATTGACGAATTCACACGGAAATTGCGTTGCCATAAAAATACCTTGGGTTCTATGACTTCTCCTTCTAAATCGAGTAACGTTTCTATGGAAACGACAGGATTTTCTTTTGGGATACGACAATCACATTTCCGATCCACTAATCCGTCTTTACTGCATCCCTCACTAATACACATTGACGAATTAATACGGAAATTGCGTCGCTATGAAATACTATAGGTTCTATGACTTCTCCTTCTAAATCGAGTATCGTTTCTATGGAAACGACTTACTTTTCTTTTGCGATACGACAATCACATTTCCGATCCACTAATCCGTCTTTACTGCATCCTTCACTAATACACATTGACGAATTCATACGGAAATTGCGTCGCTATGAAATACTATGGGTTCTATGACTTCTCCTTCTAAATCGAGTATCGTTTCTATGGAAACGACTGGCTTTTCTTTTGCGATACGACAATCACATTTCCGATCCACTAATCCGTCTTTACTGCATCCCTCACTAATACACATTGACGAATTCATACGGAAATTGCGTCGCTATGAAATACTATGGGTTCTATGACTTCTCCTTCTAAATCGAGTATCGTTTCTATGGAAACGACTGGCTTTTCTTTTGCGATACGAGTATCTCCCTCTCGATGCACTAATCCTCCTTTACTGCATCCCTCACTCCCACTCATTGACGTATTCACACGGAAATTGCGTCGATATGAAATACTATGGGTTCTATGACTTTTCCTTCTAAATCGAGTAACGTTTCTATGGAAACGACAGGATTTTCTTTTGGGATACGACAATCACATTTCCGATCCAATAATCCGTCTTTACTGCATCCCTCACTAATACACATTGACGAATTCACACGGAAATTGCGTCGCCATGAAATACTATGGGTTCTAAGACTTCTCCTTCTAAATCGAGTACCGTTTCTATGGAAACGACTGGCTTTTCCTTTGCGATACGACAATCACATTTCCGATCCACTAATCCTTCTTTACTGCATTCCTCACTCCCACTCATTGACGAATTCACACGGAAATTGCGTCGCCATGAAATACTATGGGTTCTATGACTTCTCCTTCTAAATCAAGTAACGTTTCTATGGAAACGACAGGATTTTCTTTTGGGATACGACAATCACATTTCCGATCCACTAATCCGTCATTACTGCATCCCTCACTAATCCACATTGACGAATTCACACGGAAATTGCGTCGCCATGAAATACTATGGGTTCTATGACTTCTCCTTCTAAATCGAGTATCGTTTCTATGGAAACGACTGGCTTTTCTTTTGCGATACGACAATCACATTTCCGATCCACTAATCCGTCTTTACTGCATCCCTCCCTAATACACATTGACGAATTCATACGGAAATTGCGTCGCCATGAAATACTATGGGTTCTATGACTTCTCCTTCTAAATCGAGTATCGTTTCTATGGAAACGACTGGCTTTTCTTTTGCGATACGAGTATCTCCCTCTCGATGCACTAATCCTCCTTTACTGCATCCCTCACTCCCACTCATTGACGTATTCACACGGAAATTGCGTCGATATGAAATACTATGGGTTCTATGACTTTTCCTTCTAAATCGAGTAACGTTTCTATGGAAACGACAGGATTTTCTTTTGGGATACGACAATCACATTTCCGATCCAATAATCCGTCTTTACTGCATCCCTCACTAATACACATTGACGAATTCACACGGAAATTGCGTCGCCATGAAATACTATGGGTTCTAAGACTTCTCCTTCTAAATCGAGTACCGTTTCTATGGAAACGACTGGCTTTTCCTTTGCGATACGACAATCACATTTCCGATCCACTAATCCATCTTTACTGCATTCCTCACTCCCACTCATTGACGAATTCACACGGAAATTGCGTCGCCATGAAATACTATGGGTTCTATGACTTCTCCTTCTAAATCAAGTAACGTTTCTACGGAAACGACAGGATTTTCTTTTGGGATACGACAATCACATTTCCGATCCACTAATCCGTCTTTACTGCATCCCTCACTAATCCACATTGACGAATTCACACGGAAATTGCGTCGCCATGAAATACTATGGGTTCTATGACTTCTCCTTCTAAATCGAGTATCGTTTCTATGGAAACGACTGGCTTTTCTTTTGCGATACGACAATCACATTTCCGATCCACTAATCCGTCTTTACTGCATCCCTCCCTAATACACATTGACGAATTCATACGGAAATTGCGTCGCCATGAAATACTATGGGTTCTATGACTTCTCCTTCTAAATCGAGTATCGTTTCTATGGAAACGACTGGCTTTTCCTTTGCGATACGACAATCACATTTCCGATCCACTAATCCGTCTTTACTGCATCCCTCACTAATACACATTGACGAATTCACACGGAAATTGCGTCGCCATGAAATACTATGGGTTCTAAGACTTCTCCTTCTAAATAGAGTATCGTTTCTATGGAAACGTCAGGCTTTTCTTTTGCGATACGACAATCACATTTCCGATCCACTAATCCGTCATTACTGCATCCCTCACTAATACACATTGACGAATTCATACGGAAATTGCGTCGCCATGAAATAATATTTGTTCTATGACATCTCCTTCTAAATCGAGTATCGCTTCTATGGAAACGACAGGATTTTCTTTTGGGGTACGACAATCACATTTCCGATCCACTAATCCGTGTTTACTGCATCCCTCACTAATACACATTGACGAATTCACACGGATATTGCGTCGCCATGAAATACTATGGGTTCTATGACTTCTCCTTCTAAATCGAGTGACGTTTCTATGGAAACGACAAGATTTTCTTTTGCGATACGAGTATCTCCCTCTCGATGCACTAATCCTTCTTTACTGCATCCCTCACTCCCACTCATTGACGAATTCACACGGAAATTGCGTCGCCATGAAATACTATGGGTTCTATGACTTCTCCTTCGAAATCGAGTAACGTTTCTATGGAAACGACAGGATTTTCTTTTGGGATACGACAATCACATTTCCGATCCACTAATCCGTCTTTACTGCATCCCTCACTAATACACATTGACGAATTCATACGGAAATTGCGTCGCCATGAAATACTATGGGTTCTATGACTTCTCCTTCTAAATCGAGTATCGTTTCTATGGAAACGACTGGCTTTTCTTTTGCGATACGACAATCACATTTCCGATCCACTAATCCGTCTTTACTGCATCCCTCACTAGTACACATTGACGAATTCACACGGAAATTACGTCGCCATGATATACTATGGGTTCTATGACTTCTCCTTCTAAATCGAGTATCGTTTCTATGGAAACGACTGGCTTTTCTTTTGCGATACGACAATCACATTTCCGATCCACTAATCCGTCTTTACTGCATCCCTCACTAATACACATTGACGGATTCACACGGAAATTGCGTCGCCATGAAATACTATGGGTTCTATGACTTCTCCTTCTAAATCGAGTAACGTTTCTATGGAAACGACTGACTTTTCTTTTGCGATACGACAATCACATTTCCGATCCACTAATCCGTCTTTACTGCATCCCTCACTAATACACATTGACGAATTCACACGAAATTGCGTCGCTATGAAATACTATGAGTTCTATGACTTCTCCTTCTAAATCGAGTATCGTTTCTATGGAAACGACTGGCTTTTCTTTTGCGATACGAGTATCTCCCTCTCGATGCACTAATCCTTCTTTACTGCATCCCTCACTCCCACTCATTGACGAATTCACACGAAAATTGCGTCGCCATGAAATACTATGGGTTCTATGACTTCTCCTTCTAAATCGAGTATCGTTTCTATTGAAACGACTGGCTTTTCTTTTGCGATACGACAATCACATTTCCGATCCACTAATCCGTCTTTACTGCATCCCTCACTAATACACATTGACGAATTCACACGGAAATTGCGTCGCCATGAAATACTATGGGTTCTATGACTTCTCCTTCTAAATCGAGTAACGTTTCTATGGAAACGACAGGATTTTCTTTTGGGATACGACAATCACATTTCCGATACATTAATCCGTCTTTACTGCATCCCTCACTAATACACATTGACGAATTCACACGGAAATTGCGTCGCCATGAAATACTATGGGTTCTATGACTTCTCCTTCTAAATCGAGTATCGTTTCTATGGACACGACTGGCTTTTCTTTTGCGATACGACAATCACATTTCCGATCAACTAATCCGTCTTTACTGCATCCCTCACTAATACACATTGACGAATTCATACGGAAATTGCGTCGCCATGATATACTATGGGTTCTATGACTTCTCCTTCTAAATCGAGTATCGTTTCTATGGAAACGACAGGATTTTCTTTTGGGATACGACAATCACATTTCCGATCCACTAATCCGTCTTTACTGCATCCCTCACTAATACAGAGTGACGAATTCACACGGAAATTGCGTCGCCATGAAATACTATGGGTTCTATGACTTCTACTTCTAAATCGAGTATCGTTTCTATGGAAACGACTGGCTTTTCTTTTGCGATACGACAATCACATTTCCGATCCTCTAATCCGTCTTTACTGCATCCCTCACTAATACACATTGACGAATTCACACGGAAATTGCGTCGCCATGAAATACGATGGGTTCTAAGACTTCTCCTTCTAAATCGAGTTTCGTTTCTATGGAAACGACTGGCTTTTCTTTTGCGATACGACAATCACATTTCCGAACCACTAATCCGTCTTTACTGCATCCCTCACTAATACACATTGACGAATTCACACGGAAATTGCGTCGCCATGAAATACTATGGGCTCTATGACTTCTCCTTCTAAATCGAGTATCGTTTCTATGGAAACGACTGGCTTTTCTTTTGCGATACGAGTATCTCCCTCTCGATGCACTAATCCTTCTTTACTGCATCCCTCACTCCCACTCATTGACGAATTCACACGGAAATTGCGTCGCCATGAAATACTATGGGTTCTATGACTTCTCCTTCTAAATCGAGTAACGTTTCTATGGAAACGACAGGATTTTCTTTTGGGATACGACAATCACATTTCCGATCCACTAATCCGTCTTTACTGCATCCCTCACTAATACACATTGACGAATTCACACGGAAATTGCGTCGCCATGAAATACTATGGGTTCTATGACTTCTCCTTCTAAATCGAGTAACGTTTCTATGGAAACGACTGGCTTTTCTTTTGCGATACGAGTATCTCCCGCTCGATGCACTAATCCTTCTTTACTGCATCCCTCACTCCCACTCATTGACGAATTCACACGGAAATTGCGTCGCCATGAAATACTATGGGTTCTATGACTTCTCCTTCTAAATCGAGTAACGTTTCTATGGAAACGACAGGATTTTCTTTTGGGATACGACAATCACATTTCCGATGCACTAATCCGTCTTTACTGCATCCTTCACTAATACACATTGACGAATTCACACGGAAAATGCATCGCTATGAAATACTATGGGTTCTATGACTTCTCCTTTTAAATCGAGTATCGTTTCTATGGAAACGACTGGCTTTTCTTTTGCGATACGAGTATCTCCCTCTCGATGCACTAATCCTTCTTTACTGCATCCCTCACTCCCACTCATTGACGAATTCACACGGAAATTGCGTCGCCATGAAATACTATGGGTTCTATGACTTCTCCTTCTAAGTCGAGTAACGTTTCTATGGAAACGACAGGATTTTCTTTTGGGATACGACAATCACATTTCCGATCCACTAATCCGTCTTTACTGCATCCCTCACTAATACACATTGAGGAATTCACACGGAAATTGCGTCGCCATGATATACTATGGGTTCTATGACTTCTCCTTTTAAATCGAGTATCGTTTCTATGGAAACGACTGGCTTTTCTTTTGCGATACGAGTATCTCCCTCTCGATGCACTAATCCTTCTTTACTGCATCCCTCACTCCCACTCATTGACGAATTCACACGGAAATTGCGTCGCCATGAAATACTATGGGTTCTATGACTTCTCCTTCTAAATCGAGTAACGTTTCTATGGAAACGACAGGATTTTCTTTTGGGATACGACAATCACATTTCCGATCCACTAATCCGTCTTTACTGCATCCCTAACTCCCACTCATTGACGAATTCACACGGAAATTGCGTCGCCATGAAATACTATGGGTTCTATGACTTCTCCTTCTAAATCGAGTATCGTTTCTATGGAAACGACTGGCTTTTCTTTTGGGATACGACAATCACGTTTCCGATCCACTAATCCGTCTTTATTGCGTCCCTCACTAATACACATTGACGAATTCATACGGAAATTGCGTCGCTATGAAATACTATGGGTTCTATGACTTCTCCTTCTATATCGAGTATCGTTTCTATGGAAACGATTGGCTTTTCTTTTGCGATACGAGTATCTCCCTCTCGATGCACTAATCCTTCTTTACTGCATCCCTCACTCCCACTCATTGACGAATACACACGGAAATTGCGTCGCCATGAAATACTATGGGTTCTATGACTTCTCCTTCTAAATCGAGT
This sequence comes from Schistocerca piceifrons, assembly GCF_021461385.2. Classification (NCBI taxonomy): domain Eukaryota; kingdom Metazoa; phylum Arthropoda; class Insecta; order Orthoptera; family Acrididae; genus Schistocerca; species Schistocerca piceifrons. The sequence continues at coordinate 1,526,393 of NW_025727551.1, forward strand.
ATCGTTTCTATGGAAACGACTGGCTTTTCTTTTGCGATACGAGTATCTCCCTCTCGATGCACTAATCCATCTTTACTGCATCCCTCACTCCCACTCATTGACGAATTCACACGGAAATGGCGTCGCCATGAAATACTATGGGATCTATGACTTCTCCTTCTAAATCGAGTATCGTTTCTATGGAAACGACTGGCTTTTCTTTTGCGATACGACAATCACATTTCCGATCCACTAATCCGTCTTTACTGCATCCCTCACTAATACACATTGACGAATTCACACGGAAATTGCGTCGCTATGAGATACTATGGGTTCTATGACTTCTCCTTCTAAATCGAGTAACGTTTCTATGGAAACGACTGGCTTTTCTCTTGCGATACGACAATCACATTTCCGATCCACTAATCCGTCTTTACTGCATCCCTCACTAATACACATTGACGAATTCACACGGAAATTGCGTCGCCATGAAATACTATGGGTTCTATGACTTCTCCTTCTAAATCGAGTATCGTTTCTATGGAAACGACTGGCTTTTCTTTTGCGATACGACAATCACATTTCCGATCCACTAATCTGTCTTTACTGCATCCCTCACTAATACACATTGACGAATTCACACGGAAATTGCGTCGCCATGAAATACTATGGGTTCCATGACTTCTCCTTCTAAATCGAGTATCGTGTCTATGGAAACGACTGGCTTTTCTTTTGCGATACGAGTATCTCCCTCTCGATGCAGTAATCCTTCCTTACTGCATCCCTCACTCCCACTCATTGACGAATTCACACGGAAATTGCGTCGCTATGAAATACTATGTGTTCTATGACTTCTCCTTCTAAATCGAGTATCGTTACTATGGAAACGACTGGCTTTTCTTTTGCGATACGACAATCACATTTCCGATCCACTAATCCGTCTTTACTGCATCCCTCACTAATACACATTGACGAATTCATACGGAAATTGCGTCGCCATGAAATACTATGGGTTCTATGACTTCTCCTTCTAAATCGAGTATTGTTTCTATGGAAACGACTGGCTTTTCTTTTGCGATACGTGTATCTCCCTCTCGATGCACTAATCTTTCTTTACTGCATCCCTCACTCCCACTCATTGACGAATTCACACGGAAATTGCGTCGCTATGAAATTCTATGGGTTCTATGACTTCTCCTTCTAAAGCGAGTAACGTTTCTATAGAAACGACAGGATTTTATTTTGCGATACGACAATCACATTTCCGATCCACTAATCCGTCTTTACTGCATCCCTCACTAATCCACATTGACGAATTCACACGGAAATTGCGTCGCCATGAAATACTATAGGTTCTATGACTTCTCCTTCTAAATCTCTTAGAAGGAGAAGTCATAGAACCCATAGTATTTCACTACGCACTAATCCTTCTTTACTGCATCCCTCACTCCCACTCATTGACGAATTCACACGAAAATTGCGTCGCCATGAAATACTATGGGTTCTATGACTTCTCTTCTAAATCGAGTATCGTTTCTATGGAAACGCCTTTCTTTTCTTTTGCGATACGAGTATCTCCCTCTCGATGCACTAATCCTTCTTTACTGCATCCCTCACTCCCACTCATTGACGAATTCACACGGAAATTGCGTCGCTATGAAATACTATGGGTTCTATGACTTCTCCTTCTAAATCGAGTAATGTAAATCGAGTATGGAAATGTGATTGTCGTATCCCAAAAGAAAATCCTGTCGTTTCCATAGAAACGTTACTCGATTTAGAAGGAGAAGTCATAGAACCCATAGTATTTCATGGCGACGCAGTTTCCGTGTGAATTCGTCAATGAGTGGGAGTGAGGGATACAGTAAAGAAGGATTAGTGCATCGAGAGGGAGATACTCGTATCGCAAAAGAAAAGCCAGTCGTTTCCATAGAAACGTTACTCGATTTAGAAGGAGAAGTCATAGAACCCATAGTATTTCATGGCGACGCAATTTCCGTGTGAATTCGTCAATGTGGATTAGTGAGGGATGCAGTAAAGACGGATTAGTGAATCGGAAGTGTGATTGTCGTATCGCAAAAGAAAATCGTGTCGTTTCCATAGAAACGTTACTCGATTTAGAAGGAGAAGTCATAGAACCCAAAGTATTTCATAACGACGCAATTTTCTTTTGGTATTTTCTTTTGGGATACGACAATCACATTTCCGATCCACTAATCCGTCTTTACTGCATCCCTCACTAATACACATTGATGAATTCACACGGAAATTGCGTCGCCATGAAATACTATGGGTTCTATGACTTCTCCTTCTAAATCGAGTATCGTTTCTATGGAAACGACTGGCATTTCTTTTGCGATATGACAATCACATTGCCGATCCACTAATCCGTCTTTACTGCATGCCTCACTAATACACATTGACGAATTCGTACGGAAATTGCGTCGCCATGAAATACTATGGGTTCTATGACTTCTCCTTCTAAATCGAGTAACGTTTCTATGGAAACGACTGGCTTTTCTTTTGCGATTCGAGTATCTCCCTCTCGATGCACTAATCCTTCTTTACTGCATCCCTCACTCCCACTCATTGACGAATTCACACGGAAATTGCGTCGCCATGAAATACTATGGGTTCTATGACTTCTCCTTCTAAACCGAGTAACGTTTCTATGGAAACGACTGACTTTTCTTTTGCGATACGAGTATCTCCCTCTCGATGCACTAATCCTTCTTTACTGCATCCCTCACTCCCACTCATTGACGAATTCACACGGAAATTGCGTCGCTATGAAATACTATGGGTTCTATGACTTCTCCTTCTAAATCGAGTATCGTTTCTATTTAAACGACTTTCTTTTGGGATACGACAATCACATTTACGATCCACTAATCCGTCTTTACTGCATCCCACACTAATACACATTGACGAATTCAAACGGAAATTGCGTCGCCATGAAATACTATGGGTTCTATGACTTCTCCTTCTAAATCTCGTAGATGGAGAAGTCATAAAACCCATAGTATTTCATGGCGACGCAATTTCCGTGTGAATTCGTCAATGTGTATTAGTGAGGGATGCAGTAAAGACGGATTAGTGGATCGGAAATGTGATTGTCGTATCCCAAAAGAAAATCCTGTCGTTTCCATAGAAACGCTACTCGATTTAGAAGGAGAAGTCATAGAGCCCTTTGGATTTCATGGCGACGCAATTTCCGTGTGAATTCGTCAATGAGTGGCAGTGAGGGATGCAGTAAAGAAGGATTAGTGCATCCAGAGGGAGATACTCGTATCGCAAAAGAAAATCCTGTCGTTTCCATTGAAACGTTACTCGATTTAGAAGGAGAAGTCATAGAAACCATAGTATTTCATGGCGACGCAATTTCCGTGTGAATTCGTCAATGTGTATTAGTGAGGGATGCTGTAAAGACGGATTGGTGGATCGGAAATGTTATTGTCGTATCCCAAAAGAAAATCCTGTCGTTTCCATAGAAACGATACTCGATTTAGAAGGAGAAGTCATAGAACCCATAGTATTTCATAGCGACGCAATTTTCGTATGAATTCGTCAATGTGTATTAGTAAGGGATGCAGTAAAGACGGATTAGTGGATCGGAAATGTGATTGTCGTATCGCAAAAGAAAAGCCAGTCGTTTCCATAGAAACGATACTCGATTTAGAAGGAGAAGTCATAGAACCCATAGTATTTCAAGGCGACGCAATTTCCGTGTGAATTCGTCAATGTGTATTAGTGAGGGATGCAGTAAAGACGGATTAGTGGATCGGAAATGTGATTGTCGTATCCCAAAAGAAAATCCCAAAAGAAAATTGCGTCGCTATGAAATACTATGTGTTCTATGACTTCTCCGTCTAAATCGAGTAACGTTTCTATGGAAACGACAGGATTTTCTTTTGCGATACGAGTATCTCCCTCTGGATGCACTAATCCTTCTTTACTGCATCCCTCACTCCCACTCATTGACGAATTCACACGGAAATTGCGTCGCCATGAAATACTATGGGTTCTATGACTTCTCCTTCTAAATTGAGTAACGTTTCTATGGAAACGACAGGATTTTCTTATGGGATACGACAATCACATTTCCGATCCACCAATCCGTGTTTACTGCATCCCTCACTAATACACATTGACGAATTCATACGGAAATTGCGTCGCCATGAAATACTATGGGTTCTATGACTTCTCCTTCTAAATCGAGTATCGTTTCTATGGAAACGACTGGCTTTTCTTTTGCGACACGAGTATCTCCCTCTCGATGCACTAATCCTTCTTTACTGCATCCCTCACTCCCACTCATTGACGAATTCACACGGAAATTGCGTCGCCATGAAATACTATGGGTTCTATGACTTCTCCTTCTAAATCGAGTAACGTTTCTATGGAAACGACTGGCTTTTCTTTTGCGATACGAGTATCTCCCTCTCGATGCACTAATCCTTCTTTACTGCATCCCTCACTCCCACCCATTGACTAATTCACATGGAAATTGCGTCGCAATGAAATACTATGGGTTCTATGACTTCTCCTTCTAAATCGAGTAACGTTTCTATGGAAACGACAGGATTTTCTTTTGCGATACGACAATCACATTTCCGATCCACTAATCCGTCTTTACTGCATCCCTCACTAGTACACATTGACGAATTCACACGGAAATTGCGTCGCCATGATATACTATGGGTTCTATGACTTCTCCTTCTAAATCGAGTAACGTTTCTATGGAAACGACTGGCTTTTCTTTTGCGATACGAGTATCTCCCGCTCGATGCACTAATCCTTCTTTACTGCATCCCTCACTCCCACTCATTGACGAATTCACACGGAAATTGCGTCGCCATGAAATACTATGGGTTCTATGACTTCTCCTTCTAAATCGAGTAACGTTTCTATGGAAACGACAGGATTTTCTTTTGGGATACGACAATCACATTTCCGATGCACTAATCCGTCTTTACTGCATCCTTCACTAATACACATTGACGAATTCACACGGAAAATGCATCGCTATGAAATACTATGGGTTCTATGACTTCTCCTTTTAAATCGAGTATCGTTTCTATGGAAACGACTGGCTTTTCTTTTGCGATACGAGTATCTCCCTCTCGATGCACTAATCCTTCTTTACTGCATCCCTCACTCCCACTCATTGACGAATTCACACGGAAATTGCGTCGCCATGAAATACTATGGGTTCTATGACTTCTCCTTCTAAATCGAGTATCGTTTCTATGGAAACGACTGGCTTTTCTTTTGCGATACGACAATCACATTTCCGATCCACTAATCAGTCTTTACTGCATCCCTCACTAATACACATTGACGAATTCATACGGAAATTGCGTCGCTATGAAATACTATGGGTTCTATGACTTCTCCATCTAAATCGAGTATCGTTTCTATGGAAACGACTGGCTTTTCTTTTGCGATACGAGTATCTCCCTCTCGATGCACTAATCCTCCTTTACTGCATCCCTCACTCCCACTCATTGACGAATTCACACGGAAATTGCGTCGATATGAAATACTATGGGTTCTATGACTTTTCCTTCTAAATCGAGTAACGTTTCTATGGAAACGACAGGATTTTCTTTTGGGATACGACAATCACATTTCCGATCCACTAATCCGTCTTTACTGCATCCCTCACTAATACACATTGACGAATTCACACGGAAATTGCGTCGCCATGAAATACTATGGGTTCTATGACTTCTCCTTCTAAATCGAGTATCGTTTCTATGGAAACGACTGGCTTTTCCTTTGCGATACGACAATCACATTTCCGATCCACTAATCCTTCTTTACTGCATTCCTCACTCCGACTCATTGACGAATTCACACGGAAATAGCGTCGCCATGAAATACTATGGGTTCTATGACTTCTCCTTCTAAATCAAGTAACGTTTCTATGGAAACGACAGGATTTTCTTTTGGGATACGACAATCACATTTCCGATCCACTAATCCGTCTTTACTGCATCCCTCACTAATACACATTGACGAATTCACACGGAAATTGCGTCGCCATGAAATACTATGGGTTCTATGACTTCTCCTTCTAAATCGAGTATCGTTTCTATGGAAACGACTGGCTTTTCTTTTGCGATACGACAATCACATTTCCGATCCACTAATCCGTCTTTACTGCATCCCTCCCTAATACACATTGACGAATTCATACGGAAATTGCGTCGCCATGAAATACTATGGGTTCTATGACTTCTCCTTCCAAATCGAGTATCGTTTCTATGGAAACGACTGGCTTTTCCTTTGCGATACGACAATCACATTTCCGATCCACTAATCCGTCTTTACTGCATCCCTCACTAATACACATTGACGAATTCACACGGAAATTGCGTCGCCATGAAATACTATGGGTTCTAAGACTTCTCCTTCTAAATAGAGTATCGTTTCTATGGAAACGTCAGGCTTTTCTTTTGCGATACGACAATCACATTTCCGATCCACTAATCCGTCTTTACTGCATCCCTCACTAATACACATTGACGAATTCATACGGAAATTGCGTCGCCATGAAATAATATTTGTTCTATGACATCTCCTTCTAAATCGAGTATCGTTTCTATGGAAACGACAGGATTTTCTTTTGGGGTACGACAATCACATTTCCGATCCACTAATCCGTGTTTACTGCATCCCTCACTAATACACATTGACGAATTCACGCGGATATTGCGTCGCCATGAAATACTATGGGTTCTATGACTTCTCCTTCTAAATCGAGTGACGTTTCTATGGAAACGACAAGATTTTCTTTTGCGATACGAGTATCTCCCTCTCGATGCACTAATCCTTCTTTACTGCATCCCTCACTCCCACTCATTGACGAATTCACACGGAAATTGCGTCGCCATGAAAAACTATGGGTTCAATGACTTCTCCTTCTAAATCGAGTAACGTTTCTATGGAAACGACAGGATTTTCTTTTGGGGTACGACAATCACATTTCCGATCCACTAATCCGTCTTTACTGCATCCCTCACTAATACACATTGACGAATTCATACGGAAATTGCGTCGCCATGAAATACTATGGGTTCTATGACTTCTCCTTCTAAATCGAGTATCGTTTCTATGGAAACGACTGGATTTTCTTTTGCGATACGACAATCACATTTCCGATCCACTAATCCGTCTTTACTGCATCCCTCACTAGTACACATTGACGAATTCACACGGAAATTGCGTCGCCATGATATACTATGGGTTCTATGACTTCTCCTTCTGAATCGAGTATCGTTTCTATGGAAACGACTGGCTTTTCTTTTGCGATACGACAATCACATTTCCGATCCACTAATCCGTCTTTACTGCATCCCTCACTAATACACATTGACGGATTCACACGGAAATTGCGTCGCCATGAAATACTATGGGTTCTATGACTTCTCCTTCTAAATCGAGTAACGTTTCTATGGAAACGACTGACTTTTCTTTTGCGATACGACAATCACATTTCCGATCCACTAATCCGTCTTTACTGCATCCCTCACTAATACACATTGACGAATTCACACGAAATTGCGTCGCTATGAAATACTATGAGTTCTATGACTTCTCCTTCTAAATCGAGTATCGTTTCTATGGAAACGACTGGCTTTTCTTTTGCGATACGAGTATCTCCCTCTCGATGCACTAATCCTTCTTTACTGCATCCCTCACTCCCACTCATTGACGAATTCACACGAAAATTGCGTCGCCATGAAATACTATGGGTTCTATGACTTCTCCTTCTAAATCGAGTATCGTTTCTATTGAAACGACTGGCTTTTCTTTTGCGATACGACAATCACATTTCCGATCCACTAATCCGTCTTTACTGCATCCCTCACTAATACACATTGACGAATTCACACGGAAATTGCGTCGCCATGAAATACTATGCGTTCTATGACTTCTCCTTCTAAATCGAGTAACGTTTCTATGGAAACGACAGGATTTTCTTTTGGGATACGACAATCACATTTCCGATACACTAATCCGTCTTTACTGCATCCCTCACTAATACACATTGAAGAATTCACACGGAAATTGCGTCGCCATGAAATACTATGGGTTCTATGACTTCTCCTTCTAAATCGAGTATCGTTTCTATGGACACGACTGGCTTTTCTTTTGCGATACGACAATCACATTTCCGATCAACTAATCCGTCTTTACTGCATCCCTCACTAATACACATTGACGAATTCATACGGAAATTGCGTCGCCATGATATACTATGGGTTCTATGACTTCTCCTTCTAAATCGAGTATCGTTTCTATGGAAACGACAGGATTTTCTTTTGGGATACGACAATCACATTTCCGATCCACTAATCCGTCTTTACTGCATCCCTCACTAATACAGAGTGACGAATTCACACGGAAATTGCGTCGCCATGAAATACTATGGGTTCTATGACTTCTACTTCTAAATCGAGTATCGTTTCTATGGAAACGACTGGCTTTTCTTTTGCGATACGACAATCACATTTCCGATCCTCTAATCCGTCTTTACTGCATCCCTCACTAATACACATTGACGAATTCACACGGAAATTGCGTCGCCATGAAATACGATGGGTTCTAAGACTTCTCCTTCTAAATCGAGTATCGTTTCTATGGAAACGACTGGCTTTTCTTTTGCGATACGACAATCACATTTCCGAACCACTAATCCGTCTTTACTGCATCCCTCACTAATACACATTGACGAATTCACACGGAAATTGCGTCGCCATGAAATACTATGGGCTCTATGACTTCTCCTTCTAAATCGAGTATCGTTTCTATGGAAACGACTGGCTTTTCTTTTGCGATACGAGTATCTCCCTCTCGAAGCACTAATCCTTCTTTACTGCATCCCTCACTCCCACTCATTGACGAATTCACACGGAAATTGCGTCGCCATGAAATACTATGGGTTCTATGACTTCTCCTTCTAAATCGAGTAACGTTTCTATGGAAACGAAAGGATTTTCTTTTGGGATACGACAATCACATTTCCGATCCACTAATCCGTCTTTACTGCATCCCTCACTAATACACATTGACGAATTCACACGGAAATTGCGTCGCCATGAAATACTATGGGTTCTATGACTTCTCCTTCTAAATCGAGTAACGTTTCTATGGAAACGACTGGCTTTTCTTTTGCGATACGAGTATCTCCCGCTCGATGCACTAATCCTTCTTTACTGCATCCCTCACTCCCACTCATTGACGAATTCACACGGAAATTGCGTCGCCATGAAATACTATGGGTTCTATGACTTCTCCTTCTAAATCGAGTAACGTTTCTATGGAAACGACAGGATTTTCTTTTGGGATACGACAATCACATTTCCGATGCACTAATCCGTCTTTACTGCATCCTTCACTAATACACATTGACGAATTCACACGGAAAATGCATCGCTATGAAATACTATGGGTTCTATGACTTCTCCTTTTAAATCGAGTATCGTTTCTATGGAGACGACTGGCTTTTCTTTTGCGATACGAGTATCTCCCTCTCGATGCACTAATCCTTCTTTACTGCATCCCTCACTCCCACTCATTGACGAATTCACACGGAAATTGCGTCGCCATGAAATACTATGGGTTCTATGACTTCTCCTTCTAAGTCGAGTAACGTTTCTATGGAAACGACAGGATTTTCTTTTGGGATACGACAATCACATTTCCGATCCACTAATCCGTCTTTACTGCATCCCTCACTAATACACATTGAGGAATTCACACGGAAATTTCGTCGCCATGATATACTATGGGTTCTATGACTTCTCCTTTTAAATCGAGTATCGTTTCTATAGAAACGACTGGCTTTTCTTTTGCGATACGAGTATCTCCCTCTCGATGCACTAATCCTTCTTTACTGCATCCCTCACTCCCACTCATTGACGAATTCACACGGAAATTGCGTCGCCATGAAATACTATGGGTTCTATGACTTCTCCTTCTAAATCGAGTAACGTTTCTATGGAAACGACAGGATTTTCTTTTGGGATACGACAATCACATTTCCGATCCACTAATCCGTCTTTACTGCATCCCTAACTCCCACTCATTGACGAATTCACACGGAAATTGCGGCGCCATGAAATACTATGGGTTCTATGACTTCTCCTTCTAAATCGAGTATCGTTTCTATGGAAACGACTGGCTTTTCTTTTGGGATACGACAATCACATTTCCGATCCACTAATCCGTCTTTATTGCGTCCCTCACTAATACACATTGACGAATTCATACGGAAATTGCGTCGCTATGGAATACTATGGGTTCTATGACTTCTCCTTCTATATCGAGTATCGTTTCTATGGAAACGATTGGCTTTTCTTTTGCGATACGAGTATCTCCCTCTCGATGCACTAATCCTTCTTTACTGCATCCCTCACTCCCACTCATTGACGAATTCACACGGAAATTGCGTCGCCATGAAATACTATAGGTTCTATGACTTCTCCTTCTAAATCTATTAGAAGGAGAAGTCATAGAACCCATAGTATTTCACTACGCACTAATCCTTCTTTACTGCATCCCTCACTCCCACTCATTGACGAATTCACACGAAAATTGCGTCGCCATGAAATACTATGGGTTCTATGACTTCTCCTTCTAAATCGAGTAACGTTTCTATGGAAACGACAGGATTTTCTTTTGGGATACGACAATCACATTTGCGATCCACTAATCCGTCTTTACTGCATCCCTCACTAATACACATTGACGAATTCACATGGAAATTGCGTCGCCATGAAATACTATGGGTTCTATGACTTCTCCTTCTAAATCGAGTATCGTTTCTATGGAAACGCCTTTCTTTTCTTTTGCGATACGAGTATCTCCCTCTCGATGCACTAATCCTTCTTTACTGCATCCCTCACTCCCACTCATTGACGAATTCACACGGAAATTGCGTCGCTATGAAATACTATGGGTTCTATGACTTCTCCTTCTAAATCGAGTAATGTAAATCGAGTATGGAAATGTGATTGTCGTATCCCAAAAGAAAATCCTGTCGTTTCCATAGAAACGTTACTCGATTTAGAAGGAGAAGTCATAGAACCCATAGTATTTCATAGCGACGCAATTTCCGTGTGAATTCGTCAATGAGTGGGAGTGAGGGATGCAGTAAAGAAGGATTAGTGCATCGAGAGGGAGATACTCGTATCGCAAAAGAAAAGCCAGTCGTTTCCATAGAAACGATACTCGATTTAGAAGGAGAAGTCATAGAACACATAGTATATCATGGCGACGCAATTTCCGTGTGAATTCGTCAATGTGTATTAGTGAGGGATGCAGTAAAGACGGATTAGTGGATCGGAAATGTGATTGTCGTATCCCAAAAGAAAATCCTGTCGTTTCCATAGAAACGTTACTCGATTTAGAAGGAGAAGTCATAGAACCCATAGTATTTCATGGCGACGCAGTTTCCGTGTGAATTCGTCAATGAGTGGGAGTGAGGGATGCAGGAAAGAAGGATTAGTGCATCGAGAGGGAGATACTCGTATCGCAAAAGAAAATCCTGTCGTTTCCATTGAAACGTTACTCGATTTAGAAGGAGAAGTCATAGAAACCATAGTATTTCATGGCGACGCAATTTCCGTGTGAATTCGTCAATGTGGATTAGTGAGGGATGCAGTAAAGACGGATTAGTGGATCGGAAATGTGATTGTCGTATCCCAAAAGAAAATCCTGTCGTTTCCATAGAAACGCTACTCGATTTAGAAGGAGAAGTCATAGAGCCCTTTGGATTTCATGGCGACGCAATTTCCGTGTGAATTCGTCAATGAGTGGCAGTGAGGGATGCAGTAAAGAAGGATTAGTGCATCCAGAGGGAGATACTCGTATCGCAAAAGAAAATCCTGTCGTTTCCATTGAAACGTTACTCGATTTAGAAGGAGAAGTCATAGAAACCATAGTATTTCATGGCGACGCAATTTCCGTGTGAATTCGTCAATGTGTATTAGTGAGGGATGCAGTAAAGACGGATTAGTGGATCGGAAATGTGATTGTCGTATCCCAAAAGAAAATCCTGTCGTTTCCATAGAAACGATACTCGATTTAGAAGGAGAAGTCATAGAACCCATAGTATTTCATAGCGACGCAATTTTCGTATGAATTCGTCAATGTGTATTAGTAAGGGATGCAGTAAAGACGGATTAGTGGATCGGAAATGTGATTGTCGTATCGCAAAAGAAAAGCCAGTCGTTTCCATAGAAACGATACTCGATTTAGAAGGAGAAGTCATAGAACCCATAGTATTTCAAGGCGACGCAATTTCCGTGTGAAATCGTCAATGTGTATTAGTGAGGGATGCAGTAAAGACGGATTAGTGGATCGGAAATGTGATTGTCGTATCCCAAAAGAAAATCCCAAAAGAAAATTGCGTCGCTATGAAATACTATGTGTTCTATGACTTCTCCGTCTAAATCGAGTAACGTTTCTATGGAAACGACAGGATTTTCTTTTGCGATACGAGTATCTCCCTCTGGATGCACTAATCCTTCTTTACTGCATCCCTCACTCCCACTCATTGACGAATTCACACGGAAATTGCGTCGCCATGAAATACTATGGGTTCTATGACTTCTCCTTCTAAATTGAGTAACGTTTCTATGGAAACGACAGGATTTTCTTTTGGGATACGACAATCACATTTCCGATCCACCAATCCGTGTTTACTGCATCCCTCACTAATACACATTGACGAATTCATACGGAAATTGCGTCGCCATGAAATACTATGGGTTCTATGACTTCTCCTTCTAAATCGAGTATCGTTTCTATGGAAACGACTGGCTTTTCTTTTGCGACACGAGTATCTCCCTCTCGATGCACTAATCCTTCTTTACTGCATCCCTCACTCCCACTCATTGACGAATTCACACGGAAATTGCGTCGCCATGAAATACTATGGGTTCTATGACTTCTCCTTCTAAATCGAGTAACGTTTCTATGGAAACGACTGGCTTTTCTTTTGCGATACGAGTATCTCCCTCTCGATGCACTAATCCTTCTTTACTGCATCCCTCACTCCCACCCATTGACTAATTCACATGGAAATTGCGTCGCAATGAAATACTATGGGTTCTATGACTTCTCCTTCTAAATCGAGTAACGTTTCTATGGAAACGACAGGATTTTCTATTGGGATACGACAATCACATTTCCGATCCACTAATCCGTCTTTACTGCATCCCTCACAAATACACATTGACGAATTCACACGGAAATTGCGTCGCCATGAAATACTATGGGTTCTATGACTTCTCCTTCTAAATCGAGTATCGTTTCTATGGAAACGATTGGCTTTTCTTTTGCGATACGAGTGTCTCCCTCTCGATGCACTAATCCTTCTTTACTGCATCCCTCACTCCCACTCCTTGACGAATTCACACGGAAATTGCGTCGCCATGAAATACTATGGGTTCTATGACTTCTCCTTCTAAATCGAGTAACGTTTCTATGGAAACGACAGGATTTTCTTTTGGGATACGACAATCACATTTCCGATCCACTAATCCGTCTTTACTGCATCCCTCACTAATACACATTGACGAATTCACACGGAAATTGCGTCGCTATGAAATACTATGGGTTCTATGACTTCTCCTTCTAAATCGAGTAACGTTTCTATGGAAACGACAGGATAATCTTTTGGGATACGACAATCACATTTCTGATCCACTAATCCGTTTTTACTGCATCCCTCACTAATACACATTGACGAATTCACACGGAAATTGCGTCGCCATGAAATACTATGTGTTCTATGACCTCTCCTTCTAAATCAAGTAACGTTTCTATGGAAACGACTGGCTTTTCTCTTGCGATACGAGTATCTCCCTCTCGATGCACTAATCCTTCTTTACTGCATCCCTCACTCCCACTCATTGACGAATTCACACGGAAATTGCGTCGCCATGAAATACTATGGGTTCTATGACTTCTCCTTCTAAATCGAGTAACGTTTCTATGGAAACGACTGGCTTTTCTTTTGCGATACGAGTATCTCCCTCTCGATGCACTAATCCTTCTTTACTGCATCCTTCACTCCCACTCATTGACGAATTCACACGGAAATTGCGTCGCCATGAAATAATATGGGTTCTATGACTTCTCCTTTTAAATCGAGTGACGTTTCTATGGAAACGACAGGATTTTCTTTTGGGATGCGACAATCACATTTCCGATCCACTAATCCGTCTTTACTGCATCCCTCACTAATACACATTGACGAATTCATACGGAAATTGCGTCGCCATGAAATACAATGGGTTCTATGACTTCTCCTTCTAAATCGAGTAACGTTTCTATGGAAACGACTGGCTTTTATTTTGCGATACGAGTATCTCCCTCTCGATGCACTAATCTTTCTTTACTGCATCCCTCACTCAGACTCATTGACGATTTCACACGGAAATTGCGTCGCCATGAAATACTATGGGTTCTATGACTTCTCCTTCTAAATCAAGTTACGTTTCTATGGAAACGACTGGCTTCTCTTTTGCGATACGAGTATCTCCCTCTCGATGCACTAATCCTTCTTTACTGCATCCCTCACTCCCACTCATTGACGAATTCACACGGAAATTGCGTCGCCATGAAATACTATGGGTTCTATGACTTCTCCTTCTAAATCGAGTAACGTTTCTATGGAAACGTCAGGATTTTCTTTTGGGATACGACAATCACATTTCCGATCAACTAATCCGCCTTTACTGCATCCCTCACTAATACACATTGACGAGTTCACACGGAAATTGCGTCGCCATGAAATACTATGTGTTCTATGACTTCTCCTTCTAAATCGAGTAACGTTTCTATGGAAACGACAGGATTTTCTTTTGGGATACGACAATCGCATTTCCGATCCACTAATCCGTCTTTACTGCATCCCTCACTAATACACATTGACGAATTCATACGGAAATTGCGTCGCCATGATATTCTATGGGTTCTATGACTTCTCCTTCTAAATCGAGCAACGTTTCTATGGAAACTACAGGATTTTCTTTTGGGATACGACAATCACATTTCCGATCCACTAATCCGTCTTTACTGCATCTCTCACTAATACACGTTGACGAATTCATACGGAAATTGCGTCGCCATGAAATACTATGGGTTCTATGACTTCTCCTTCTAAATCGAGTAACGTTTCTATGGAAACGACTGGCTTTTCTTTTGCGATACGAGTATCTCCCTCTCGATGCACTAATCCTTCTTTACTGCATCCCTCACTCCCACTCATTGACGAATTCACACGGAAATTGCGTCGCCATGAAATACTATGGGTTCTATGACTTCTCCTTCTAAATCAAGATACGTTTCTATCCAAACAACTGGCTTTTCTTTTGCGATACGAGTATCTCACTCTCGATGCACTAATCCTTCTTTACTGCATCCCTCACTCCCACTCATTGACGAATACACACGGAAATTGCGTCGCCATGATATACTATGGGTTCTATGACTTCTCCTTCTAAATCGAGTAACGTTTCTATGGAAACGACAGGATTTTCTTTTGGGATACGACAATCACATTTCCGATCCACTAATCAGTCTTTACTGCATCCCTCACTAATACACATTGACGAATTCACACGGAAATTGTGTCGCTATGAAATACTATGGGGTTCTATGACTTCTCCTTCTATATCGAGTATCGTTTCTATGGAAATGACTGGCTTTTCTTTGCGATACGAGTATCTCCCTCTCGATGCACTAATCCTTCTTTACTGCATCCCTCACTCCCACTCATTGACGAATTCACAAGGAAATTGCATCGCCATGAAAGACTATGGGTTCTATGACTTCTCCTTCTAAATTGAGTAACGTTTCTATGGAAACGACAAGATTTTCTTTTGGGATACGACAATCACATTTCCGATCCACTAATCCGTCTTTACTGCATCCCTCACTAATACACATTGACGAATTCACACGGAAATTGCGTCGCCATGAAATACTATGGGTTCTATGACTTCTCCTTCTAAATCGAGTATTGTTTCTATGGACACGACTGGCTTTTCTTTTGCGATACGAGTATCTCCCTCTCGATGCACTAATCCTTCTTTACTGCATTCCTCACTCCCACTCATTGACGAATTCACACGGAAATTGCGTCGCCATGAAATACTATGGGTTCTATGACTTCTCCCTGTAAATCGAGTAACGTTTCTATGGAAACGACAGGATTTTCTTTTGGGATACGACAATCACATTTCCGATCTACTAATCCGTCTTTACTGCATCCCTCACTAATACACATTGACGAATTCACACGGAAATAGCGTCGCTATGAAATACTATGGGTTCTATGACTTCTCCTTCTAAATCGAGTATCGTTTCTATGGAAACGACTGCCTTTTCTTTTGCGATACGAGTATCTCCCTCTCGATGCACTAATCCTTCTTTACTGCATCCCTCACTCCCACTCATTGACGAATTCACACGGAAATTGCGTCGCCATGAAATACTATGGGTTCTATGACTTCTCCTTCTAAATCGAGTAACGTTTCTATGGAAACGTCAGGATTTTCTTTTGGGATACGACAATCACATTTCCGATCCACTAATCCGTCTTTACTGCATCCCTCACTAATACACATTGACGAATTCACACGGAAATTGCGTCGCCATGAAATACTATGGGTTCTATGACTTCTCCTTCTAAATCGAGTAACGTTTCTATGGAAACGACAGGATTTTCTTTTGGGATACGACAATCACATTTCCGATCCACTAATCCGTCTTTACTGCATCCCTCACTAATACACATTGACGAATTCACACGGAAATTGCGTCGCTATGAAATACTATGGGTTCTATGACTTCTCCTTCTAAATCGAGTAACGTTTCTATGGAAACGACAGGATAATCTTTTGGGATACGACAATCACATTTCTGATCCACTAATCCGTCTTTACTGCATCCCTCACTAATACACATTGACGAATTCACACGGAAATTGCGTCGCCATGAAATACTATGTGTTCTATGACCTCTCCTTCTAAATCAAGTAACGTTTCTATGGAAACGACTGGCTTTTCTCTTGCGATACGAGTATCTCCCTCTCGATGCACTAATCCTTCTTTACTGCATCCCTCACTCCCACTCATTGACGAATTCACACGGAAATTGCGTCGCCATGAAATACTATGGGTTCTATGACTTCTCCTTCTAAATCGAGTAACGTTTCTATGGAAACGACTGGCTTTTCTTTTGCGATACGAGTATCTCCCTCTCGATGCACTAATCCTTCTTTACTGCATCCTTCACTCCCACTCATTGACGAATTCACACGGAAATTGCGTCGCCATGAAATAATATGGGTTCTATGACTTCTCCTTTTAAATCGAGTGACGTTTCTATGGAAACGACAGGATTTTCTTTTGGGATACGACAATCACATTTCCGATCCACTAATCCGTCTTTACTGCATCCCTCACTAATACACATTGACGAATTCACACGGAAATTGCGTCGCCATGAAATACTATGGGTTCTATGACTTCTCCTTCTAAATCGAGTATCGTTTCTATGGAAACGACTGGCTTTTCTTTTGCGATACGAGTATCTCCCTCTCGATGCACTAATCCTTCTTTACTGCATCCCTCACTCCCACACATTGACGAATTCACACGGAAATTGCGTCGCCATGAAATACTATGGGTTCTATGACTTCTCCTTCTAAATCGAGTAACGTTTCTATGGAAACGACAGGATTTTCTTTTGGGATACGACAATCACATTTCCGATCCACTAATCCGTCTTTACTGCATCCCTCAGTAATACACATTGACGAATTCACACGGAGATTGCGTCGCTATGAAATACTATGGGTTCTATGTCTTGTCCTTCTAAATCGAGTAATGTTTCTATGGAAACGACAGGATTTTCTTTTGGGATACGACAATCACATTTCCGATCCACTAATCCGTCTTTACTGCATCCCTCACTAATACACATTGACGAATTCATACGGAAATTGCGTCGCCATGAAATACTATGGGTTCTATGACTTCTCCTTCTAAATCGAGTAACGTTTCTATGGAAACGACTGGCTTTTATTTTGCGATACGAGTATCTCCCTCTCGATGCACTAATCTTTCTTTACTGCATCCCTCACTCCCACTCATTGACGATTTCACACGGAAATTGCGTCGCCATGAAATACTATGGGTTCTATGACTTCTCCTTCTAAATCAAGTTACGTTTCTATGGAAACGACTGGCTTTTCTTTTGCGATACGAGTATCTCCCTCTCGATGCACTAATCCTTCTTTACTGCATCCCTCACTCCCACTCATTGACGAATTCACACGGAAATTGCGTCGCCATGAAATACTATGGGTTCTATGACTTCTCCTTCTAAATCGAGTAACGTTTCTATGGAAACGTCAGGATTTTCTTTTGGGATACGACAATCACATTTCCGATCCACTAATCCGCCTTTACTGCATCCCTCACTAATACACATTGACGAATTCACACGGAAATTGCGTCGCCATGAAATACTATGTGTTCTATGACTTCTCCTTCTAAATCGAGTAACGTTTCTATGGAAACGACAGGATTTTCTTTTGGGATACGACAATCGCATTTCCGATCCACTAATCCGTCTTTACTGCATCCCTCACTAATACACATTGACGAATTCATACGGAAATTGCGTCGCCATGATATTCTATGGGTTCTATGACTTCTCCTTCTAAATCGAGCAACGTTTCTATGGAAACTACAGGATTTTCTTTTGGGATACGACAATCACATTTCCGATCCACTAATCCGTCTTTACTGCATCCCTCACTAATACACATTGACGAATTCATACGGAAATTGCGTCGCCATGAAATACTATGGGTTCTATGACTTCTCCTTCTAAATCGAGTAACGTTTCTATGGAAACGACTGGCTTTTCTTTTGCGATACGAGTATCTCCCTCTCGATGCACTAATCCTTCTTTACTGCATCCCTCACTCCCACTCATTGACGAATTCACACGGAAATTGCGTCGCCATGAAATACTATGGGTTCTATGACTTCTCCTTCTGAATCAAGTTACGTTTCTATCCAAACAACTGGCTTTTCTTTTGCGATACGAGTATCTCACTCTCGATGCACTAATCCTTCTTTACTGCATCCCTCACTCCCACTCATTGACGAATACACACGGAAATTGCGTCGCCATGATATACTATGGGTTCTATGACTTCTCCTTCTAAATCGAGTAACGTTTCTATGGAAACGACAGGATTTTCTTTTGGGATACGACAATCACTTTTCCGATCCACTAATACCGTCTTTACTGCATCCCTCACTAATACACATTGACGAATTCACACGGAAATTGTGTCGCTATGAAATACTATGGGGTTCTATGACTTCTCCTTCTATATGGAGTATCGTTTCTATGGAAATGACTGGCTTTTCTTTGCGATACGAGTATCTCCCTCTCGATGCACTAATCCTTCTTTACTGCATCCCTCACTCCCACTCATTGACGAATTCACACGGAAATTGCATCGCCATGAAATACTATGGGTTCTATGACTTCTCCTTCTAAATTGAGTAACGTTTCTATGGAAACGACAAGATTTTCTTTTGGGATACGACAATCACATTTCCGATCCACTAATCCGTCTTTACTGCATCCCTCACTAATACACATTGACGAATTCACACGGAAATTGCGTCGCCATGAAATACTATGGGTTCTATGACTTCTCCTTCTAAATCGAGTATTGTTTCTATGGACACGACTGGCTTTTCTTTTGCGATACGAGTATCTCCCTCTCGATGCACTAATCCTTCTTTACTGCATTCCTCACTCCCACTCATTGACGAATTCACACGGAAATTGCGTCGCCATGAAATACTATGGGTTCTATGACTTCTCCCTGTAAATCGAGTAACGTTTCTATGGAAACGACAGGATTTTGTTTTGGGATACGACAATCACATTTCCGATCTACTAATCCTTCTTTACTGCATCCCTCACTAATACACATTGACGAATTCACACGGAAATAGCGTCGCTATGAAATACTATGGGTTCTATGACTTCTCCTTCTAAATCGAGTATCGTTTCTATGGAAACGACTGCCTTTTCTTTTGCGATACGAGTATCTCCCTCTCGATGCACTAATCCTTCTTTACTGCATCCCTCACTCCCACTCATTGACGAATTCACACGGAAATTGCGTCGCCATGAAATACTATGGGTTCTATGACTTCTCCTTCTAAATCGAGTAACGTTTCTATGGAAACGTCAGGATTTTCTTTTGGGATACGACAATCACATTTCCGATCCACTAATCCGTCTTTACTGCATCCCTCACTAATACACATTGACGAATTCACACGGAAATTGCGTCGCCATGAAATACTATGGGTTCCATGACTTCTCCTTCTAAATCGAGTAACGTTTCTATGGAAACGACAGGATTTTCTTTTGGGATACGACAATCACATTTCCGATCCACTAATCCGTCTTTACTGCATCCCTCACTAATACACATTGACGAATTCACACGGAAATTGCGTCGCCATGAAATACTATGGGTTCGATGACTTCTCCTTCTAAATCGAGTATCGTTTCTATGGAAACGACTGGCTTTTCTTTTGCGATACGAGTATCTCCCTCTCGATGCACTAATCCTTCTTTACTGCATCCCTCACTCCCACTCATTGACGATTTCACCCGGAAATTGCGTCGCTATGAAATACTATGGGTTCTATGACTTCTCCTTCTAAATCGAGTATCGTTTCTATGGAAACGACTGGCTTTTCTTTTGCGATACGAGTATCTCCCTCTCGATTCACTAATCCTTCTTTACTGCATCCCTCACTCCCACTCATTGACGAATTCACACGGAAATTGCGTCGCTATGAAATACTATGGGTTCTATGACTTCTCCTTCTAAATCGAGTAACGTTTCTATGGAAACGACAGGATTTTCTTTTGGGATACGACAATCACATTTCCGATCCACTAATCCGTCTTTACTGCATCCCTCACTAATACACATTGACGAATTCACACTGAAATTGCGTCGCCATGAAATACTATGGGTTCTATGACTTCTCCTTCTAAATCGAGTATCGTTTCTATGGAAACGACTGGCTTTTCTTTTGCGATACGACAATCACATTTCCGATCCACTAATCCGTCTTTACTGCATCCCTCACTAATACACATTGACGAATTCACACGGAAATTGCGTCGCTATGAAATACTATGGGTTCTATGACTTCTCCTTCTAAATCGAGTATCGTTTCTATGGAAACGACAGGATTTTCTTTTGGGATACGACAATCACATTTCCGATCCACTAAGCCGTCTTTACTGCATCCCTCACTAATACACATTGACAAATTGACACGGAAATTGCGTCGCCAGGAAATACTATGGATTCTATGACTTCTCCTTCTAAATCGAGTATCGTTTCAATGGAAACGACTGGCTTTTCTTTTGCGATACGATTATCTCCCTCTCGATGCACTAATCCTTCTTTACTGCATCCCTCACTCCCACTCATTGACGAATTCACACGGAAATTGCGTCGCTATGAAATACTATGGGTTCTATGACTTCTCCTTCTAAATCGAGTATCGTTTCTATGGAAACGACTGGCTTTTCTTTTGCGATACGAGTATCTCCCTCTCGATGCACTATTCCTTCTCTACTGCATCCCTCACTCCCACTCATTGACGCATTCACACGGAAATTGCGTCACTGTGAAATACTATGGGTTCTATGACTTCTCCTTCTAAATCGAGTAACGTCTCTATGGAAACGACAGGATTTTCTTTTGGGATACGACAATCACATTTCCGATCCACTAATCCGTCTTTACTGCATCCCTCACTAATACACATTGAAGAATTCACACGGAAATTGCGTCGCCATGAAATACTATGGGTTCTATGACTTCTCCTTCTAAATCGAGTATCGTTTCTATGGAAACGACTGGCTTTTCTTTTGCGATACGAGTATCTCCATCTCGATGCACTAATCCTTCTTTACTGCATCCCTCACTCCCACTCATTGACGAATTCACACGGAAATTGCGTCGCCATGAAATACTATGGGTTCTATGACTTCTCCTTCTAAATCGAGTAACGTTTCTATGGAAACGACAGGATTTTCTTTTGGGATACGACAATCACATTTCCGATCCACTAATCCGTCTTTACTGCAACCCTCACTAATACACATTGACGAATTCACACGGAAATTGCGTCGCTATGAAATACTATGGGTTCTATGACTTCTCCCTCTAAATCGAGTATCGTTTCTATGGAAACGACTGCCTTTTCTTTTGCGATACGAGTATCTCCCTCTCGATGCACTAATCGTTCTCTACTGCATCCCTCACTCCCACTCATTGACGAATTCACACGGAAATTGCATCGCCATGAAATACTATGGGTTCTATGACTTCTCCTTCTAAATCGAGTAACGTTTCTATGGAAACGACAGGATTTTCTTTTGGGATACGACAATCACATTTCCGATCCACTAATCCGTCTTTACTGCATCCCTCACTAATACACATTGACGAATTCACACGGAAATTGCGTCGCCATGAAATACATTGGGTTCTATGACTTCTCCTTCTAAATCGAGTATTGTTTCTATGGACACGACTGGTTTTTCTTTTGCGATACGAGTATCTCCCTCTCGATGCACTAATCCTTCTTTACTGCATTCCTCACTCCCACTCATTGACGAATTCACACGGAAATTGCGTCGCCATGAAATACTATGGGTTCTATGACTTCTCCTTCTAAATCGAGTAACGTTTCTATGGAAACGACAGGATTTTCTTTTGGGATACGACAATCACATTTCCGATCCACAAATCCGTCTTTACTGCATCCCTCACTAATACACATTGACGAATTCACACGGAAATTGCGTCGCTATGAAATACTATGTGTTCTATGACTTCTCCTTCTAAATCGAGTATCCTTTCTATGGAAACAACTGCCTTTTCTTTTGCGATACGAGTATCTCCCTCTCGATGCACTAATCCTTCTTTACTGCATCCCTCACTCCCACTCATTGACGAATTCACACGGAAATTGCGTCGCCATGAAATACTATGGGTTCTATGACTTCTCCTTCTAAATCGAGTAACGTTTCTATGGAAACGTCAGGATTTTCTTTTGGGATACGACAATCACATTTCCGATCCACTAATCCGTCTTTACTGCATCCCTCACTAATACACATTGACGAATTCACACGGAAATTGCGTCGCCATGAAATACTATGGGTTCTATGACTTCTCCTTCTAAATCGAGTAACGTTTCTATGGAAACGACAGGATTTTCTTTTGGGATACGACAATCACATTTCCGATCCACTAATCCGTCTTTACTGCATCCCTCACTAATACACATTGACGAATTCACACGGAAATTGCGTCGCCATGAAATACTAGGGGTTCGATGACTTCTCCTTCTAAATCGAGTATCGTTTCTATGGAAACGACTGGCATTTCTTTTGCGATACGAGTATCTCCCTCTCGATGCACTAATCCTTCCTTACTGCATCCCTCACTCCCACTCATTGACGAATTCACACGGAAATTGCGTCGCTATGAAATACTATGGGTTCTATTACTTCTCCTTCTAAATCGAGTAACTTTTCTATGGAAACGACAGGATTTTCTTTTGGGATACGACAATCACATTTCTGATCCACTAATCCGTCTTTACTGCATCCCTCACTAATACACATTGACGAATTCACACTGAAATTGCGTCGCCATGAAATACTATGGGTTTTATGACTTCTCCTTCTAAATCGAGTATCGTTTCTATGGAAACGACTGGCTTTTCTTTTGCGATACGACAATCACATTTCCGATCCACTAATCCGTCTTTACTGCATCCTTCACTAATACACATTGACGAATTCACACGGAAATTGCGTCGCTATGAAATACTATGTGTTCTATGACTTCTCCTTCTAAATCGAGTATCGTTTCAATGGAAACGACTGGCTTTTCTTTTGCGATACGATTATCTCCCTCTCGATGCACTAATCCTTCTTTACTGCATCCCTCACTCCCACTCATTGACGAATTCACACGGAAATTGCGTCGCTATGAAATACTATGGGTTCTATGACTTCTCCTTCTAAATCGAGTATCGTTTCTATGGAAACGACTGTCTTTTCTTTTGCGATACGAGTATCTCCCTCTCGATGCACTATTCCTTCTCTACTGCATCCCTCACTCCCACTCATTGACGCATTCACACGGAAATTGCGTCACTATGAAATACTATGGGTTCTATGACTTCTCCTTCTAAATCGAGTAACGTTTCTATGGAAACGACAGGATTTTCTTTTGGGATACGACAATCACATTTCCGATCCACTAATCCGCCTTTACTGCATCCCTCACTAATACACATTGACGAATTCACACGGAAATTGCGTCGCCATGAAATACTATGTGTTCTATGACCTCTCCTTCTAAATCAAGTAACGTTTCTATGGAAACGACTGGCTTTTCTCTTGCGATACGAGTATCTCCCTCTCGATGCACTAATCCTTCTTTACTGCATCCCTCACTCCCACTCATTGACGAATTCACACGGAAATTGCGTCGCCATGAAATACTATGGGTTCTATGACTTCTCCTTCTAAATCGAGTAACGTTTCTATGGAAACGACTGGCTTTTCTTTTGCGATACGAGTATCTCCCTCTCGATGCACTAATCCTTCTTTACTGCATCCTTCACTCCCACTCATTGACGAATTCACACGGAAATTGCGTCGCCATGAAATAATATGGGTTCTATGACTTCTCCTTTTAAATCGAGTGACGTTTCTATGGAAACGACAGGATTTTCTTTTGGGATACGACAATCACATTTCCGATCCACTAATCCGTCTTTACTGCATCCCTCACTAATACACATTGACGAATTCACACGGAAATTGCGTCGCCATGAAATACTATGGGTTCTATGACTTCTCCTTCTAAATCGAGTATCGTTTCTATGGAAACGACTGGCATTTCTTTTGCGATACGAGTATCTCCCTCTCGATGCACTAATCCTTCCTTACTGCATCCCTCACTCCCACACATTGACGAATTCACACGGAAATTGCGTCGCCATGAAATACTATGGGTTCTATGACTTCTCCTTCTAAATCGAGTAACGTTTCTATGGAAACGACAGGATTTTCTTTTGGGATACGACAATCACATTTCCGATCCACTAATCCGTCTTTACTGCATCCCTCAGTAATACACATTGACGAATTCACACGGAGATTGCGTCGCTATGAAATACTATGGGTTCTATGTCTTGTCCTTCTAAATCGAGTAATGTTTCTATGGAAACGACAGGATTCTCTTTTGGGATACGACAATCACATTTCCGATCCACTAATCCGTCTTTACTGCATCCCTCACTAATACACATTGACGAATTCATACGGAAATTGCGTCGCCATGAAATACTATGGGTTCTATGACTTCTCCTTCTAAATCGAGTAACGTTTCTATGGAAACGACTGGCTTTTATTTTGCGATACGAGTATCTCCCTCTCGATCCACTAATCTTTCTTTACTGCATCCCTCACTCCCACTCATTGACGATTTCACACGGAAATTGCGTCGCCATGAAATACTATGGGTTCTATGACTTCTCCTTCTAAATCAAGTTACGTTTCTATGGAAACGACTGGCTTTTCTTTTGCGATACGAGTATCTCCCTCTCGATGCACTAATCCTTCTTTACTGCATCCCTCGCTCCCACTCATTGACGAATTCACACGGAAATTGCGCCGCCATGAAATACTATGGGTTCTATGACTTCTCCTTCTAAATCGAGTAACGTTTCTATGGAAACGTCAGGATTTTCTTTTGGGATACGACTATCACATTTCCGATCCACTAATCCGCCTTTACTGCATCCCTCACTAATTCACATTGACGAATTCACACGGAAATTGCGTCGCCATGAAATACTATGTGTTCTATGACTTCTCCTTCTAAATCGAGTAACGTTTCTATGGAAACGACAGGATTTTCTTTTGGGATACGACAATTGCATTTCCGATCCACTAATCCGTCTTTACTGCATCCCTCACTAATACACATTGACGAATTCATACGGAAATTGCGTCGCCATGATATTCTATGGGTTCTATGACTTCTCCTTCTAAATCGAGCAACGTTTCTATGGAAACTACAGGATTTTCTTTTGGGATACGACAATCACATTTCCGATCCACTAATCCGTCTTTACTGCATCCCTCACTAATACACATTGACGAATTCATACGGAAATTGCGTCGCCATGAAATACTATGGGTTCTATGACTTCTCCTTCTAAATCGAGTAACGTTTCTATGGAAACGACTGGCTTTTCTTTTGCGATACGAGTATCTCCCTCTCGATGCACTAATCCTTCTTTACTGCATCCCTCACTCCCACTCATTGACGAATTCACACGGAAATTGCGTCGCCATGAAATACTATGGGTTCTATGACTTCTCCTTCTAAATCAAGTTACGTTTCAATCCAAACAACTGGCTTTCCTTTTGCGATACGAGTATCTCACTCTCGATGCACTAATCCTTCTTTACTGCATCCCTCACTCCCACTCATTGACGAATACACACGGAAATTGCGTCGCCATGATATACTATGGGTTCTATGACTTCTCCTTCTAAATCGAGTAACGTTTCTATGGAAACGACAGGATTTTCTTTTGGGATACGACAATCACATTTCCGATCCACTAATCAGTCTTTACTGCATCCCTCACTAATACACATTGACGAATTCACACGGAAATTGTGTCGCTATGAAATACTATGGGGTTCTATGACTTCTCCTTCTATATCGAGTATCGTTTCTATGGAAATGTCTGGCTTTTCTTTGCGATACGAGTATCTCCCTCTCGATGCACTAATCCTTCTTTACTGCATCCCTCACTCCCACTCATTGACGAATTCACACGGAAATTGCATCGCCATGAAAGACTATGGGTTCTATGACTTCTCCTTCTAAATTGAGTAACGTTTCTATGGAAACGACAAGATTTTCTTTTGGGTTACGACAATCACATTTCCGATCCACTAATCCGTCTTTACTGCATCCCTCACTAATACACATTGACGAATTCACACGGAAATTGCGTCGCCATGAAATACTATGGGTTCTATGACTTCTCCTTCTAAATCGAGTATTGTTTCTATGGACACGACTGGCTTTTCTTTTGCGATACGAGTATCTCCCTCTCGATGCACTAATCCTTCTTTACTGCATTCCTCACTCCCACTCATTGACGAATTCACACGGAAATTGCGTCGCCATGAAATACTATGGGTTCTATGACTTCTCCCTGTAAATCGAGTAACGTTTCTATGGAAACGACAGGATTTTCTTTTGGGATACGACAATCACATTTCCGATCTACTAATCCGTCTTTACTGCATCCCTCACTAATACACATTGACGAATTCACACGGAAATAGCGTCGCTATGAAATACTATGGGTTCTATGACTTCTCCTTCTAAATCGAGTATCGTTTCTATGGAAACGACTGCCTTTTCTTTTGCGATACGAGTATCTCCCTCTCGATGCACTAATCCTTCTTTACTGCATCCCTCACTCCCACTCATTGACGAATTCACACGGAAATTGCGTCGCCATGAAATACTATGGGTTCTATGACTTCTCCTTCTAAATCGAGTAACGTTTCTATGGAAACGTCAGGATTTTCTTTTGGGATACGACAATCACATTTCCGATCCACTAATCCGTCTTTACTGCATCCCTCACTAATACACATTGACGAATTCACACGGAAATTGCGTCGCCATGAAATACTATGGGTTCTATGACTTCTCCTTCTAAATCGAGTAACGTTTCTATGGAAACGAGAGGATTTTCTTTTGGGATACGACAATCACATTTCCGATCCACTAATCCGTCTTTACTGCATCCCTCACTAATACACATTGACGAATTCACACGGAAATTGCGTCGGTATGAAATACTATGGGTTCTATGACTTCTCCTTCTAAATCGAGTAACGTTTCTATGGAAACGACAGGATAATCTTTTGGGATATGACAATCACATTTCTGATCCACTAATCCGTCTTTACTGCATCCCTCACTAATACACATTGACGAATTCACACGGAAATTGCGTCGCCATGAAATACTATGTGTTCTATGACCTCTCCTTCTAAATCAAGTAACGTTTCTATGGAAACGACTGGCTTTTCTCTTGCGATTCGAGTATCTCCCTCTCGATGCACTAATCCTTCTTTACTGCATCCCTCACTCCCACTCATTGACGAATTCACACGGAAATTGCGTCGCCATGAAATACTATGGGTTCTATGACTTCTCCTTCTAAATCGAGTAACGTTTCTATGGAAACGACTGGCTTTTCTTTTGCGATACGAGTATCTCCCTCTCGATGCACTAATCCTTCTTTACTGCATCCTTCACTCCCACTCATTGACGAATTCACACGGAAATTGCGTCGCCATGAAATAATATGGGTTCTATGACTTCTCCTTTTAAATCGAGTGACGTTTCTATGGAAACGACAGGATTTTCTTTTGGGATACGACAATCACATTTCCGATCCACTAATCCGTCTTTACTGCATCCCTCACTAATACACATTGACGAATTCACACGGAAATTGCGTCGCCATGAAATACTATGGGTTCTATGACTTCTCTTTCTAAATCGAGTATCGTTTCTATGGAAACGACTGGCTTTTCTTTTGCGATACGAGTATCTCCCTCTCGATGCACTAATCCTTCTTTACTGCATCCCTCACTCCCACACATTGACGAATTCACACGGAAATTGCGTCGCCATGAAATACTATGGGTTCTATGACTTCTCCTTCTAAATCGAGTAACGTTTCTATGGAAACGACAGGATTTTCTTTTGGGATACGACAATCACATTTCCGATCCACTAATCCGTCTTTACTGCATCCCTCAGTAATACACATTGACGAATTCACACGGAGATTGCGTCGCTATGAAATACTATGGGTTCTATGTCTTGTCCTTCTAAATCGAGTATCGTTTCTATGGAAACGACAGGATTTTCTTTTGGGATACGACAATCACATTTCCGATCCACTAATCCGTCTTTACTGCATCCCTCACTAATACACATTGACGAATTCATACGGAAATTGCGTCGCCATGAAATACTATGGATTCTATGACTTCTCCTTCTAAATCGAGTAACGTTTCTATGGAAACGACTGGCTTTTATTTTGCGATACGAGTATCTCCCTCTCGATGCACTAATCTTTCTTTACTGCATCCCTCACTCCCACTCATTGACGATTTCACACGGAAATTGCGTCGCCATGAAATACTATGGGTTCTATGACTTCTCCTTCTAAATCAAGTTACGTTTCTATGGAAACGACTGGCTTTTCTTTTGCGATACGAGTATCTCCCTCTCGATGCACTAATCCTTCTTTACTGCATCCCTCACTCCCACTCATTGACGAATTCACACGGAAATTGCGTCGCCATGAAATACTATGGGTTCTATGACTTCTCCTTCTAAATCGAGTAACGTTTCTATGGAAACGTCAGGATTTTCTTTTGGGATACGACAATCACATTTCCGATCCACTAATCCGCCTTTACTGCATCCCTCACTAATACACATTGACGAATTCACACGGAAATTGCGTCGCCATGAAATACTATGTGTTCTATGACTTCTCCTTCTAAATCGAGTAACGTTTCTATGGAAACGACAGGATTTTCTTTTGGGATACGACAATCGCATTTCCGATCCACTAATCCGTCTTTACTGCATCCCTCACTAATACACATTGACGAATTCATACGGAAATTGCGTCGCCATGAAATACTATGGGTTCTATGACTTCTCCTTCTAAATTGAGTAACGTTTCTATGGAAACGACAAGATTTTCTTTTGGGATACGACAATCACATTTCCGATCCACTAATCCGTCTTTACTGCATCCCTCACTAATACACATTGACGAATTCACACGGAAATTGCGTCGCCATGAAATACTATGGGTTCTATGACTTCTCCTTCTAAATCGAGTATTGTTTCTATGGACACGACTGGCTTTTCTTTTGCGATACGAGTATCTCCCTCTCGATGCACTAATCCTACTTTACTGCATTCCTCACTCCCACTCATTGACGAATTCACACGGAAATTGCGTCGCCATGAAATACTATGGGTTCTATGACTTCTCCCTGTAAATCGAGTAACGTTTCTATGGAAACGACAGGATTTTCTTTTGGGATACGACAATCACATTTCCGATCTACTAATCCGTCTTTACTGCATCCCTCACTAATACACATTGACGAATTCACACGGAAATAGCGTCGCTATGAAATACTATGGGTTCTATGACTTCTCCTTCTAAATCGAGTATCGTTTCTATGGAAACGACTGCCTTTTCTTTTGCGATACGAGTATCTCCCTCTCGATGCTCTAATCCTTCTTTACTGCATCCCTCACTCCCACTCATTGACGAATTCACACGGAAATTGCGTCGCCATGAAATACTATGGGTTCTATGACTTCTCCTTCTAAATCGAGTAACGTTTCTATGGAAACGTCAGGATTTTCTTTTGGGATACGACAATCACATTTCCGATCCACTAATCCGTCTTTACTGCATCCCTCACTAATACACATTGACGAATTCACACGGAAATTGCGTCGCCATGAAATACCATGGGTTCCATGACTTCTCCTTCTAAATCGAGTAACGTTTCTATGGAAACGACAGGATTTTCTTTTGGGATACGACAATCACATTTCCGATCCACTAATCCGTCTTTACTGCATCCCTCACTAATACACATTGACGAATTCACACGGAAATTGCGTCGCCATGAAATACTATGGGTTCGATGACTTCTCCTTCTAAATCGAGTATCGTTTCTATGGAAACGACTGGCTTTTCTTTTGCGATACGAGTATCTCCCTCTCGATGCACTAATCCTTCTTTACTGCATCCCTCACTCCCACTCATTGACGATTTCACCCGGAAATTGCGTCGCTATGAAATACTATGGGTTCTATGACTTCTCCTTCTAAATCGAGTATCGTTTCTATGGAAACGACTGGCTTTTCTTTTGCGATACGAGTATCTCCCTCTCGATTCACTAATCCTTCTTTACTGCATCCCTCACTCCCACTCATTGACGAATTCACACGGAAATTGCGTCGCTATGAAATACTATGGGTTCTATGACTTCTCCTTCTAAATCGAGTAACGTTTCTATGGAAACGACAGGATTTTCTTTTGGGATACGACAATCACATTTCCGATCCACTAATCCGTCTTTACTGCATCCCTCACTAATACACATTGACGAATTCACACTGAAATTGCGTCGCCATGAAATACTATGGGTTCTATGACTTCTCCTTCTAAATCGAGTATCGTTTCTATGGAAACGACTGGCTTTTCTTTTGCGATACGACAATCACATTTCCGATCCACTAATCCGTCTTTACTGCATCCCTCACTAATACACATTGACGAATTCACACGGAAATTGCGTCGCTATGAAATACTATTGGTTCTATGACTTCTCCTTCTAAATCGGGTATCGTTTCTATGGAAACGACAGGATTTTCTTTTGGGATACGACAATCACATTTCCGATCCACTAAGCCGTCTTTACTGCATCCCTCACTAATACACATTGACAAATTCACACGGAAATTGCGTCGCCAGGAAATACTATGGATTCTATGACTTCTCCTTCTAAATCGAGTATCGTTTCAATGGAAACGACTGGCTTTTCTTTTGCGATACGATTATCTCCCTCTCGATGCACTAATCCTTCTTTACTGCATCCCTCACTCCCACTCATTGACGAATTCACACGGAAATTGCGTCGCTATGAAATACTATGGGTTCTATGACTTCTCCTTCTAAATCGAGTATCGTTTCTATGGAAACGACTGTCTTTTCTTTTGCGATACGAGTATCTCCCTCTCGATGCACTATTCCTTCTCTACTGCATCCCTCACTCCCACTCATTGACGCATTCACACGGAAATTGCGTCACTATGAAATACTATGGGTTCTATGACTTCTCCTTCTAAATCGAGTAACGTCTCTATGGAAACGACAGGATTTTCTTTTGGGATACGACAATCACATTTCCGATCCACTAATCCGTCTTTACTGCATCCCTCACTAATACACATTGAAGAATTCACACGGAAATTGCGTCGCCATGAAATACTATGGGTTCTATGACTTCTCCTTCTAAATCGAGTATCGTTTCTATGGAAACGACTGGCTTTTCTTTTGCGATACGAGTATCTCCCTCTCGATGCACTAATCCTTCTTTACTGCATCCCTCACTCCCACTCATTGACGAATTCACACGGAAATTGCGTCGCCATGAAATACTATGGGTTCTATGACTTCTCCTTCTAAATCGAGTAACGTTTCTATGGAAACGACAGGATTTTCTTTTGGGATACGACAATCACATTTCCGATCCACTAATCCGTCTTTACTGCAACCCTCACTAATACACATTGACGAATTCACACGGAAATTGCGTCGCTATGAAATACTATGGGTTCTATGACTTCTCCCTCTAAATCGAGTATCGTTTCTATGGAAACGACTGCCTTTTCTTTTGCGATACGAGTATCTCCCTCTCGATGCACTAATCGTTCTCTACTGCATCCCTCACTCCCACTCATTGACGAATTCACACGGAAATTGCATCGCCATGAAATACTTTGGGTTCTATGACTTCTCCTTCTAAATCGAGTAACGTTTCTATGGAAACGACAGGATTTTCTTTTGGGATACGACAATCACATTTCCGATCCACTAATCCGTCTTTACTGCATCCCTCACTAATACACATTGACGAATTCACACGGAAATTGCGTCGCCATGAAATACATTGGGTTCTATGACTTCTCCTTCTAAATCGAGTATTGTTTCTATGGACACGACTGGTTTTTCTTTTGCGATACGAGTATCTCCCTCTCGATGCACTAATCCTTCTTTACTGCATTCCTCACTCCCACTCATTGACGAATTCACACGGAAATTGCGTCGCCATGAAATACTATGGGTTCTATGACTTCTCCTTCTAAATCGAGTAACGTTTCTATGGAAACGACAGGATTTTCTTTTGGGATACGACAATCACATTTCCGATCCACAAATCCGTCTTTACTGCATCCCTCACTAATACACATTGACGAATTCACACGGAAATTGCGTCGCTATGAAATACTATGTGTTCTATGACTTCTCCTTCTAAATCGAGTATCCTTTCTATGGAAACAACTGCCTTTTCTTTTGCGATACGAGTATCTCCCTCTCGATGCACTAATCCTTCTTTACTGCATCCCTCACTCCCACTCATTGACGAATTCACACGGAAATTGCGTCGCCATGAAATACTATGGGTTCTATGACTTCTCCTTCTAAATCGAGTAACGTTTCTATGGAAACATCAGGATTTTCTTTTGGGATACGACAATCACATTTCCGATCCACTAATCCGTCTTTACTGCATCCCTCACTAATACACATTGACGAATTCACACGGAAATTGCGTCGCCATGAAATACTATGGGTTCTATGACTTCTCCTTCTAAATCGAGTAACGTTTCTATGGAAACGACAGGATTTTCTTTTGGGATACGACAATCACATTTCCGATCCACTAATCCGTCTTTACTGCATCCCTCACTAATACACATTGACGAATTCACACGGAAATTGCGTCGCCATGAAATACTAGGGGTTCGATGACTTCTCCTTCTAAATCGAGTATCGTTTCTATGGAAACGACTGGCTTTTCTTTTGCGATACGAGTATCTCCCTCTCGATGCACTAATCCTTCTTTACTGCATCCCTCACTCCCACTCATTGACGAATTCACACGGAAATTGCGTCGCTATGAAATACTATAGGTTCTATGACTTCTCCTTCTAAATCGAGTAACTTTTCTATGGAAACGACAGGATTTTCTTTTGGGATACGACAATCACATTTCCGATCCACCAATCCGTCTTTACTGCATCCCTCACTAATACACATTGACGAATTCACACTGAAATTGCGTCGCCATGAAATACTATGGGTTTTATGACTTCTCCTTCTAAATCGAGTATCGTTTCTATGGAAACGACTGGCTTTTCTTTTGCGATACGACAATCACATTTCCGATCCACTAATCCGTCTTTACTGCATCCTTCACTAAGACACATTGACGAATTCACACGGAAATTGCGTCGCTATGAAATACTATGGGTTCTATGACTTCTCCTTCTAAATCGAGTATCGTTTCTATGGAAACGACAGGATTTTCTTTTGGGATACGACAATCAGATTTCCGATCCACTAAGCCGTCTTTACTGCATCCCACACTAATACACATTGACGAATTCACACGGAAATTGCGTCGCCAGGAAATACTATGGGTTCTATGACTTCTCCTTCTAAATCGAGTAACGTTTCTATTGAAACGACAGGATTTTCTTTTGGGATACGACAATCACATTTCCGATCCACTAATCCGTCTTTACTGCATCCCTCACTAATACACATTGACGAATTCACACGGAAATTGCGTCGCCATCAAATACTATGGGTTCTATGACTTCTCCTTCTAAATCGAGAATCGTTTCTATGGAAACGACTGGCTTTTCTTTTGCGATACGAGTATCTCCCTCTCGATGCACTAATCCTTCTTTACTGCATCCCTCACTCCCACTCATTGACGAATTCACACGGAAATTGCGTCGCCATGAAATACTATGGGATCTATGACTTCTCCTTCTAAATCGAGTATTGTTTCTATGGACACGACTGGTTTTTCTTTTGCGATACGAGTATCTCCCTCTCGATGCACTAATCCTTCTTTACTGCATTCCTCACTCCCACTCATTGACGAATTCACACGGAAATTGCGTCGCCATGAAATACTATGGGTTCTATGACTTCTCCTTCTAAATCGAGTAACGTTTCTATGGAAACGACAGGATTTTCTTTTGGGATACGACAATCACATTTCCGATCCACAAATCCGTCTTTACTGCATCCCTCACTAATACACATTGACGAATTCACACGGACATTGCGTCGCTATGAAATACTATGTGTTCTATGACTTCTCCTTCTAAATCGAGTATCCTTTCTATGGAAACAACTGCCTTTTCTTTTGCGATACGAGTATCTCCCTCTCGATGCACTAATCCTTCTTTACTGCATCCCTCACTCCCACTCATTGACGAATTCACACGGAAATTGCGTCGCTATGAAATACTATGGGTTCTATGACTTCTCCTTCTAAATCGAGTATCGTTTCTATGGAAACGACTGCCTTTTCTTTTGCGATACGAGTATCTCCCTCTCGATGCACTAATCGTTCTCTACTGCATCCCTCACTCCCACTCATTGACGAATTCACACGGAAATTGCATCGCCATGAAATACTATGGGTTCTATGACTTCTCCTTCTAAATCGAGTAACGTTTCTATGGAAACGACAGGATTTTCTTTTGGGATACGACAATCACATTTCCGATCCACTAATCCGTCTTTACTGCATCCCTCACTAATACACATTGACGAATTCACACGGAAATTGCGTCGCCATGAAATACATTGGGTTCTATGACTTCTCCTTCTAAATCGAGTATTGTTTCTATGGACACGACTGGTTTTTCTTTTGCGATACGAGTATCTCCCTCTCGATGCACTAATCCTTCTTTACTGCATTCCTCACTCCCACTCATTGACGAATTCACACGGAAATTGCGTCGCCATGAAATACTATGGGTTCTATGACTTCTCCATCTAAATCGAGTAACGTTTCTATGGAAACGACAGGATTTTCTTTTGGGATACGACAATCACATTTCCGATCCACAAATCCGTCTTTACTGCATCCCTCACTAATACACATTGACGAATTCACACGGAAATTGCGTCGCCATGAAATACTAGGGGTTCGATGACTTCTCCTTCTAAATCGAGTATCGTTTCTATGGAAACGACTGGCTTTTCTTTTGCGATACGAGTATCTCCCTCTCGATGCACTATTCCTTCTCTACTGCATCCCTCACTCCCACTCATTGACGCATTCACACGGAAATTGCGTCACTATGAAATACTATGGGTTCTATGACTTCTCCTTCTAAATCGAGTAACGTTTCTATGGAAACGACAGGATTTTCTTTTGGGATACGACAATCACATTTCCGATCCACTAATCCGTCTTTACTGCATCCCTCACTAATACACATTGACGAATTCACACGGAAATTGCGTCGCCATGAAATACTATGGGTTCTACGACTTCTCCTTCTAAATCGAGTATCGTTTCTATGGAAACGACTGGCTTTCCTTTTGCGATACGAGTATCTCCCTCTCGATGCACTAATCCTTCTTTACTGCATCCCTCACTCCCACTCATTGACGAATTCACAAGGAAATTGCGTCGCCATGAAATACTATGGGTTCTATGACTTCTCCATCTAAATCGAGTAACGTTTCTATGGAAACGACAGGATTTTCTTTTGGGATACGACAATCACATTTCCGATCCACTAATCCGTCTTTACTGCAACCCTCACTAATACACATTGACGAATTCACACGGAAATTGCGTCGCTATGAAATACTATGGGTTCTATGACTTCTCCTTCTAAATCGAGTATCGTTTCTATGGAAACGACTGGCTTTTCTTTTGCGATACGAGTATCTCCCTCTCGATGCACTAATCCTTCTTTACTGCATCCCTCACTCCCACTCATTGACGAATTCACACGGAAATTGCGTCGCCATGAAATACTATGGGTTCTATGACTTCTCCTTCTAAATCGAGTATTGTTTCTATGGACACGACTGGTTTTTCTTTTGCGATACGAGTATCTCCCTCTCGATGCACTAATCCTTCTTTACTGCATTCCTCACTCCCACTCATTGACGAATTCACACGGAAATTGCGTCGCCATGAAATACTATGGGTTCTATGACTTCTCCTTCTAAATCGAGTAACGTTTCTATGGAAACGACAGGATTTTCTTTTGGGATACGACAATCACATTTCCGATCCACAAATCCGTCTTTACTGCATCCCTCACTAATACACATTGACGAATTCACACGGAAATTGCGTCGCTATGAAATACTATGTGTTCTATGACTTCTCCTTCTAAATCGAGTATCCTTTCTATGGAAACAACTGCCTTTTCTTTTGCGATACGAGTATCTCCCTCTCGATGCACTAATCCTTCTTTACTGCATCCCTCACTCCCACTCATTGACGAATTCACACGGAAATTGCGTCGCCATGAAATACTATGGGTTCTATGACTTCTCCTTCTAAATCGAGTAACGTTTCTATGGAAACGTCAGGATTTTCTTTTGGGATACGACAATCACATTTCCGATCCTCTAATCCGTCTTTACTGCATCCCTCACTAATACACATTGACGAATTCACACGGAAATTGCGTCGCCATGAAATACTATGGGTTCTATGACTTCTCCTTCTAAATCGAGTAACGTTTCTATGGAAACGACAGGATTTTCTTTTGGGATACGACAATCACATTTCCGATCCACTAATCCGTCTTTACTGCATCCCTCACTAATACACATTGACGAATTCACATGGAAATTGCGTCGCCATGAAATACTAGGGGTTCGATGACTTCTCCTTCTAAATCGAGTATCGTTTCTATGGAAACGACTGGCTTTTCTTTTGCGATACGAGTATCTCCCTCTCGATGCACTAATCCTTCTTTACTGCATCCCTCACTCCCACTCATTGACGAATTCACACGGAAATTGCGTCGCTATGAAATACTATTGGTTCTATGACTTCTCCTTCTAAATCGAGTAACTTTTCTATGGAAACGACAGGTTTTTCTTTTGGGATACGACAATCACATTTCCGATCCACCAATCCGTCTTTACTGCATCCCTCACTAATACACATTGACGAATTCACACTGAAATTGCGTCGCCATGAAATACTATGGGTTTTATGACTTCTCCTTCTAAATCGAGTATCGTTTCTATGGAAACGACTGGCTTTTCTTTTGCGATACGACAATCACATTTCCGATCCACTAATCCGTCTTTACTGCATCCTTCACTAAGACACATTGACGAATTCACACGGAAATTGCGTCGCTATGAAATACTATGGGTTCTATGACTTCTCCTTCTAAATCGAGTATCGTTTCTATGGAAACGACAGGATTTTCTTTTGGGATACGACAATCAGATTTCCGATCCACTAAGCCGTCTTTACTGCATCCCACACTAATACACATTGACGAATTCACACGGAAATTGCGTCGCCAGGAAATACTATGGGTTCTATGACTTCTCCTTCTAAATCGAGTAACGTTTCTATTGAAACGACAGGATTTTCTTTTGGGATACGACAATCACATTTCCGATCCACTAATCCGTCTTTACTGCATCCCTCACTAATACACATTGACGAATTCACACGGAAATTGCGTCGCCATCAAATACTATGGGTTCTATGACTTCTCCTTCTAAATCGAGAATCGTTTCTATGGAAACGACTGGCTTTTCTTTTGCGATACGAGTATCTCCCTCTCGATGCACTAATCCTTCTTTACTGCATCCCTCACTCCCACTCATTGACGAATTCACACGGAAATTGCGTCGCCATGAAATACTATGGGATCTATGACTTCTCCTTCTAAATCGAGTATTGTTTCTATGGACACGACTGGTTTTTCTTTTGCGATACGAGTATCTCCCTCTCGATGCACTAATCCTTCTTTACTGCATTCCTCACTCCCACTCATTGACGAATTCACACGGAAATTGCGTCGCCATGAAATACTATGGGTTCTATGACTTCTCCTTCTAAATCGAGTAACGTTTCTATGGAAACGACAGGATTTTCTTTTGGGATACGACAATCACATTTCCGATCCACAAATCAGTCTTTACTGCATCCCTCACTAATACACATTGACGAATTCACACGGAAATTGCGTCGCTATGAAATACTATGTGTTCTATGACTTCTCCTTCTAAATCGAGTATCCTTTCTATGGAAACAACTGCCTTTTCTTTTGCGATACGAGTATCTCCCTCTCGATGCACTAATCCTTCTTTACTGCATCCCTCACTCCCACTCATTGACGAATTCACACGGAAATTGCGTCGCTATGAAATACTATGGGTTCTATGACTTCTCCTTCTAAATCGAGTATCGTTTCTATGGAAACGACTGCCTTTTCTTTTGCGATACGAGTATCTCCCTCTCGATGCACTAATCGTTCTCTACTGCATCCCTCACTCCCACTCATTGACGAATTCACACGGAAATTGCATCGCCATGAAATACTATGGGTTCTATGACTTCTCCTTCTAAATCGAGTAACGTTTCTATGGAAACGACAGGATTTTCTTTTGGGATACGACAATCACATTTCCGATCCACTAATCCGTCTTTACTGCATCCCTCACTAATACACATTGACGAATTCACACGGAAATTGCGTCGCCATGAAATACATTGGGTTCTATGACTTCTCCTTCTAAATCGAGTATTGTTTCTATGGACACGACTGGTTTTTCTTTTGCGATACGAGTATCTCCCTCTCGATGCACTAATCCTTCTTTACTGCATTCCTCACTCCCACTCATTGACGAATTCACACGGAAATTGCGTCGCCATGATATACTATGGGTTCTATGACTTCTCCATCTAAATCGAGTAACGTTTCTATGGAAACGACAGGATTTTCTTTTGGGATACGACAATCACATTTCCGATCCACAAATCCGTCTTTACTGCATCCCTCACTAATACACATTGACGAATTCACACGGAAATTGCGTCGCCATGAAATACTAGGGGTTCGATGACTTCTCCTTCTAAATCGAGTATCGTTTCTATGGAAACGACTGGCTTTTCTTTTGCGATACGAGTATCTCCCTCTCGATGCACTAATCCTTCTTTACTGCATCCCTCACTCCCACTCATTGACGAATTCACACGGAAATTGCGTCGCTATGAAATACTATGGGTTCTATGACTTCTCCATCTAAATCGAGTAACTTTTCTATGGAAACGACAGGATTTTCTTTTGGGATACGACAATCACATTTCTGATCCACTAATCCGTCTTTACTGCATCCCTCACTAATACACATTGACGAATTCACACTGAAATTGCGTCGCCATGAAATACTATGGGTTTTATGACTTCTCCTTCTAAATCGAGTATCGTTTCTATGGAAACGACTGGCTTTTCTTTTGCGATACGACAATCACATTTCCGATCCACTAATCCGTCTTTACTGCATCCTTCACTAATACACATTGACGAATTCAAACGGAAATTGCGTCGCTACGAAATACTATGGGTTCTATGACTTCTCCTTCTAAATCGAGTATCGTTTCTATGGAAACGACAGGATTTTCTTTTGGGATACGACAATCAGATTTCCGATCCACTAAGCCGTCTTTACTGCATCCCTCACTAATACACATTGACGAATTCACACGGAAATTGCGTCGCCAGGAAATACTATGGGTTCTATGACTTCTCCTTCTAAATCGAGTAACGTTTCTATGGAAACGACAGGATTTTCTTTTGGGATACGACAATCACATTTCCGATCCACTAATCCGTCTTTACTGCATCCCTCACTAATACACATTGACGAATTCACACGGAAATTGCGTCGCCATGAAATACTATGGGTTCTATGACTTCTCCTTCTAAATCGAGTATCGTTTCTATGGAAACGACTGGCTTTTCTTTTGCGATACGAGTATCTCCCTCTCGATGCACTAATCCTTCTTTACTGCATCCCTCACTTCCACTCATTGACGAATTCACACGGAAATTGCGTCGCCATGAAATACTATGGGTTCTATGACTTCTCCTTCTAAATCGAGTATTGTTTCTATGGACACGACTGGTTTTTCTTTTGCGATACGAGTATCTCCCTCTCGATGCACTAATCCTTCTTTACTGCATTCCTCACTCCCACTCATTGACGAATTCACACGGAAATTGCGTCGCCATGAAATACTATGGGTTCTATGACTTCTCCTTCTAAATCGAGTAACGTTTCTATGGAAACGACAGGATTTTCTTTTGGGATACGACAATCACATTTCCGATCCACAAATCCGTCTTTACTGCATCCCTCACTAATACACATTGACGAATTCACACGGAAATTGCGTCGCTATGAAATACTATGTGTTCTATGACTTCTCCTTCTAAATCGAGTATCCTTTCTATGGAAACAACTGCCTTTTCTTTTGCGATACGAGTATCTCCCTCTCGATGCACTAATCCTTCTTTACTGCATCCCTCACTCCCACTCATTGACGAATTCACACGGAAATTGCGTCGCCATGAAATACTATGGGTTCTATGACTTCTCCTTCTTAATCGAGTAACGTTTCTATGGAAACGTCAGGATTTTCTTTTGGGATACGACAATCACATTTCCGATCCACTAATCCGTCTTTACTGCATCCCTCACTAATACACATTGACGAATTCACACGGAAATTGCGTCGCCATGAAATACTATGGGTTCTATGACTTCTCCTTCTAAATCGAGTAACGTTTCTATGGAAACGACAGGATTTTCTTTTGGGATACGACAATCACATTTCCGATCCACTAATCCGTCTTTACTGCATCCCTCACTAATACACATTGACGAATTCACATGGAAATTGCGTCGCCATGAAATACTAGGGGTTCGATGACTTCTCCTTCTAAATCGAGTATCGTTTCTATGGAAACGACTGGCTTTTCTTTTGCGATACGAGTATCTCCCTCTCGATGCACTAATCCTTCTTTACTGCATCCCTCACTCCCACTCATTGACGAATTCACACGGAAATTGCGTCGCTATGAAATACTATGGGTTCTATGACTTCTCCTTCTAAATCGAGTAACTTTTCTATGGAAACGACAGGATTTTCTTTTGGGATACGACAATCACATTTCCGATCCACTAATCCGTCTTTACTGCATCCCTCACTAATACACATTGACGAATTCACACTGAAATTGCGTCGCCATGAAATACTATGGGTTTTATGACTTCTCCTTCTAAATCGAGTATCGTTTCTATGGAAACGACTGGCTTTTCTTTTGCGATACGACAATCACATTTCCGATCCACTAATCCGTCTTTACTGCATCCTTCACTAATACACATTGACGAATTCACACGGAAATTGCGTCGCTATGAAATACTATGGGTTCTATGACTTCTCCTTCTAAATCGAGTATCGTTTCTATGGAAACGACAGGATTTTCTTTTGGGATACGACAATCAGATTTCCGATCCACTAAGCCGTCTTTACTGCATCCCTCACTAATACACATTGACGAATTCACACGGAAATTGCGTCGCCAGGAAATACTATGGGTTCTATGACTTCTCCTTCTAAATCGAGTAACGTTTCTATGGAAACGACAGGATTTTCTTTTGGGATACGACAATCACATTTCCGATCCACTAATCCGTCTTTACTGCATCCCTCACTAATACACATTGACGAATTCACACGGAAATTGCGTCGCCATCAAATACTATGGGTTCTATGACTTCTCCTTCTAAATCGAGAATCGTTTCTATGGAAACGACTGGCTTTTCTTTTGCGATACGAGTATCTCCCTCTCGATGCACTAATCCTTCTTTACTGCATCCCTCACTCCCACTCATTGACGAATTCACACGGAAATTGCGTCGCCATGAAATACTATGGGTTCTATGACTTCTCCTTCTAAATCGAGTATTGTTTCTATGGACACGACTGGTTTTTCTTTTGCGATACGAGTATCTCCCTCTCGATGCACTAATCCTTCTTTACTGCATTCCTCACTCCCACTCATTGACGAATTCACACGGAAATTGCGTCGCCATGAAATACTATGGGTTCTATGACTTCTCCTTCTAAATCGAGTAACGTTTCTATGGAAACGACAGGATTTTCTTTTGGGATACGACAATCACATTTCCGATCCACAAATCCGTCTTTACTGCATCCCTCACTAATACACATTGACGAATTCACACGGAATTTGCGTCGCTATGAAATACTATGTGTTCTATGACTTCTCCTTCTAAATCGAGTATCCTTTCTATGGAAACAACTGCCTTTTCTTTTGCGATACGAGTATCTCCCTCTCGATGCACTAATCCTTCTTTACTGCATCCCTCACTCCCACTCATTGACGAATTCACACGGAAATTGCGTCGCCATGAAATACTATGGGTTCTATGACTTCTCCTTCTAAATCGAGTAACGTTTCTATGGAAACGTCAGGATTTTCTTTTGGGATACGACAATCACATTTCCGATCCACTAATCCGTCTTTACTGCATCCCTCACTGATACACATTGACGAATTCACACGGAAATTGCGTCGCCATGAAATACTATGGGTTCTATGACTTCTCCTTCTAAATCGAGTAACGTTTCTATGGAAACGACAGGATTTTCTTTTGGGATACGACAATCACATTTCCGATCCACTAATCCGTCTTTACTGCATCCCTCACTAATACACATTGACGAATTCACACGGAAATTGCGTCGCCATGAAATACTAGGGGTTCGATGACTTCTCCTTCTAAATCGAGTATCGTTTCTATGGAAACGACTGGCTTTTCTTTTGCGATACGAGTATCTCCCTCTCGATGCACTACTCCTTCTTCACTGCATCCCTCACTCCCACTCATTGACGAATTCACACGGAAATTGCGTCGCTATGAAATACTATGGGTTCTATGACTTCTCCTTCTAAATCGAGTAACTTTTCTATGGAAACGACAGGATTTCCTTTTGGGATACGACAATCAGATTTCCGATCCACTAATCCGTCTTTACTGCATCCCTCACTAATACACATTGACGAATTCACACTGAAATTGCGTCGCCATGAAATACTATGGGTTTTATGTTTTCTCCTTCTAAATCGAGTATCGTTTCTATGGAAACGACTGGCTTTTCTTTTGCGATACGACAATCACATTTCCGATCCACTAATCCGTCTTTACTGCATCCTTCACTAATACACATTGACGAATTCACACGGAAATTGCGTCGCTATGAAATACTATGGGTTCTATGACTTCTCCTTCTAAATCGAGTATCGTTTCTATGGAAACGACAGGATTTTCTTTTGGGATACGACAATCAGATTTCCGATCCACTAAGCCGTCTTTACTGCATCCCTCACTAATACACATTGACGAATTCACACGGAAATTGCGTCGCCAGGAAATACTATGGATTCTATGACTTCTCCTTCTAAATCGAGTATCGTTTCAATGGAAACGACTGGCTTTTCTTTTGCGATACGATTATCTCCCTCTCGATGCACTAATCCTTCTTTAC
Organism: Schistocerca piceifrons; assembly: GCF_021461385.2. Taxonomy (NCBI): domain Eukaryota; kingdom Metazoa; phylum Arthropoda; class Insecta; order Orthoptera; family Acrididae; genus Schistocerca; species Schistocerca piceifrons. Next base: position 1,570,880 of record NW_025727551.1, read on the forward strand.
TGCATCCCTCACTCCCACTCATTGACGAATTCACACGGAAATTGCGTCGCTATGAAATACTATGGGTTCTATGACTTCTCCTTCTAAATCGAGTATCGTTTCTATGGAAACGACTGTCTTTTCTTTTGCGATACGAGTATCTCCCTCTCGATGCACTATTCCTTCTTTACTGCATCCCTCACTCCCACTCATTGACGCATTCACACGGAAATTGCGTCGCTATGAAATACTATGGGTTCTATGACTTCTCCTTCTAAATCGAGTATCCTTTCTATGGAAACAACTGCCTTTTCTTTTGCGATACGAGTATCTCCCTCTCGATGCACTAATCCTTCTTTACTGCATCCCTCACTCCCACTCATTGACGAATTCACACGGAAATTGCGTCGCCATGAAATAATATGGGTTCTATGACTTCTCCTTCTAAATCGAGTATTGTTTCTATGGACACGACTGGTTTTTCTTTTGCGATACGAGTATCTCCCTCTCGATGCACTAATCCTTCATTACTGCATTCCTCACTCCCACTCATTGACGAATTCACACGGAAATTGCGTCGCCATGAAATACTATGGGTTCTATGACTTCTCCTTCTAAATCGAGTAACGTTTCTATGGAAACGACAGGATTTTCTTTTGGGATACGACAATCACATTTCCGATCCACTAATCCGTCTTTACTGCATCCCTCACTAATACACATTGACGAATTCACACGGAAATTGCGTCGCCATCAAATACTATGGGTTCTATGACTTCTCCTTCTAAATCGAGAATCGTTTCTATGGAAACGACTGGCTTTTCTTTTGCGATACGAGTATCTCCCTCTCGATGCACTAATCCTTCTTTACTGCATCCCTCACTCCCACTCATTGACGAATTCACACGGAAATTGCGTCGCCATGAAATACTATGGGTTCTATGACTTCTCCTTCTAAATCGAGTATTGTTTCTATGGACACGACTGGTTTTTCTTTTGCGATACGAGTATCTCCCTCTCGATGCACTAATCCTTCTTTACTGCATTCCTCACTCCCACTCATTGACGAATTCACACGGAAATTGCGTCGCCATGAAATACTATGGGTTCTATGACTTCTCCTTCTAAATCGAGTAACGTTTCTATGGAAACGACAGGATTTTCTTTTGGGATACGACAATCACATTTCCGATCCACAAATCCGTCTTTACTGCATCCCTCACTAATACACATTGACGAATTCACACGGAATTTGCGTCGCTATGAAATACTATGTGTTCTATGACTTCTCCTTCTAAATCGAGTATCCTTTCTATGGAAACAACTGCCTTTTCTTTTGCGATACGAGTATCTCCCTCTCGATGCACTAATCCTTCTTTACTGCATCCCTCACTCCCACTCATTGACGAATTCACACGGAAATTGCGTCGCCATGAAATACTATGGGTTCTATGACTTCTCCTTCTAAATCGAGTAACGTTTCTATGGAAACGTCAGGATTTTCTTTTGGGATACGACAATCACATTTCCGATCCACTAATCCGTCTTTACTGCATCCCTCACTGATACACATTGACGAATTCACACGGAAATTGCGTCGCCATGAAATACTATGGGTTCTATGACTTCTCCTTCTAAATCGAGTAACGTTTCTATGGAAACGACAGGATTTTCTTTTGGGATACGACAATCACATTTCCGATCCACTAATCCGTCTTTACTGCATCCCTCACTAATACACATTGACGAATTCACACGGAAATTGCGTCGCCATGAAATACTAGGGGTTCGATGACTTCTCCTTCTAAATCGAGTATCGTTTCTATGGAAACGACTGGCTTTTCTTTTGCGATACGAGTATCTCCCTCTCGATGCACTACTCCTTCTTCACTGCATCCCTCACTCCCACTCATTGACGAATTCACACGGAAATTGCGTCGCTATGAAATACTATGGGTTCTATGACTTCTCCTTCTAAATCGAGTAACTTTTCTATGGAAACGACAGGATTTCCTTTTGGGATACGACAATCAGATTTCCGATCCACTAATCCGTCTTTACTGCATCCCTCACTAATACACATTGACGAATTCACACTGAAATTGCGTCGCCATGAAATACTATGGGTTTTATGTTTTCTCCTTCTAAATCGAGTATCGTTTCTATGGAAACGACTGGCTTTTCTTTTGCGATACGACAATCACATTTCCGATCCACTAATCCGTCTTTACTGCATCCTTCACTAATACACATTGACGAATTCACACGGAAATTGCGTCGCTATGAAATACTATGGGTTCTATGACTTCTCCTTCTAAATCGAGTATCGTTTCTATGGAAACGACAGGATTTTCTTTTGGGATACGACAATCAGATTTCCGATCCACTAAGCCGTCTTTACTGCATCCCTCACTAATACACATTGACGAATTCACACGGAAATTGCGTCACCAGGAAATACTATGGATTCTATGACTTCTCCTTCTAAATCGAGTATCGTTTCAATGGAAACGACTGGCTTTTCTTTTGCGATACGATTATCTCCCTCTCGATGCACTAATCCTTCTTTACTGCATCCCTCACTCCCACTCATTGACGAATTCACACGGAAATTGCGTCGCTATGAAATACTATGGGTTCTATGACTTCTCCTTCTAAATCGAGTATCGTTTCTATGGAAACGACTGTCTTTTCTTTTGCGATACGAGTATCTCCCTCTCGATGCACTATTCCTTCTTTACTGCATCCCTCACTCCCACTCATTGACGCATTCACACGGAAATTGCGTCGCTATGAAATACTATGGGTTCTATGACTTCTCCTTCTAAATCGAGTAACGTTTCTATGGAAACGACAGGATTTTCTTTTGGGATACGACAATCACATTTCCGATCCACTAATAAGTCTTTACTGCATCCCTCACTAATACACATTGACGAATTCACACGGAAATTGCGTCGCCATGAAATACTATGGGTTCTATGACTTCTCCTTCTAAATCGAGTATCGTTTCTATGGAAACGACTGGCTTTTCTTTTGCGATACGAGTATCTCCCTCTCGATGCACTAATCCTTCTTTACTGCATCCCTCACTCCCACTCATTGACGAATTAACACGGAAATTGCGTCGCCATGAAATACTATGGGTTCTATGACTTCTTCTTCTAAATCGAGTAACGTTTCTATGGAAACGACAGGATTTTCTTTTGGGATACGACAATCACATTTCCGATCCACTAATCCGTCTTTACTGCATCCCTCACTAATACACATTGACGAATTCACACGGAAATTGAGTCGCTATGAAATACTATGGGTTCTATGACTTCTCCTTCTAAATCGAGTATCGTTTCTATGGAAACGACTGCCTTTTCTTTTGCGATACGAGTATCTCCCTCTCGATGCACTAATCGTTCTTTACTGCATCCCTCACTCCCACTCATTGACGAATTCACACGGAAATTGCGTCGCCATGAAATACTATGGGTTCTATGACTTCTCCTTCTAAATCGAGTAACGTTTCTATGGAAACGTCAGGATTTTCTTTTGGGATACGACAATCACATTTCCGATCCACTAATCCGTCTTTACTGCATCCCTCACTAATACACATTGACGAATTCACACGGAAATTGCGTCGCCATGAAATACTATGGGTTCTATGACTTCTCCTTCTAAATCGAGTAACGTTTCTATGGAAACGACAGGATTTTCTTTTGGGATACGACAATCACATTTCCGATCCACTAATCCGTCTTTACTGCATCCCTCACTAATACACATTGACGAATTCACACGGAAATTGCGTCGCCATGAAATACTAGGGGTTCGATGACTTCTCCTTCTAAATCGAGTATCGTTTCTATGGGAACGACTGGCTTTTCTTTTGCGATACGAGTATCTCCCTCTCGATGCACTAATCCTTCTTTACTGCATCCCTCACTCCCACTCATTGACGAATTCACACGGAAATTGCGTCGCTATGAAATACTATGGGTTCTATGACTTCTCCTTCTAAATCGAGTAACTTTTCTATGGAAACGACAGGATTTTCTTTTGGGATACGACAATCACATTTCCGATCCACTAATTCGTCTTTACTGCATCCCTCACTAATACACATTGACGAATTCACACTGAAATTGCGTCGCCATGAAATACTATGGGTTTTATGACTTCTCCTTCTAAATCGAGTATCGTTTCTATGGAAACGACTGGCTTTTCTTTTGCGATACGACAATCACATTTCCGATCCACTAATCAGTCTTTACTGCATCCTTCACTAATACACATTGACGAATTCACACGGAAATTGCGTCGCTATGAAATACTATGGGTTCTATGACTTCTCCTTCTAAATCGAGTATCGTTTCTATGGAAACGACAGGATTTTCTTTTGGGATACGACAATCAGATTTCCGATCCACTAAGCCGTCTTTACTGCATCCCTCACTAATACACATTGACGAATTCACACGGAAATTGCGTCGCCAGGAAATACTATGGGTTCTATGACTTCTCCTTCTAAATCGAGTATCGTTTCTATGGAAACGACTGGCTGTTCTTTTGCGATACGAGTATCTCCCTCTGGATGCACTTATCCTTCTTTACTGCATCCCTCACTCCCACTCATTGACGAATTCACACGGAAATTGCGTCGCTATGAAATACTATGGGTTCTATGACTTCTCCTTCTAAATCGAGTATCGTTTCTATGGAAACGACTGGCTTTTCTTTTGCGATACGACACTCACATTTCCGATCCACTAATCCGTCTTTACTGCATCCCTCACTAATACACATTGACGAATTCACACGGAAATTGCGTCGCCATGAAATACTATGGGTTCTATGACTTCTCCTTCTAAATCGAGTATCGTTTCTATGGAAACGACTGGCTTTTCTTTTGCGATACGAGTATCTCCCTCTCGATGCACTAATCCTTCGTTACTGCATCCCTCACTCCCACTCATTGACGAATTCACACGGAAATTGCGTCGCCATGAAATACTATGGGTTCTATGACTTCTCCTTCTAAATCGAGTAACGTTTCTATGGAAACGACAGGATTTTCTTTTGGGATACGACAATCACATTTCCGATCCACTAATCCGTCTTTACTGCATCCCTCACTAATACACATTGACGAATTCACACGGAAATTGCGTCGCTATGAAATACTATGGGTTCTATGACTTCTCCTTCTAAATCGAGTATCGTTTCTATGGAAACGACTGCCTTTTCTTTTGCGATACGAGTATCTCCCTCTCGATGCACTAATCCTTCTTTACTGCATCCCTCACTACCACTCATTGACGAATTCACACGGAAATTGCGTCGCCATGAAATACTATGGGTTCTATGACTTCTCCTTCTAAATCGAGTAACGTTTCTATGGAAACGACAGGATTTTCTTTTGGGATACGACAATCACATTTCCGATCCACTAATCCGTCTTTACTGAATCCCTCACTAATACACATTGACGAATTCACACGGAAATTGCGTCGCCATGAAATACTATGGATTCGATGACTTCTCCTTCTAAATCGAGTATCGTTTCTATGGAAACGACTGGCTTTTCTTTTGCGATACGAGTATCTCCCTCTCGATGCACTAATCCTTCTTTACTGCATCCCTCACTCACACTCATTGACGATTTCACACGGAAATTGCGTCGCTATGAAATACTATGGGTTCTATGACTTCTCCTTCTAAATCGAGTATCGTTTCTATGGAAACGACTGGCTTTTCTATTGCGATACGAGTATCTCCCTCTCGATGCACTAATCCTTCTTTACTGCATCCCTCACTCCCACTCATTGACGAATTCACACGTAAATTGCGTCGCTATGAAATACTATGGGTTCTATGACTTCTCCTTCTAAATCGAGTAACGTTTCTATGGAAACGACAGGATTTTCTTTTGGGATACGACAATCACATTTCCGATCCACTAATCCGTCTTTACTGCATCCCTCACTAATACACATTGACGAATTCACACTGAAATTGCGTCGCCATGAAATACTATGTGTTCTATGACTTCTCCTTCTAAATCGAGTATCGTTTCTATGGAAACGACTGGCTTTTCTTTTGCGATACGACAATCACATTTCCGATCCACTAATCCGTCTTTACTGCATCCCTCACTAATACACATTGACGAATTCACACGGAAATTGCGTCGCTATGAAATACTATGGGTTCTATGACTTCTCCTTCTAAATCAAGTATCGTTTCTATGGAAACGACAGGATTTTCTTTTGGGATACGACAATCACATTTCCGATCCACTAAGCCGTCTTTACTGCATCCCTCACTAATACACATTGACGAATTCACACGGAAATTGCGTCGCCAGGAAATACTATGGGTTCTATGACTTCTCCTTCTAAATCGAGTATCGTTTCTATGGAAACGACTGGCTTTTCTTTTGCGATACGAGTATCTCCCTCTCGATGCACTAATCCTTCCTTACTGCATCCCTCACTCCCACTCATTGACGAATTCACACGGAAATTGCGTCGCTATGAAATGCTATGGGTTCTATGACTTCTCCTTCTAAATCGAGTATCGTTTCTATGGAAACGACTGTCTTTTCTTTTGCGATACGAGTATCTCCCTCTCGATGCACTATTTCTTCTTTACTGCATCCCTCACTCCCACTCATTGACGAATTCACACGGAAATTGCGTCGCTATGAAATACTATGAGTTCTATGAGTTCTCCATCTAAATCGAGTATCGTTTCTATGGAAACGACTGGCTTTTCTTTTGCGATACGACAATCACATTTCCGATCCACTAATCCGTCTTTACTGCATCCCTCACTAATACACATTGACGAATTCACACGGAAATTGCGTCGCCATGAAATACTATGGGTTCTATGACTTCTCCTTCTAAATCGAGTATCGTTTCTATGGAAACGACTGGCTTTTCTTTTGCGATACGAGTATCTCCCTCTCGATGCACTAATCCTTCTTTACTGCATCCCTCACTCCCACTCATTGACGAATTCACACGGAAATTGCGTCGCCATGAAATACTATGGGTTCTATGACTTCTCCTTCTAAATCGAGTAACGTTTCTATGGAAACGACAGGATTTTCTTTTGGGATACGCAATCACATTTCCGATCCACTAATCCGTCTTTACTGCATACCTCACTAATACACATTGACGAATTCACACGGAAATTGCGTCGCTATGAAATACTATGGGTTCAATGACTTCTCCTTCTAAATCGAGTAACGTTTCTATGGAAACGACAGGATTTTCTTTTGGGATACGACAACCACATTTCCGATCCACTAATCCGTCTTTAGTGCATCCCTCACTAATACACATTGACGAATTCACACGGAAATTGCGTCGCCATTAAATACTATGTGTTCTATGACTTCATCTTCTAAATCGAGTATCGTTTCTATGGAAACGACTGGCTTTTCTTTTGCGATACGACAATCACATTTCCGATCCACTAATCCGTCTTTACTGCATCCCTCACTATTACACATTGACGAATTCACACGGAAATTGCGTCGCTATGAAATACTATGGGTTCTATGACTTCTCCTTCTAAAACGAGTATCGTTTCTATGGAAACGACAGGATTTTCTTTTGGGATACGACAATCACATTTCCGATCCACTAAGCCGTCTTTACTGCATCCCTCACTAATACACATTGACGAATTCACACGGAAATTGCGTCGCCAGGAAATACTATGGGTTCTATGACTTCTCCTTCTAAATCGAGTATCGTTTCTATGGAAACGACTGGCTTTTCTTTTGCGAGACGAGTATCTCCCTCTCGATGCACTAATCCTTCTTTACTGCATCCCTCACTCCCACTCATTGACGAATTCACACGGAAATTGCGTCGCTATGAAATACTATGGGTTCTATGACTTCTCCTTCTAAATCGGGTATCGTTTCTATGGAAATGACTGGCTTTTCTTTGCGATACGACAATCACATTTCCGATCCACTAATCCGTCTTTACTGCATCCCTCACTAATACACATTGACGAATTCACACGGAAATTGCGTCGCCATGAAATACTATGGGTTCTATGACTTCTCCTTCTAAATCGAGTATCGTTTCTATGGAAACGACTGGCTTTTCTTTTGCAATACGAGTATCTCCCTCTCGATGCACTAATCCTTCTTTACTGCATCCCTCACTCCCACTCATTGACGAATTCACACGGAAATTGCGTCGCCATGATATACTATGGGTTCTATGACTTCTCCTTCTAAATCGAGTAACGTTTCTATGGAAACGACAGGATTTTCTTTTGGGATACGACAATCACATTTCCGATCCACCTATCCGTCTTTACTGCATACCTCACTAATACACATTGACGAATTCACATGGAAATTGCGTCGCTATGAAATACTATGGATTCTATGACTTCTCCTTCTAAATCGAGTATCGTTTCTATGGAAACGACTGGCTTTTCTTTTGCGATACGACAATCACATTTCCGATCCACTAATTCGTCTTTACTGCATCCCTCACTAATACACATTGACGAATTCGTACGGAAATTGCGTCGCTATGAAATACTATGATTTCTATGACTTCTCTATCTAAATCGAGTATCGTTTCTATGGAAACGACTGGCTTTTCTTTTGCGATACGACAATCACATTTCCGATCCACTAATCCGTCTTTACTGCATCCCTCACTAATACACATTGACGAATTCACACGGAAATTGCGTCGCCATGAAATACTATGGGTTCTATGACTTCTCCTTCTAAAACGAGTATCGTTTCTATGGAAACAACTGGCTTTTCTTTTGCGATACGACAATCACATTTCCGATCCACTAATCCGTCTTTACTGCATCCCTCACTAATACACATTGACGAATTCACACGGAAATTGCGTCGCTATGAAATACTATGGGTTCTATGACTTCTCCTTCTAAATCGAGTATCGTTTCTATGGAAACGACTGCCTTTTCTTTTGCGATACGAGTATCTCCCTCTCGATGCACTAATCGTTCTTTACTGCATCCCTCACTCCCACTCATTGACGAATTCACACGGAAATTGCGTCGCCATGAAATACTATGGGTTCTATGACTTCTCCTTCTAAATCGAGTAACGTTTCTATGGAAACGTCAGGATTTTCTTTTGGGATACGACAATCACATTTCCGATCCACTAATCTGTCTTTACTGCATCCCTCACTAATACACATTGACGAATTCACACGGAAATTGCGTCGCCATGAAATACTATGGGTTCTATGACTTCTCCTTCTAAATCGAGTAACGTTTCTATGGAAACGACAGGATTTTCTTTTGGGATACGACAATCACATTTCCGATCCACTAATCCGTCTTTACTGCATCCCTCACTAATACACATTGACGAATTCACACGGAAATTGCGTCGCCATGAAATACTAGGGGTTCGATGACTTCTCCTTCTAAATCGAGTATCGTTTCTATGGAAACGACTGGCTTTTCTTTTGCGATACGAGTATCTCCCTCTCGATGCACTAATCCTTCTTTACTGCATCCCTCACTCCCACTCATTGACGAATTCACACGGAAATTGCGTCGCTATGAAATGCTATGGGTTCTATGACTTCTCCTTCTAAATCGAGTAACTTTTCTATGGAAACGACAGGATTTTCTTTTGGGATACGACAATCACATTTCCGATCCACTAATCCGTCTTTACTGCATCCCTCACTAATACACATTGACGAATTCACACGGAAATTGCGTCGCCATGAAATACTATGGGTTCTATGACTGCTCCTTCTAAATCGAGTAACGTTTCTATGGAAACGACAGGATTTTCTTTTGGGATACGACAATCACATTTCCGATCCACTAATCCGTCTTTACTGCATCCCTCACTAATACACATTGACGAATTCACACGGAAATTGCGTCGCCATGAAATACTAGGGGTTCGATGACTTCTCCTTCTAAATCGAGTATCGTTTCTATGGAAACGACTGGCTTTTCTTTTGCGATACGAGTATCTCCCTCTCGATGCACTAATCCTTCTTTACTGCATCCCTCACTCCCACTCATTGACGAATTCACACGGAAATTGCGTCGCTATGAAATACTATGGGTTCTATGACTTCTCCTTCTAAATCGAGTAACTTTTCTATGGAAACGACAGGATTTTCTTTTGGGATACGACAATCACATTTCCGATCCACTAATCCGTCTTTACTGCATCCCTCACTAATACACATTGACAAATTCACACTGAAATTGCGTCGCCATGAAATACTATGGGTTTTATGACTTCTCCTTCTAAATCGAGTATCGTTTCTATGGAAACGACTGGCTTTTCTTTTGCGATACGACAATCACATTTCCGATCCACTAATCCGTCTTTACTGCATCCTTCACTAATACACATTGACGAATTCACACGGAAATTGCGTCGCTATGAAATACTATGGGTTCTATGACTTCTCCTTCTAAATCGAGTATCGTTTCTATGGAAACGACAGGATTTTCTTTTGTGATACGACAATCAGATTTCCGATCCACTAAGCCGTCTTTACTGCATCCCTCACTAATACACATTGACGAATTCACACGGAAATTGCGTCGCCAGGAAATACTATGGGTTCTATGACTTCTTCTTCTAAATCGAGTATCGTTTCTATGGAAACGACTGGCTGTTCTTTTGCGATACGAGTATCTCCCTCTCGATGCACTTATCCTTCTTTACTGCATCCCTCACTCTCACTCATTGACGAATTCACACGGAAATTGCGTCGCTATGAAATACTATGGGTTCTATTAATTCTCCTTCTAAATCGAATATCATTTCTATGGAAACGACTGGCTTTTCTTTTGCGATACGACAATCACATTTCCGATCCACTAATCCGTCTTTACTGCATCCCTCACTAATACACATTGACGAATTCACACGGAAATTGCGTCGCCATGAAATACTATGGGTTCTATGACTTCTCCTTCTAAATCGAGTATCGTTTCTATGGAAACGACTGGCTTTTCTTTTGCGATACGAGTATCTCCCTCTCGATGCACTAATCCTTCTTTACTGCATCCCTCACTCCCACTCATTGACGAATTCACACGGAAATTGCGTCGCCATGAAATACTATGGGTTCTATGACTTCTCCTTCTAAATCGAGTAACGTTTCTATGGAAACGACAGGATTTTCTTTTGGGATACGACAATCACATTTCCGATCCACTAATCCGTCTTTACTGCATCCCTCACTAATACACATTGACGAATTCACACGGAAATTGCGTCGCTATGAAATACAATGGGTTCTATGACTTCTCCTTCTAAATCGAGTATCGTTTCTATGGAAACGACTGCCTTTTCTTTTGCGATACGAGTATCTCCCTCTCGATGCACTAATCCTTCTTTACTGCATCCCTCACTACCACTCATTGACGAATTCACACGGAAATTGCGTCGCCATGAAATACTATGGGTTCTATGACTTCTCCTTCTAAATCGAGTAACGTTTCTATGGAAACGACAGGATTTTCTTTTGGGATACGACAATCACATTTCCGATCCACTAATCCGTCTTTACTGAATCCCTCACTAATACACATTGACGAATTCACACGGAAATTGCGTCGCCATGAAATACTATGGATTCGATGACTTCTCCTTCTAAATCGAGTATCGTTTCTATGGAAACGACTGGCTTTTCTTTTGCGATACGAGTATCTCCCTTTCGATGCACTAATCCTTCTTTACTGCATCCCTCACTCCCACTCATTGACGATTTCACACGGAAATTGCGTCGCTATGAAATACTATGGGTTCTATGACTTCTCCTTCTAAATCGAGTATCGTTTCTATGGAAACGACTGGCTTTTCTATTGCGATACGAGTTTCTCCCTCTCGATGCACTAATCCTTCTTTACTGCATCCCTCACTCCCACTCATTGACGAATTCACACGGAAATTGCGTCGCTATGAAATACTATGGGTTCTATGACTTCTCCTTCTAAATCGAGTAACGTTTCTATGGAAACGACAGGATTTTCTTTTGGGATACGACAATCACATTTCCGATCCACTAATCCGTCTTTACTGCATCCCTCACTAATACACATTGACGAATTCACACTGAAATTGCGTCGCCATGAAATACTATGTGTTCTATGACTTCTCCTTCTAAATCGAGTATCGTTTCTATGGAAACGACTGGCTTTTCTTTTGCGATACGACAATCACATTTCCGATCCACTAATCCGTCTTTACAGCATCCCTCACTAATACACATTGACGAATTCACACGGAAATTGCGTCGCTATGAAATACTATGGGTTCTATGACTTCTCCTTCTAAATCAAGTATCGTTTCTATGGAAACGACAGGATTTTCTTTTGGGATACGACAATCACATTTCCGATCCACTAAGCCGTCTTTACTGCATCCCTCACTAATACACATTGACGAATTCACACGGAAATTGCGTCGCCAGGAAATACTATGGGTTCTATGACTTCTCCTTCTAAATCGAGTATCGTTTCTATGGAAACGACTGGCTTTTCTTTTGCGATACGAGTATCTCCCTCTCGATGCACTAATCCTTCTTTACTGCATCCCTCACTCCCACTCATTGACGAATTCACACGGAAATTGCGTCGCTATGAAATGCTATGGGTTCTATGACTTCTCCTTCTAAATCGAGTATCGTTTCTATGGAAACGACTGTCTTTTCTTTTGCGATACGAGTATCTCCCTCTCGATGCACTATTCCTTCTTTACTGCATCCCTCACTCCCACTCATTGACGAATTCACACGGAAATTGCGTCGCTATGAAATACTATGGGTTCTATGAGTTTTCCATCTAAATCGAGTATCGTTTCTATGGAAACGACTGGCTTTTCTTTTGCGATACGACAATCACATTTCCGATCCACTAATCCGTCTTTACTGCATCCCTCACTAATACACATTGACGAATTCACACGGAAATTGCGTCGCCATGAAATACTATGGGTTCTATGACTTCTCCTTCTAAATCGAGTATCGTTTCTATGGAAACGACTGGCTTTTCTTTTGCGATACGAGTATCTCCCTCTCGATGCACTAATCCTTCTTTACTGCATCCCTCACTCCCACTCATTGACGAATTCACACGGAAATTGCGTCGCCATGAAATACTATGGGTTCTATGACTTCTCCTTCTAAATCGAGTAACGTTTCTATGGAAACGACAGGATTTTCTTTTGGGATACGCAATCACATTTCCGATCCACTAATCCGTCTTTACTGCATACCTCACTAATACACATTGACGAATTCACACGGAAATTGCGTCGCTATGAAATACTATGGGTTCAATGACTTCTCCTTCTAAATCGAGTAACGTTTCTATGGAAACGACAGGATTTTCTTTTGGGATACGACAACCACATTTCCGATCCACTAATCCGTCTTTAGTGCATCCCTCACTAATACACATTGACGAATTCACACGGAAATTGCGTCGCCATTAAATACTATGTGTTCTATGACTTCATCTTCTAAATCGAGTATCGTTTCTATGGAAACGACTGGCTTTTCTTTTGCCATACGACAATCACATTTCCGATCCACTAATCCGTCTTTACTGCATCCCTCACTATTACACATTGACGAATTCACACGGAAATTGCGTCGCTATGAAATACTATGGGTTCTATGACTTCTCCTTCTAAATCGAGTATCGTTTCTATGGAAACGACAGGATTTTCTTTTGGGATACGACAATCACATTTCCGATCCACTAAGCCGTCTTTACCGCATCCCTCACTAATACACATTGACGAATTCACACGGAAATTGCGTCGCCAGGAAATACTATGGGATCTATGACTTCTCCTTCTAAATCGAGTATCGTTTCTATGGAAACGACTGGCTTTTCTTTTGCGACACGAGTATCTCCCTCTCGATGCACTAATCCTTCTTTACTGCATCCCTCACTCCCACTCATTGACGAATTCACACGGAAATTGCGTCGCTATGAAATACTATGGGTTCTATGACTTCTCCTTCTAAATCGGGTATCGTTTCTATGGAAACGACTGGCTTTTCTTTTGCGATACGACAATCACATTTCCGATCCACTAATCCGTCTTTACTGCATCCCTCACTAATACACATTGACGAATTCACACGGAAATTGCGTCGCCATGAAATACTATGGGTTCTATGACTTCTCCTTCTAAATCGAGTATCGTTTCTATGGAAACGACTGGCTTTTCTTTTGCAATACGAGTATCTCCCTCTCGATGCACTAATCCTTCTTTACTGCATCCCTCACTCCCACTCATTGACGAATTCACACGGAAATTGCGTCGCCATGATATACTATGGGTTCTATGACTTCTCCTTCTAAATCGAGTAACGTTTCTATGGAAACGACAGGATTTTCTTTTGGGATACGACAATCACATTTCCGATCCACCTATCCGTCTTTACTGCATACCTCACTAATACACATTGACGAATTCACATGGAAATTGCGTCGCTATGAAATACTATGGATTCTATGACTTCTCCTTCTAAATCGAGTATCGTTTCTATGGAAACGACTGGCTTTTCTTTTGCGATAGGACAATCACATTTCCGATCCACTAATCCGTCTTTACTGCATCCCTCACTAATACACATTGACGAATTCGTACGGAAATTGCGTCGCTATGAAATACTATGATTTCTATGACTTCTCTATCTAAATCGAGTATCGTTTCTATGGTAACGACTGGCTTTTCTTTTGCGATACGACAATCACATTTCCGATCCACTAATCCGTCTTTACTGCATCCCTCACTAATACACATTGACGAATTCACACGGAAATTGCGTCGCCATGAAATACTATGGGTTCTATGACTTCTCCTTCTAAAACGAGTATCGTTTCTATGGAAACAACTGGCTTTTCTTTTGCGATACGACAATCACATTTCCGATCCACTAATCCGTCTTTACTGCATCCCTCACTAATACACATTGACGAATTCACACGGAAATTGCGTCGCCATGAAATACTATGGGTTCTATGACTTCTCCTTCTAAATCGAGTAACGTTTCTATGGAAACGACAGGATTTTCTTTTGGGATACGACAATCACATTTCCGATCCACTAATCCGTCTTTACTGCATCCCTCACTAATACACATTGACGAATTCACACGGAAATTGCGTCGCCATGAAATACTATGGGTTCTATGACTTCTCCTTCTAAATCGAGTATCGTTTCTATGGAAACGACTGGCTTTTCTTTTGCGATACGAGTATCTCCCTCTCGATGCACTAATCCTTCTTTACTGCATCCCTCACTCCCACTCATTGACGAATTCACACGGAAATTGCGTCGCCATGAAATACTATGGGTTCTATGACTTCTCCTTCTAAATCGAGTAACGTTTCTATGGAAACGACAGGATTTTCTGTTGGGATACGACAATCACATTTCCGATCCACTAATCCGTCTTTACTGCATCCCTCTCTAATACACATTGACGAATTCACACGGAAATTGCGTCGCTATGAAATACTATGGGTTCTATGACTTCTCCTTCTAAATCGAGTATCGTTTCTATGGAAACGACTGCCTTTTCTTTTGCGATACGAGTATCTCCCTCTCGATGCACTAATTCTTCTTTACTGCATCCCTCACTCCCACTCATTGACGAATTCACACGGAAATTGCGTCGCCATGAAATACTATTGGTTCTATGACTTCTCCTTCTAAATCGAGTAACGTTTCTATGGAAACGACAGGACTTTCTTTTGGGATACGACAATCACATTTCCGATCCACTAATCCGTCTTTACTGAATCCCTCACTAATACACATTGACGAATTCACACGGAAATTGCGTCGCCATGAAATACTATGGATTCGATGACTTCTCCTGCTAAATCGAGTATCGTTTCTATGGAAACGAATGGCTTTTCTTTTGCGATACGAGTATCTCCCTCTCGATGCACTAATCCTTCTTTACTGCATCCCTCACTCCCACTCATTGACGATTTCACACGGAAATTGCGTCGCTATGAAATACTATGGGTTCTATGACTTCTCCTTCTAAATCGAGTATCGTTTCTATGGAAACGACTGGCTTTTCTTTTGCGATACGAGTATCTCCCTCTCGATGCACTAATCCTTCTTTACTGCATCCCTCACTCCCACTCATTGACGAATTCACACGGAAATTGCGTCGCTATGAAATACTATGGGTTCTATGACTTCTCCTTCTAAATCGAGTAACGTTTCTATGGAAACGACAGGATTTTCTTTTGGGATACGACAATCACATTTCCGATCCACTAATCCGTCTTTACTGCATCCCTCACTAATACACATTGACGAATTCACACTGAAATTGCGTCGCCATGAAATACTATGGGTTCTATGACTTCTCCTTCTAAATCGAGTATCGTTTCTATGGAAACGACTGGCTTTTCTTTTGCGATACGACAATCACATTTCCGATCCACTATTCCGTCTTTACTGCATCCCTCACTAATACACATTGACGAATTCACACGGAAATTGCGTCGCCATGAAATACTATGGGTTCTATGACTTCTCCTTCTAAATCGAGTATCGTTTCTATGGAAACGACTGGCTTTTCTTTTGCGATACGAGTATCTCACTCTCGATGCACTAATCCTTCTTTACTGCATCCCTCACTCCCACTCATTGACGAATTCACACGGAAATTGCGTCGCCATGATATACTATGGGTTCTATGACTTCTCCTTCTAAATCGAGTAACGTTTCTATGGAAACGACAGGATTTTCTTTTGGGATACGACCATCACATTTCCGATCCACCTATCCGTCTTTACTGCATACCTCACTAATACACATTGACGAATTCACATGGAAATTGCGTCGCTATGAAATACTATGGGTTCTATGACTTCTCCTTCTAAATCGAGTATCGTTTCTATGGAAACGACTGGCTTTTTTTTGCGATACGACAATCACATTTCCGATCCACTAATCCGTCTTTACTGCATCCCTCACTAATACACATTGACGAATTCGTACGGAAATTGCGTCGCTATGAAATACTATGATTTCTATGACTTCTCTATCTAAATCGAGTATCGTTTCTATGGAAACGACTGGCTTTTCTTTTGCGATACGACAATCACATTTCTGATCCACTAATCCTTCTTTACTGCATCCCTCACTAATACACATTGACGAATTCACACGGAAATTGCGTCGCCATGAAATACTATGGGTTCTATGACTCCTCCTTCTAAATCGAGTATCGTTTCTATGGAAACGACTGGCTTTTCTTTTGCGATACGACAATCACATTTCCGATCCATTAATCCGTCTTTACTGCATCCCTCACTAATACACATTGACGAATTCACACGGAAATTGCGTCGCCATGAAATACTATGGGTTCTATGACTTCTCCTTCTAAATCGAGTAACGTTTCTATGGAAACGACAGGATTTTCTTTTGGGATACGACAATCACATTTCCGATCCACTAATCCGTCTTTACTGCATCCCTCACAAATACACATTGACGAATTCACTCGGAAATTGCGTCGCCATGAAATACTATGGGTTCTATGACTTCTCCTTCTAAATCGAGTATCGTTTCTATCGAAACGACTGGTTTTCTTTTGCGATACGACAATCACATTTCCGATCCACTAATCCGTCTTTACTGCATCCCTCACTAATACACATTGACGAATTCACACGGAAATTGCGTCGCCATGAAATACTATGGGTTCTATGACTTCTCCTTCTAAATCGAGTAACGTTTCTATGGAAACGACAGGATTTTCTTTTGGGATACGACAATCACATTTCCGATCCACTAATCCGTCTTTACTTCATCCCTCACTAATACACATTGACGAATTCATACGGAAATTGCGTCGCTATGAAATACTATGGGCTCTATGACTTCTCCTTCTAAATCGAGTAGCGTTTCTATGGATACGACAGGATTTCCTTTTGGGATACGACAATCACATTTCCGATCCACTAATCCGTCTTTACTGCATCCCTCACTAATACACATTGACTAATTCACACGGAAATTGCGTCGCCATGAAATACTTTGGGTTCTATGACTTCTCCTTCTAAATCGAGTATCGTTTCTATGGAAACGACTGGCTTTTCTTTTGCGATACGACAATCACATTTCCGATCCACTAATCCGTCTTTACTGCATCCCTCACTAATACACATTGACGAATTCACACGGAAATTGCGTCGCCATGAGATACTATGGGTTCTATGACTTCTCCTTCTAAATCGAGTATCGTTTCTATGGAAACGACTGGCTTTTCTTCTGCGATACGAGTATCTCCCTCGCGATGCACTATTCCTTCCTTACTGCATCCCTCACTCCCACTCATTGACGAATTCACACGGAAATTGCGTCGCTATGAAATACTATGGGTTCTATGACTTCTCCTTCTAAATCGAGTATCGTTTCTATGGAAACGACTGGCTTTTCTTTTGCGATACGACAATCTCATTTCCGATCCACTAATCCGTCTTTACTGCATCACTCACTAATACACATTGACGAATTCACACGGAAATTGCGTCGCCATGAAATACTATGGGTTCTATGACTTCTCCTTCTAAATCGAGTATCGTTTCTATGGAAACGACTGGCTTTTCTTTTGCGATACGAGTATCTCCCTCTCGATGCACTAATCCTTCTTTACTGCATACCTCACTCCCACTCATTGACGAATTCACACGGAAATTGCGTCGCCATGAAATACTATGGGTTCTATGACTTCTCCTTCTAAATCGAGTAACGTTTCTATGGAAACGACAGGATTTTCTTTTGGGATACGACAATCACATTTCCGATCCACTAATCCGTCTTTACTGCATACCTCACTAATATACATTGACGAATTCACACGGAAATTGCGTCGCTATGAAATACTATGGGTTCTATGACTTCTCCTTCTAAATCGAGTTTCGTTTCAATGGAAACGACTGGCTTTTCTTTTGCGATACGACAATCACATTTCCGATCCACTAATCCGCCTTTACTGCATCCCTCACTAATACACATTGACGAATTCATACGGAAATTGCGTCGCTATGAAATACTAAGGGTTCTATGACTTCTCTATCTAAATCGAGTATCGTTTCTATGGAATCGACTGGCTTTTCTTTTGCGATACGACAATCACATTTCCGATCCACTAATCCGTCTTTACTGCATCCCTCACTAATACACATTGACGAATTCACACGGAAATTGCGTCGCCATGAAATACTATGGGTTCTATGACTTCTCCTCCTAAATCGAGTATCGTTTCTATGGAAACGACTGGCTTTTCTTTTGCGATACGACAATCACATTTCCGATCCACTAATCCGTCTTTACTGCATCCCTCACTAATACACATTGACGAATTCACACGGAAATTGCGTCGCCATGAAATACTATGGGTTCTATGACTTCTCCTTCTAAATCGAGTAACGTTTCTATGGAGACGACAGGATTTTCTTTTGCGATACGACAATCACATTTCCGATCCACTAATCCGTCTTTACTGCATCCCTCACTAATACACATTGACGAATTCACAAGGAAATTGCGTCGCCATGAAATACTATGGGTTCAATGACTTCTCCTTCTAAATCGAGTATCGTTTCCATGGAAACGACTGGCTTGTCTTTTGCCATACGACAATCACATTTCCGATCCACTAATCCGTCTTTACTGCATCCCTCACTAATACACATAGACGAATTCACACGGAAATTGCGTCACCATGAAATACTATGGGTTCTATGACCTCTCCTTCTAAATCGAGTAACGTTTCTATGGAAACGACAGGATTTTCTTTTGGGATACGACAATGACATTTCCGATCCACTAATCCGTCTTTACTGCATCCCTCACTAATACACATTGACGAATTCATACGGAAATTGCGTCGCTATGAAATACTATGGGTTCTATGACTTCTCCTTCTAAATCGAGTATCGTTTCTATGGAAACGACTGGCTTTTCTTTTGCGATACGAGTATCTCCATCTCGATGCACTAATCCTTCTTTACTGCATCCCTCACTCCCACTCATTGACGAATTCACACGGAAATTGCGTCGCTATGAAATACTATGGGTTCTATGACTTCTCCTTCTAAATCGAGTATCGTTTCTATGGAAACGACGGGCTTTTCTTTTGCGATACGAGTATCTCCCTCTCGATGCACTAATCCTTCATTACTGCATCCCTCACTCCCACTCATTGACGAATTCACACGGAAATTGCGTCGCTATGAAATACTATGGGTTCTATGACTTCTCCTTCTAAATCGAGTATCGTTTCTATGGAAATGGCTGGCTTTTCTTTTTCGATACGAGTATCTCCCTCTGGATGCACTAATCCTTCTTTACTGCATCCCTCACTCCCACTCATTGACGAATTCGCACGGAAATTGCGTCGCCATGAAATACTATGGGTTCTATGACTTCTCCTTCTAAATCGAGTAACGTTTCTATGGAAACGACAGGATTTTCTTTTGGGATACGACAATCACATTTCCGATCCACTAATCCGTCTTTACAGCATCCCTCACTAATACACATTGACGAATTCACACGGAAATTGCGTCGCCATGAAATACTATGGGCTCTATGACTTCCCCTTCTAAATCGAGTATCGTTTCTATGGAAACGACTGGCTTTTCTTTTGCGATACGACAATCACATTTCCGATCCACTAATCCGTCTTTTCTGCATCCCTCACTAATACACATTGACGAATTCACACGGAAATTGCGTCGCCATGAAATACTATGGGTTCTATGACTTATCCTTCTAAATCGAGTAACGTTTCTATGGAAACGACAGGATTTTCTTTTGGGATACGACAATCACATTTGCGATCCACTAATCCGTCTTTACTGCATCCCTCACTAATACACATTGACGAATTCTCACGGAAATTGCGACGCCATGAAATACTATGGGTTCTATGACTTCTCCTTCTAAATCGAGTATCGTTTCTATGGAAACGACTGGCTTTTCTTTTGCGATACGACAATCACATTTCAGATCCACTAATCCGTCTTTACTGCATCCCTCACTAATACACAATGACGAGTTCACACGGAAATTGCGTCGCCATGAAATACTATGGGTTCTATGACTTCTCCTTCTAAATCGAGTTTTGTTTCTATGGAAAAGACTGGCTTTTCTTTTGCGATACGAGTATCTCCCTCTCGATGCACTAATCCTTCTTTACTGCATCCCTCACTCCCACTCATTGACGAATACACACGGAAATTGCGTCCCTATGAAATACTATGGGTTCAATGACTTCTCCTTCTAAATCGAGTAACGTTTCTATGGAAACGACAGGATTTTCTTTTGCGATACAACAATCACATTTCCGATCCACTAATCCGTCTTTACTGCATCCCTCACTAATACACATTGACGAATTCACACGGAAATTGCGTCGCCATGAAATACTATGGGTTCTATGACTTCTCCTTCTAAATCGAGTATCGTTTCTATGGAAACGACTGGCTTTTCTTTTGCGATACGAGTATCTCCCTCTCGATGCACTAATCCTTCTTTACTGCATCCCTCACTCCCACTCATTGACGAATTCACACGGAAATTGCGTCGCTATGAAATACTATGGGTTCTATGACTTCTCCTTCTAAATCGAGTATCGTTTCTATGGAAACGACTGGCTTTTCTTTTGCAATACGAGTATCTACCTCTCGATGCACTAATCCTTCTTTACTGCATCCCTCACTAATACACATTAACGAATTCACACGTAAATTGCGTCGCCATGAAATACTATGGGTTCTATGACTTCTCCTTCTAAATCGAGTACCGTTTCTATGGAAACGACTGGCTTTTCTTTTGCGATACGACAATCACATTACCGATCCACTAATCCGTCTATACTGCATCCCTCACTAATACACATTGACGAATTCACACGGAAATTGCGTCGCCATGAAATACTATGGGTTCTATGACTTCTCCTTCTAAATCGAGTAACGTTTCTATGGAAACGACAGGATTTTCTTTTGGGATACGACAATCACATTTCCGGTCCACTAATCCGTCTTTACTGCATCCCTCACTAATACACATTGACGAATTCACACGGAAATTGCATCGCCATGAAAAAGTATGGGTTCTATGACTTCTCCTTCTAAATCGAGTATCGTTTCTATGGAAACGACTGGCTTTTCTTTTGCGATACGAGTATCTCTCTCTCGATGCACTAATCCTTCTTTACTGCATCCCTCACTCCCACTCATTGACGAATTCACACGGAAATTGCGTCGCCATGAAATACTATTTGTTCTATGATTTCTCCTTCTAAATCGAGTATCGTTTCTATGGAAACGATTGGCTTTTCTTTTGCGATACGAGTATCTCCCTCTCGATGCACTAATCCTTCTTTACTGCATCCCTTACTCCCACTCATTGACGAATTCACACGGAAATTGCGTCGCCATGAAATACTATGGGTTCTATGACTTCTCCTTCTAAATCGAGTAACGTTTCTATGGAAACGACAGGATTTTCTTTTGCGATACGACAATCACATTTCCGATCCACTAATCCGTCTTTACTGCACCCCTCACTAATACACATTGACGAATTCACACGGAAATTGCGTCGCCATGAAATACTATGGGTTCTATGACTTCTCCTTCTAAATCGAGTATCGTTTCTATGGAAACCACTGGCTTTTCTTTTGCGATACGACAATCACATTTCCGATCCACTAATCCGTCTTTACTGCATCCCTCCCTAATACACATTGACGAATTCACACGGAAATTGCGTCGCCATGAAATACTATGTGTTCTATGACTTCTCCTTCTAAATCGAGTATCAATTCTACGGAAACGACAGGCTTTTCTTTTGCGATACGAGTATCTCCCTCTCGATGCACTAATCCTTCTTTACTGCATCCCTCACTCCCACTCATTGACGAATTCACACGGAAATTGCGTCGCTATGAAATACTATGCGTTCTATGACTTCTCCTTCTAAATCGAGTAACGTTTCTATGGAAATGACAGGATTTTCTTTTGCGATACGACACTCATTGACGAATTCACATGGAAATTGCGTCGCTATGAAATACTATGGGTTCTATGACTTCTCCTTCTAAATCGAGTATCGTTTCTATGGAAACGACTGTCTTTTCTTTTGCGATACGAGTATCTCCCTCTCGATGCACTATTCCTTCTTTACTGCATCCCTCACTCCCACTCATTGACGAATTCACACGGAAATTGCGTCGCTATGAAATACTATGGGTTCTATGACTTCTCCTTCTAAATCGAGTATCGTTTCTATGGAAACGACTGGCTTTTCTTTTGCGATACGACAATCTCATTTCCGATCCACTAATCCGTCTTTACTGCATCCCTCACTAATACACATTGACGAATTCACACGGAAATTGCGTCGCCATGAAATACTATGGGTTCTATGACTTCTCCTTCTAAATCGAGTATCGTTTCTATGGAAACGACTGGCTTTTCTTTTGCGATACTAGTATCTCCCTCTCGATGCACTAATCCTTCTTTACTGAATACCTCACTCCCACCCATTGACGAATTCACACGGAAATTGCGTCGCCATGAAATACTATGGGTTCTATGACTTCTCCTTCTAAATCGAGTAAAGTTTCTATGGAAACGACAGGATTTTCTTTTGGGATCCGACAATCACATTTCCGATCCACTAATCCGTCTTTACTGCATACCTCACTAATATACATTGACGAATTCACACGGAAATTGCGTCGCTATGAAATACTATGGGTTCTATGACTTCTCCTTCTAAATCGAGTATCGTTTCAATGGAAACGACTGGCTTTTCTTTTGCGATACGACAATCACATTTCCGATCCACTAATCCGTCTTTACTGCATCCCTCACTAATACACATTGACGAATTCATACGGAAATTGCGTCGCTATGAAATACCATGGGTTCTATGACTTCTCTATCTAAATCGAGTATCGTTTCTATGGAATCGACTGGCTTTTCTTTTGCGATACGACAATCACATTTCCGATCCACTAATCCGTCTTTACTGCATCCCTCACTAATACACATTGACGAATTCACACGGAAATTGCGTCGCCATGAAATACTATGGGTTCTATGACTTCTCCTCCTAAATCGAGTATCGTTTCTATGGAAACGACTGGCTTTTCTTTTGCGATACGACAATCACATTTCCGATCCACTAATCCGTCTTTACTGCATCCCTCACCAATACACATTGACGAATTCACACGGAAATTGCGTCGCCATGAAATACTATGGGTTCTATGACTTCTCCTTCTAAATCGAGTAACGTTTCTATGGAGACGACAGGATTTTCTTTTGCGATACGACAATCACATTTCCGATCCACTAATCCGTCTTTACTGCATCCCTCACTAATACACATTGACGAATTCACACGGAAATTGCGTCGCCATGAAATACTATGGGTTCAATGACTTCTCCTTCTAAATCGAGTATCGTTTCTATGGAAACGACTGGCTTTTCTTTTGCGATACGACAATCACATTTCCGATCCACTAATCCGTCTTTACTGCATCCCTCACTAATACACATTGACGAATTCACACGGAAATTGCGTCGCCATGAAATACTATGGGTTCTATGACCTCTCCTTCTAAATCGAGTAACGTTTCTATGGAAACGACAGGATTTTCTTTTGGGATACGACAATGACATTTCCGATCCACTAATCCGTCTTTACTGCATCCCTCACTAATACACATTGACGAATTCAAACGGAAATTGCGTCGCCATGAAATACTATGGGCTCTATGACTTCCCCTTCTAAATCGAGTATCGTTTCTATGGAAACGACTGGCTTTTCTTTTGCGATACGACAATCACATTTCCGATCCACTAATCCGTCTTTACTGCATCCCTCACTAATACACATTGACGAATTCACACGGAAATTGCGTCGCCATGAAATACTATGGGTTCTATGACTTCTCCTTCTAAATCGAGTAACGTTTCTATGGAAACGGCAGGATTTTCTTTTGGGATACGACAATCACATTTCCGATCCACTAATCCGTTTTTACTGCATCCCTCACTAATACACATTGACGAATTCACACGGAAATTGCGTCGCCATGAGATACTATGGGTTCCATGACTTCTCCTTCTAATTCAAGTATCGTTTCTATGGAAACGACTGGCTTTTCTTTTGCGATACGACAATCACATTTCCGATCCACTAATCCGTCTTTACTGCATCCCTCACTAATACACATTGACGAATTCGCACGGAAATTGCTTCGCCATGAAAAACTATGGGTTCTATGACTTCTCCTTCTAAATCGAGTAACGTTTCTATGGAAACGACTGTCTTTTCTTTTGCGATACGAGTATCTCCCTCTCGATGCACTATTCCTTCTTTACTGCATCCCTCACTCCCACTCATTGACGAATTCACACGGAAATTGCGTCGCTATGAAATACTATGGGTTCTAAAATCGAGTATCGTTTCTATGGAAACGACTGGCTTTTCTTTTGCGATACGACAATCTCATTTCCGATCCACTAATCCGTCTTTACTGCATCCCTCACTAATACACATTGACGAATTCACACGGAAATTGCGTCGCCATGAAATACTATGGGTTCTATGACTTCTCCTTCTAAATCGAGTATCGTTTCTATGGAAACGACTGGCTTTTCTTTTGCGATACGAGTATCTCCCTCTCGATGCACTAATCCTTCTTTACTGCATACCTCACTCCCACCCATTGACGAATTCACACGGAAATTGCGTCGCCATGAAATACTATGGGTTCTATGACTTCTCCTTCTAAATCGAGTAAAGTTTCAATGGAAACGACAGGATTTTCTTTTGGGATACGACAATCACATTTCCGATCCACTAATCCGTCTTTACTGCATACCTCACTAATATACATTGACGAATTCACACGGAAATTGCGTCGCTATGAAATACTATGGGTTCTATGACTTCTCCTTCTAAATCGAGTATCGTTTCAATGGAAACGACTGGCTTTTCTTTTGCGATACGACAATCACATTTCCGATCCACTAATCCGTCTTTACTGCATCCCTCACTAATACACATTGACGAATTCATACGGAAATTGCGTCGCTATGAAATACCATGGGTTCTATGACTTCTCTATCTAAATCGAGTATCGTTTCTATGGAATCGACTGGCTTTTCTTTTGCGATACGACAATCACATTTCCGATCCACTAATCCGTCTTTACTGCATCCCTCACTAATACACATTGACGAATTCACACGGAAATTGCGTCACCATGAAATACTATGGGTTCTATGACTTCTCCTCCTAAATCGAGTATCGTTTCTACGGAAACGACTGGCTTTTCTTTTGCGATACGACAATCACATTTCCGATCCACTAATCCGTCTTTACTGCATCCCTCACCAATACACATTGACGAATTCACACGGAAATTGCGTCGCCATGAAATACTATGGGTTCTATGACTTCTCCTTCTAAATCGAGTAACGTTTCTATGGAGACGACAGGATTTTCTTTTGCGATACGACAATCACATTTCCGATCCACTAATCCGTCTTTACTGCATCCCTCACTAATACACATTGACGAATTCACACGGAAATTGCGTCGCCATGAAATACTGTGGGTTCAATGACTTCTCCTTCTAAATCGAGTATCGTTTCTATGGAAACGACTGGCTTTTCTTTTGCGATACGACAATCACATTTCCGATCCACTAATCCGTCTTTACTGCATCCCTCACTAATACACATTGACGAATTCACACGGAAATTGCGTCGCCATGAAATACTATGGGTTCTATGACCTCTCCTTCTAAATCGAGTAACATTTCTATGGAAACGACAGGATTTTCTTTTGGGATACGACAATGACATTTCCGATCCACTAATCCGTCTTTACTGCATCCCTCACTAATACACATTGACGAATTCATACGGAAATTGCGTCGCTATGAAATACTATGGGTTCTATGACTTCTCCTTCTAAATCGAGTATCGTTTCTATGGAAACGACTGGCTTTTCTTTTGCGATACGAGTATCTCCATCTCGATGCACTAATCCTTCTTTACTGCATCCCTCACTCCCACTCATTGACGAATTCACACGGAAATTGCGTCGCTATGAAATAC
Organism: Schistocerca piceifrons; assembly: GCF_021461385.2. NCBI lineage: Eukaryota > Metazoa > Arthropoda > Insecta > Orthoptera > Acrididae > Schistocerca > Schistocerca piceifrons. The sequence continues at coordinate 1,598,072 of NW_025727551.1, forward strand.
TATGGGTTCTATGACTTCTCCTTCTAAATCGAGTATCGTTTCTATGGAAACGACGGGCTTTTCTTTTGCGATACGAGTATCTCCCTCTCGATGCAAAATCCTTCTTTACTGCATCCCTCACTCCCACTCATTGACGAATTCACACGGAAATTGCGTCGCTATGAAATACTATGGGTTCTATGACTTCTCCTTCTAAATCGAGTATCGTTTCTATGGAAATGACTGGCTTTTCTTTTTCGATACGAGTATCTCCCTCTCGATGCACTAATCCTTCTTTACTGCATCCCTCACTCCCACTCATTGACGAATTCACACGGAAATTGCGTCGCCATGAAATACTATGGGTTCTATGACTTCTCCTTCTAAATCGAGTAACGTTTCTATGGAAACGACAGGATTTTCTTTTGGGATACGACAATCACATTTCCGATCCACTAATCCGTCTTTACTGCATCCCTCACTAATACACATTGACGAATTCACACGGAAATTGCGTCGCCATGAAATACTATGGGCTCTATGACTTCCCCTTCTAAATCGAGTATCGTTTCTATGGAAACGACTGGCTTTTCTTTTGCGATACGACAATCACATTTCCGATCCACTAATCCGTCTTTACTGCATCCCTCACTAATACACATTGACGAATTCACACGGAAATTGCGTCGCCATGAAATACTATGGGTTCTATGACTTCTCCTTCTAAATCGAGTAACGTTTCTATGGAAACGGCAGGATTTTCTTTTGGGATACGACAATCACATTTCCGATCCACTAATCCGTCTTTACTGCATCCCTCACTAATACACATTGACGAATTCACACGGAAATTGCGTCGCCATGAAATACTATGGGTTCCATGACTTCTCCTTCTAAATCAAGTATCGTTTCTATGGAAACGACTGGCTTTTCTTTTGCGATACGACAATCACATTTCCGATCCACTAATCCGTCTTTACTGCATCCCTCCCTAATACACATTGACGAATTCACACGGAAATTGCGTCGCCATGAAAAACTATGGGTTCTATGACTTCTCCTTCTAAATCGAGTAACGTTTCTATGGAAACGACAGGATTTTCTTTTGGGATACGACAATCACATTTCCGATCCACTAATCCGTCTTTACTGCATCCCTCACTAATACACATTGACGAATTCATACGGAAATTGCGTCGCTATGAAATACTATGGGTTCTATTACATCTCCTTCTAAATCGAGTATCGTTTCTATGGAAACGACTGGCTTTTCTTTTGCGATACGAGTATCTCCCTCTCGATGCACTAATCCTTCTTTACTGCATCCCTCACTCCCACTCATTGACGAATTCACACGGAAATTGCGTCGCCATGAAATACTATGGGTTCTATGACTTCTCCTTCTAAATCGAGTAACGTTTCTATGGAAACGACAGGATTTTCTTTTGGGATACGACAATCACATTTCCGATCCACTAATCCGTCTTTACTGCATCCCTCACTAATACACATTGACGAATTCACACGGAAATTGCGTCGCCATGAAATACTATGGGTTCTATGACTTCTCCTTCTAAATCGAGTAACGTTTCTATGGAAACGGCAGGATTTTCTTTTGGGATACGACAATCACATTTCCGATCCACTAATCCGTCTTTACTGCATCCCTCACTAATACACATTGACGAATTCACACGGAAATTGCGTCGCCATGAAATACTATGGGTTCCATGACTTCTCCTTCTAAATCAAGTATCGTTTCAATGGAAACGACTGGCTTTTCTTTTGCGATACGACAATCACATTTCCGATCCACTAATCCGTCTTTACTGCATCCCTCCCTAATACACATTGACGAATTCACACGGAAATTGCGTCGCCATGAAAAACTATGGGTTCTATGACTTCTCCTTCTAAATCGAGTATCGTTTCTATGGAAACGACGGGCTTTTCTTTTGCGATACGAGTATCTCCCTCTCGATGCAAAATCCTTCTTTACTGCATCCCTCACTCCCACTCATTGACGAATTCACACGGAAATTGCGTCGCTATGAAATACTATGGGTTCTATGACTTCTCCTTCTAAATCGAGTATCGTTTCTATGGAAATGACTGGCTTTTCTTTTTCGATACGAGTATCTCCCTCTCGATGCACTAATCCTTCTTTACTGCATCCCTCACTCCCACTCATTGACGAATTCACACGGAAATTGCGTCGCCATGAAATACTATGGGTTCTATGACTTCTCCTTCTAAATCGAGTAACGTTTCTATGGAAACGACAGGATTTTCTTTTGGGATACGACAATCACATTTCCGATCCACTAATCCGTCTTTACTGCATCCCTCACTAATACACATTGACGAATTCACACGGAAATTGCGTCGCCATGAAATACTATGGGCTCTATGACTTCCCCTTCTAAATCGAGTATCGTTTCTATGGAAACGACTGGCTTTTCTTTTGCGATACGACAATCACATTTCCGATCCACTAATCCGTCTTTACTGCATCCCTCACTAATACACATTGACGAATTCACACGGAAATTGCGTCGCCATGAAATACTATGGGTTCTATGACTTCTCCTTCTAAATCGAGTAACGTTTCTATGGAAACGGCAGGATTTTCTTTTGGGATACGACAATCACATTTCCGATCCACTAATCCGTCTTTACTGCATCCCTCACTAATACACATTGACGAATTCACACGGAAATTGCGTCGCCATGAAATACTATGGGTTCCATGACTTCTCCTTCTAAATCAAGTATCGTTTCTATGGAAACGACTGGCTTTTCTTTTGCGATACGACAATCACATTTCCGATCCACTAATCCGTCTTTACTGCATCCCTCCCTAATACACATTGACGAATTCACACGGAAATTGCGTCGCCATGAAAAACTATGGGTTCTATGACTTCTCCTTCTAAATCGAGTAACGTTTCTATGGAAACGACAGGATTTTCTTTTGGGATACGACAATCACATTTCCGATCCACTAATCCGTCTTTACTGCATCCCTCACTAATACACATTGACGAATTCATACGGAAATTGCGTCGCTATGAAATACTATGGGTTCTATTACTTCTCCTTCTAAATCGAGTATCGTTTCTATGGAAACGACTGGCTTTTCTTTTGCGATACGAGTATCTCCCTCTCGATGCACTAATCCTTCTTTACTGCATCCCTCACTCCCACTCATTGACGAATTCACACGGAAATTGCGTCGCCATGAAATACTATGGGTTCTATGACTTCTCCTTCTAAATCGAGTAACGTTTCTATGGAAACGACAGGATTTTCTTTTGGGATACGACAATCACATTTCCGATCCACTAATCCGTCTTTACTGCATCCCTCACTAATACACATTGACGAATTCACACGGAAATTGCGTCGCCATGAAATACTATGGGTTCTATGACCTCTCCTTCTAAATCGAGAATCGTTTCTATGGAAACGACTGGCTTTTCTTTTGCGATACGACAATCACATTTCAGATCCACTAATCCGTCTTTACTTCATCCCTCACTAATACACAATGACGAGTTCACACGGAAATTGCGTCGCCATGAAATACTATGGGTTCTATGACTTCTCCTTCTAAATCGAGTTTCGTTTCTATGGAAAAGACTGGCTTTTCTTTTGCGATACGAGTATCTCCCTCTCGATGCACTAATCCTTCTTTACTGCATCCCTCACTCCCACTCATTGACGAATACACACGGAAATTGCGTCGCTATGAAATACTATGGGTTCTATGACTTCTCCTTCTAAATCGAGTAACGTTTCTATGGAAACGACAGGATTTTCTTTTGCGATACAACAATCACATTTCCGATCCACTAATCCGTCTTTACTGCATCCCTCACTAATACACATTGACAAATTCACACGGAAATTGCGTCGCCATGAAATACTATGGGTTCTATGACTTCTCCTTCTAAATCGAGTATCGTTTCTATGGAAACGACTGGCTTTTCTTTTGCGATACGAGTATCTCCCTCTCGATGCACTAATCCTTCTTTACTGCATCCCTCACTCCCACTCATTGACGAATTCACACGGAAATTGCGTCGCTATGAAATACTATGGGTTCTATGACTTCTCCTTCTAAATCGAGTATCGTTTCTATGGAAACGACTGGCTTTTCTTTTGCAATACGAGTATCTACCTCTCGATGCACTAATCCGTCTTTACTGCATCCCTCACTAATACACATTGACGAATTCACACGGAAATTGCGTCGCCATGAAATACTATGGGTTCTATGACTTCTCCTTCTAAATCGAGTACCGTTTCTATGGAAACGACTGGCTTCTCTTTTGCGATACGACAATCACATTTCCGATCCACTAATCCGTCTATACTGCATCCCTCACTAATACACATTGACGAATTCACACGGAAATTGCGTCGCCATGAAATACTATGGGTTCTATGACTTCTCCTTCTAAATCGAGTAACGTTTCTATGGAAACGACAGGATTTTCTTTTGGGATACGACAATCACATTTCCGGTCCACTAATCCGTCTTTACTGCATCCCTCACTAATACACATTGACGAATTCACACGGAAATTGCGTCGCCATGAAAAAGTATGGGTTCTATGACTTCTCCTTCTAAATCGAGTATCGTTTCTATGGAAACGACTGGCTTTTCTTTTGCGATACGAGTATCTCTCTCTCGATGCACTAATCCTTCTTTACTGCATCCCTCACTCCCACTCATTGACGAATTCACACGGAAATTGCGTCGCCATAAAATACTATTTGTTCTATGACTTCTCCTTCTAAATCGAGTATCGTTTCTATGGAAACGATTGGCTTTTCTTTTGCGATACGAGTATCTCCCTCTCGATGCACTAATCCTTCTTTACTGCATCCCTTACTCCCACTCATTGACGAATTCACACGGAAATTGCGTCGCCATGAAATACTATGGGTTCTATGACTTCTCCTTCTAAATCGAGTAACGTTTCTATGGAAACGACAGGATTTTCTTTTGCGATACGACAATCACATTTCCGATCCACTAATCCGTCTTTACTGCATCCCTCACTAATACACATTGACGAATTCACACGGAAATTGCGTCGCCATAAAATACTATGGGTTCTATGACTTCTCCTTCTAAATCGAGTAACGTTTCTATGGAAACCACTGGCTTTTCTTTTGCGATACGAGTATCTCCCTCTCGATGCACTAATCCTTCTTTACTGCATCCCTCACTCCCACTCATTGACGAATTCACACGGAAATTGCGTCGCTATGAAATACTATGGGTTCTATGACTTCTCCTTCTAAATCGAGTAACGGTTCTATGGAAACGACAGGATTTTCTTTTGCGATACGACACTCATTGACGAATTCACACGGAAATTGCGTCGCTATGAAATACTATGGGTTCTATGACTTCTCCTTCTAAATCGAGTATCGTTTCTATGGAAACGACTGGCTTTTCTTTTGCGATACGAGTATCTCCCTCTCGATGCACTAATCCTTCTTTACTGCATCCCTCACTCCCACTCATTGACGAATTCACACGGAAATTGCGTCGCTATGAAACACTATGGGTTCTATGACTTCTCCTTCTAAATCGAGTATCGTTTCTACGGAAGCGACTGGCTTTTCTTTTGCGATACGAGTATCTCCCTCTCGATGCACTAATCCTTCTTTACTGCATCCCTCACTCCCACTCATTGACGAAATCACACGGAAATTGCGTCGCCATGAAATACTATGGGTTCTATGACTTCTCCTTCTAAATCGAGTAACGTTTCTATGGAAGCGACAGGATTTTCTTTTGGGATGCGACAATCACATTTCCGTTCCACTAATACGTCTTTACTGCATCCCTCACTAATACACATTGACGAATTCACACGGAAATTGCGTCGCCATGAAATACTATGGGTTCTATGACTTCTCCTTCTAAATCGAGTATCGTTTCTATGGAAACGACTGGCTTTTCTTTTGCGATACGACAATCACATTTCCGATCCACTAATCCGTCTTTACTGCATCCCTCACTAATACACATTGACGAATTCACACGGAAATTGCGTCGCCATGAAATACTATGGGTTCTATGACTTCTCCTTCTAAATCGAGTAACGTTTCTATGGAAACGACAGGATTTTCTTTTGGGATACGACAATCACATTTCCGATCCACTAATCCGTCTTTACTGCATCCCTCACTAATACACATTGACGAATTCACACGGAAATTGCGTCGCCATGAAATACTATGTGTTCTATGACTTCTCCTTCTAAATCGAGTATCGTTTCTATGGAGACGACTGGCTTTTCTTTTGCGATACGAGTATCTCCCTCTCGATGCACTAATCCTTCTTTACTGCATCCCTCACTCCCACTCATTGACGAATTAACACGGAAATTGCGTCGCTATGAAATACTATGGGTTCTATGACTTCTCCTTCTAAATCGAGTATCGTTTCTATGGAAACGACTGGCTTTTCTTTTGCGATACGAGTATCTCCCTCTCGATGCACTAATCCTGCTTTACTGCATCCCTCACTCCCACTCATTGACGAATTCACACGGAAATTGCGTCGCTATGAAATACTATGGGTTCTATGACTTCTCCTTCTAAATCGAGTATCGTTTCTATGGAAACGACTGGCTTTTCTTTTGCGATACGAGTATCTCCCTCTCGATGCACTAATCCTTCTTTACTGCATCCCTCACTCCCACTCATTGACGAATTCACACGGAAATTGCGTCGCTATGAAATACTATGGGTTCTATGACTTCACCTTCTAAATCGAGTATCGTTTCTATGGAAACGACTGGCTTTTCTTTTGCGATACGAGTATCTCCCTCTCGATGCACTAATCCTTCTTTACTGCATCCCTCACTCCCACTCATTGACGAATTAACACGGAAATTGCGTCGCTATGAAATACTATGGGTTCTATGACTTCTCCTTCTAAATCGAGTATCGTTTCTATGGAAACGACTGGCTTTTCTTTTGCGATATGAGTATCTCCCTCTCGATGCACTAATCCTTCTTTACTGCATCCCTCACTCCCACTCATTGACGAATTCACACGGAAATTGCGTCGCTATGAAATACTATGGGTTCTATGACTTCTCCTTCTAAATCGAGTATCGTTTCTATGGAAACGACTGGCTTTTCTTTTGCGATACGAATATCTCCCTCTCGATGCACTAATCCTTCTTTACTGCATCCCTCACTCCCACTCATTGACGAATTCACACGGAAATTGCGTCGCCATGAAATACTATGGGTTCTATGACTTCTCCTTCTAAATCGAGTAACGTTTCTATGGAAACGACAGGATTTTCTTTTGGGATACGACAATCACATTTCCGATCCACTAATCCGTCTTAACTGCATCCCTCACTAATACACATTGACGAATTCACACGGAAATTGCGTCGCCATGAAACACTATGGGTTCTATGACTTCTCCTTATAAATCGATTATCGTTTCTATGGAAACGACAGGATTTTCTTTTGGGATACGACAATCACATTTCCGATCCACTAATCCGTCTTTACTGCATCCCTCACTAATACTCATTGACGAATTCACACGGAAATTGCGTCGCCATGAAATACCTTGGGTTCTATGACTTCTCCTTCTAAATCGAGTATCGTTTCTATGGAAACGACTGGCTGTTCTTTTGCGATACGAGTATCTCCCTCTCGATGCACTAATCCATTTTTACTGCATCCCTCACTCCCACTCATTGACGAATTCACACGGAAATTGCGTCGCCATGAAATACTATGGATTCAATGACTTCTCCTTCTAAATCGAGTAACGTTTCTATGGAAACGACAGGATTTTCTTTTGGGATACGACAATCACATTTCCGATCCACTAATCCGTCTTTACTGCATCCCTCACTAATACACATTAACGAATTCACACGGAAATTGCGTCGCCATGAAATACTATGGGTTCTATGACTTCTCCTTCTAAATCGAGCATCGTTTCTATGGAAACGACTGGCTTTTCTTTTGCGATACGACAATCACATTTCCGATCCACTAATCCGTCTTTACTGCATCCCTCACTAGTACACATTGACGAATTCACACGGAAATTGCGTCGCCATGAAATACTATGGGTTCTATGACTTCTCCTTCTAAATCGAGTATCGTTTCTACGGAAACGACTGGCTTTTCCTTTGCGATACGAGTATCTCCCTCTCGATGCACTAATCCTTCTTTACTGCATCCCTCACTCCCACTCATTGACGAATTCACACGGAAATTGCGTCGCCATGAAATACTATGAGTTCTATGACTTCTCCTTCTAAATCGAGTAACGTTTCTATGGAAACGACAGGATTTTCTTTTGGGATACGACAATCACATTTCCGATCCACTAATCCGTCTTTACTGCATCCCTCTCTAATACACATTGACGAATTCATACGGAAATTGCGTCGCTATGAAGTACTATGGGTTCTATGACTTCTCCTTCTAAATCGAGTATCGTTTCTATGGATACAACTGGCTTTTCTTTTGCGATACGACAATCACATTTCCGATCCACTAATCCGTCTTTACTGCATCCCTCACTAATACACATTGACGAATTCACACGGAAATTGCGTCGCCGTGAAATACTATGGGTTCTATGACTTCTCCTTTTAAATCGAGTATCGTTTCTATGGAAACGACTGGCTTTTCTTTTGCGATACGACAATCACATTTCCTTTCCACTAATCCGTCTTTACTGCATCCCTCACTCCCACTCATTGACGAATTCACACGGAAATTGCGTCGCTATGAAATACTATGGGTTCTATGACTTCTCCTTCTAAATCGAGTATCGTTTCTATGTAAACGACTGGCTTTTCTTTTGCGATACGAATATCTCCCTCTCGATGCACTAATCCTTCTTTACTGCATCCCTCACTAATACACATTGACGAATTCACACGGAAATTGCGTCGCCATGAAATACTATGGGTTCTATGACTTCTCCTTCTAAATCGAGTACCGTTTCTATGGAAACGACTGGCTTCTCTTTTGCGATACGACAATCACATTTCCGATCCACTAATCCGTCTATACTGCATCCCTCACTAATACACATTGACGAATTCACACGGAAATTGCGTCGCCATGAAATACTATGGGTTCTATGACTTCTCCTTCTAAATCGAGTACCGTTTCTATGGAAACGACTGGCTTCTCTTTTGCGATACGACAATCACATTTCCGATCCACTAATCCGTCTATACTGCATCCCTCACTAATACACATTGACGAATTCACACGGAAATTGCGTCGCCATGAAATACTATGGGTTCTATGACTTCTCCTTCTAAATCGAGTATCGTTTCTATGGAAACGACTGGCTTTTCTTTTGCAATACGAGTATCTACCTCTCGATGCACTAATCCGTCTTTACTGCATCCCTCACTAATACACATTGACGAATTCACACGGAAATTGCGTCGCCATGAAATACTATGGGTTCTATGACTTCTCCTTCTAAATCGAGTACCGTTTCTATGGAAACGACTGGCTTCTCTTTTGCGATACGACAATCACATTTCCGATCCACTAATCCGTCTATACTGCATCCCTCACTAATACACATTGACGAATTCACACGGAAATTGCGTCGCCATGAAATACTATGGGTTCTATGACTTCTCCTTCTAAATCGAGTAACGTTTCTATGGAAACGACAGGATTTTCTTTTGGGATACGACAATCACATTTCCGGTCCACTAATCCGTCTTTACTGCATCCCTCACTAATACACATTGACGAATTCACACGGAAATTGCGTCGCCATGAAAAAGTATGGGTTCTATGACTTCTCCTTCTAAATCGAGTATCGTTTCTATGGAAACGACTGGCTTTTCTTTTGCGATACGAGTATCTCTCTCTCGATGCACTAATCCTTCTTTACTGCATCCCTCACTCCCACTCATTGACGAATTCACACGGAAATTGCGTCGCCATGAAATACTATTTGTTCTATGACTTCTCCTTCTAAATCGAGTATCGTTTCTATGGAAACGATTGGCTTTTCTTTTGCGATACGAGTATCTCCCTCTCGATGCACTAATCCTTCTTTACTGCATCCCTTACTCCCACTCATTGACGAATTCACACGGAAATTGCGTCGCCATGAAATACTATGGGTTCTATGACTTCTCCTTCTAAATCGAGTAACGTTTCTATGGAAACGACAGGATTTTCTTTTGCGATACGACAATCACATTTCCGATCCACTAATCCGTCTTTACTGCATCCCTCACTAATACACATTGACGAATTCACACGGAAATTGCGTCGCCATAAAATACTATGGGTTCTATGACTTCTCCTTCTAAATCGAGTAACGTTTCTATGGAAACCACTGGCTTTTCTTTTGCGATACGAGTATCTCCCTCTCGATGCACTAATCCTTCTTTACTGCATCCCTCACTCCCACTCATTGACGAATTCACACGGAAATTGCGTCGCTATGAAATACTATGGGTTCTATGACTTCTCCTTCTAAATCGAGTAACGTTTCTATGGAAACGACAGAATTTTCTTTTGCGATACGACACTCATTGACGAATTCACACGGAAATTGCGTCGCTATGAAATACTATGGGTTCTATGACTTCTCCTTCTAAATCGAGTATCGTTTCTATGGAAACGACTGGCTTTTCTTTTGCGATACGAGTATCTCCCTCTCGATGCACTAATCCTTCTTTACTGCATCCCTCACTCCCACTCATTGACGAATTCACACGGAAATTGCGTCGCTATGAAACACTATGGGTTCTATGACTTCTCCTTCTAAATCGAGTATCGTTTCTACGGAAGCGACTGGCTTTTCTTTTGCGATACGAGTATCTCCCTCTCGATGCACTAATCCTTCTTTACTGCATCCCTCACTCCCACTCATTGACGAAATCACACGGAAATTGCGTCGCCATGAAATACTATGGGTTCTATGACTTCTCCTTCTAAATCGAGTAACGTTTCTATGGAAGCGACAGGATTTTCTTTTGGGATACGACAATCACATTTCCGTTCCACTAATACGTCTTTACTGCATCCCTCACTAATACACATTGACGAATTCACACGGAAATTGCGTCGCCATGAAATACTATGGGTTCTATGACTTCTCCTTCTAAATCGAATATCGTTTCTATGGAAACGACTGGCTTTTCTTTTGCGATACGACAATCACATTTCCGATCCACTAATCCGTCTTTACTGCATCCCTCACTAATACACATTGACGAATTCACACGGAAATTGCGTCGCCATGAAATACTATGGGTTCTATGACTTCTCCTTCTAAATCGAGTAACGTTTCTATGGAAACGACAGGATTTTCTTTTGGGATACGACAATCACATTTCCGATCCACTAATCCGTCTTTACTGCATCCCTCACTAATACACATTGACGAATTCACACGGAAATTGCGTCGCCATGAAATACTATGTGTTCTATGACTTCTCCTTCTAAATCGAGTATCGTTTCTATGGAGACGACTGGCTTTTCTTTTGCGATACGAGTATCTCCCTCTCGATGCACTAATCCTTCTTTACTGCATCCCTCACTCCCACTCATTGACGAATTAACACGGAAATTGCGTCGCTATGAAATACTATGGGTTCTATGACTTCTCCTTCTAAATCGAGTATCGTTTCTATGGAAACGACTGGCTTTTCTTTTGCGATACGAGTATCTCCCTCTCGATGCACTAATCCTGCTTTACTGCATCCCTCACTCCCACTCATTGACGAATTCACACGGAAATTGCGTCGCTATGAAATACTATGGGTTCTATGACTTCTCCTTCTAAATCGAGTATCGTTTCTATGGAAACGACTGGCTTTTCTTTTGCGATACGAGTATCTCCCTCTCGATGCACTAATCCTTCTTTACTGCATCCCTCACTCCCACTCATTGACGAATTCACACGGAAATTGCGTCGCTATGAAATACTATGGGTTCTATGACTTCACCTTCTAAATCGAGTATCGTTTCTATGGAAACGACTGGCTTTTCTTTTGCGATACGAGTATCTCCCTCTCGATGCACTAATCCTTCTTTACTGCATCCCTCACTCCCACTCATTGACGAATTAACACGGAAATTGCGTCGCTATGAAATACTATGGGTTCTATGACTTCTCCTTCTAAATCGAGTATCGTTTCTATGGAAACGACTGGCTTTTCTTTTGCGATATGAGTATCTCACTCTCGATGCACTAATCCTTCTTTACTGCATCCCTCACTCCCACTCATTGACGAATTCACACGGAAATTGCGTCGCTATGAAATACTATGGGTTCTATGACTTCTCCTTCTAAATCGAGTATCGTTTCTATGGAAACGACTGGCTTTTCTTTTGCGATACGAATATCTCCCTCTCGATGCACTAATCCTTCTTTACTGCATCCCTCACTCCCACTCATTGACGAATTCACACGGAAATTGCGTCGCCATGAAATACTATGGGTTCTATGACTTCTCCTTCTAAATCGAGTAACGTTTCTATGGAAACGACAGGATTTTCTTTTGGGATACGACAATCACATTTCCGATCCACTAATCCGTCTTTACTGCATCCCTCACTAATACACATTGACGAATTCACACGGAAATTGCGTCGCCATGAAACACTATGGGTTCTATGACTTCTCCTTATAAATCGATTATCGTTTCTATGGAAACGACAGGATTTTCTTTTGGGATACGACAATCACATTTCCGATCCACTAATCCGTCTTTACTGCATCCCTCACTAATACTCATTGACGAATTCACACGGAAATTGCGTCGCCATGAAATACCTTGGGTTCTATGACTTCTCCTTCTAAATCGAGTATCGTTTCTATGGAAACGACTGGCTGTTCTTTTGCGATACGAGTATCTCCCTCTCGATGCACTAATCCATTTTTACTGCATCACTCACTCCCACTCATTGACGAATTCACACGGAAATTGCGTCGCCATGAAATACTATGGATTCAATGACTTCTCCTTCTAAATCGAGTAACGTTTCTATGGAAACGACAGGATTTTCTTTTGGGATACGACAATCACATTTCCGATCCACTAATCCTTCTTTACTGCATCCCTCACTAATACACATTAACGAATTCACACGGAAATTGCGTCGCCATGAAATACTATGGGTTCTATGACTTCTCCTTCTAAATCGAGTATCGTTTCTATGGAAACGACTGGCTTTTCTTTTGCGATACGACAATCACATTTCCGATCCACTAATCCGTCTTTACTGCATCCCTCACTAGTACACATTGACGAATTCACACGGAAATTGCGTCGCCATGAAATACTATGGGTTCTATGACTTCTCCTTCTAAATCGAGTATCGTTTCTACGGAAACGACTGGCTTTTCCTTTGCGATACGAGTATCTCCCTCTCGATGCACTAATCCTTCTTTACTGCATCCCTCACTCCCACTCATTGACGAATTCACACGGAAATTGCGTCGCCATGAAATACTATGAGTTCTATGACTTCTCCTTCTAAATCGAGTAACGTTTCTATGGAAACGACAGGATTTTCTTTTGGGATACGACAATCACATTTCCGATCCACTAATCCGTCTTTACTGCATCCCTCTCTAATACACATTGACGAATTCATACGGAAATTGCGTCGCTATGAAGTACTATGGGTTCTATGACTTCTCCTTCTAAATCGAGTATCGTTTCTATGGATACAACTGGCTTTTCTTTTGCGATACGACAATCACATTTCCGATCCACTAATCCGTCTTTACTGCATCCCTCACTAATACACATTGACGAATTCACACGGAAATTGCGTCGCCGTGAAATACTATGGGTTCTATGACTTCTCCTTTTAAATCGAGTATCGTTTCTATGGAAACGACTGGCTTTTCTTTTGCGATACGACAATCACATTTCCTTCCCACTAATCCGTCTTTACTGCATCCCTCACTCCCACTCATTGACGAATTCACACGGAAATTGCGTCGCTATGAAATACTATGGGTTCTATGACTTCTCCTTCTAAATCGAGTATCGTTTCTATGTAAACGACTGGCTTTTCTTTTGCGATACGAATATCTCCCTCTCGATGCACTAATCCTTCTTTACTGCATCCCTCACTCCCACTCATTGACGAATTCACACGGAAATTGCGTCGCCATGAAATACTATGGGTTCTATGACTTCTCCTTCTAAATCGAGTAACGTTTCTATGGAAACGACAGGATTTTCTTTTGGGATACGACAATCACATTTCTGATCCACTAATCCGTCTTTACTGCATCCCTCACTAATACACATTGACGAATTCACACGGAAATTGCGTCGCCATGAAATACTATGGGTTCTATGACTTCTCCTTCTAAATCGAGTATCGTTTCTATGGAAACGACAGGATTTTCTTTTGGGATACGACAATCACATTTCCGATCCACTAATCCGTCTTCACTGCATCCCTCACTAATACACTTTGACGAATTCATACGGAAATTGCGTCGCCATGAAATACTATGGGTTCTATGACTTCTCCTTCTAAATCGAGTAACGTTTCTATGGAAACGACTGGCTTTTCTTTTGCGATACGACAATCACATTTCCGACCCACTAATCCGTCTTTACTGCATCCCTCACTAATACTCATTGACGAATTCACACGGAAATTGCGTCGCCATGAAATACTTTGGGTTCTATGACTTCTCCTTCTAAATCGAGTATCGTTTCTATGGAAACGACTGGCTGTTCTTTTGCGATACGAGTATCTCTCTCTCGATGCACTAATCCTTCTTTACTGCATCCCTCACTCCCACTCATTGACGAATTAACACGGAAATTGCGTCGCTATGAAATACTATGGGTTCTATGACTTCTCCTTCTAAATCGAGTATCGTTTCTATGGAAACGACTGGCTTTTCTTTTGCGATACGAGTATCTCCCTCTCGATGCACTAATCCTGCTTTACTGCATCCCTCACTCCCACTCATTGACGAATTCACACGGAAATTGCGTCGCTATGAAATACTATGGGTTCTATGACTTCTCCTTCTAAATCGAGTATCGTTTCTATGGAAACGACTGGCTTTTCTTTTGCGATACGAGTATCTCCCTCTCGATGCACTAATCCTTCTTTACTGCATCCCTCACTCCCACTCATTGACGAATTCACACGGAAATTGCGTCGCTATGAAATACTATGGGTTCTATGACTTCACCTTCTAAATCGAGTATCGTTTCTATGGAAACGACTGGCTTTTCTTTTGCGATACGAGTATCTCCCTCTCGATGCACTAATCCTTCTTTACTGCATCCCTCACTCCCACTCATTGACGAATTAACACGGAAATTGCGTCGCTATGAAATACTATGGGTTCTATGACTTCTCCGTCTAAATCGAGTATCGTTTCTATGGAAACGACTGGCTTTTCTTTTGCGATATGAGTATCTCACTCTCGATGCACTAATCCTTCTTTACTGCATCCCTCACTCCCACTCATTGACGAATTCACACGGAAATTGCGTCGCTATGAAATACTATGGGTTCTATGACTTCTCCTTCTAAATCGAGTATCGTTTCTATGGAAACGACTGGCTTTTCTTTTGCGATACGAATATCTCCCTCTCGATGCCCTAATCCTTCTTTACTGCATCCCTCACTCCCACTCATTGACGAATTCACACGGAAATTGCGTCGCCATGAAATACTATGGGTTCTATGACTTCTCCTTCTAAATCGAGTAACGTTTCTATGGAAACGACAGGATTTTCTTTTGGGATACGACAATCACATTTCCGATCCACTAATCCGTCTTTACTGCATCCCTCACTAATACACATTGACGAATTCACACGGAAATTGCGTCGCCATGAAACACTATGGGTTCTATGACTTCTCCTTATAAATCGATTATCGTTTCTATGGAAACGACAGGATTTTCTTTTGGGATACGACAATCACATTTCCGATCCACTAATCCGTCTTTACTGCATCCCTCACTAATACTCATTGACGAATTCACACGGAAATTGCGTCGCCATGAAATACCTTGGGTTCTATGACTTCTCCTTCTAAATCGAGTATCGTTTCTATGGAAACGACTGGCTGTTCTTTTGCGATACGAGTATCTCCCTCTCGATGCACTAATCCATTTTTACTGCATCACTCACTCCCACTCATTGACGAATTCACACGGAAATTGCGTCGCCATGAAATACTATGGATTCAATGACTTCTCCTTTTAAATCGAGTATCGTTTCTATGGAAACGACTGGCTTTTCTTTTGCGATACGACAATCACATTTCCTTTCCACTAATCCGTCTTTACTGCATCCCTCACTCCCACTCATTGACGAATTCACACGGAAATTGCGTCGCTATGAAATACTATGGGTTCTATGACTTCTCCTTCTAAATCGAGTATCGTTTCTATGTAAACGACTGGCTTTTCTTTTGCGATACGAATATCTCCCTCTCGATGCACTAATCCTTCTTTACTGCATCCCTCACTCCCACTCATTGACGAATTCACACGGAAATTGCGTCGCCATGAAATACTATGGGTTCTATGACTTCTCCTTCTAAATCGAGTAACGTTTCTATGGAAACGACAGGATTTTCTTTTGGGATACGACAATCACATTTCTGATCCACTAATCCGTCTTTACTGCATCCCTCACTAATACACATTGACGAATTCACACGGAAATTGCGTCGCCATGAAATACTATGGGTTCTATGACTTCTCCTTCTAAATCGAGTATCGTTTCTATGGAAACGACAGGATTTTCTTTTGGGATACGACAATCACATTTCCGATCCACTAATCCGTCTTCACTGCATCCCTCACTAATACACTTTGACGAATTCATACGGAAATTGCGTCGCCATGAAATACTATGGGTTCTATGACTTCTCCTTCTAAATCGAGTAACGTTTCTATGGAAACGACTGGCTTTTCTTTTGCGATACGACAATCACATTTCCGACCCACTAATCCGTCTTTACTGCATCCCTCACTAATACTCATTGACGAATTCACACGGAAATTGCGTCGCCATGAAATACTTTGGGTTCTATGACTTCTCCTTCTAAATCGAGTATCGTTTCTATGGAAACGACTGGCTGTTCTTTTGCGATACGAGTATCTCTCTCTCGATGCACTAATCCTTCTTTACTGCATCCCTCACTCCCACTCATTGACGAATTCACACGGAAATTGCGTCGCCATGAAATACTATGGATTCAATGACTTCTCCTTCTAAATCGAGTAACGTTTCTATGGAAATGACAGGATTTTCTTTTGGGATACGACAATCACATTTCCGATCCACTAATCCGTCTTTACTGCATCCCTCACTAATACACATTAACGAATTCACACGGAAATTGCGTCGCCATGAAATACTATGGGTTCTATGACTTCTCCTTCTAAATCGAGTATCGTTTCTATGGAAACGACTGGCTTTTCTTTTGCGATACGACAATCACATTTCCGATCCACTAATCCGTCTTTACTGCATCCCTCACTAGTACACATTGACGAATTCACACGGAAATTGCGTCGCCATGAAATACTATGGGTTCTATGACTTCTCCTTCTAAATCGAGTATCGTTTCTACGGAAACGACTGGCTTTTCCTTTACGATACGAGTATCTCCCACTCGATGCACTAATCCTTCTTTACTGCATCCCTCACTCCCACTCATTGACGAATTCACACGGAAATTGCGTCGCCATGAAATACTATGGGTTCTATGACTTCTCCTTCTAAATCGAGTAACGTTTCTATGGAAACGACAGGATTTTCTTTTGGGATACGACAATCACATTTCCGATCCACTAATCCGTCTATACTGCATCCCTCACTAATACACATTGACGAATTCATACGGAAATTGCGTCGCTATGAATTACTATGGGTTCTATGACTTCTCCTTCTAAATCGAGTATCGTTTCTATGGATACAACTGGCTTTTCTTTTGCGATACGACAATCACATTTCCGATCCACTAATCCGTCTTTACTGCATCCCTCACTAATACACATTGACGAATTCACACGGAAATTGCGTCGCCGTGAAATACTATGGGTTCTATGACTTCTCCTTTTAAATCGAGTATCGTTTCTATGGAAACGACTGGCTTTTCTTTTGCGATACGACAATCACATTTCCTTTCCACTAATCCGTCTTTACTGCATCCCTCACTCCCACTCATTGACGAATTCACACGGAAATTGCGTCGCTATGAAATACTATGGGTTCTATGACTTCTCCTTCTTAATCGAGTATCGTTTCTATGGAAACGACTGGCTTTTCTTTTGCGTTACGAATATCTCCCTCTCGATGCACTAATCCTTCTTTACTGCATCCCTCACTCCCACTCATTGACGAATTCACACGGAAATTGCGTCGCCATGAAATACTATGGGTTCTATGACTTCTCCTTCTAAATCGAGTAACGTTTCTATGGAAACGACAGGATTTTCTTTTGGGATACGACAATCACATTTCCGATCCACTAATCCGTCTATACTGCATCCCTCACTAATACACATTGACGAATTCATACGGAAATTGCGTCGCTATGAAATTCTATGGGTTCTATGACTTCTCCTTCTAAATCGAGTATCGTTTCTATGGATACAACTGGCTTTTCTTTTGCGATACGACAATCACATTTCCGATCCACTAATCCGTCTTTACTGCATCCCTCACTAATACACATTGACGAAGTCACACGGAAATTGCGTCGCCGTGAAATACTATGGGTTCTATGACTTCTCCTTTTAAATCGAGTATCGTTTCTATGGAAACGACTGGCTTTTCTTTTGCGACACGACAATCACATTTCCTTTCCACTAATCCGTCTTTACTGCATCCCTCACTCCCACTCATTGACGAATTCACACGGAAATTGCGTCGCTATGAAATACTATGGGTTCTATGACTTCTCCTTCTTAATCGAGTATCGTTTCTATGGAAACGACTGGCTTTTCTTTTGCGATACGAATATCTCCCTCTCGATGCACTAATCCTTCTTTACTGCATCCCTCACTCCCACTCATTGACGAATTCACACGGAAATTGCGTCGCCATGAAATACTATGGGTTCTATGACTTCTCCTTCTAAATCGAGTAACGTTTCTATGGAAACGACAGGATTTTCTTTTGGGATACGACAATCACATTTCCGATCCACTAATCCGTCTTTACTGCATCCCTCACTAATACACATTGACGAATTCACACGGAAATTGCGTCGCCATGAAATACTATGGGTTCTATGACTGCTCCTTCTAAATCGAGTATCGTTTCTATGGAAACGACAGGATTTTCTTTTGGGATACGACAATCACATTTCCGATCCACTAATCCGTCTTCACTGCATCCCTCACTAATACACTTTGACGAATTCATACGGAAATTGCGTCGCCATGAAATACTGTGGGTTCTATGACATCTCCTTCTAAATCGAGTATCGTTTCTATGGAAACGACTGGCTTTTCTTTTGCGATACGACAATCACATTTCCGATCCACTAATCCGTCTTTACTGCATCCCTCACTAATACACATTGACGAATTCACACGGAAATTGCGTCGCCATGAAACACTATGGGTTCTATGACTTCTCCTTATAAATCGATTATCGTTTCTATGGAAACGACAGGATTTTCTTTTGGGATACGACAATCACATTTCCGATCCACTAATCCGTCTTTACTGTATCCCTCACTAATACACATTGACGAATTCACACGGAAATTGCGTCGCCATGAAATACTATGGGTTCTATGACTTCTCCTTCTAAATCGAGTATCGTTTCTATGGAAACGACTGGCTTTTCTTTTGCGATACGACAATCACATTTCCGATCCACTAATCCGTCTTTACTGCATCCCTCACTAATACTCATTGACGAATTCACACGGAAATTGCGTCGCCATGAAATACTTTGGGTTCTATGACTTCTCCTTCTAAATCGAGTATCGTTTCTATGGAAACGACTGGCTGTTCTTTTGCGATACGAGTATCTCCCTCTAGATGCACTAATCCTTCTTTACTGCATCCCTCACTCCCACTCATTGACGAATTCACACGGAAATTGCGTCGCCATGAAATACTATGGATTCAATGACTTCTCCTTCTAAATCGAGTAACGTTTCTATGGAAACGACAGGATTTTCTTTTGGGATACGACAATCACATTTCCGATCCACTAATCCGTCTTTACTGCATCCCTCACTAATACACATTAACGAATTCACACGGAAATTGCGTCGCCATGAAATACTATGGGTTCTATGACTTCTCCTTCTAAATCGAGTATCGTTTCTATGGATACGACTGGCTTTTCTTTTGCGATACGACAATCACATTTCCGATCCACTAATCCGTCTTTACTGCATCCCTCACTAGTACACATTGACGAATTCACACGGAAATTGCGTCGCCATGAAATACTATGGGTTCTATGACTTCTCCTTCTAAATCGAGTATCGTTTCTGCGGAAACGACTGGCTTTTCCTTTGCGATACGAGTATCTCCCTCTCGATGCACTAATCCTTCTTTACTGCATCCCCCACTCCCACTCATTGACGAATTCACACGGAAATTGCGTCGCCATGAAATACTATGGGTTCTATGACTTCTCCTTCTAAATCGAGTAACGTTTCTATGGAAACGACAGGATTTTCTTTTGGGATACGACAATCACATTTCCGATCCACTAATCCGTCTTTACTGCATCCCTCACTAATACACATTGACGAATTCATACGGAAATTGCGTCGCTATGAAATACTATGGGTTCTATGACTTCTCCTTCTAAATCGAGTATCGTTTCTATGGATACAACTGGCTTTTCTTTTGCGATACGACAATCACATTTCCGATCCACTAATCCGTCTTTACTGCATCCCTCACTAATACACATTGACGAATTCACACGGAAATTGCGTCGCCGTGAAATACTATGGGTTCTATGACTTCTCCTTTTAAACCAAGTATCGTTTCTATGGAAACGACTGGCTTTTCTTTTGCGATACGACAATCACATTTCCTTTCCACTAATCCGTCTTTACTGCATCCCTCACTCCCACTCATTGACGAATTCACACGGAAATTGCGTCGCTATGAAATACTATGGGTTCTATGACTTCTCCTTCTAAATCGAGTATCGTTTCTATGGAAACGACTGGCTTTTCTTTTGCGATACGAGTATCACCCTCTCGATGCACTAATCCTTCTTTACTGCATCCCTCACTCCCACTCATTGACGAATTAACACGGAAATTGCGTCGCTATGAAATACTATGGGTTCTATGACTTCTCCTTCTAAATCGAGTATCGTTCCTATGGAAACGACTGGCTTTTCTTTTGCGATATGAGTATCTCCCTCTCGATGCACTAATCCTTCTTTACTGCATCCCTCACTCCCACTCATTGACGAATTCACACGGAAATTGCGTCGCTATGAAATACTATGGGTTCTATGACTTCTCCTTCAAAATCGAGTATCGTTTCTATGGCAACGACTGGCTTTTCTTTTGCGATACGAATATCTCCCTCTCGATGCACTAATCCTTCTTTACTGCATCCCTCACTCCCACTCATTGACGAATTCACACGGAAATTGCGTCGCCATGAAATACTATGGGTTCTATGACTTCTCCTTCTAAATCGAGTAACGTTTCTATGGAAACGACAGATTTTCTTTTGGGATACGACAATCACATTTCCGATCCACTAATCCGTCTTTACTGCATCCCTCACTAATACACATTGACGAATTCACACGGAAATTGCGTCGCCATGAAATACTATGGGTTCTATGACTTCTCCTTCTAATTCGAATATCGTTTCTATGGAAACGACAGGATTTTCTTTTGGGATACGACAATCACATTTCCGATCCACTAATCCGTCTTCACTGCATCCCTCACTAATACACTTTGACGAATTCATACGGAAATTGCGTCGCCATGAAATACTGTGGGGTCTATGACATCTCCTTCTAAATCGAGTATCGTTTCTGTGGAAACGACTGGCTTTTCTTTTGCGATACGACAATCACATTTCCGATCCACTAATCCGTCTTTACTGCATCCCTCACTAATACACATTGACGAATTCACACGGAAATTGCGTCGCCATGAAATACTATAGGTTCTATGACTTCTCCTTCTAAATCGAGTAACGTTTCTATGGAAACGACAGGATTTTCTTTTGGGATACGACAATCACATTTCCGATCCACTAATCCGTCTTTACTGCATCCCTCACTAATACACATTGACGAATTCACACGGAAATTGCGTCGCCATGAAATACTATGGGTTCTATGACTTCTCCTTATAAATCGATTATCGTTTCTATGTAAACGACAGGATTTTCTTTTGGGATACGAGAATCACATTTCCGATCCACTAATCCGTCTTTACTGCATCCCTCACTAATACACATTGACGAATTCACACGGAAATTGCGTCGCCATGAAATACTATGGGTTCTATGACTTCTCCTTCTAAATCGAGTATCGTTTCTATGGAAACGACTGGCTTTTCTTTTGCGATACGACAATCACATTTCCGATCCACTAATCCGTCTTTACTGCATCCCTCACTAATACACATTGACGAATTCACACGGAAATTGCGTCGCCATGAAATACTTTGGGTTCTATGACTTCATCTTCTAAATCGAGTATCGTTTCTATGGAAACGACTGGCTTTTCTTTTGCGATACGAGTATCTCCCTCTCGATGCACTAATCCTTCTTTACTGCATCCCTCACTCCCACTCATTGACGAATTCACACGGAAATTGCGTCGCCATGAAATACTATGGATTCTATGACTTCTCCTTCTAAATCGAGTAACGTTTCTATGGAAACGACAGGATTTTCTTTTGGGATACGACAATCACATTTCCGATCCATTAATCCGTCTTTACTGCATCCCTCACTAATACACATTAACGAATTCACACGGAAATTGCGTCGCCATGAAATACTATGGGTTCTATGACTTCTCCTTCTAAATCGAGTATCGTTTCTATGGAAACGACTGGCTTTTCTTTTGCGATACGACAATCACATTTCCGATCCACTAATCCGTCTTTACTGCATCCCTCACTAGTACACATTGACGAATTCACACGGAAATTGCGTCGGCATGAAATACTATGGGTTCTATGACTTCTCCTTCTAAATCGAGTATCGTTTCTACGGAAACGACTGGCTTTTCCTTTGCGATACGAGTATCTAACTCTCGATGCACTAATCCTTCTTTACTGCATCCCTCACTCCCACTCATTGACGAATTCACACGGAAATTGCGTCGCCATGAATTACTATGGGTTCTATGACTTCTCCTTCTAAATCGAGTAACGTTTCTATGGAAACGTCAGGATTTTCTTTTGGGATACGACAATCACATTTCCGATCCACTAATCCGTCTTTACTGCATCCCTCACTAATACACATTGACGAATTCATACGGAAATTGCTTCGCTATGAAATACTATGGGTTCTATGAGTTCTCCTTCTAAATCGAGTATCGTTTCTATGGATACAACTGACTTTTCTTTTGCGATACGACAATCACATTTCCGATCCACTAATCCGTCTTTACTGCATCCCTCACTAATACACATTGACGAATTCACACGGAAATTGCGTCGCCGTGAAATACTATGGGTTCTATGACTTCTCCTTTTAAATCGAGTATCGTTTCTATGGAAACGACTGGCTTTTCTTTTGCGATACGACAATCACATTTCCTTTCCACTAATCCGTCTTTACTGCATCCCTCACTAATACATATTGACGAATTCATACGGAAATTGCGTCGCCATGAAATACTATGGGTTCTATGACTTCTCCTTATAAATCGATTATCGTTTCTATGGAAACGACAGGATTTTCTTTTGGGATACGAGAATCACATTTCCGATCCACTAATCCGTCTTTACTGCATCCCTCACTAATACACATTGACGAATTCACACGGAAATTGCGTCGCCATGAAATACTATGGGTTCTAAGACTTCTCCTTCTAAATCGAGTATCGTTTCTATGGAAACGACTGGCTTTTCTTTTGCGATACGACAATCACATTTCCGATCCACTAATCCGTCTTTACTGCATCCCTCACTAATACACATTGACGAATTCACACGGAAATTGCGTCGCCATGAAATACTTTGGGTTCTATGACTTCTCCTTCTAAATCGAGTATCGTTTCTATGGAAACGACTGGCTTTTCTTTTGCGATACGAGTATCTCCCTCTCGATGCACTAATCCTTCTTTACTGCATCCCTCACTCCCACTCATTGACGAATTCACACGGAAATTGCGTCGCCATGAAATACTATGGATTCTATGACTTCTCCTTCTAAATCGAGTAACGTTTCTATGGAAACGACAGGATTTTCTTTTGGGATACGACAATCACATTTCCGATCCACTAATCCGTCTTTACTGCATCCCTCACTAATACACATTAACGAATTCACACGGAAATTGCGTCGCCATGAAATACTATGGGTTCTATGACTTCTCCTTCTAAATCGAGTATCGTTTCTATGGAAACGACTGGCTTTTCTTTTGCGATACGACAATCACATTTCCGATCCACTAATCCGTCTTTACTGCATCCCTCACTAGTACACATTGACGAATTCACACGGAAATTGCGTCGCCATGAAATACTATGGGTTCTATGACTTCTCCTTCTAAATCGAGTATCGTTTCTACGGAAACGACTGGCTTTTCCTTTGCGATACGAGTATCTATCTCTCGATGCACTAATCCTTCTTTACTGCATCCCTCACTCCCACTCATTGACGAATTCACACGGAAATTGCGTCGCCATGAAATACTATGGGTTCTATGACTTCTCCTTCTAAATCGAGTAACGTTTCTATGGAAACGTCAGGATTTTCTTTTGGGATACGACAATCACATTTCCGATCCACTAATCCGTCTTTACTGCATCCCTCACTAATACACATTGACGAATTCATACGGAAATTGCTTCGCTATGAAATACTATGGGTTCTATGAGTTCTCCTTCTAAATCGAGTATCGTTTCTATGGATACAACTGGCTTTTCTTTTGCGATACGACAATCACATTTCCGATCCACTAATCCGTCTTTACTGCATCCCTCACTAATACACATTGACGAATTCACACGGAAATTTCGTCGCCGTGAAATACTATGGGTTCTATGACTTCTCCTTTTAAATCGAGTATCGTTTCTATGGAAACGACTGGCTTTTCTTTTGCGATACGACAATCACATTTCCTTTCCACTAATCCGTCTTTTTTGCATCCCTCACTAATACACATTGACGAATTCATACGGAAATTGCGTCGCTATGAAATACTATGGGTTCTACGACTTCTCCCTCTAAATCGAGTATCGTTTCTATGGAAACGACAGGATTTTCTTTTGGGATACGACAATCACATTTCCGATCCACTAATCCGTCTTCACTGCATCCCTCACTAATACACATTGACGAATTCATACGGAAATTGCGTCGCCATGAATTATTATGGGTTCTATGACTTCTCCTCCTAAATCGAGTATCGTTTCTATGGAAACGACTGGCTTTTCTTTGCGATACGACAATCACATTTCCGATCCACTAATCCGTCTTTACTGCATCCCTCACTAATACACATTGACGAATTCACACGGAAATTGCGTCGCCATGAAATACTATGGGTTCTATGACTTCTCCTTCTAAATCGAGTATCGTTTCTATGGAAACGACTGGCTTTTCTTTTGCGATACGACAATCACATTTCCGATCCAATAATCCGTCTTTACTGCATCCCTCACAAGTACACATTGACGAATTCACGCGGAAATTGCGTCGCCATGAAATACTATGGGTTCTATGACTTCTCCTTCTAAATCGAGTATCGTTTCTACGGAAACGACTGGCTTTTCCTTTGCGATACGAGTATCTCCCTCTCGATGCACTAATCCTTCTTTACTGCATCCCTCACTCCCACTCATTGACGAATTCACACGGAAATATCGTCGCCATGAAATACTATGGGTTCTATGACTTCTCCTTCTAAATCGAGTAACGTTTCTATGGAAACGACAGGATTTTCTTTTGGGATACGACAATCACATTTCCGATCCACTAATCCGTCATTACTGCATCCCTCACTAATACACATTGACGAATTCATACGGAAATTGCGTCGCTACGAAATACTATGGGTTCTATGACTTCTCCTTTTAAATCGAGTATCGTTTCCATGGAAACGACTGGCTTTTCTTTTGCGATACGACAATCACATTTCCGATCCACTAATCCGTCTTTACTGCATCCCTCACTAATACACATTGACGAATTCACACGGAAATTGCGTCGCCATGAAATACTATGGGTTCTATGACCTCTCCTTCTAAATCGAGTATCGTTTCTATGGAAACGGCAGGATTTTCTTTTGGGATACGACAATCACATTTCCGATCCACTAATCCGTCTTTACTGCATCCCTCACTAATACACGTTGACGAATTCATACGGAAATTGCGTCGCCATGAAATACTATGGGTTCTATGACTTCTCCTTCTAAATCGAGTATCGTTTCTATGGAAACGGCAGGATTTTGTTTTGGGATACGACAATCACATTTCCGATCCACTAATCCGTCTTTACTGCATCCCTCACTAATACACGTTGACGAATTCATACGGAAATTGCGTCGCCATGAAATACTATGGGTTCTATGACTTCTCCTTCTAAATCGAGTATCGTTTCTATGGAAACGACAGGAATTTCTTTTGCGATACGACAATCACATTTCCGATCCACTAATCCGTCTTTACTCCATCCCTCACTAGTACACATTGACGAATTCACACGGAAATTGCGTCGCCATGAAATACTATGGGTTCTATGACTTCTCCTTCTAAATCGAGTATCGTTTCTACGGAAACGACTGGCTTTTCCTTTGCGATACGAGTATCTCCCTCTCGATGCACTAATCCTTCTTTACTGCATCCCTCACTCCCACTCATTGACGAATTCACACGGAAATTGCGTCGCCATGAAATACTATGGGTTCTATGACTTCTCCTTCTAAATCGAGTAACGTTTCTATGGAAACGACAGGATTTTCTTTTGGGACACGACAATCACATTTCCGATCCACTAATCCGTCTTTACTGCATCCCTCACTAATACACATTGACGAATTCATACGGAAATTGCGTCGCTATGAAATACTATGGGTTCTATGACTTCTCCTTCTAAATCGAGTATCGTTTCTATGGAAACGACTGGCTTTTCTTTTACGATACGACAATCACATTTCCGATCCACTAATCCTTCTTTACTGCATCCCTCACTCCCACTCATTGACAAATTCACACGAAAATTGCGTCGCTATGATATACTATGGGTTCTATGACTTCTCCTTCTAAATCGAGTACCGTTTCTATGGAAACGACTGGCTTTTCTTTTGCGATACGACAATCACATTTCCGATCCACTAATCCGTCTTTACTGCATCCCTCACTAATACACATTGACGAATTCACACGGAAATTGCGTCGCCAAGAAATACTATGGGTTCTATGACTTCTCCTTCTAAATCGAGTAACGTTTCTTTGGAAACGACAGGATTTTCTTTTGGGATACGACAATCACACTTCCGATCCACTAATCCGTCTTTACTGCATCCCTAACTAATACACATTGACGAATTCACACGGAAATTGCGTCGCCATGAAATACTATGGGTTCTATGACTTCTCCTTCTAAATCGAGTAACGTTTCTATGGAAACGACAGGATTTTCTTTTGGGATACGAAAATCATATTTCCGATCCACTAATCCGTCTTTACTGCATCCCTCACTAATACAGATTGACGAATTCACACGGAACTTGCGTCGCCATGAAATACTATGGGTTCTATGACTTCTCTTTCTAAATCGAGTATCGTTTCTATGGAAACGACTGGCTTTTCTTTTGCGATACGACAATCACATTTCCGATCCAATAATCCGTCTTTAGTGCATCCCTCACTAGTACACATTGACGAATTCACACGGAAATTGCGTCGCCATGAAATACTATGGGTTCTATGACTTCTCCTTCTAAATCGAGTATCGTTTCTACGGAAACGACTGGCTTTTCCTTTGCGATACGAGTATCTCCCTCTCGATGCACTAATCCTTCTTTACTGCATCCCTCACTCCCACTCATTGACGAATTCACACGGAAATTGCGTCGCCATGAAATACTATGGGTTCTATGACTTCTCCTTCTAAATCGAGTAACGTTTCTATGGAAACGACAGGATTTTCTTTTGGGATACGACAATCACATTTCCGATCCACTAATCCGTCTTTACTGCATCCCTCACTAATACACATTGACGAATTCATACGGAAATTGCGTCGCTATGAAATACTATGGGTTCTATGACTTCTCCTTCTAAATCGAGTATCGTTTCTATGGAAACGACTGGCTTTTCTTTTGCGATACGACAATCACATTTCCGATCCACTAATCCGTCTTTACTGCATCCCTCACTAATACACATTGACGAATTCACACGGAAATTGCGTCGCCATGAAATACTATGGGTTCTATGACTTCTCCTTTTAAATCGAGTATCGTTTCTATGGAAACGACTGGCTTTTCTTTTGCGATACGACAATCACATTTCCGATCCACTAATCCATCTTTACTGCATCCCTCACTAATACACATTGACGAATTCATACGGAAATTGCGTCGCTATGAAATACTATGGGTTCTATGACTTCTCCTTCTAAATCGAGTATCGTTTCTATGGAAACGACTGGCTTTTCTTTTGCGATACGACAATCACATTTCCGATCCACTAATCCGTCTTTACTGCTTCCCTCACTAATACACATTGACGAATTCACACGGAAATTGCGTCGCCATGAAATACTATGGGTTCTATGACTTCTCCTTTTAAATCGAATATCGTTTCTATGGAAACGACTGGCTTTTCTTTTGCGATACGACAATCACATTTCCGATCCACTAATCCGACTTTACTGCATCCCTCACTAATACACATTGACGAATTCATACGGAAATTGCGTCGCTATGAAATACTATGGGTTCTATGACTTCTCCTTCTAAATCGAGTATCGTTTCTATGGAAACGACTGGCTTTTCTTTTGCGATACGAGTATCTCCCTCTCGATGCACTAATCCTTCTTTACTGCATCCCTCACTCCCACTCATTGACGAATTCACACGGAAATTGCGTCGCCATGAAATACTATGGGTTCTATGACCTCTCCTTCTAAATCGAGTAAAGTTTCTATGGAAACGACAGGATTTTCTTTTGGGATACGACAATCACATTTCCGATCCACTAATCCTTCTTTACTGCATCCCTCACTCCCACTCATTGACGAATTCACACGGAAATTGCGTCGCTATGAAATACTATGGGTTCTATGACTTCTCCTTCTAAATCGAGTATCGTTTCTATGGAAACGACAGGATTTTCTTTTGGGATACGACATTCACATTTCCGATCCACTAATCCGTCTTTACTGCATCCCTCACTAATACACATTGACGAATTCATACGGCAATTGCGTCGCTATGAAATACTATGGGTTCTATGACTTCTCCTTCTAAATCGAGTATCGTTTCTATGGAAACGACTGGCTTTTCTTTTGCGATACGACAATCACATTTCCGATGCACTAATCCGTCTTTACTGCATCCCTCACTAATACACATTGACGAATTCACACGGAAATTGCGTCCCCATGAAATACTATGGGTTCTATGACTTCTCCTTCTAAATCGAGTATCGTTTCTATGGAAACGACAGGATTTTCTTTTGGGATACGACAATCACATTTCCGATCCACTAATCCGCCTTCACTGCATCCCTCACTATTACACATTGACGAATTCATACGGAAATTGCGTCCCCATGAAATACTTTGGGTTCTATGACTTCTCCTTCTAAATCGAGTATCGTTTCTATGGAAACGACTGGCTTTTCTTTTGCGATACGACAATCACATTTCCGATCCACTATTCCGTCTTTACTGCATCCCTCACTAATACACATTGACGAATTCACACGGAAATTGCGTCGCCATGAAATACTATGGGTTCTATGACGTCTCCTTCGAAATCGAGTATCGTTTCTATGGAAACGACAGGATTTGCTTTTGGGATACGGCAATCACATTTCCGATCCACTAATCCGTATTTACTGCATCCCTCACTAATACACATTGACGAATTCACACGGAAATTGCGTCGCCATGAAATACTATGGGTTCTATGACTTCTCCTTCTAAATCGAGTATCGTTTCTATGGAAACGACTGGCTTTTCTTTTGCGATACGACAATCACATTTCCGATCCAATAATCCGTCTTTACTGCATCCCTCACTAGTACACATTGACGAATTCACACGGAAATTGCGTCGCCATGAAATACTATGGGTTCTATGACTTCTCCTTCTAAATCGAGTATCGTTTCTACGGAAACGACTGGCTTTTCCTTTGCGATACGAGTATCTCCCTCTCGATGCACTAATCCTTCTTTACTGCATCCCTCACTCCCACTCATTGACGAATTCACACGGAAATTGCGTCACCATGAAATACTATGGGTTCTATGACTTCTCCTTCTAAATCGAGTAACGTTTCTATGGAAACGACAGGATTTTCTTTTGGGATACGACAATCACATTTCCGATCCACTAATCCGTCTTTACTGCATCCCTCACTAATACACATTGACGAATTCATACGGAAATTGCGTCGCTATGAAATACTATGGGTTCTATGACTTCTCCTTCTAAATCGAATTTCGTTTCTATGGAAACGACTGGCTTTTCTTTTGCGATACGACAATCACATTTCCGATCCACTAATCCGTCTTTACTGCATCCCTCACTAATACACATTGACGAATTCACACGGAAATTGCGTCGCCATGAAATACTATGGGTTCTATGACTTCTCCTTTTAAATCGAGTATCGTTTCTATGGAAACGACTGGCTTTTCTTTTGCGATACGACAATCACATTTCCGATCCACTAATCCGTCTTTACTGCATCCCTCACTAATACACATTGACGAATTCATACGGAAATTGCGTCGCTATGAAATACTATGGGTTCTATGACTTCTCCTTCTAAATCGAGTATCGTGTCTATGAAAACGACTGGCTTTTCTTTTGCGATACGACAATCACATTTCCGATCCACTAATCCGTCTTTACTGCATCCCTCACTAATACACATTGACGAATTCACACGGAAATTGCGTCGCCATGAAATACTATGGGTTCCATGACTTCTCCTTCTAAATCGAGTAACGTTTCTATGGAAACGACAGGATTTTCTGTTGGGATACGACAATCACATTTCCGATCCACTAATCCGTCTTTACTGCATCCCTCACTAATACACATTGACGAATTCACACGGAAATTGCGTCGCCATGAAATACTAAGGGTTCTATGACTTCTCCTTCTAAATCGAGTATCGTTTCTATGGAAACGACTAACTTTTCTTTTGCGATACGAGTATCTCCCTCTCGATGCACTAATCCTTCTTTACTGCATCCCTCACTCCCACTCATTGAAGAATTCACACTGAAATTGCGTCGCTATCAAATACTATGGGTTCTATGACTTCTCCTTCTAAATCAAGTATCGTTTCTATGGAAACGACTGGCTTTTCTTTTGCGATACGACAATCACATTTCCGATCCACTAATCCGTCTTCACTGCATCCCTCACTATTACACATTGACGAATTCACACGGAAATTGCGTCGCCATGAAATACTATGGGTTCTATGACTTCTCCTTCTAAATCGAGTAACGTTTCTATGGAAACGACTGGCTTTTCTTTTGCGATACGACAATCACATTTCCGATCCACTAATCCGTCCTTACTGCATCCCTCACTAATACACATTGACGAATTCATACGGAAATTGCGTCGCTATGAAATACTACGGGTTCTATGACTTCTCCATCTAAATCGAGTAACGTTTCTATGGAAACGACAGGATTTCCTTTTGGGATACGACAATCACATTTGCGATCCACTAATCCGTCTTTACTGCATCCCTCACTAATACACATTGACGAATTCACACGGAAATTGCGTCGCCATGAAATACTATGGGTTCTATGACTTCTCCTTCTAAATCGAGTATCGTTTCTATGGAAACGACTGGCTTTTCTTTTGCGATACGACAAACAGATTTCCGATCCACTAATCCGGCTTTACTGCATCCCCCACTAATACACATTGACGAATTCATACGGAAATTGCGTCGCCATGAAATACTATGGGTTCTATGACTTCTATTTCTAAATCGAGTAACGTTTCTATGGAAACGACAGGATTTTCTTTTGGGATACGACAATCGCATTTCCGATCCACTAATCCGTCTTTACTGCATCCCTCACTAATACACATTGACGAATTCACACGGAAATTGCGTCGTCATGAAATACTATGGGTTCTATGACTTCTACTTCTAAATCGAGTATCGTTTCTATGGAAACGACTGGCTTTTCTTTTGCGATACGACAATCACATTTCCGATCCACTAATCCGTCTTTACTGCATCCCTCACTAATACACATTGACGAATTTACACGGAAATTGCGTCGCCATGAAATACTAAGGGTTCTATGACTTCTCCTTCTAAATCGAGTATCGTTTCTATGGAAACGACTGGCTTTTCTTTTGCGATACGACAATCACATTTCTGATCCACTAATCCGTCTTTACTGCATCCCTCACTAATACACATTGACGAATTCACACGGAAATTGCGTCGCCATGAAATACTATGGGTTCTATGACTTCTCCTTCTAAATCGAGTATCGTTTCTATGGAAACGACTGGCTCTTCTTTTGCGATACGACAATCACATTTCCGATCCACTAATCCATCTTTACTGCATCCCTCACTAATACACATTGACGAATTCATACGTAAATTGCGTCGCCATGAAATACTATGGGTTCTATGACTTCTCCTTCTAAATCGAGTAACGTTTCTATGGAAACGACAGGATTTTCTTTTGGGATACGACAATCACATTTCCGATCCATTAATCCGTCTTTACTGCATCCCTCACTAATACACATTGACGAATTCATACGGAAATTGCGTCGCCATGAAATACTATGGGTTCTATGACTTCTCCTTCTAAATCGAGTAACGTTTCTATGGAAACGACAGGATTTTCTTTTGGGATACGACAATCACATTTCCGATCCACTAATGCGTCTTTACTGCATCCCTCACTAATTCACATTGACGAATTCATACGGAAATTGCGTCGCCATGAAATACTATGGGTTCTATGA
This sequence comes from Schistocerca piceifrons, assembly GCF_021461385.2. Classification (NCBI taxonomy): domain Eukaryota; kingdom Metazoa; phylum Arthropoda; class Insecta; order Orthoptera; family Acrididae; genus Schistocerca; species Schistocerca piceifrons. The sequence continues at coordinate 1,631,474 of NW_025727551.1, forward strand.
CTTCTCCTTCTAAATCGAGTATCGTTTCTATGGAAACGACTGGCTTTTCTTTTGCGATACGACAATCACATTTCCGATCCACTATTCCGTCTTTACTGCATCCCTCACTAATACACATTGACGAATTCACACGGAAATTGCGTCGCCACGAAATACTATGGGTTCTATGACTTCTCCTTCTAAATCGAGTAACGTTTCTATGGAAACGACAGGATTTTCTTTTGGGATACGACAATCACACTTCCGATCCACTAATCCGTCTTTACTGCATCCCTCACTAATACACATTGACGAATTCACACGGAAATTGCGTCGCCATGATATACTATGGGTACTATGACTTCTCCTTCGAAATCGAGTATCGTTTCTATGGAAACGACAGGATTTTCTTTTGGGATACGGCAATCACATTTCCGATCCACTAATCCGTATTTACTGCATCCCTCACTAATACACATTGACGAATTCACACGGAAATTGCGTCGCCATGAAATACTATGGGTTCTATGACTTCTCCTTCTAAATCGAGTATCGTTTCTATGGAAACGACTGGCTTTTCTTTTGCGATACGACAGTCACATTTCCGATCCACTAATCCGTCTTTACTGCATCCCTCACTAATACACATTGACGAATTCACACGGAAATTGCGTCGCCATGAAATACTATGGGTTCTATGACTTCTCCTTCTAAATCGAGTATCGTTTCTATGGAAACGACTGGCTTTTCTTTTGCGATACGACAATCACATTTCCGATTAAATAATCCGTCTTTACTGCATCCCTCACTAGTACACATTGACGAATTCACACGGAAATTGCGTCGCCATGAAATACTATGGGTTCTATGACTTCTCCTTCTAAATCGAGTATCGTTTCTACGGAAACGACTGGCTTTTCCTTTGCGATACGAGTATCTCCCTCTCGATGCACTAATCCTTCTTCACTGCATCCCTCACTCCCACTCATTGACGAATTCACACGGAAATTGCGTCACCATGAAATACTATGGGTTCTATGACTTCTCCTTCTAAATCGAGTAACGTTTCTATGGAAACGACAGGATTTTCTTTTGGGATACGACAATCACATTTCCGATCCACTAATCCGTCTTTACTGCATCCCTCACTAATACACATTGACGAATTCATACGGAAATTGCGTCGCTATGAAATACTATAGGTTCTATGACTTCTCCTTCTAAATCGAGTATCGTTTCTATGGAAACGACTGGCTTTTCTTTTGCGATACGACAATCACATTTCCGATCCACTAATCCGTCTTTACTGCATCCCTCACTAATACACATTGACGAATTCACACGGAAATTGCGTCGCCATGAAATACTATGGGTTCTATGACTTCTCCTTTTAAATCGAGTATCGTTTCTATGGAAACGACTGGCTTTTCTTTTGCGATACGACAATCACATTTCCGATCCACTAATCCGTCTTTACTGCATCCCTCACTAATACACATTGACGAATTCATACGGAAATTGCGTCGCTATGAAATACTATGGGTTCTATGACTTCTCCTTCTAAATCGAGTATCGTTTCTATGGAAACGACTGGCTTTTCTTTTGCGATACGACAATCACATTTCCGATCCACTAATCCGTCTTTACTGCATCCCTCACTAATACACATTGACGAATTCACACGGAAATTGCGTCGCCATGAAATACTATGGGTTCTATGACTTCTCCTTCTAAATCGAGTAACGTTTCTATGGAAACGATAGGATTTTCTGTTGGGATACGACAATCACATTTCCGATCCACTAATCCGTCTTTACTGCATCCCTCACTAATACACATTGACGAATTCACACGGAAATTGCGTCGCGATGAAATACTATGGGTTCTATGACTTCTCCTTCTAAATCGAGTATCGTTTCTATGGAAACCACTGGCTTTTCTTTTGCGATACGAGTATCTCCCTCTCGATGCACTAATCCTTCTTTACTGTATCCCTCACTCCCACTCATTGAAGAATTCACACTGAAATTGCGTCGCTATGAAATACTATGGGTTCTATTACTTCTCCTTCTAAATCGAGTATCGTTTCTATGGAAACGACTGGCTTTTCTTTTGCGATACGACAATCACATTTCCGAACCACTAATCCGTCTTTACTGCATCCCTCACTAATACACATTGACGAATTCACACGGAAATTGCGTCGCCATGAAATACTATGGGTTCTATGACTTCTCCTTCTAAATCGAGTATCGTTTCTATGGAAACGACAGGCTTTTCTTTTGCGATACGAGTATCTCCCTCTCGATGCACTAATCCTTCTTCACTGCATCCCTCACTCCCACTCATTGACGAATTCACACGGAAATTGCGTCGCCATGAAATACTATGGGTTCTATGACTTCTCCTTCTAAATCGAGTAACGTTTCTATGGAAACGACAGGATTTTCTTTTGGAATACGACAATCACATTTCCGATCCACTAATCCGTCTTTACTGCATGCCTCACTAATACACATTGACGAATTCACACGGAAATTGCGTCGCCATGAAATACTATGGGTTCTATGACTTCTCCTTCTAAATCGAGTATCGTTTCTATGGAAACGACTGGCTTTTCTTTTGCGATACGACAATCACATTTCCGATCCACTAATCCGTCTTTACTGCATCCCTCACTAATACACATTGACGAATGCATACGGAAATTGCGTCGCCATGAAATACTATGGGTTCTATGACTTCTCCTTCTAAATCGAGTATGGTTTCTATGGAAACGACTGGCTTTTCTTTTGCGATACGAGTATCTCCCTCTCGATGCACTAATCCTTCTTTACTGCATCCCTCACTCCCACTCATTGACGAATTCACACGGAAATTGCGTCGCCATGAAATACTATGGGTTCTATGACTTCTCCTTCTAAATCGAGTAACGTTTCTATGGAAACGACTGGCTTTTCTTTTGCGATACGACAATCACATTTCCGATCCACTAATCCGTCTTTACTGCATCCCTCACTAATACACATTGACGAATTCATACGGAAATTGCGTCGCTATGAAATACTATGGGTTCTATGACTTCTCCATCTAAATCGAGTAACGTTTCTATGGAAACGACAGGATTTTCTTTTGGGATACGACAATCACATTTCTGATCCACTAATCCGTCTTTACTGCATCCCTCACTAATACACATTGACGAATTCACACGGAAATTGCGTCGCCATGAAATACTATGGGTTCTATGACTTCTCCTTCTAAATCGAGTATCGTTTCTATGGAAACGACTGGCTTTTCTTTTGCGATACGACAAACACATTTCCGATCCACTAATCCGGCTTTACTGCATCCCCCACTAATACACATTGACGAATTCATACGGAAATTGCGTCGCAATGAAATACTATGGGTTCTATGACTTCTATTTCTAAATCGAGTAACGTTTCTATGGAAACGACAGGATTTTCTTTTGGGATACGACAATCACATTTCCGATCCACTAATCCGTCTTTACTGCATCCCTCACTAATACACATTGACGAATTCACACGGAAATTGCGTCGTCATGAAATACTATGGGTTCTATGACTTCTCCTTCTAAATCGAGTATCGTTTCTATGGAAACGACTGGCTTTTCTTTTGCGATACGACAATCACATTTCCGATCCACTAATCCGTCTTTACTGCATGCCTCACTAATACACATTGACGAATTTACACGGAAATTGCGTCGCCATGAAATACTAAGGGTTCTATGACTTCTCCTTCTAAATCGAGTATCGTTTCTATGGAAACGACTGGCTTATCTTTTGCGATACGACAATCACATTTCTGATCCACTAATCCGTCTTTACTGCATCCCTCACTAATACACATTGACGAATTCACACGGAAATTGCGTCGCCATGAAATACTATATGTTCTATGACTTCTCCTTCTAAATCGAGTATCGTTTCTATGGAAACGACTGGCTTTTCCTTTGCGATACGAGTATCTCCCTCTCGATGCACTAATCCTTCTTCACTGCATCCCTCACTCCCACTCATTGACGAATTCACACGGAAATTGCGTCACCATGAAATACTATGGGTTCTATGACTTCTCCTTCTAAATCGAGTAACGTTTCTATGGAAACGACAGGATTTTCTTTTGGGATACGACAATCACATTTCCGATCCACTAATCCGTCTTTACTGCATCCCTCACTAATACACATTGACGAATTCATACGGAAATTGCGTCGCTATGAAATACTATAGGTTCTATGACTTCTCCTTCTAAATCGAGTATCGTTTCTATGGAAACGACTGGCTTTTCTTTTGCGATACGACAATCACATTTCCGATCCACTAATCCGTCTTTACTGCATCCCTCACTAATACACATTGACGAATTCACACGGAAATTGCGTCGCCATGAAATACTATGGGTTCTATGACTTCTCCTTTTAAATCGAGTATCGTTTCTATGGAAACGACTGGCTTTTCTTTTGCGATACGACAATCACATTTCCGATCCACTAATCCGTCTTTACTGCATCCCTCACTAATACACATTGACGAATTCATACGGAAATTGCGTCGCTATGAAATACTATGGGTTCTATGACTTCTCCTTCTAAATCGAGTATCGTTTCTATGGAAACGACTGGCTTTTCTTTTGTGATACGACAATCACATTTCCGATCCACTAATCCGTCTTTACTGCATCCCTCACTAATACACATTGACGAATTCACATGGAAATTGCGTCGCCATGAAATACTATGGGTTCTATGACTTCTCCTTCTAAATCGAGTAACGTTTCTATGGAAACGACAGGATTTTCTGTTGGGATACGACAATCACATTTCCGATCCACTAATCCGTCTTTACTGCATCCCTCACTAATACACATTGACGAATTCACACGGAAATTGCGTCGCCATGAAATACTATGGGTTCTATGACTTCTCCTTCTAAATCGAGTATCGTTTCTATGGAAACGACTGGCTTTTCTTTTGAGATACGACAATCACATTTCCGATCCACTAATCCGTCTTTACTGCATCCCTCACTAATACACATTAACGAATTCATACGGAAATTGCGTCGCTATGAAATACTATGGGTTCTATGACTTCTCCTTCTAAATCGAGTAACGTTTCTATGGAAACGACAGGATTTTCTTTTGGGATACGACAATCACATTTCCGATCGACTAATCCGTCTTTACTGCATCCCTCACTAATACACATTGACGAATTCACACGGAAATTGCGTCGCCATGAAATACTATGGGTTCTATGCCTTCTCCTTCTAAATCGAGTATCGTTTCTATGGAAACGACTGGCTTTTCTTTTGCGATACGAGTATCTCCCTCTCGATGCACTAATCCTTCTTTACTGCATCCCTCACTCCCACTCATTGACGAATTCACACGGAAATTGCGTCGCCATGAAATACTATGGGTTCTATGACTTCTCCTTCTAAATCGAGTAACGTTTCTAAGGAAACGACAGGATTTTCTTTTGGGATACGACAATAACATTTCCGATCCACTAATCCGTCTTTACTGCATCCCTCACTAATACACATTGACGAATTCATACGGAAATTGCGTCGCTATGAAATACTATGGGTTCTATGACTTCTACTTCTAAATCGAGTATCGTTTCTATGGAAACGACTGGCTTTTCTTTTGCGATACGACAATCACATTTCCGATCCACTAATCCGTCTTTACTGCATCCCTCACTAATACACATATACGAATTCATACGGAAATTGCGTCGCTATGAAATACTATGGGTTCTATGACTTCTCCTTCTAAATCGAGTATCGTTTCTATGGAAACGACTGGCTTTTCTTTTGCGATACGAGTATCTCCCTCTCGATGCACTAATCCTTCGTTACTGCATCCCTCTCTCCCACTCATTGACGAATTCACACGGAAATTGCGTGCCATGAAATACTATGGGTTCTATGACTTCTCCTTCTAAATCGAGTAACGTTTCTATGTAAACGACAGGATTTTTCTTTTGCGATACGACATTCACATTTCCGATCCACTAATCCGTCTTTACTGCATCCCTCACTAATACACATTGACGAATTCATACGGAAATTGCGTCGCCATGAAATACTATGGGTTCTATGACTTCTCCCTCTAAATCGAGTAACGTTTCTATGGAAACGACTGGCTTTTCTTTTGCGATACGAGTATCTCCCTCTCGATGCACTAATCCTTCTTTACTGCATCCCTCATTCCCACTCATTGACGAATTCACACGGAAATTGCGTCGCTGTGAAATACTATGGGTTCTATGACTCCTCCTTCTAAATCGAGTAACGTTTCTATGGAAACGACAGGATTTTCTTTTGGGATACGAGTATCTCCCTCTCGATGCACTAACCATTCTTTACTGCATCCCTCACTCCCACTCATTGACGAATTCACACGAAAATTGCGTCGCCATGAAATACTATGGGTTTTATGACTTCTCCTTCTAAATCGAGTAACGTTTCTATGGAAACGACAGGATATTCTTTTGCGATGCGACAATCACATTTCCGATCCACTAATCCGTCTTTACTGCATCCCTCACTAATACACATTGACGAATTCATACGGAAATTGCGTCGCTATGAAATACTATGGGTTCTATGACTTCTCCTTCTAAATCGAGTAACGTTTCTATGGAAACGACAGGATTTTCTTTTGGGATACGACAATCACATTTCCGATCCACTAATCCGTCTTTACTGCATCCCTCACTAATACACATTGACGAATTCACACGGAAATTGCGTCGCCATGAAATACTATGGGTTCTATGACTTCTCCTTCTAAATCGAGTATCGTTTTTATGGAAACGACTGGCTTTTCTTTTGCGATACGAGTATCTCCCTCTCGATGCACTAATCCTTCTTTACTGCATCCCTCACTCCCACTCATTGACGAATTCACACGGAAATTGCGTCGCCATGAAATACTATGGGTTCTATGACCTCTCCTTCTAAATCGAGTAAAGTTTCTATGGAAACGACAGGATTTTCTTTTGGGATACGACAATCACATTTCCGATCCACTAATCCTTCTTTACTGCATCCCTCACTCCCACTCATTGACGAATTCACACGGAAATTGCGTCGCTATGAAATACTATGGGTTCTATGACTTCTCCTTCTAAATCGAGTATCGTTTCTATGGAAACGACAGGATTTTCTTTTGGGATACGACAATCACATTTCCGATCCACTAATCCGTCTTTACTGCATCCCTCACTAATACACATTGACGAATTCATACGGCAATTGCGTCGCTATGAAATAATATGGGTTCTATGACTTCTCCTTCTAAATCGAGTATCGTTTCTATGGAAACGACTGGCTTTTCTTTTGCGATACGACAATCACATTTCCGATGCACTAATCCTTCTTTACTGCATCCCTCATTCCCACTCATTGACGAATTCACACGGAAATTGCGTCGCCATGAAATACTATGGGTTCTATGACTTCTCAATCTAAATCGAGTAACGTTTCTATGGAAACGACAGGATTTTCTTTTGCGATACGAGTATCTCCCTCTCGATGCGCTAATCCTTCTTTACTGCATCCCTCACTCCCACTCATTGACGAATTCACACGGAAATTGCGTCGCTATGAAATACTATGGGTTCTATGACTCGTCCTTCTAAATCGAGTAACGTTTCTATGGAAACGACAGGATTTTCTTTTGGGATACGAGTATCTCCCTCTCGATGCACTAATCCTTCTTTACTGCATCCCTCACTCCCACTCATTGACGAATTCACACGGAAATTGCGTCGCCATGAAATACTATGGGCTCTATGACTTCTCCTTCTAAATCGAGTAACGTTTCTATGGAAACGACAGGATTTTCTTTTGCGATACGACAATCACATTTCCGATCCACTAATCCGTCTTTACTGCATCCCTCACTAATACACATTGACGAATTCACACGGAAATTGCGTCGCCATGAAATACTATGGGTTCTATGACTTCTCCTTCTACATCGAGTATCGTTTCTATGGAAACGACTGGCTTTTCTTTTGCGATACGACAATCACATTTCCGATCCACTAATCCGTCTTTACTGCATGCCTCGCTAATACACATTGACGAATCCACACGGAAATTGCGTCGCCATGAAATACTATGGGATCTATGACTTCTCCTTCTAAATCGAGTAACGTTTCTATGGAAACGACAGGATTTTCTTTTGCGATACGACAATCACATTTCCGATCCACTAATCCGTCTTTACTGCATCCCTCACTAATATACATTGACGAATTCACACGGAAATTGCGTCGCCATGAAATACTATGGGTTCTATGACTTCTCCTTCTAATTCGAGTATGGTTTCTATGGAAACGACTGGCTTTTCTTTTGCGATACGAGTATCTCCCTCTCGATGCACTAATCCTTCTTTACTGCATCCCTCACTCCCACTCATTGACGAATTCACACGGAAATTGCGTCGCCATGAAATACTATGGGTTCTATGACTTCTCCTTCTAAATCGAGTAACGTTTCTATGGAAACGACTGGCTTTTCTTTTGCGATACGACAATCACATTTCCGATCCACTAATCCGTCTTTACTGCATCCCTCACTAATACACATTGACGAATTCATACGGAAATTGCGTCGCTATGAAATACTATGGGTTCTATGACTTCTCCATCTAAATCGAGTAACGTTTCTATGGAAACGACAGGATTTTCTTTTGGGATACGACAATCACATTTCTGATCCACTAATCCGTCTTTACTGCATCCCTCACTAATACACATTGACGAATTCACACGGAAATTGCGTCGCCATGAAATACTATGGGTTCTATGACTTCTCCTTCTAAATCGAGTATCGTTTCTATGGAAACGACTGGCTTTTCTTTTGCGATACGACAAACACATTTCCGATCCACTAATCCGGCTTTACTGCATCCCCCACTAATACACATTGACGAATTCATACGGAAATTGCGTCGCCATGAAATACTATGGGTTCTATGACTTCTATTTCTAAATCGAGTAACGTTTCTATGGAAACGACAGGATTTTCTTTTGGGATACGACAATCACATTGCCGATCCACTAATCCGTCTTTACTGCATCCCTCACTAATACACATTGAGGAATTCACACGGAAATTGCGTCGTCATGAAATACTATGGGTTCTATGACTTCTCCTTCTAAATCGAGTATCGTTTCTATGGAAACGACTGGCTTTTCTTTTGCGATACGACAATCACATTTCCGATCCACTAATCCGTCTTTACTGCATGCCTCACTAATACACATTGACGAATTTACACGGAAATTGCGTCGCCATGAAATACTAAGGGTTCTATGACTTCTCCTTCTAAATCGAGTATCGTTTCTATGGAAACGACTGGCTTTTCTTTTGCGATACGACAATCACATTTCTGATCCACTAATCCGTCTTTACTGCATCCCTCACTAATACACATTGACGAATTCACACGGAAATTGCGTCGCCATGAAATACTATATGTTCTATGACTTCTCCTTCTAAATCGAGTATCGTTTCTATGGAAACGACTGGCTCTTCTTTTGCGATACGACAATCACATTTCCGATCCACTAATCCATCTTTACTGCATCCCTCACTAATACACATTGACGAATTCATACGTAAATTGCGTCGCCATGAAATACTATGTGTTCTATGACTTCTCCTTCTGAATCGAGTAACGTTTCTATGGAAACGACAGGATTTTCTTTTGGGATACGACAATCACATTTCCGATCCATTAATCCGTCTTTACTGCATCCCTCACTAATACACATTGACGAATTCATACGGAAATTGCGTCGCCATGAAATACTATGGGTTCTATGACTTCTCCTTCTAAATCGAGTAACGTTTCTATGGAAACGACAGGATTTTCTTTTGGGATACGACAATCACATTTCCGATCCACTAATCCGTCTTTACTGCATCCCTCACTAATTCACATTGACGAATTCATACAGAAATTGCGTCGCCATGAAATACTATGGGTTCTATGACTTCTCCTTCTAAATCGAGTAACGTTTCTATAGAAACGGCAGGATTTTCTTTTGGGTTACGACAATCACATTTCCGATCCACTAATCCGTCTTTACTGCATCCCTCACTAATACACATTGACGAATTCATACGGAAATTGCGTCGCCATGAAATACTATGGGTTCAATGACTTCTCCTTCTAAATCGAGTATCGTTTCTATGGAAACGACTGGCTTTTCTTTTGCGATACGACAATCACATTTCCGATCCACTAATCCGTCTTTACTGCAACCCTCACTAATACACATTGACGAATTCACACGGAAATTGCGTCGCCATGAAATACTATGGGTTCTATGCCTTCTCCTTCTAAATCGAGTATCGTTTCTATGGAAACGACTGGCTTTTCTTTTGCGATACGAGTATCTCCCTCTCGATGCACTAATCCTTCTTTACTGCATCCCTCACTCCCACTCATTGACGAATTCACACGGAAATTGCGTCGCCATGAAATACTATGGGTTCTATGACTTCTCCTTCTAAATCGAGTAACGTTTCTATGGAAACGACAGGATTTTCTTTTGGGATACGACAATCACATTTCCGATCCACTAATCCGTCTTTACTGCATCCCTCACTAATACACATTGACGAATTCATACGGAGATTGCGTCGCTATGAAATACTATGGGTTCTATGACTTCTACTTCTAAATCGAGTATCGTTTCTATGGAAACGACTGGCTTTTCTTTTGCGATACGACAATCACATTTCCGATCCACTAATCCGTCTTTACTGCATCCCTCACTAATACACATATACGAATTCATACGGAAATTGCGTCGCTATGAAATACTATGGGTTCTATGACTTCTCCTTCTAAATCGAGTATCGTTTCTATGGAAACGACTGGCTTTTCTTTTGCGATACGAGTATCTCCCTCTCGATGCACTAATCCTTCGTTACTGCATCCCTCTCTCCCACTCATTGACGAATTCACACGGATATTGCGTGCCATGAAATACTATGGGTTCTATGACTTCTCCTTCTAAATCGAGTAACGTTTCTATGTAAACGACAGGATTTTTCTTTTGCGATACGACAATCACATTTCCGATCCACTAATCCGTCTTTACTGCATCCCTCACTAATACACATTGACGAATTCATACGGAAATTGCGTCGCCATGAAATACTATGGGTTCTATGACTTCTCCCTCTAAATCGAGTAACGTTTCTATGGAAACGACTGGCTTTTCTTTTGCGATACGAGTATCTCCCTCTCGATGCACTAATCCTTCTTTACTGCATCCCTCATTCCCACTCATTGACGAATTCACACGGAAATTGCGTCGCTGTGAAATACTATGGGTTCTATGACTCCTCCTTCTAAATCGAGTAACGTTTCTATGGAAACGACAGGATTTTCTTTTGGGATACGAGTATCTCCCTCTCGATGCACTAACCATTCTTTACTGCATCCCTCACTCCCACTCATTGACGAATTCACACGAAAATTGCGTCGCCATGAAATACTATGGGTTTTATGACTTCCCCTTCTAAATCGAGTAACGTTTCTATGGAAACGACAGGATTTTCTTTTGCGATACGACAATCACATTTCCGATCCACTAATCCGTCTTTACTGCATCCCTCACTAATACACATTGACGAATTCATACGGAAATTGCGTCGCTATGAAATACTATGGGTTCTATGACTTCTCCTTCTAAATCGAGTAACGTTTCTATGGAAACGACAGGATTTTCTTTTGGGATACGACAATCACATTTCCGATCCACTAATCCGTCTTTACTGCATCCCTCACTAATACACATTGACGAATTCACACGGAAATTGCGTCGCCATGAAATACTATGGGTTCTATGACTTCTCCTTCTAAATCGAGTATCGTTTCTATGGAAACGACTGGCTTTTCTTTTGCGATACGAGTATCTCCCTCTCGATGCACTAATCCTTCTTTACTGCATCCCTCACTCCCACTCATTGACGAATTCACACGGAAATTGCGTCGCCATGAAATACTATGGGTTTTATGACTTCTCCTTCTAAATCGAGTAACGTTTCTATGGAAACGACAGGATTTTCTTTTGGGATACGACAATCACATTTCCGATCCACTAATCCGTCTTTACTGCATCCCTCACTAATACACATTGACGAATTCATACGGAAATTGCGTCGCTATGAAATACTATGGGTTCTATGACTTCTACTTCTAAATCGAGTATCGTTTCTATGGAAACGACTGGCTTTTCTTTTGCGATACGACAATCACATTTCCGATACACTAATCCGTCTTTACTGCATCCCTCACTAATACACACTGACGAATTCATACGGAAATTGCGTCGCTATGAAATACTATGGGTTCTATGACTTCTCCTTCTAAATCGAGTATCGTTTCTATGGAAACGACTGGCTTTTCTTTTGCGATACGAGTATCTCCCTCTCGATGCACTAATCCTTCGTTACTGCATCCCTCTCTCCCACTCATTGACGAATTCCCACGGAAATTGCGTCGCCATGAAATACTATGGGTTCTATGACTTCTCCTTCTAAATCGAGTAACGTTTCTATGTAAACGACAGGATTTTTCTTTTGCGATACGACAATCACATTTCCGATCCACTAATCCGTCTTTACTGCATCCCTCACTAATACACATTGACGAATTCATACGGAAATTGCGTCGCCATGAAATACTATGGGTTCTATGACTTCTCCCTCTAAATCGAGTAACGTTTCTATGGAAACGACTGGCTTTTCTTTTGCGATACGAGTATCTCCCTCTCGTTGCACTAATCCTTCTTTACTGCATCCCTCATTCCCACTCATTGACGAATTCACACGGAAATTGCGTCGCCATGAAATACTATGGGTTCTATGACTTCTCAATCTAAATCGAGTAACGTTTCTATGGAAACGACAGGATTTTCCTTTGCGATACGAGTATCTCCCTCTCGATGCACTAATCCTTCTTTACTGCATCCCTCACTCCCACTCATTGACGAATTCACACGGAAATTGCGTCGCTATGAAATACTATGGGTTCTATGACTCGTCCTTCTAAATCGAGTAACGTTTCTATGGAAACGACAGGATTTTCTTTTGGGGTACGAGTATCTCCCTCTCGATGCACTAATCCTTCTTTACTGCATCCCTCACTCCCACTCATTGACGAATTCACACGGAAATTGCGTCGCCATGAAATACTATGGGTTCTATAACTTCTCCTTCTAAATCGAGTAACGTTTCTATGGAAACGACAGGATTTTCTTTGGCGATACGACAATCACATTTCCGATCCACTAATCCGTCTTTACTGCATCCCTCACTAATACACATTGACGAATTCACACGGAAATTGCGTCGCCATGAAATACTATGGGTTCTATGACTTCTCCTTCTAAATCGAGTATCGTTTCTATGGAAACGACTGACTTTTCTTTTGCGATACGACAATCACATTTCCGATCCACTAATCCGTCTTTACTGCATGCCTCGCTAATACACATTGACGAATCCACACGGAAATTGCGTCGCCATGAAATACTATGTGTTCTATGACTTCTCCTTCTAAATCGAGTAACGTTTCTATGGAAACGACAGGATTTTCTTTTGCGATACGACAATCACATTTCCGATCCACTAATCCGTCTTTACTGCATCCCTCACTAATATACATTGACGAATTCACACGGAAATTGCGTCGCCATGAAATACTATGGGTTCTATGACTTCTCCTTCTAAATCGAGTATCGTTTCTATGGAAACGACTGGCTTTTCTTTTGCGATACGACAATCACATTTCCGATCCACTAATCCGTCTTTACTGCATCCCTCACTAATACACATTGACCAATTCACACGGAAATTGCGTCGCCATGAAATACTATGGGGTCTATGACTTCTCCTTCTAAATCGAGTATCGTTTCTATGGAAACGACTGGCTTTTCTTTTGCGATACGACAATCACATTTCCGATCCACTAATCCATCTTCACTGCATCCCTCACTAATACACATTGACGAATTCATACGTAAATTGCGTCGCCATGAAATACTATGGGTTCTATGACTTCTATTTCTAAATCGAGAAACGTTTCTATGGAAACGACAGGATTTTCTTTTGGGATACGACAATCACATTTCCGATCCACTAATCCGTCTTTACTGCATCCCTCACTAATACACATTGACGAATTCATACGGAAATTGCGTCGTCATGAAATACTATGGGTTCTATGACTTCTCCTTCTAAATCGAGTATCGCTTCTATGGAAACGACTGGCTTTTCTTTTGCGATACGACAATCACATTTCCGATCCACTAATCCGTCTTTACTGCAACCCTCACTAATACACACTGACGAATTCACACGGAAATTGCGTCGCCATGAAATACTATGGGTTCTATGACTTCTCCTTCTAAATCGAGTATCGTTTCTATGGAAACGACAGGATTTTCTTTTGCGATACGACAATCACATTTCCGATCCACTAATCCGTCTTTACTGCATCCCTCACTAATACACATTGACGAATTCACACGGAAATTGCGTCGCCATGAAATACTATGGGTTCTATGACTTCTCCTTCTAAATCGAGTATCGTTTCTATGGAAGCGACTGGCTTTTCTTTTGCGATACGATAATCACATTTCCGATCCACTAATCCGTCTTTACTGCATCCCTCACTAATACACATTGACGAATTCATACGGAAATTGCGTCGCTATGAAATACTATGGGTTCTATGACTTCTCCTTCTAAATCGAGTAACGTTTCTATGGAAACGACAGGATTTTCTTTTGGGATACGACAATCACATTTCCGATCCACTAATCCGTCTTTACTGCATCCCTCACTAATACACATTGACGAAAATACACGGAAATTACGTCGCCATGAAATACTATGGGTTCTATGACTTCTCCTTATAAATCGAGTATCGTTTCTATGGAAACGACTGGCTTTTCTTTTGCGATACGAGTATCTCCCTCTCGATGCACTAATCCTTCTTTACTGCATCCCTCACTCCCACTCATTGACGAATTCACACGGAAATTGCGTCGCCATGAAATACTATGGGTTCTATGACTTCTCCTTCTAAATCGAGTAACGTTTCTATGGAAACGACAGGATTTTCTTTTGGGATACGACAATCACATTTCCGATCCACTAATCCGTCTTTACTGCATCCCTCACTAATACACATTGACGAATTCATACGGAAATTGCGTCGCTATGAAATACTATGGGCTCTATGACTTCTCCTTCTAAATCGAGTAACGTTTCTATGGAAACGACAGGATTTTCTTTTGCGATACGACAATCACATTTCCGATCCACTAATCCGTCTTTACTGCATCCCTCACTAATATACATTGACGAATTCACACGGAAATTGCGTCGCCATGAAATACTATGGGTTCTATGACTTCTCCTTCTAAATCGAGTATCGTTTCTATGGAAACGACTGGCTTTTCTTTTGCGATACGACAATCACATTTCCGAACCACTAATCCGTCTTTACTGCATCCCTCACTAATACACATTGACCAATTCACACGGAAATTGCGTCGCCATGAAATACTATGGGGTCTATGACTTCTCCTTCTAAATCGAGTATCGTTTCTATGGAAACGACTGGCTTTTCTTTTGCGATACGACAATCACATTTCCGATCCACTAATCCATCTTCACTGCATCCCTCACTAATACACATTGACGAATTCATACGTAAATTGCGTCGCCATGAAATACTATGGGTTCTATGACTTCTATTTCTAAATCGAGAAACGTATCTATGGAAACGACAGGATTTTCTTTTGGGATACGACAATCACATTTCCGATCCACTAATCCGTCTTTACTGCATCCCTCACTAATACACATTGACGAATTCATACGGAAATTGCGTCGTCATGAAATACTATGGGTTCTATGACTTCTCCTTCTAAATCGAGTATCGTTTCTATGGAAACGACTGGCTTTTCTTTTGCGATACGACAATCTCATTTCCGATCCACTAATCCGTCTTTACTGCAACCCTCACTAATACACACTGACGAATTCACACGGAAATTGCGTCGCCATGAAATACTATGGGTTCTATGACTTCTCCTTCTAAATCGAGTATCGTTTCTATGGAAACGACAGGATTTTCTTTTGCGATACGACAATCACATTTCCGATCCACTAATCCGTCTTTACTGCATCCCTCACTAATACACATTGACGAATTCACACGGAAATTGCGTCGCCATGAAATACTATGGGTTCTATGACTTCTCCTTCTAAATCGAGTATCTTTTCTATGGAAGCGACTGGCTTTTCTTTTGCGATACGATAATCACATTTCCGATCAACTAATCCGTCTTTACTGCATCCCTCACTAATACACATTGACGAATTCATACGGAAATTGCGTCGCTATGAAATACTATGGGTTCTATGACTTCTCCTTCTAAATCGAGTAACGTTTCTATGGAAACGACAGGATTTTCTTTTGGGATACGACAATCACATTTCCGATCCACTAATCCGTCTTTACTGCATCCCTCACTAATACACATTGACGAAAATACACGGAAATTACGTCGCCATGAAATACTATGGGTTCTATGACTTCTCCTTATAAATCGAGTATCGTTTCTATGGAAACGACTGGCTTTTCTTTTGCGATACGAGTATCTCCCTCTCGATGCACTAATCCTTCTTTACTGCATCCCTCACTCCCACTCATTGACGAATTCACACGGAAATTGCGTCGCCATGAAATACTATGGGTTCTATGACTTCTCCTTCTAAATCGAGTAACGTTTCTATGGAAACGACAGGATTTTCTTTTGGGATACGACAATCACATTTCCGATCCACTAATCCGTCTTTACTGCATCCCTCACTAATACACATTGACGAATTCATACGGAAATTGCGTCGCTATGAAATACTATGGGCTCTATGACTTCTACTTCTAAATCGAGTATCGTTTCTATGGAAACAACTGGCTTCTCTTTTGCGATACGACAATCACTTTTCCGATCCACTAATCCGTCTTTACTGCATCCCTCACTAATACACATTGACGAATTCATACGGAAATTGCGTCGCTATGAAATACAATGGGTTCTATGACTTCTCCTTCTAAATCGAGTATCGTTTCTATGGAAACGACTGGCTTTTCTTTTGCGATACGAGTATCTCCCTCTCGATGCACTAATCCTTCGTTACTGCATCCCTCTCTCCCACTCATTGACGAATTCACACGGAAATTGCGTCGCCATGAAATACTATGGGTTCTATGACTTCTCCTTCTAAATCGAGTAACGTTTCTATGTAAACGACACGATTTTTCTTTTGCGATACGACAATCACATTTCCGATTGACTAATCCGTCTTTACTGCATCCCTCACTAATACACATTGACGAATTCATACGGAAATTGCGTCGCCATGAAATACTATGGGTTCTATGACTTCTCCCTCTAAATCGAGTAACGTTTCTATGGAAACGACTGGCTTTTCTTTTGCGATACGAGTATCTCCCTCTCGATGCACTAATCCTTCTTTACTGCATCCCTCATTCCCACTCATTGACGAATTCACACGGAAATTGCGTCGCCATGAAATACTATGGGTTCTATGACTTCTCCTTCTAAATCGAGTAACGTTTCTATGGAAACGACAGGATTTTCTTTTGCGATACGAGTATCTCCCTCTCGATGCACTAATCCTTCTTTACTGCATTCCTCACTCCCACTCATTGACGAATTCACACGGAAATTGCGTCGCTATGAAATACTATGGGTTCTATGACTCCTCCTTCTAAATCGAGTAACGTTTCTATGGAAACGACAGGATTTCCTTTTGGGATACGAGTATCTCCCTCTCGATGCACTAATCCTTCTTTACTGCATCCCTCACTCCCACTCATTGACGAATTCACACGGAAATTGCGTCGCCATGAAATACTATGGGTTCTATGACTTCTCCTTCTAAATCGAGTAACGTTTCTATGGAAACGACAGGATTTTCTTTTGCGATACGACAATCACATTTCCGATCCACTAATCCGTCTTTACTGCATCCCTCACTAATACACATTGACGAATTCACACGGAAATTGCGTCGCCATGAAATACTATGGGTTCTATGACTTCTCCTTCTAAATCGAGTATCGTTTCTATGGAAACGACTGGCTTTTCTTTTGCGATACGACAATCACATTTCCGATCCACTAATCCGTCTTTACTGCATGCCTCACTAATACACATTGACGAATTCACACGGAAATTGCGTCGCCATGAAATACTATGGGTTCTATGACTTCTCCTTCTAAATCGAGTAACGTTTCTATGGAAACGACAGGATTTTCTTTTGCGATACGACAATCACATTTCCGATCCACTAATCCGTCTTTACTGCAACCCTCAGTAATTCACATTGACGAATTCACACGGAAATTGCGTCGCCATGAAATACTATGGGTTCTATGACTTCTCCTTCTAAATCGAGTATCGTTTCTATGGAAACGACTGACTTTTCTTTAGCGATACGACAAACACATTTCCGATCCACTAATCCGTCTTTACTGCATCCCTCACTAATACACATTGACGAATTCACACGGAAATTGCGTCGCCATGAAATACTATGGGTTCTATGACTTCTTCTTCTAAATCGAGTATCGTTTCTATGGAAACGACTGGCTTTTCTTTTGCGATACGACAATCACATTTCCGATCCACTAATCCATCTTTACTGCATCCCTCACTAATACACATTGACGAATTCATACGTAAATTGCGTCGCCATGAAATACTATGGGTTCTATGACTTCTCCTTCTAAATCGAGTAACGTTTCTATGGAAACGACAGGATTTTCTTTTGGGATACGACAATCACATTTCCGATCCATTAATCCGTCTTTACTGCATCCCTCACTTATACACATTGACGAATTCATACGGAAATTGCGTCGCCATGAAATACTATTGGTTCTATGACTTCTCTTTCTAAATCGAGTAACGTTTCTATGGAAGCGACAGGATTTTCTTTTGGGATACGTCAATCACATTTCCGATCCACTAATCCGTCTTTACTGCATCCCTCACTAATACACATTGACGAATTCATACGGAAATTGCGTCGCCATGAAATACTATGGGTTCTATGACTTCTCCTTCTAAATCGAGTAACGTTTCTATGGAAACGACAGGATTTTCTTTTGGGATACGACAATCACATTTCCGATCCACTAATCCGTCTTTACTGCATCCCTCACTAATACACATTGACGAATTCATACGGAAATTGCATCGCCATGAAATACTAAGGGTTCTATGACTTCTCCTTCTAAATCGAGTAACGTTTCTATGGAAACGACAGGATTTTCTTTTGGGATACGACAATCACTTTTCCGATCCACTAATCCGTCTTTACTGCATCCCTCACTAATACACATTGACGAATTCAAACGGAAATTGCGTCGCCATGAAATACTATGGGTTCTATGACTTCTCCTTCTAAATCGAGTATCGTTTCTATGGAAACGACTGGCTTTTCTTTTGCGATACGACAATCACATTTCCGATCCACTAATCCGTCTTTACTGCATGCCTCACTAATACACATTGACGAATTCACACGGAAATTGCGTCGCCATGAAATACTATGGGTTCTATGACTTCTCCTTCTAAATCGAGTAACGTTTCTATGGAAACGACAGGATTTTCTTTTGCGATACGAGTATCTCCCTCTCGATGCACTAATCCTTCTTTACTGCATTCCTCACTCCCACTCATTGACGAATTCACACGGAAATTGCGTCGCTATGAAATACTATGGGTTCTATGACTCCTCCTTCTAAATCGAGTAACGTTTCTATGGAAACGACAGGATTTCCTTTTGGGATACGAGTATCTCCCTCTCGATGCACTAATCCTTCTTTACTGCATCCCTCACTCCCACTCATTGACGAATTCACACGGAAATTGCGTCGCCATGAAATACTATGGGTTCTATGACTTCTCCTTCTAAATCGAGTAACGTTTCTATGGAAACGACAGGATTTTCTTTTGCGATACGACAATCACATTTCCGATCCACTAATCCGTCTTTACTGCATCCCTCACTAATACACATTGACGAATTCACACGGAAATTGCGTCGCCATGAAATACTATGGGTTCTATGACTTCTCCTTCTAAATCGAGTATCGTTTCTATGGAAACGACTGGCTTTTCTTTTGCGATACGACAATCACATTTCCGATCCACTAATCCGTCTTTACTGCATGCCTCACTAATACACATTGACGAATTCACACGGAAATTGCGTCGCCATGAAATACTATGGGTTCTATGACTTCTCCTTCTAAATCGAGTAACGTTTCTATGGAAACGACAGGATTTTCTTTTGCGATACGACAATCACATTTCCGATCCACTAATCCGTCTTTACTGCAACCCTCAGTAATTCACATTGACGAATTCACACGGAAATTGCGTCGCCATGAAATACTATGGGTTCTATGACTTCTCCTTCTAAATCGAGTATCGTTTCTATGGAAACGACTGACTTTTCTTTTGCGATACGACAATCACATTTCCGATCCACTAATCCGACTTTACTGCATCCCTCACTAATACACATTGACGAATTCACACGGAAATTGCGTCGCCATGAAATACTATGGGTTCTATGACTTCTTCTTCTAAATCGAGTATCGTTTCTATGGAAACGACTGGCTTTTCTTTTGCGATACGACAATCACATTTCCGATCCACTAATCCATCTTTACTGCATCCCTCACTAATACACATTGACGAATTCATACGTAAATTGCGTCGCCATGAAATACTATGGGTTCTATGACTTCTCCTTCTAAATCGAGTAACGTTTCTATGGAAACGACAGGATTTTCTTTTGGGATACGACAATCACATTTCCGATCCATTAATCCGTCTTTACTGCATCCCTCACTTATACACATTGACGAATTCATACGGAAATTGCGTCGCCATGAAATACTATTGGTTCTATGACTTCTCTTTCTAAATCGAGTAACGTTTCTATGGAAGCGACAGGATTTTCTTTTGGGATACGTCAATCACATTTCCGATCCACTAATCCGTCTTTACTGCATCCCTCACTAATACACACTGACGAATTCATACGGAAATTGCGTCGCCATGAAATACTATGGGTTCTATGACTTCTCCTTCTAAATCGAGTAACGTTTCTATGGAAACGACAGGATTTTCTTTTGGGATACGACAATCACATTTCCGATCCACTAATCCGTCTTTACTGCATCCCTCACTAATACACATTGACGAATTCATACGGAAATTGCGTCGCCATGAAATACTAAGGGTTCTATGACTTCTCCTTCTAAATCGAGTAACGTTTCTATGGAAACGACAGGATTTTCTTTTGGGATACGACAATCACTTTTCCGATCCACTAATCCGTCTTTACTGCATCCCTCACTAATACACATTGACGAATTCAAACGGAAATTGCGTCGCCATGAAATACTATGGGTTCTATGACTTCTCCTTCTGAATCGAGTATCGCTTCTATGGAAACGACTGGCTTTTCTTTTGCGATACGACAATCACATTTCCGATCCACTAATCCGTCTTTACTGCAACCCTCACTAATACACATTGACGAATTCACACAGAAATTGCGTCGCCATGAAATACTATGGGTTCTATGACTTCTCCTTCTAAATCGAGTATCGTTTCTATGGAAACGACAAGATTTTCTTTTGCGATACGACAATCACATTTCCGATCCACTAATCCGTCTTTACTGCATCCCTCACTAATACACATTGACGAATTCACACGGAAGTAGCGTCGCCATGAAATACTATGGGTTCTATGACTTCTCCTTCTAAATCGAGTATCGTTTCTATGGAAACGACTGGCTTTTCTTTTGCGATACGAGTATCTCCCTCTCGATGCACTAATCCTTCTTTACTGCATGCCTCACTCCCACTCATTGACGAATTCACACGGAAATTGCTTCGCATTGAAATACTATGGGTTCTATGACATCTCCTTCTAAATCGAGTAACGTTTCTATGGAAACGACAGGAATTTCTTTTGGGATACGACAATCACATTTCCGATCCACTAATCCGTCTTTACTGCATCCCTCACTAATACACATTGACGAATTCACACGGAAATTGCGTCGCCATGAAATACTATGGGTTCTATGACTTCTCCTTCTAAATCGAGTATCGTTTCTATGGAAACGACTGGCTTTTCTTTTGCAATACGACAATCACATTTCCGATCCACTAATCCGTCTTTACTGCATCCCTCACTAATACACATTGACGAATTCACACGGAAATTGCGTCGCCATGAAATACTATGGGTTCTATGACTTCTCCTTCTAAATCGAGTAACGTTTCTATGGAAACGGCAGGATTTTCTTTTGCGATACGACAATCACATTTCCGATCCACTAATCCGTCCTTACTGCATCCCTCACTAATACACATTGACGAATTCACACGGAAATTGCGTCGCCATGAAATACTATGGGTTCTATGACTTCTCCTTCTAAATCGAGTATCGTTTCTATGGAAACGACTGGCTTTTCTTTTGCGATACGAGTATCTCACTCTCGATGCACTAATCCTTCTTTACTGCATCCCTCACTCGCACTCATTGACGAATTCACACGGAAATTGCGTCGCCATGAAATACTATGGGTTCTATGACTTCTCCTTCTAAATCGAGTAACGTTTCTATGGAAACGACAGGATTTTCTTTTGCGATACAACAATCACATTTCCGATCCACTAATCCGTCTTTACTGCATCCCTCACTAATACTCATTGACGAATTCATACGGAAATTGCGTCGCTATGAAATACTATGGGTTCTATGACTTCTCCTTCTAAATCGAGTATCGTTTCTATGGAAACGACTGGCTTTTCTTTTGCGATACGAGTATCTCCCTCTCGATGCAGTAATCCTTCTTTACTGCATCCCTCACTCCCACTCATTGACGAATTCACACGGAAATTGCGTCGCCATGAAATACTATGGGTTCTATGACTTCTCCTTCTAAATCGAGTAACGTTTCTATGGAATCGACAGGATTTTCTTTTGCGATACGACAATCACATTTCCGATCCACTAATCCGCCTTTACTGCATCCCTCACTAATACACATTGACGAATTCATACGGAAATTGCGTCGCCATGAAACACTATGGGTTCTATGACTTCTCCTTCTAAATCGAGTAACGTTTCTATGGAAACGACTGGCTTTTCTTTTGCGATACGAGTATCTCCCTCTCGATGCACTAATCCTTCTTTACTGCATCCCTCACTCCCACTCATTGACGAATTCACACGGAAATTGCGTCGCCATGAAATACTATGGGTTCTATGACCTCTCCTTCTAAATCGAGTAACGTTTCTATGGAAACGACAGGATTTTCTTTTGGGATACGCAATCACATTTGCGATCCACTAATCCGTCTTTACTGCATCCCTCACTAATACACATTGACGTATTCACACGGAAATTGCGTCGCCATGAAATACTATGGGTTCTATGACTTCTCCTTGTAAATCGAGTATCGTTTCTATGGAAACGACTGGCTTTTCTTTTGCGATACGAGTATCTCCCTCTCGATGCACTAATCCAAGTCTACTGCATCCCTCACTCCCACTCATTGACGAATTCACACGGAAATTGCGTTGCTATGAAATACTATGGGTTCTATGACTTCTCCTTCTAAATCGAGTATCGTTTCTATGGAAACGACTGGCTTTTCTTTTGCGATACGACAATCACATTTCCGATCCACTAATCCGTCTTTACTGCATCCCTCACTAATACACATTGACGAATTCACACGGAAATTGCGTCGCCATGAAATACTATGGGTTCTATGACTTCTCCTTCTAAATCGAGTATCGTTTCTATGGAAACGACTGGCTTTTCTTTTGCGATACGACAATCACATTTCCGATCCACTAATCCGTCTTTACTGCATCCCTCACTAATACACATTGACGAATTCATACGGAAATTGCGTCGCTATGAAATACTATGGGTTTTATGACTTCTCCTTCTAAATCGAGTATTGTTTCTATGGAAACGACAGGCTTTTCTTTTGCGATACGAGTATCTCCCTCTCGATGCACCAATCCTTCTTTACTGCATCCCTCACTCCCACTCATTGACGAATTCACACGGAAATTGCGTCGCCATGAAGTACTGTGGGTTCTATGACTTCTCCTTCTAAATCGAGTAACGTTTCTATGGAAACGACAGGATTTTCTTTTGGGATACGACAATCACATTTCCGATCCACTAATCCGTCTTTACTGCATCCCTCACTAATACACATTGACGAATTCACACGGAAATTGCGTCGCCATGAAATACTATGGGTTCTATGACTTCTCCTTCTAAATCGAGTAACGTTTCTATGGAAACGACAGGATTTTCTTTTGGGATACGACAATCACATTTCCGGTCCACTAATCCGTTTTTACTGCATCCCTCACTAATACACATTGACAAATTCACACGGAAATTGCGTCGCCATGAAATACTATGGGTTCTATGACTTCTCCTTCTAAATCGAGTAACGTTTCTATGGAAACGACAGGATTTTCTTTTGCGATACGACAATCACATTTCCGATCCACTAATCCGTCTTTATTGCATCCCTCACTAATACACATTGACGAATTCACACGGAAATTGCGTCGCCATGAAATACTATGGGTTCTATGACTTCTCCTTCTAAATCGAGTAACGTTTCTATGGCAACGACAGGATTTTCTTTTGGGATACGACAATCACATTTCCGATCCACTAATCCGTCTTTACTGCATCCCTCACTAATACACATTGACGAATTCACACGGAAATTGCGTCGCCATGAAATACTATGGGTTCTATGACTTCTCCTTCTAAATCGAGTAACGTTTCTATGGAAACGACAGGATTTTCTTTTGGGATACGACAATCACATTTCCGGTCCACTAATCCGTTTTTACTGCATCCCTCACTAATACACATTGACAAATTCACACGGAAATTGCGTCGCCATGAAATACTATGGGTTCTATGACTTCTCCTTCTAAATCGAGTAACGTTTCTATGGAAACGACAGGATTTTCTTTTGCGATACGACAATCACATTTCCGATCCACTAATCCGTCTTTATTGCATCCCTCACTAATACACATTGACGAATTCACACGGAAATTGCGTCGCCATGAAATACTATGGGTTCTATGACTTCTCCTTCTAAATCGAGTAACGTTTCTATGGCAACGACAGGATTTTCTTTTGGGATACGACAATCACATTTCCGATCCACTAATCCGTCTTTACTGCATCCCTCACTAATACACATTGACGAATTCACACGGAAATTGCGTCGCCATGAAATACTATGGGTTCTAAGACTTCTCCTTCTAAATCGAGTAACGTTTCTATGGAAACGACTGGATTTCTTTTGCGATATGAGTATCTCCCTCTCGATGCACTAATCATTCTTTACTGCATCCCTCACTCCCACTCATTGACGAATTCACACGGAAATTGCGTCGCCATGAAATACTATGGGTTCTATGACTTCTCCTTCTAAATCGAGTAACGTTTCTATGGAAACGACAGGATTTTCTTTTGGGATACGACAATCACATTTCCGATCCACTAATCCGTCTTTACTGCATCCCTCACTAATACACATTGACGAATTCACACGGAAATCGCGTCGCCATGAAATACTATGGGTTCTATGACTTCTCCTTCTAAATCGAGTATCGTTTCTATGGAAACGACTGGCTTTTCTTTTGCGATACGACAATCACATTTCCGATCCACTAATCCGTCTTTACTGCATCCCTCACTAATACACATTGACGAATTCATACGGAAATTGCGTCACCATGAAATACTATGGGTTCTATGACTTCTCCTTCTAAATCGAGTAACGTTTCTATGGAAACGACAGGATTTTCTTTTGGGATACGACAATCACATTTCCGATCCACTAATCCGTCTTTACTGCATCCCTCACTAATACACATTGACGAATTCACACGGAAATTGCGTCGCCATCAAATACTATGGGTTCTATGACTTCTCCTTCTAAATCGAGTAACGTTTCTATGGAAACGTCAGGATTTTCTTTTGGGATACGACAATCACATTTCCGATCCACTAATCCGTCTTTACTGCATCCCTCACTAATACACATTGACGAATTCACACGGAAATTGCGTCGCCTCGAAATACTATGGGTACTATGACTTCTCCTTCTAAATCGAGTAACGTTTCTATGGAAACGAGAGGATTTTCTTTTGGGATACGACAATCACATTTCCGATCCACTAATCCGTCTTTACTGCATCCCTCACTAATACACATTGACGGATTCATACGGAAATTGCGTCGCCATGAAATACTATGGGTTCTTTGACTTCTCCTTCTAAATCGAGTAACGTTTCTATGGAAACGACTGGCTTTTCTTTTGCGATACGAGTATCTCCCTCTCGATGCACTAATCCTTCTTTACTGCATCCCTCACTCCCACTCATTGACGAATTCACACGGAAATTGCGTCGCCATGAAATACTATGGGTTCTATGACTTCTCCTTCTAAATCGAGTAACGTTTCTATGGAAACGACAGGATTTTCTTTTGGGATACGACAATCACATTTCCGATCCACTAATCCGTCTTTACTGCATCCCTCACTAATACACATTGACGAATTCACACCGAAATTGCGTCGCCATGAAATACTATGGGTTCTATGACTTCTCCTTCTAAATCGAGTATCGTTTCTATGGAAACGACTTGCTTTTCTTTTGCGATACGACAATCACATTTCCGATCCACTAATCCGTCTTTACTGCATCCCTCACTAATACACATTGACGAATTCATACGGAAATTGCGTCACCATGAAATACTATGGGTTCTATGACTTCTCCTTCTAAATCGAGTAACGTTTCTATGGAAACGACAGGATTTTCTTTTGGGATACGACAATCACATTTCCGATCCACTAATCCGTCTTTACTGCATCCCTCACTAATACACATTGACGAATTCATACGGAAATTGCGTCGCCATGAAATACTATGGGTTCTATGACTTCTCCTTCTAAATCGAGTAACGTTTATATGGAAACGACAGGATTTTCTTTTGGGATACGACAATCACATTTCCGATCCACTAATCCGTCTGTACTGCATCCCTCACTAATACACATTGACGAATTCACACGGAAATTGCGTCGCCATGAAATACTATGGGTTCTATGACTTCTCCTTCTAAATCGAGTATCGTTTCTATGGAAACGACTGGCTTTTCTTTTGGGATACGAGTATCTCCTTCTCGATGCACTAATCCTTCTTTACTGCATCCCTCACTCCCACTCATTGACGAATTCACACGGAAATTGCGTTGCCATGAAATACTATGGGTTCTATGACTTCTCCTTCTAAATCGAGTAACGTTTCTATGGAAACGACAGGATTTTCTTTTGGGATACGACAATCACATTTCCGATCCACTAATCCGTCTTTACTGCATCCCTCACTAATAAACATTGACGAATTCACACGGAAATTGCGTCGCTATGAATTACTATGGGTTCTATGACTTCTCCTTCAAAATCGAGTATCGTTTCTATGGAAACGACTGGCTTTTCTTTTGCGATACGACAATCACATTTCCGATCCACTAATCCGTCTTTACTGCATCCATCACTAATACACATTGACGAATTCATACGGAAATTGCGTCGCCATGAAATACTATGGGTTCTATGACTTCTCCTTCTAAATCGAGTATCGTTTCTATGGAAACGACTGGCTTTTCTTTTGCGATACGAGTATCTCCCTCTCGATGCACTAATCCTTCTTTACTGCATCCCTCACTCCCACTCATTGACGAATTCACACGGAAATTGCGTCGCTATGAAATACTATGGGTTCTATGACTTCTCCTTCTAAATCGAGTATCGTTTCTATGGAAACGACTGGCTTTTATATTGCGATACGACAATCACATTTCCGATCCACTAATCCGTCTTTACTGCATCCCTCACTAATACACATTGACGAATTCACACGGAAATTGCGTCGCCATGAAATACTATGGGTTCTATGACTTCTCCTTCTAAATCGAGTATCGTTTCTATGGAAACGACTGGCTTTTCTTTTGCGATACGAGTGTCTCCCTCTCGATGCACTAATCCTTCTTTACTGCATCCCTCACTCCCACTCATTGACGAATTCACACGGAAATTGCGTCGCTATGAAATACTATGGGTTCTATGACTTCTCCTTCTAAATCGAGTAACGTTTCTATGGAAACGACAGGATTTTCTTTTGGATTACGACAATCTCATTTCCGATCCACTAATCCGTCTTTACTGCATCCCTCACTAATACACATTGACGAATTCACACGGAAATTGCGACGCCATGAAATACTATGGGTTCTATGACTTCTCCTTCTAAATCGAGTATCGTTTCTATGGAAACGACTGGCTTTTCTTTTGCGATACGAGTATCTCCCTCTCGATGCACTAATCCTTCTTTACTGCATCCCTCACTGCCACTCATTGACGAATTCACACGGAAATTGCGTCGCCATGAAATACTATGGGTTCTATGACTTCTCCTTCTAAATCGAGTAAAGTTTCTATCGAAACGACAGGATTTTCTTTTGCGATACGACAATCACATTTCCGATCCACTAATCCGTCTTTACTGCATCTCTCACTAATACACATTGACGAATTCATACGGAAATTGCGTCGCCATGAAATACTATGGGTTCTAGGACTTCTTCTTCTAAATCGAGTAACGTCTCTATGGAAACGACTGGCTTTTCTTTTGCGATACGAGTATCTCCCTCTCGATGCACTAATCCTTCTTTACTGCATCCCTCACTCCCACTCATTGACGAATTCACACGGAAATTGCGTCGCCATGAAATACTATGGGTTCTATGACTTCTCCTTCTAAATCGAGTAACGTTTCTATGGAAACGACAGGATTTTCTTTTGCGATACGACAATCACATTTCCGATCCACTAATCCGTCTTTACTGCATTCCTCACTAATACACATTGACGAATTCACACGGAAATTGCGTCGCCATGAAATACTATGGGTTCTATGACTTCTCCTTCTAAATCGAGTAACGTTTCTATGGAAACGACAGGATTTTCTTTTGCGATACGAGTATCTCCCTCTCGATGCACTAATCCTTCTTTACTGCATCCCTCACTCCCACTCATTGACGAATTCACACGGAAATTACGTCGCCATGAAATATTATGGGTTCTATGACCTCTCCTTGTAAATCGAGTATCGTTTCTATGGAAACGACTGACTTTTGTTTTGCGATACGACAATCTCATTTCCGCTCCACTAATCCGTCTTTACTGCATCCCTCACTAATACACATTGACGAATTCATACGGAAATTGCGTCGCTATGAAATACTATGGGTTCTATGACTTCTCCTTCTAAATCGAGTATCGTTTCTATGGAAACGACTGGCTTTTCTTTTGCGGTACGAGTATCTCCCTCTCGATGCACAAATCCTTCTTTACTGCATCCCTCACTCGCACTCATTGACGAATTCACACGGAAATTGCGTCGCCATGAAATACTATGGGTTCCATGACTTCTCCTTCTAAATCGAGTAACGTTTCTATGGAAACGACAGGATTTTCTTTTGCGATACGACAATCACATTTCCGATCCACTAATCCGTCTTTACTGCATCCCTCACTAATACACATTTACGAATTCACACGGAAATTGCGCCGCCATGAAATATTATGGGTTCTACGACTTCTCCTTCTAAATCGAGTATCGTTTCTATGGAAACGACTGGCTTTTGTTTTGCGATACGACAATCTCATTTCCGCTCCACTAATCCGTCTTTACTGCATCCCTTACTAATACACATTGACGAATTCATACGGAAATTGCGTCGCTATGAAATACTATGGGTTCTATGACTTCTCCTTCTAAATCGAGTATCGTTTCTATGGAAACGACTGGCTTTTCTTTTGCGATACGAGTATCTCCCTCTCGATGCACTAATCCTTCTTTACTGCATCCCTCACTGCCACTCATTGACGAATTCACACGGAAATTGCGTCGCCATGAAATACTATGGGTTCTATGACTTCTCCTTCTAAATCGAGTAACGTTTCTATGGAAACGACAGGATTTTCTTTTGCGATACGACAATCACATTTCCGATCCACTAATCCGTCTTTACTGCATCCCTCACTAATACACATTGACGAATTCACACGGAAATTGCGCCGCCATGAAATATTATGGGTTCTACGACTTCTCCTTCTAAATCGAGTATCGTTTCTATGGAAATGACTGGCTTTTGTTTTGCGATACGACAATCTCATTTCCGATCCACTAATCCGTCTTTACTGCATCCCTCACTAATACACATTGACGAATTCATACGGAAATTGCGTCGCTATGAAATACTATGGGTTCTATGACTTCTCCTTCTAAATTGAGTATCGTTTCTATGGAAACGACTGGCTTTTCTTTTGCGATACGAGTATCTCCCTCTCGATGCACTAATCCTTCTTTACTGCATCCCTCACTGCCACTCATTGACGAATTCAGACGGAAATTGCGTCGCCATGAAATACTATGGGTGCTATGACTTCTCCTTCTAAATCGAGTAAAGTTTCTATGGGAACGACAGGATTTTCTTTTGCGATACGACAATCACATTTCCGATCCACTAATCCGTCTTTACTGCATCCCTCACTATTACACATTGACGAATTCATACGGAAATTGCGTCGCCATGAAATACTATGGGTTCTATGACTTCTCCTTCTAAATCGAGTAACGTTTCTATGGAAACGACTGGCTTTTCTTTTGCGATACGAGTATCTCCCTCTCGATGCACTAATCCTTCTTTACTGCATCCCTCACTCCCACTCATTGACGAATTCACACGGAAATTGAGTCGCCATGAAATACTATGGGTTCTATGACTTCTCCTTCTAAATCGAGTAACGTTTCTATGGAAACGACAGGATTTTCTTTTGCGATACGACAATCACATTTCCGATCCACTAATCCGTCTTTACTGCATCCCTCACTAATACACATTGACGACTGGCTTTTCTTTTGCGATACGAGTATCTCCCTCTCGATGCACTAATCCTTCTTTACTGCATCCCTCACTCCCACTCATTGACGAATTCACACGGAAATTGCGACGCCATGAAATACAATGGGTTCTATGACTTCTCCTTCTAAATCGAGTAACGTTTCTATGGAAACGACAGGATTTTCTTTTGCGATACGAGTATCTGTCTCTCGATGCACTAATCCTTCTTTACTGCATCCCTCACTCCCACTCATTGATGAATTCACACGGAAATTGCGTCGCCATGAAATATTATGGGTTCTATGACTTCTCCTTGTAAATCGAGTATCGTTTCTATGGAAACGACTGACTTTTCTTTTGCGATACGACAATCTCATTTCCGCTCCACTAATCCGTCTTTACTGCATCCCTCACTAATACACATTGACGAATTCATACGGAAATTGCGTCGCCATGAAATACTATGGGTTCTATGACTTCTCCTTCTAAATCGAGTAACGTTTCTATGGAAACGACTGGCTTTTCTTTTGCGATACGATTATCTCCCTCTCGATGCACTAATCCTTCTTTACTGCATCCCTCACTCCCACTCATTGACGAATTCACACGGAAATTGCGTCGCCATGAAATACTATGGGTTCTATGACTTCTCCTTCTAAATCGAGTAACGTTTCTATGGAAACGCAGGATTTTCTTTTGGGATACGACAATCACATTTCCGATCCACTAATCCGTCTTTACTGCATCCCTCACTAATACACATTGACGACTGGCTTTTCTTTTGCGATACGAGTATCTCCCTCTCGATGCACTAATCCATCTTTACTGCATCCCTCACTTCCACTCATTGACGAATTCACACGGAAATTGCGTCGCCATGAAATACTATGGGTTCTATGACTTCTCCTTCTAAATCGAGTAACGTTTCTATGGAAACGACAGGATTTTCTTTTGCGATACGAGTATCTCCCTCTCGATGCACTAATCCTTCTTTACTGCATCCCTCACTCCCACTCATTGACGAATTCACACGGAAATTGCGTCGCCATGAAATACTATGAGTTCTATGACTTCTCTTTCTAAATCGAGTAACGTTTCTATGGAAACGACAGGATTTTCTTTTGCGATACGAGTATCTCCCTCTCGATGCACTAATCCTTCATTACTGCATCCCTCACTCCCACTCATTGACGAATTCACACGGAAATTGCGTCGCCATGAAATACTATGGGTTCTATGACTTCTCCTTCTAAATGGAGTAACGTTTCTATGGAAACGACAGGATTTTCTTTTGGGATACGACACTCACATTTCCGATCCACTAATCCGTCTTTACTGCATCCCTCACTAATACACATCGACGAATTCACACGGAAATTGCGTCACCATGAAATGCTATGGGTTCTATGACTTCTCCTTCTAAATCGAGTAACGTTTCTATGGAAACGACTGGCTTTTCTTTTGCGATACGAGTATCTCCCTCTCGATGCACTAATCCTTCTTTACTGCATCCCTCACTCCCACTCGTTGACGAATTCACACGGAAATTGCGTCGCCATGAAATACTATCGGTTCTATGACTTCTCCTTCTAAATCGAGTAACGTTTCTATGGAAACGACAGGATTTTCTTTTGGGACACGACAATCACATTTCCGATCCACTAATCCGTCGTTACTGCATCCCTCACTAATACACATTGACGAATTCACACGGAAATTGCGTCGCCATGAAATACTATGGGTTCTATGACTTCTCCTTCTAAATCGAGTAACGTTTCTATGGAAACGCAGGATTTTCTTTTGGGATACGACAATCACATTTCCGATCCACTAATCCGTCTTTACTGCATCCCTCACTAATACACATTGACGACTGGCTTTTCTTTTGCGATACGAGTATCTCCCTCTCGATGCACTAATCCATCTTTACTGCATCCCTCACTTCCACTCATTGACGAATTCACACGGAAATTGCGTCGCCATGAAATACTATGGGTTCTATGACTTCTCCTTCTAAATCGAGTAACGTTTCTATGGAAACGACAGGATTTTCTTTTGCGATACGAGTATCTCCCTCTCGATGCACTAATCCTTCTTTACTGCATCCCTCACTCCCACTCATTGACGAATTCACACGGAAATTGCGTCGCCATGAAATACTATGAGTTCTATGACTTCTCTTTCTAAATCGAGTAACGTTTCTATGGAAACGACAGGATTTTCTTTTGCGATACGAGTATCTCCCTCTCGATGCACTAATCCTTCATTACTGCATCCCTCACTCCCACTCATTGACGAATTCACACGGAAATTGCGTCGCCATGAAATACTATGGGTTCTATGACTTCTCCTTCTAAATGGAGTAACGTTTCTATGGAAACGACAGGATTTTCTTTTGGGATACGACACTCACATTTCCGATCCACTAATCCGTCTTTACTGCATCCCTCACTAATACACATCGACGAATTCACACGGAAATTGCGTCACCATGAAATGCTATGGGTTCTATGACTTCTCCTTCTAAATCGAGTAACGTTTCTATGGAAACGACTGGCTTTTCTTTTGCGATACGAGTATCTCCCTCTCGATGCACTAATCCTTCTTTACTGCATCCCTCACTCCCACTCGTTGACGAATTCACACGGAAAGTGCGTCGCCATGAAATACTATGGGTTCTATGACTTCTCCTTCTAAATCGAGTAACGTTTCTATGGAAACGACAGGATTTTCTTTTGGGACACGACAATCACATTTCCGATCCACTAATCCGTCGTTACTGCATCCCTCACTAATACACATTGACGAATTCACACGGAAATTGCGTCGCCATGAAATACTATGGGTTCTATGACTTCTCCTTCTAAATCGAGTAACGTTTCTATGGAAACGACAGGATTTTCTTTTGCGATACGAGTATCTCCCTCTCGATGCACTAATCCTTCTTTACTGCATCCCTCACTCCCACTCATTGACGAATTCACACGGAAATTGCGTCGCCATGAAATACTATGAGTTCTATGGCTTCTCTTTCTAAATCGAGTAACGTTTCTATGGAAACGACAGGATTTTCTTTTGCGATACGAGTATCTCCCTCTCGATGCACTAATCCTTCATTACTGCATCCCTCACTCCCACTCATTGACGAATTCACACGGAAATTGCGTCGCCATGAAATACTATGTGTTCTATGACTTCTCCTTCTAAATGGAGTAACGTTTCTATGGAAACGACAGGATTTTCTTTTGGGATACGACACTCACATTTCCGATCCACTAATCCGTCTTTACTGCATCCCTCACTAATACACATCGACGAATTCACACGGAAATTGCGTCACCATGAAATACTATGGGTTCTATGACTTCTCCTTCTAAATCGAGTAACGTTTCTATGGAAACGACTGGCTTTTCTTTTGCGATACGAGTATCTCCCTCTCGATGCACAAATCCTTCTTTACTGCATCCCTCACTCCCACTCGTTGACGAATTCACACGGAAATTGCGTCGCCATGAAATACTATGGGTTCTATGACTTCTCCTTCTAAATCGAGTAACGTTGCTATCGAAACGACAGGATTTTCTTTTGGGACACGACAATCACATTTCCGATCCACTAATCCGTCGTTACTGCATCCCTCACTAATACACATTGACGAATTCACACGGAAATTGCGTCGCCATGAAATACTATGGGTTCTATGACTTCTCCTTCTAAATCGAGTAACGTTTCTATGGAAACGACAGGATTTTCTTTTGCGATACGAGTATCTCCCTCTCGATGCACTAATCCTTCTTTACTGCATCCCTCACTCCCACTCATTGACGAATTCACACGGAAATTGCGTCGCCATGAAATACTATGGGTTCTATGACTTCTCCTTCTAAATGGAGTAACGTTTCTATGGAAACGACAGGATTTTCTTTTGGGATACGACAATCACATTTCCGATCCACTAATCCACCTTTACTGCATCCCTCACTAATACACATTGACGAATTCACACGGAAATTGCGTCAGCATGAAATACTATGGGTTCTATGACTTCTCCTTCTAAATCGAGTATCGTTTCTATGGAAACGACTGGCTTTTCTTTTGCGATACGACAATCACATTTCAGATCCACTAATCCGTCTTTACTGCATCCCTCACTAATACACAATGACGAGTTCACACGGAAATTGCGTCGCCATGAAATACTATGGGTTCTATGACTTCTCCTTCTAAATCGAGTAACGTTTCTATGGAAACGACAGGATTTTCTTTTGCGATACGAGTATCTCCCTCTCGATGCACTAATCCTTCTTTACTGCATCCCTCACTCCCACTCATTGACGAATTCACACGGAAATTGCGTCGCCATGAAATACTATGGGTTCTATGACTTCTCCTTCTAAATGGCGTAACGTTTCTATGGAAACGACAGGATTTTCTTTTGGGATACGACAATCACATTTCCGATCCACTAATCCACCTTTACTGCATCCCTCACTAATACACATTGACGAATTCACACGGAAATTGCGTCAGCATGAAATACTATGGGTTCTATGACTTCTCCTTCTAAATCGAGTATCGTTTCT
Source organism: Schistocerca piceifrons (assembly GCF_021461385.2). Taxonomy (NCBI): domain Eukaryota; kingdom Metazoa; phylum Arthropoda; class Insecta; order Orthoptera; family Acrididae; genus Schistocerca; species Schistocerca piceifrons. Next base: position 1,667,286 of record NW_025727551.1, read on the forward strand.
ATGGAAAAGACTGGCTTTTCTTTTGCGATACGAGTATCTCCCTCTCGATGCACTAATCCTTCTTTACTGCATCCCTCACTCCCACTCATTGACGAATTCACACGGAAATTGCGTCGCCATGAAATACTATGGGTTCTATGACTTCTCCTTCTAAATCGAGTAACGTTTCTATGGAAACGACAGGAGTTTCTTTTGGGATACGACAATCACATTTCCGATCCACTAATCCGTCTTTACTGCATCCCTCATTAATACACATTGACGAATTCACACGGAAATTGCGTCGCCATGAAATACTATGGGTTCTATGACTTCTCCTTCTAAATCGAGTATCGTTTCTATGGAAACGACTGGCTTTTCTTTTGCGATACGAGTATCTCCCTGTCGATGCACAAATCCTTCTTTACTGCATCCCTCACTCCCACACATTGACGAATTCACACGGAAATTGCGTCGCTATGAAATACTATGGGTTCTATGACTTCTCCTTCTAAATCGAGTAACGTTTCTATGGAAACGACAGGATTTTCTTTTGGGATACGACAATCACATTTCCGATCCACTAATCCGTCTTTACTGCATCCCTCACTAATACGCATTGACGAATTCACACGGAAATTGCGTCGCCATGAAATACTATGGGTTCTATGACTTCTCCTTCTAAATCGAGTAACGTTTCTATGGAAACGACAGGATTTTCTTTTGGGATACGACAATCACATTTCCGATCCACTAATCCGTCTTTTCTGCATCCCTCACTAATACACATTGACGAATTCATACGGAAATTGCGTCGCTATGAAAGACTATGGGTTCTATGACTTCTCCTTCTAAATCGAGTATCGTTTCTATGGAAACGACTGGCTTTTCTTTTGCGATACGACAATCACATTTCCGATCCACTAATCCGTCTTTACTGCATCCCTCACTAATACACATTGACGAATTCATACGGAAATTGCGTAGGTATGAAATACTATGGGTTCTATGACTTCTCCTTCTAAATCGAGTATCGTTTCTATGGAAACGACTGGCTTATCTTTTGCGATACGACAATCACATTTCCGATCCACTAATCCGTCCTTACTGCATCCCTCACTAATACACATTGACGCATTCATACAGAAATTGCGTCGCTATGAAATACTATGGGTTCTATGAATTCTCCTTCTAAATCGAGTATCGTTTCTATGGAAACGACTGGCTTTTTTTTGCGATACGAGTATCTCCCTCTCGATGCACTAATCCTTCTTTGCTGCATCCCTCACTCCCACTCATTGACGAATTCACACGGAAATTGCGTCGCCATGAAATACTATGGGTTCAATGACTTCTCCTTCTAAATCGAGTATCGTTTCTATGGAAACGACTGGCTTTTCTTTTGCGATACGACAATCACATTTCCGATCCACTAATCCGTCTTTACTGCATCCCTCACTAATACACATTAACGAATTCACACGGAAATTGCGTCGCCATGAAATACTATGGGTTCTAAGACTTCTCCTTCTAAATCGAGTATCGTTCCTATGGAAACGACTGACTTTTCTTTTGCGATACGAGTATCTCCCTCTCGATGCACTAATCCTTTTTTACTGCATCCCTCACTCCCACTCATTGACGAATTCACACGGAAATTGCGTAGCCATGAAAGACTATGGGTTCTATGACTTCTCCTTCTAAATCGAGTAACGTTTCTATGGATAAAGACAGGATTTTCATTTGCGATACGACAATCATATTTCCGATCCACTAATCCGTCTTTACTGCATCCCTCACTAATACACATTGACGAATTCATACGGAAATTGCGTCGCCATGAAATACTATGAGTTCTATGACTTCTCCTTCTAAATCGAGTAACGTTTCTATGGAAACGACTGGCTTTTCTTTTGCGATACGAGTATCTCCCTCTCGATGCACTAATCCTTCTTTACTGCATCCCTCACTCCCAGTCGTTGACGAATTCACACGGAAATTGCGTCGCCATGAAATACTATGGGTTCTATGACTTCTCCTTCTAAATCGAGAAACGTTTCTATGGAAACGACTGGCTTTTCTTTTGCGATACGAGTATCTCCCTCTCGATGCACGAATCCTTCTTTACTGCATCCCTCACTCCCACTCATTGACGAATTCACACGGAAATTGCGTCGCCATGAAATACGATGGGTTCTATGACTTCTCCTTCTAAATCGAGTAACGTTTCTATGGAAACGACTGGCTTTTCATTTGCGATACGAGTATCTCCCTCTCGATGCACTAATCCTTCTTTACTGCATCCCTCACTCCCACTCATTGACGAATTCACACGGAAATTGCGTCGCCATGAAATACTATGGGTTCTGTGACTTCTCCTTCTAAATCGAGTAACGTTTCTATGGAAAAAGACAGGATTTTCTTTTGCGATTCGACAATCACATTTCCGATCCACTAATCCGACTTTACTGCATCCCTCACTAATACACATTGACGAATTCATACGGAAATTGCGTCGCCATGAAATACTATGGGTTCTATGACTTCTCCTTCTAAATCGAGTAACGTTTCTATGGAAACGACTGGCTTTTCTTTTGCGATACGAATATCTCCCTCTCGATGCACTAATCCATCTTTACTGCATCCCTCACTCCCACTCATTGACGAATTCACACGGAAATTGCGTCGCCATGAAATACTATGGGTTCTATGACTTCTCCTTCTAAATCGAGTAACGTTTCTATGGTAAAAGACAGGATTTTCTTTTGCGATACGACAATCACATTTCCGATCCACTAATCCGTCTTTACTGCATCCCTCACTAATACACATTGACGAATTCACACGGGAATTGCGTCGCCATGAAATACTATGTGGTCTATGACATCTATTTCTAAATCGAGTAACGTTTCTATGGAAAAAGTCAGGATTTTCTTTTGCGATACGACAATCACATTTCCAATCCACTAATCCGTCTTTACTGCATCCCTCACTAATACACATTAACGAATTCACACGGAAATTGCGTCGCCATGAAATACTATGTGTCCTATGACTTCTCCGTCTAAATCGAGTAACGTTTCTATGGAAACGACAGGATTTTCTTTTGGGATACGACAATCACATTTCCGATCCACTAATCCGTCTTTACTGCATCCCTCACTAACACACATTGACGAATTCACACGGAAATTGCGTCGCCATGAAATGCTATGGGTTCTATGACTTCTCCTTCTAAATCGAGTGTCGTTTCTATGGAAACGACTGGCTTTTCTTTTGCGATACGACAATCACATTTCCGATCCACTAATCCGTCTTTACTGCATCCCTCACTAATACACATTGACGAATTCATACGGAAATTGCGTAGGTATGAAATACTATGGGTTCTATGACTTCTCCTTCTAAATCGAGTATCGTTTCTATGGAAACGACTGGCTTTTCTTTTGCGATACGACCTTCACATTTCCGATCCACTAATCCGTCTTTACTGCATCCCTCACTAATACACATTGACGCATTCATACAGAAATTGCGTCGCTATGAAATACTATGGGTTCTATGACTTCTCCTTCTAAATCGAGTATCGTTTCTATGGAAACGACTGGCTTTTTTTTGCGATACGAGTATCTCCCTCTCGATGCACTAATCCTTCTTTGCTGCATCCCTCACTCCCACTCATTGACGAATTCACACGGAAATTGCGTCGCCATGAAATACTATGGGTTCTATGACTTCTCCTTCTAAATCGAGTATCGTTTCTATGGAAACGACTGGCTTTTCTTTTGCGATACGACAATCACATTTCCGATCCACTAATCCGTCTTTACTGCATCCCTCACTAATACACATTAACGAATTCACACGGAAATTGCGTCGCCTTGAAATACTATGGGTTCTAAGACTTCTCCTTCTAAATCGAGTATCGTTTCTATGGAAACGACTGGCTTTTCTTTTGCGATACGACAATCACATTTCCGATCCACTAATCCGTCTTTACTGCATCAGTCACTAATACACGTTGATGAATTCATACGGAAATTTCGTCGCTATGAAATACTATGGGTTCTATGACTTCTCCTTCTCAATCGAGTATCGTTTCTATGGAAACGACTGGCTTTTCTTTTGCGATACGACAATCACATTTCCGATCCACTAATCCGTCTTTACTGCATCCCTCACTAATACACATTGACGAATTCATACGGAAATTGCGTCGCTATGAAATACTATGGGTTATATGACTTCTCCTTCTAAATCGAGTATCGTTCCTATGGAAACGACTGGCTTTTCTTTTGCGATACGAGTATCTCCCTCTCGATGCACTAATCCTTCTTTACTGCATCCCTCACTCCCACTCATTGACGAATTCACACGGAAATTGCGTAGCCATGAAATACTATGGGTTCTATGACTTCTCCTTCTAAATCGAGTAACGTTTCTATGGATAAAGACAGGATTTTCATTTGCGATACGACAATCACATTTCCGATCCACTAATCCGTCTTTACTGCATCCCTCACTAATACACATTGACGAATTCATACGGAAATTGCGTCGCCATGAAATACTATGAGTTCTATGACTTCTCCTTCTAAATCGAGTAACGTTTCTATGGAAACGACTGGCTTTTCTTTTGCGATACGAGTATCTCCCTCTCGATGCACTAATCCTTCTTTACTGCATCCCTCACTCCCACTTGTTGACGAATTCACACGGAAATTGCGTCGCCATGAAATACTATGGGTTCTATGACTTCTCCTTCTAAATCGAGAAACGTTTCTATGGAAACGACTGGCTTTTCTTTTGCGATACGAGTATCTCCCTCTCGATGCACGAATCCTTCTTTACTGCATCCCTCACTCCCACTCATTGACGAATTCACACGGAAATTGCGTCGCCATGAAATACTATGGGTTCTATGACTTCTCCTTCTAAATCGAGTAACGTTTCTATGGAAACGACTGGCTTTTCATTTGCGATACGAGTATCTCCCTCTCGATGCACTAATCCTTCTTTACTGCATCCCTCACTCCCACTCATTGACGAATTCACACGGAAATTGCGTCGCCATGAAATACTATGGGTTCTGTGACTTCTCCTTCTAAATCGAGTAACGTTTCTATGGAAAAAGACAGGATTTTCTTTTGCGATTCGACAATCACATTTCCGATCCACTAATCCGTCTTTACTGCATCCCTCACTAATACACATTGACGAATTCATACGGAAATTGCGTCGCCACGAAATACTATGGGTTCAATGACTTCTCCTTCTAAATCGAGTAACGTTTCTATGGAAACGACTGGCTTTTCTTTTGCGATACGAGTATCTCCCTCTCGATGCACTAATCCATCTTTACTGCATCCCTCACTCCCACTCATTGACGAATTCACACGGAAATTGCGTCGCCATGAAATACTATGGGTTCTATGACTATTCCTTCTAAATCGAGTAACGTTTCTATGGAAAAAGACAGGATTTTCTTTTGCGATACGACAATCACATTTCCGATCCACTAATCCGTCTTTACTGCATCCCTCACTAATACACATTGACGAATTCACACGGAAATTGCGTCGCCATGAAATACTATGGGTTCTATGACTTCTCCTTCTAAATCGAGTAACGTTTCTATGGAAAAAGATAGGATTTTCTTTTGCGATACGACAATCACATTTCCGATCCACTAATCCGTCTTTACTGCATCCCTCACTAATACACATTGACGATTTCATACGGAAATTGCGTCGCCATGAAATACTATGGGTTCTATGACTTCTCCTTCTAAATCGAGTAACGTTTCTATGGAAACGACTGGCTTTTCTTTTGCGATACGAGTATCTCCCTCTCGATGCACTAATCCTTCTTTACTGCATCCCTCACTCCCACTCATTGACGAATTCACACGGAAATTGCGTCGCCATGATATACTATGGGTTCTATGACTTCACCTTCTAAATCGAGTAACGTTTCTATGGAAACGACAGGATTTTCTTTTGGGATACGACAATCACATTTCCGATCCACTGATCCGTCTTTACTGCATCTCTCACTAATACATATTGACGAATTCACACGGAAATTGCGTCGCCATGAAATACTATGGGTTCTAAGACTTCTCCTTCTAAATCGAGTAACGTTTCTATGGAAACGACAGGATATTCTTTTGGGATACGACAATCACATTTCCGATCCACTAATCCGTCTTTACTGCATCCCTCACTAATGCACATTGACGAATTCACACGGAAGTTGCGCCGCCATGAAATACTATGGGTTCTGTGACTTCTCCTTCTAAATCGAGTAACGTTTCCATGGAAACGACAGGATTTTCTTATGGGATACGACAATCACATTTCCGATCCACTAATCAGTCGTTACTGCATCCCTCACTAATACACATTGATGAATTCACACGGAAATTGCGTCGCCATGAAATACTATGGGTTCTATGACTTCTCCTTCTAAATCGAGTAACGTTTCTATGGAAACGACAGGATTTTCTTTTGGGATACGACAATCACATTTCCGATCCACTAATCCGCCTTTACTGCATCCCTCACTAATACACATTGACGAATTCACACGGAAATTGCGTCGCCATGAAATACTATGGGTTCTCTGACTTCTCCTTCTAAATCGAGTATCGTTTCTATGGAAATGACTGGCTTTTCTTTTGCGATACGACAATCACATTTCCGATCCACTAATCCGTCTTTACTGCATCCCTCACTAATACACATTGACGAATTCACACGGAAATTGCGTCGCCATGAAATACTATGGGTTCTATGACTTCTCCTTCTAAATCGAGTATCGTTTCTATGGAAACGACAGGATTTTCTTTTGGGATACGACAATCACATTTCCGATCCACTAATCCGTCTTTACTGCATCCCTCACTAATACACATTGACGAATTCACACGGAAATTGCGTCGCCATGAAATACTATGGGTTCTATGACTTCTCCTTCTAAATCGAGTAACGTTTCTATGGAGACGACAGGATTTTCCTTTGGGATACGACAATCACATTTCCGATCCACTAATCCGTCTTTACTGCATCCCTCACTAATACACATTGACGAATTCACACGGAAATTGCGTCGCCATGAAATACTATGGGTTCTATGACTTCTCCTTCTAAATCGAGTATCGTTTCTATGGAAACGACAGGATTTTCTTTTGGGATACGACAATCACATTTCCGATCCACTAATTCGTCTTTACTGCATCCCTCACTAATGCACTTTGACGAATTCACACGGAAATTGCGTCGCTATGAAATACTATGGGTTCTAAGACTTCTCCTTCTAAATTGAGTATCGTTTCTATGGAAACGAATGGCTTTTCTTTTGCGATACGAGTATCTCCCTCTCGATGCACTAATCCTTCTTTACTGCATCCCTCACTCCCACTCATTGACGAATTCGCACGGAAATTGCGTCGCTATGAAATTCTATGGGTTCTATGACTTCTCCTTCTAATTCGAGTAACGTTTCTATGGAAACGACAGGATTTTCTTTTGGGATACGACAATCACATTTCCGATCCACTAATCTGTCTTTACTGCATCCCTCACTAATACACATTGACGAATTCACACGGAAATTGCGTCGCCATGAAATACTATGGGTTCTATGACTTCTCCTTCTAAATCGAGTATCGTTTCTATGGAAACGACTGGCTTTTCTTTTGCGATACGACAATCACATTTCCGATCCACTAATCCGACTTTACTGCATCCCTCACTAATACACATTGACGAATTCGTACGGAAATTGCGTCGCTACGAAATACTATGGGTTCTACGACTTCTCCTTCTAAATCGAGTATCGTTTCTATGGAAACGACTGGCTTTTCTTTTGCGATACGAGTATCTCCCTCTCGATGCACTAATCCTTCTTTACTGCATCCCTCACTCCCACTCATTGACGAATTCACACGGAAATCGCGTCGCCATGAAATACTATATGTTCTATGACTTCTCCTTCTAAATCGAGTAACGTTTCTATGGAATCGACAGGATTTTCTTTTGCGATACGACAATCACAATTCCGATCCACTAATCCGTCTTTACTGCATCCCTCACTAATATACATTGACGAATTCATACGGAAATTGCGTCGCCATGAAATACTATGGGTTCTATGACTTCTCCTTCTAAATCGAGTATCGTTTCTATGGAAACGACTGGCTTTTCTTTTGCGATACGAGTATCTCCCTCTCGATGCACTAATCCTTCTTTACTGCATCCCTCACTCCCACTCATTGACGAATTCACACGGAAATTGCGTCGCCATGAAATACTATGGGTTCTATGACTTCTAGTTCTAAATCGAGTAACGTTTCTATGGAAACGACAGGATTTTCTTTTGGGATACGACAATCACATTTCCGATCCACTAATCCGTTTTTTACTGCGTCCTTCACTAATACACATTGACGAATTCATACGGAAATTGCGTCGCCATGAAATACTATGGGTTCTATGACTTCTCCTTCTAAATCGAGTAACGTTTCTATGGAAACGACAGGATTTTGTTTTGGGATACGACAATCACATTTCCGATCCACTAATCCGTCTTTACTGCATCCCTCACTGATACACATTGACGAATTCACACGCAAATTTCGTCGCCATGAAATACTATGGGTTCTATGACTTCTCCCTCTAAATCGAGTATCGTTTCTATGGAAACGACATGCTTTTCTTTTGCGATACGAGTATCTCCCTCTCGATGCACTAATCCTTCTTTACTGCATCCCTCACTCCCACTCATTGACGAATTCACACGGAAATTGCGTCGCCATGAAATACTATGGGTTCTATGACTTCTCCTTCTAAATCGAGTAACGTTTCTATGGAAACGACAGGATTTTCTTTTGGGATACGACAATCACATTTCCGATCCACTAATCCGTCTTTACTGCATCCCTCACTAATACACATTGACGAATTCACACGGAAATTGCGTCGCCATGAAATACTATGGGTTCTATGACTTCTCCTTCTAAATCGAGTATCGTTTCTATGGAAACGACAGGATTTTCTTTTGGGATACGACAATCACATTTCCGTTCCACTAATCCGTCTTTACTGCATCCCTCACTAATACACATTGACGAATTCACACGGAAATTGCGTCGCCATGAAATACTATGGGTTTTATGACTTCTCCTTCTAAATCGAGTATCGTTTCTATGGAAACGACTGGCTTTTCTTTTGCGATACGAGTATCTCCCTCTCGATGCACTAATCCTTATTTACTGCATCCCTCACTCCCACTCATTGGCGAATTCACACGGAAATTGCGTCGCTATGAAATACTATGGGTTCTATGACTTCTCCTTCTAAATCGAGTATCGTTTTTATGGTAACGACTGGCTTTTATATTGCGATACGACAATCACATTTCCGATCCACTAATCCGTCTTTACTGCATCCCTCACTAATACACATTGACGAATTCACACGGAAATTGCGTCGCCATGAAATACTATGGGTTCTATGACTTCTCCTTCTAAATCGAGTATAGTTTCTATGGAAACGACTGGCTTTTCTTTTGCGATACGAGTATCTGGCTCTCGATGCACTAATCCTTCTTTACTGCATCCCTCACTCCCACTCATTGACGAATTCACACGGAAATTGCGTCGCTATGAAATACTATGGGTTCTATGACTTCTCCTTCTAAATCGAGTAACGTTTCTATGGAAACGACAGGATTTTCTTTTGGGATACGACAGTCACATTTCCGATCCACTAATCCGTGTTTACTGCATCCCTCACTAATATACATTGACGAATTCACACGGAAATTGCGTCGCCATGAAATACTAGGGGTTCTATGACTTCTCCTTCTAAATCGAGTTTCGTTTCTATGGAAACGACTGGCTTTTCTTTTGCGATACGACAATCACATTTCCGATCCACTAATCCGTCTTTACTGCATCCCTCACTAATACACATTGGCGAATTCATACGGAAATTGCGTCGCTATGAAATACTATGGGTTCTATGACTTCTCCTTCTAAATCGAGTATCGTTTCTATGGAAACGACTGGCTTTTCTTTTACGATACGAGTATCTCCCTCTCGATGCACTAATCCTTCTTTACTGCATCCCTCACTCCCACTCATTGACGAATTCACACGGAAATTGCGTCGCCATGAAATACTATGGGTTCTATGACTTCTCCTTCTAAATGGAGTAACGTTTCTATGAAAACGACAGGATTTTCTTTTGCGATACGACAATCGCATTTCCGATCCACTAATCCGTCTTTACTGCATCCCTCACTAATACACATTGACGAATTCACACGGAAATTGCGTCGCCATGAAACACTGTGGGTTCTATGACTTCTCCTTCTAAATCGAGTAACGTTTCTATGGAAACGACAGGATTTTCTTTTGGGATACGACAATCACATTTCCGATCCACCAATCCGTCTTTACTGCATCCCTCACTAATACACATTGACGAATTCACACGGAAATTGCGTCGCCATGAAATACTATGGTTTCTATGACTTCTCCTTCTAAATCGAGTAACGTTTCTATGGAAACGACAGGATTTTCTTTTGGGATACGACAATCACGTTTCCGATACACTAATCCGTCTTTACTGCATCCCTCACTAATACACATTGATGAATTCACACGGAAATTGCGTCGCCATGAAATACTATGGGTTCTATGACTTCTCCTTCTAAATCGAGTATCGTTTCTATGGAAACGACAGGATTTTCTTTTGGGATACGACAATCACATTTCCGATCCACTAATCAGTCTTTACTGCATCCTTCACTTATACACATTGACGAATTCACACGGAAATTGCGTCGCCATGAAATACAATGGGTTCTATGACTTCTCCTTCTAAATCGAGTAACGTTTCTATGGAAACGACAGGATTTTCTTTTGGGATACGACAATCACATTTCCGATCCACTAATCCGTCTTTACTGCATCCCTCACTAATACACATTGACGAATTCACACGGAAATTGCGTCGCTATGAAATACTATGGGTACTATGACTTCTCCTTCTAAATCGAGTATCGTTTCTATGGAAACGACTGGCTTTTCTTTAGCGATACGACAATCACATTTCCGATCCACTAATCCGTCTTTTCTGCATCCCTCACTAATACACATTGACGGATTCACACTGAAATTGCGTCGCCATGAAATACTATGGGTTCTATGACTTCTCCTTCTAAATCGAGTATCGTTTCTATGGAAACGACTGGCTTGCCTTTTGCGATACGACAATCACATTTCCGATCCACTAATCCGTCTTTACTGCATCCCTCACTAATACACATTGACGAATTCACACGGAAATTGCGTCGCTATGAAATACTATGGGTTCTTTGACTTCTCCTTCTAAATTGAGTATCGTTTCTATGGAAACGACTGGCTTTTCTTTTGCGATTAGAGTATCTCCCTCTTGATGCACTAATCCTTCTTTACTGCATCCCTCACTCCCACTCATTGACGAATTCACACGGAAATTGCGTCGCTATGAAATACTATGGGTTCTATGACTTCTCCTTCTAAATCGAGTAACGTTTCTATGGAAACGACAGGATTTTCTTTTGGGATACGACAATCACATTTCCGATCCACTAATCTGTCTTTACTGCATCCCCCACTAATACACATTGACGAATTCACACGGAAATTGCGTCGCCATGAAATACTATGGGTTCTATGACTTCTCCTTCTAAATCGAGTATCGTTTCTATGGAAACGACTGGCTTTTCTTTTGCGATACGACAATCACATTTCCGATCCACTAATCCGACTTTACTGCATCCCTCACTAATACACATTGACGAATTCATACGGAAATTGCGTCGCTATGAAATACTATGGGTTCTATGACTTCTCCTTCTAAATCGAGTATCGTTTCTATGGAAACGACTCGCTTTTCTTTTGCGATACGAGTATCTCCCTCTCGATGCACTAATCCTTCTTTACTGCATCCCTCACTCCCACTCATTGACGAATTCACACGGAAATCGCGTCGCCATGAAATACTACATGTTCTATGACTTCTCCTTCTAAATCGAGTAACGTTTCTATGGAATCGACAGGATTTTCTTTTGCGATACGACAATCACATTTCCGATCCACTAATCCGTCTTTACTGCATCCCTCACTAATACACATTGACGAATTCATACGGAAATTGCGTCGCCATGATATACTATGGGTTCTATGACTTCTCCTTCTAAATCGAGTATCGTTTCTATGGAAACGACTGGCTTTTCTTTTGCGATACGAGTATCTCCCTCTCGATGCACTAATCCTTCTTTACTGCATCCCTCACTCCCACTCATTGACGAATTCACACGGAAATTGCGTCGCCATGAAATACTATGGGTTCTACGACTTCTCCTTCTAAATCGAGTAACGTTTCTATGGAAACGACAGGATTTTCTTTTGGGATACGACAATCACATTTCCGATCCACTAATCCGTCTTTACTGCATCCCTCACTAATACACATTGACGAATTCACACGGTGATTGCGTCGCCATGAAATACTATGGGTTCTATGACTTCTCCTTCTAAATCGAGTATCGTTTCTATGGAAACGACAGGATTTTCTTTTGGGATACGACAATCACATTTCCGATCCACTAATCCGTCTTCACTGCATCCTTCACTAATACACATTGACGAATTCATACGGAAATTTCGTCGCCATGAAATACTATGGGTTCTATGACTTCTCCTTCTAAATCGAGTAACGTTTCTATGGAAACGACAGGATTTTCTTTTGGGATACGACAATCACATTTCCGATCCACTAATCCGTCTTTACTGCATCCCTCACTGATACACATTGACGAATTCACACGGAAATTGCGTCGCCATGAAATACTATGGGTTCTGTTACTTCTCCCTCTAAATCGAGTATCGTTTCTATGGAAACGACTGGCTTTTCTTTCGCGATACGAGTATCTCCCTCTCGATGCACTAATCCTTCTTTACTACATCCCTCACTCCCACTCATTGACGAATGCACACGGAAATTGCGTCGCCATGAAATACTATGGGTTCTATGACTTCTCCTTCTAAATCGAGTAACGTTTCTATGGAAACGACAGGATTTTCTTTTGGGATACGACAATCACATTTCCGATCCACTAATCCGTCTTTACTGCATCCCTCACTAATACACAATGACGAATTCACACGGAGATTGCGTCGCCATGAAATACTATGGGTTCTATGACTTCTCCTTCTAAATCGAGTAACGTTTCTATGGAAACGACAGGGTTTTCTTTTGGGATACGACAATCACATTTCCGATCCACTAATCCGTCTTTACTGCATCCCTCACTAACACACATTGACGAATTCACACGGAAATTGCGTCGCCATGAAATACTATGGGTTCTATGACTTCTCCTTCTAAATCGAGTATCGTTTCTATGGAAACGACAGGATTTTCTTTTGGGATACGACAATCACATTTCCGATCCACTAATCCGTCTTTACTGCATCCCTCACTAATACACATTGACGAATTCACACGGAAATTGCGTCGCCATGAAATACTATGGGTTCTATGACTTCTCCTTCTAAATCGAGTATCGTTTCTATGGAAACGACTGGCTTTTCTTTTGCGATACGAGTATCTCCCTCTCGATGCACTAATCCTTCTTTACTGCATCCCTCACTCCCACTCATTGGCGAATTCACACGGAAATTGCGTCGCTATGAAATACTATGGGTTCTATGACTTCTCCTTCTAAATCGAGTATCGTTTTTATGGAAACGACTGGCTTTTATATTGCGATACGACAATCACATTTCCGATCCACTAATCCGTCTTTACTGCATCCCTCACTAATACACATTGACGAATTCACACGGAAATTGCGTCGCCATGAAATACTATGGGTTCTATGACTTCTCCTTCTAAATCGAGTATCGTTTCTATGGAAACGACTGGCTTTTCTTTTGCGATACGAGTATCTGGCTCTCGATGCACTAATCCTTCTTTACTGCATCACTCACTCCCACTCATTGACGAATTCACACGGAAATTTCGTCGCTATTAAATACTATGTGTTCTATGACTTCTCCTTCTAAATCGAGTAACGTTTCTATGGAAACGAGAGGATTTTCTTTTGGGATACGACAATCACATTTCCGATCCACTAATCCGTGTTTACTGCATCCCTCACTAATACACATTGACGAATTCACACGGAAATTGCGTCGCCATGAAATACTATGGGTTCTATGACTTCTCCTTCTAAATCGAGTATCGCTTCTATGGAAACGACTGGCTTTTCTTTTGCGATACGACAATCACATTTCCGATCCACTAATCCGTCTTTACTGCATCCCTCACTAATACACATTGGCGAATTCATACGGAAATTGCGTCGCTATGAAATACTATGGGATCTATGACTTCTCCTTCTAAATCGAGTATCGTTTCTATGGAAACGACTGGCTTTTCTTTTCCGATACAAGTATCTCCCTCTCGATGCACTAATACTTCTTTACTGCATCCCTCACTCCCACTCATTGACGAATTCACACGGAAATTGCGTCGCCATGAAATACTATGGGTTCTATGACTTCTCCTTCTAAATGGAGTAACGTTTCTATGGAAACGACAGGATTTTCTTTTGCGATACGACAAACACATTTCCGATCCACTAATCCGTCTTTACTGCATCCCTCACTAATACACATTGACGAATTCACACGGAAATTGCGTCACCATAAAATCCTATGGGTTCTATAACTTCTCCTTCTAAATCGAGTATCGTTTCTATGGAAACGACTGGCTTTTCTTGTGCGATACGAGTATATCCCTCTCGATGCACTAATCCTTCTTTACTGCATCCCTCACTCCCACTCATTGACGAATTCACATGGAAATTGCGTCGCCATGAAATACTATGGGTTCTATGACTTCTCCTTCTAAATCGAGTAACGTTTCTATGGAAACGACAGGATTTTCTTTTGGGATACGACAATCACATTTCCGATCCACTAATCCGTCTTTACTGCATCCTTCACTAATACACATTGATGAATTCACACGGAAATTGCGTCGCCATGAAATACTATGGGTTCTGTGACTTCTCCTTCTAAATCGAGTATCGTTTCTATGGAAACGACTGGCTTTTCTTTTGGGATACGACAATCACATTTCCGATCCACTAATCAGTCTTTACTGCATCCCTCACTGATACACATTGACGAATCCACACGGAAATTGCGTCGCCATGAAATACTATGGGTTCTATGACTTCTCCTTCTAAATCGAGTATCGTTTCTATGGAAACGACTGGCTTTTCCTTTGCGATACGAGTATCTCCCTCTCGATGCACTAATCCTTCTTTACTGCATCCCTCACTCCCACTCATTGACGAATTCACACGGAAATTGCGTCGCCATGAAATACTATGGGTTCTATGACTTCTCCTTCTAAATCGAGTAACGTTTCTATGGAAACGACAGGATTTTCTTTTGGGATACGACAATCACATTTCCGATCCACTAATCCGTCTTTACTGCATCCCTCACTAATACACATTGACGAATTCACACGGAAATTGCGTCGCCATGAAATACTATGTGTTCTATGACTTCTCCTTTTAAATCGAGTATCGTTTCTATGGAAACGACTGGCTTTTCTTTTGCGATACGAGTATCTCCCTCTCGATGCACTAATCCTTCCTTACTGCATCCCTCACTCCCACTCATTGACGAATTCACACGGAAATTGCGTCGACATGAAATACTATGGGTTCTATGACTTCTCCTTCAAAATCGAGTAACGTTTCTATGGAAACGACAGGATTTTCTTTTGGGATACGACAATCACATTTCCGATCCACTAATCCGTCTTTACTGCATCCCTCACTAATACACATTGAAGAATTCACACGGAAATTGCGCCGCCATGAAATACTATGGGTTCTATGACTTCTCCTTCTAAATCGAGTATCGTTTCTATGGAAACGACTGGCTTTTCTTTTGCGATACGACAATCACATTTCCGATCCACTAATCCGTCTTTACTGCATCACTCACTAATACACATTGACAAATTCACACGGAAATTGCGTCGCCATGTAATACTATGGGTTCTATGACTTCTCCTTCTAAATCGAGTATCGTTTCTATGGAAACGACTGGCTTTTCTTTTGCGATACGAGTATCTCTCTCTCTCGATGCACTAATCCTTCTTTACTGCATCCCTCACTCCCACTCATTGACGAATTCACACGGAAATTGCGTCGCCATGAAATACTATGGGTTCTATGACTTCTCCTTCTAAATCGAGTAACGTTTCTATGGAAACGACAGGATTTTCTTTTGCGATACGACAATCACATTTCCGATCCACTAATCCGTCTTTACTGCATCCCTCACTAATACACATTGACGAATTCACACGGAAATTGCGTCGCCATGAAATACTATGGGTTCTATGACTTCTCCTTCTAAATCGAGTATCGTTTCTATGGAAACGACTGGCTTTCCTTTTGCGATACAAGTATCTCCCTCTCGATGCACTAATCTTTCTTTACTGCATCCCTCACTCCCACTCATTGACGAACTCACACGGAAATTGCGTCGCCATGAAATACTATGGGTTCTATGACTTCTCCTTCTAAATCGAGTATCGTTTCTATGGAAACGACAGGATATCTTTTGGGATACGACAATCACATTTCCGATCCACTAATCCGTCTTTACTGCATCCCTCACTAATACACATTGACGAATTCACACGGAAATTGCGTCGCCATGAAATACTATGGGTTCTATGACTTCTCCTTCTAAATCGAGTATCGTTTCTATGGAAACGACTGGCTTTTCTTTTGCGATACGAGTATCTCCCTCTCGATGCACTAATCCTTCTTTACTGCATCCCTCACTCCCACTCATTGACGAATTCACACGGAAATTGCGTCGCCATGAAATACTATGGGTTCTATGACTTCTCCTTCTAAATCGAGTATCGTTTCTATGGAAACGACAGGATTTTCTTTTGGGATACCACAATCACATTTCCGATCGACTAATCCGTCTTTACTGCATCCCTCACTAATACACATTGACGAATTCACACGGAAATTGCGTCGCCATGAAATACTATGGGTTCTATGACTTCTCCTTCTAAATCGAGTATCGTTTCTATGGAAACGACTGGCTTTTCTTTTGCGATACGACAATCACATTTCCGATCCACTAATCCGTCTTTACTGCATCCCTCACTAATACACATTGACGAATACACACGGAAATTGCGTCGCCATGAAATACTATGGGTTCTATGACATCTCCTTCTAAATCGAGTATCGTTTCTATGGAAACGACAGGATTTTCTTTTGCGATACGACAATCACATTTCCGATCCACTAATCCGTCTTTACTGCATCCCTCACTAATACACATTGACGAGTTCACACGGAAATTGCGTCGCCATGAAATACTATGGGTTCTATGACTTCTCCTTCTAAATCGAGTATCGTTTCTATGGAAACGACTGGCTTTTCTTTTGCGATACGAGTATCTCCCTCTCGATGCACTAATCCTTCTTTACTGCATCCCTCACTCCCACTCATTGGCGAATTCACACGGAAATTGCGTCGCTATGAAATACTATGGGTTCTATGACTTCTCCTTCTAAATCGAGTATCGTTTTTATGGAAACGACTGGCTTTTATATTGCGATACGACAATCACATTTCCGATCCACTAATCCGTCTTTACTGCATCCCTCACTAATACACATTGACGAATTCACACGGAAATTGCGTCGCCATGAAATACTATGGGTTCTATGACTTCTCCTTCTAAATCGAGTATCGTTTCTATGGAAACGACTGGCTTTTCTTTTGCGATACGAGTATCTGGCTCTCGATGCACTAATCCTTCTTTACTGCATCACTCACTCCCACTCATTGACGAATTCACACGGAAATTGCGTCGCTATTAAATACTATGTGTTCTATGACTTCTCCTTCTAAATCGAGTAACGTTTCTATGGAAACGACAGGATTTTCTTTTGGGATACGACAATCACATTTCCGATCCACTAATCCGTGTTTACTGCATCCCTCACTAATACACATTGACGAATTCACACGGAAATTGCGTCGCCATGAAATACTATGGGTTCTATGACTTCTCCTTCTAAATCGAGTATCGTTTCTATGGAAACGACTGGCTTTTCTTTTGCGATACGACAATCACATTTCTGATCCACTAATCCGTCTTTACAGCATCCCTCACTAATACACATTGGCGAATTCATACGGAAATTGCGTCGCTATGAAATACTATGGGTTCTATGACTTCTCCTTCTAAATCGAGTATCGTTTCTATGGAAACGACTGGCTTTTCTTTTGCGATACATGTATCTCCCTCTCGATGCACTAATACTTCTTTACTGCATCCCTCACTCCCACTCATTGACGAATTCACACGGAAATTGCGTCGCCATGAAATACTATGGGTTCTATGACTTCTCCTTCTAAATGGAGTAACGTTTCTATGGAAACGACAGGATTTTCTTTTGCGATACGACAAACACATTTCCGATCCACTAATCCGTCTTTACTGCATCCCTCACTAATACACATTGACGAATTCACACGGAAATTGCGTCACCATGAAATACTATGGGTTCTATGACTTCTCCTTCTAAATCGAGTATCGTTTCTATGGAAACGACTGGCTTTTCTTTTGCGATACGAGTATCTCCCTCTCGATGCACTAATCCTTCTTTACTGCATCCCTCACTCCCACTCATTGACGAATTCTCATGGAAATTGCGTCGCCATGAAATACTATGGGTTCTATGACTTCTCCTTCTAAATCGAGTAACGTTTCTATGGAAACGACAGGATTTTCTTTTGGGATACGACAATCACATTTCCGATCCACTAATCCGTCTTTACTGCATCCTTCACTAATACACATTGATGAATTCACGCGGAAATTGCGTCGCCATGAAATACTATGGGTTCTATGACTCCTCCTTCTAAATCGAGTATCGTTTCTATGGAAACGACAGGATTTTCTTTTGGGATACGACAATCACATTTCCGATCCACTAATCAGTCTTTACTGCATCCTTCACTAATACACATTGACGAATTCATACGGAAATTGCGTCGCCATGAAATACTATGGGTTCTATGACTTCTCCTTCTAAATCGAGTAACGTTTCTATGGAAACGACAGGATTTTCTTTTGGGATACGACAATCACATTTCCGATCCACTAATCCGTCTTTACTGCATCCCTCACTGATACACATTGACGAATTCACACGGAAATTGCGTCGCCATGAAATACTATGGGTTCTATGACTTCTCCTTCTAAATCGAGTATCGTTTCTATGGAAACGACTGGCTTTTCCTTTGCGATACGAGTATCTCCCTCTCGATGCACTAATCCTTCTTTACTGCATCCCTCACTCCCACTCATTGACGAATTCACACGGAAATTGCGTCGCCATGAAATACTATGGGTTCTATGACTTCTCCTTCTAAATCGAGTAACGTTTCTATGGAAACGACAGGATTTTCTTTTGCGATACGACAATCACGTTTCCGATCCACTAATCCGTCTTTACTGCTTCCCTCACTAATACACATTGACGAATTCACACGGAAATTGCGTCGCCATGAAATACTATGTGTTCTATGACTTCTCCTTCTAAATCGAGTGTCGTTTCTATGGAAACGACTGGCTTTTCTTTTGCGATACGAGTATCTCCCTCTCGATGCACTAATCCTTCCTTACTGCATCCCTCACTCCCACTCATTGACGAATTCACACGGAAATTACGTCGACATGAAATACTATGGGTTCTATGACTTCTCCTTCTAAATCGAGTAACGTTTCTATGGAAACGACAGGATTTTCTTTTGGGATACGACAATCACATTTCCGATCCTCTAATCCGTCTTTACTGCATCCCTCACTAATACACATTGATGAATTCACACGGAAATTGCGTCGCCATGAGATACTATGGGTTCTATGACTTCTCCTTCAAAATCGAGTAACGTTTCTATGGAAACGACAGGATTTTCTTTTGGGATACGACAATCACATTTCCGATCCACTAATCCGTCTTTACTGCATCCCTCACTAATACACATTGAAGAATTCACACGGAAATTGCGTCGCCATGAAATACTATGGGTTCTATGACTTCTCCTTCTAAATCGAGTATCGTTTCTATGGAAACGACTGGCTTTTCTTTTGCGATACGACAATCACATTTCCGATCCACTAATCCGTCTTTACTGCATCCCTCACTAATACACATTGACGAATTCACACGGAAATTGCGTCGCCATGTAATACTATGGGTTCTATGACTTCTCCTTCTAAATCGAGTATCGTTTCTATGGAAACGACTGGCTTTTCTTTTGCGATACGAGTATCTCTCTCTCTCGATGCACTAATCCTTCTTTACTGCATCCCTCACTCCCACTCATTGACTAATTCACACGGAAATTGCGTCGCCATGAAATACTATGGGTTCTATGACTTCTCCTTCTAAATCAAATAACGTTTCTATGGAAACGACAGGATTTTCTTTTGCGATACGACAATCACATTTCCGATCCACTAATCCGTCTTTACTGCATCCCTCACTAATACACATTGACGAATTCACACGGAAATTGCGTCGCCATGAAATACTATGGGTTCTATGACTTCTCCTTCTAAATCGAGTATCGTTTCTACGGAAACGACTGGCTTTTCTTTTGCGATACGAGTATCTCCCTCTCGATGCACTAATCCTTCTTTACTGCATCCCTCACTCCCACTCATTGACGAATTCACACGGAAATTGCGTCGCCATGAAATACTATGGATTCTATGACTTCTCCTTCTAAATCGAGTATCGTTTCTATGGAAACGACAGGATTTTCTTTTGGGATACCACAATCACATTTCCGATCCACTAAACCGTCTTTACTGCATCCCTCACTAATACACATTGACGAATTCACACGGAAATTGCGTCGTCATGAAATACTATGGGTTCTATGACTTCTCCTTCTAAATCGAGTATCGTTTCTATGGAAACGACTGGCTTTTCTTTTGCGATACGACAATCACATTTCCGATCCACTAATCCGTCTTTACTGCATCCCTCACTAATACACATTGACGAATTCACACGGAAATTGCGTCGCCATGAAATACTATGGGTTCTATGACATCTCCTTCTAAATCGAGTATCGTTTCTATGGAAACGACTGGCTTTTCTTTTGCGATACGACAATCACATTTCCGATCCACTAATCCGTCTTTACTGCATCCCTCACTAATACACATTGACGAATTCACACGGAAATTGCGTCGCCATGAAATACTATGGGTTCTATGACTTCTCCTTCTAAATCGAGTATCGTTTCTATGGAAACGACTGGCTTTTCTTTTGCGATACGACAATCACATTTCCGATCCACTAATCCGTCTTTACTGCATCCCTCACTAATACACATTGACGAATTCACACGGAAATTGCGTCGCCATGAAATACTATGGGTTCTATGACTTCTCCTTCTAAATCGAGTATCGTTTCTATGGAAACGACTGGCTTTTCTTTTGCGATACGACAATCACATTTGCGATCCACTAATCCGTCTTTACTGCATCCCTCACTAATACACATTGACGAATTCACACGGAAATTGCGTCGCCATGAAATATTATGGGTTCTATGACTTCTCCTTCTAAATCGAGTATCGTTTCTATGGAAACGACTGGCTTTTCTTTTGCGATACGAGTATCTCCCTCTCGATGCACTAATCCTTCTTTACTGCATCCCTCACGCCCACTCATTGACGAATTCACACGGAAATTGCGTCGCCATGAAATACTATGGGTTCTATGACTTCTCCTTCTAAATCAAGTAACGTTTCTATGGAAACGACAGGATTTTCTTTTGCGATACGACAATCACATTTCCGATCCACTAATCCGTCTTTACTGCATCCCTCACTAATACACATTGATGAATTCACACGGAAATTGCGTCGCCATGAAATACTATGGGTTCTATGACTTCTCCTTCTAAATCGAGTATCGTTTCTATGGAAACGACTGGCTTTTCTTTTGCGATAGGAGTATCTCCCTCTCGATGCACTAATCCTTCTTTACTGCATCCTTCACTCCCACTCATTGACGAAATCACACGGAAATTGCGTCGCCATGAAATACTATGGGTTCTATGACTTCTCCTTCTAAATCGAGTATCGTTTCTATGGAAACGACAGGTTTTCTTTTGGGATACGACAATCACATTTCCGATCCACTAATCCGACTTTACTGCATCCCTCACTAATACACATTGACGAATTCACACGGAAATTGCGTCGCCATGAAATACTATGGGTTCTAAGACTTCTCCTTCTAAATCGAGTGTCGTTTCTATGGGAACGACTGGCTTTTCTTTTGCGATACGACAATCACATTTCCGATCCACTAATCCGTCTTTACTGCATCCCTCACTAATACACATTGACGAATTCACACGGAAATTGCGTCGCCATGAAATACTATGGGTTCTATGACTTCTCCTTCTAAATGGAGTATCGTTTCTATGGAAACGACTGGCTTTTCTTTTGCGATACGAGTATCTCCCTCTCGATGCACTAATCCTTGTTTACTGCATCCCTCACTCCCACTCATTGACGAATTCACACGGAAATTGCTTCGCCATGATATACTATGGGTTCTATGACTTCTCCTTCTAAATCGAGTAACGTTTCTATGGAAACGACAGGAATTTCTTTTGCGATACGACAATCACATTACCGATCAACTAATCCGTCTTTACTGCATCCCTCACTAATACACATTGACGAATTCACACGGAAATTGCGTCGCCATGAAATACTATGGGTTCTATGACTTCTCCTTCTAAATCGAGTATCGTTTCTATGGAAACGACTGGCTTTTCTTTTGCGATACGAGTATCTCCCTCTCGACGCACTAATCCTTCTTTACTGCATCCCTCACTCCCCACTCATTGACGAATTCACACGGAAATTGCGTCGCCATGAAATACCATGGGTTCTATGACTTCTCTTTCTAAATCGAGTTTCGTTTCTATGGAAACGACAGGATTTTCTTTTGGGATACGACAATCACATTTCCGATCCACTAATCCGTCTTTTCTGCATCCCTCACTAATACACATTGACGAATTCACACGGAAATTGCGTCGCCATGAAATACTATGGGTTCTATGACTTCTCCTTCTAAATCGAGTAACGTTTCTATGGAAACGACAGGATTTTCTTTTGGGATACGACAATCACATTTCCGATCCACGAATCCGTCTTTACTGCATCCCTCACTAATAAACATTGACGAATTCACACGGAAATTGCGTCGCCATGAAATACTATGGGTTCTATGACTTCTCCTTCTAAATAGAGTATCGTTTCTATGGAAACGACTGGCTTTTCTTTTGCGATACGACAATCACATTTCCGATCCACTAATCCGTCTTTACTGCATCCCTCACTAATACACATTGACGAACTCACACGGAAATTGCGTCGCCATGATATACTATGGGTTCTATGACTTCTCCTTCTAAATCGAGTAACGTTTCTATGGAAACGACAGGATTTTCTTTTGCGATACGACAATCACATTACCGATCAACTAATCCGTCTTTACTGCATCCCTCACTAATACCCATTGACGAATTCACACGGAAATTGCGTCGCCATGAAATACTATGGGTTCTATGACTTCTCCTTCTAAATCGAGTATCGTTTCTATGGAAACGACTGCTTTTCTTTTGCGATACGAGTATCTCCCTCTCGACGCACTAATCCTTCTTTACTGCATCCCTCACTCCCACTCATTGACGAATTCACACGGAAATTGCGTCGCCATGAAATACCATGGGTTCTATGACTTCTCTTTCTAAATCGAGTTTCGTTTCTATGGAAACGACAGGATTTTCTTTTGGGATACGACAATCACATTTCCGATCCACTAATCCGTCTTTACTGCATCCCTCACTAATACACATTGACGAATTCACACGGAAATTGCGTCGCCATGAATACTATGGGTTCTATGACTTCTCCTTCTAAATCGAGTAACGTTTCTATGGAAACGACAGGATTTTCTTTTGGAATACGACAATCACATTTCCGATCCACGAATCCGTCTTTACTGCATCCCTCACTAATAAACATTGACGAATTCACACGGAAATTGCGTCGCCATGAAATACTATGGGTTCTATGACTTCTCCTTCTAAATAGAGTATCGTTTTCTATGGAAACGACTGGCTTTTCTTTTGCGATACGACAATCACATTTCCGATCCACTAATCCGTCTTTACTGCATCCCTCACTAATACACATTGACGAACTCACACGGAAATTGCGTCGCCATGAAATACTATGGGTTCTATGACTTCTCCTTCTAAATCGAGTATCGTTTCTATGGAAACGACTGGCTTTTCTTTTGCGATACGAGAATCACATTTCCGATCCACTAATCCGTCTTTACTGCATCCCTCACTAATACACATTGACGAATTCACACGGAAATTGCGTCGCCATGAAATACTATGGGTTCTATGACTTCTCCTCCTAATCGAGTATCGTTTCTATGGAAACGACTGGCTTTTCTTTTGCGATACGACAATCACATTTCCGATCCACTAATCCGTCTTTACTGCATCCCTCACTAATACACATTGACGAATTCACACGGAAATTGCGTCGCCATGAAATACTATGGGTTCTATGACTTCTCCTTCTAAATCGAGTATCGTTTCTATGGAAACGACTGGCTTTTCTTTTGCGATACGAGTATCTCCCTCTCGACGCACTAATCCTTCTTTACTGCATCCCTCACTCCCACTCATTGACGAATTCACACGGAAATTGCGTCGCCATGAAATACCATGGGTTCTATGACTTCTCTTTCTAAATCGAGTTTCGTTTCTATGGAAACGACAGGATTTTCTTTTGGGATACGACAATCACATTTCCGATCCACTAATCCGTCTTTACTGCATCCCTCACTAATACACATTGACGAATTCACACGGAAATTGCGTCGCCATGAAATACTATGGGTTCTATGACTTCTCCTTCTAAATCGAGTAACGTTTCTATGGAAACGACAGGATTTTCTTTTGGGATACGACAATCACATTTCCGATCCACGAATCCGTCTTTACTGCATCCCTCACTAATAAACATTGACGAATTCACACGGAAATTGCGTCGCCATGAAATACTATGGGTTCTATGATTTCTCCTTCTAAATAGAGTATCGTTTCTATGGAAACGACTGGCTTTTCTTTTGCGATACGACAATCACATTTCCGATCCACTAATCCGTCTTTACTGCATCCCTCACTAATACACATTGACGAACTCACACGGAAATTGCGTCGCCATGAAATACTATGGGTTCTATGACTTCTCCTTCTAAATCGAGTATCGTTTCTATGGAAACGACTGGCTTTTCTTTTGCGATACGAGAATCACATTTCCGATCCACTAATCCGTCTTTACTGCATCCCTCACTAATACACATTGACGAATTCACACGGAAATTGCGTCGCCATGAAATACTATGCGTTCTATGACTTCTCCTCCTAATCGAGTATCGTTTCTATGGAAACGACTGGCTTTTCTTTTGCGATACGACAATCACATTTCCGATCCACTAATCCGTCTTTACTGCATCCCTCACTAATACACATTGACGAATTCACACGGAAATTGCGTCGCCATGAAATACTATGGGTTCTATGACTTCTCCTTCTAAATCGAGTATCGTTTCTTTGGAAACGACTGGCTTTTCTTTTGCGATACGAGTATCTCCCTCTCGATGCACTAATCCTTCTTTACTGCATCCCTCACTCCCACTCATTGACGAATTCACACGGAAATTGCGTCGCCATGAAATACTATGGGTTCTATGACTTCTCCTTCTAAATCGAGTAACGTTTCTATGGAAACAACAGGATTTTCTTTTGCGATACGACAATCATATTTCCGATCCACTAATCCGTCTTTACTGCATCCCTCACTAATACACATTGACGAATTCACACGGAAATTGCTTCGCCATGAAATACTATGGGTCTATGACTTCTCCTTCTAAATCGAGTATCGTTTCTATGGAAATGACTGGCTTTTCTTTTGCGATACGAGTATCTCCCTCTCGATGCACTAATCCTTCTTTACTGCATATCTCACTCCCACTCATTGACGGATTCACACGGAAATTGCGTCGCCATGAAATACTATGGGTTCTATGACTTCTCCTTCTAAATCGAGTATCGTTTCTATGGAAACGACTGGCTTTTCTTTTGCGATACGACAATCACATTTCCGATCCACTAATCCGTCTTTACTGCATCCCTCACTAATACACATTGACGAATTCATACGGAAATTGCGTCGCTATGAAATACTATGGGTCCTATGACTTCTCCTTCTAAATCGAGTATCGTTTCTATGGAAACGACTGGCTTTTCTTTTGCGATACGACAATCACATTTCCGATCCACTAATCCGTCTTTACTGCATCCCTCACTAATACGCATTCACGAATTCATACGGAAATTGCGTCGCTATGAAATACTATTTGTTCTATGACTTCTACTTCTAAATCGAGTATCGTTTCTATGGAAACGACTGGCTTTTCTTTTGCGATACGAGTATCTCCCTCTCGATGCAGTAATCCTTGTTTACTGCATCCCTCACTCCCACTCATTGACGAATTCACACGGAAATTGCTTCGCCATGATATACTATGGGTTCTATGACTTCTCCTTCTAAATCGAGTAACGTTTCTATGGAAACGACAGGATTTTCTTTTGCGATACGACAATCACATTACCGATCAACTAATCCGTCTTTACTGCATCCCTCACTAATACACATTGACGAATTCACACGGAAATTGCGTCGCCATGAAATACTATGGGTTCTATGACTTCTCCTTCTAAATCGAGTATCGTTTCTATGGAAACGACTGGCTTTTCTTTTGCGATACGAGTATCTCCCTCTCGACGCACTAATCCTTCTTTACTGCATCCCTCACTCCCACTCATTGACGAATTCACACGGAAATTGCGTCGCCATGAAATACCATGGGTTCTATGACTTCTCTTTCTAAATCGAGTTTCGTTTCTATGGAAACGACAGGATTTTCTTTTGGGATACGACAATCACATTTCCGATCCACTAATCCGTCTTTACTGCATCCCTCACTAATACACATTGACGAATTCACACGGAAATTGCGTCGCCATGAAATACTATGGGTCCTATGACTTCTCCTTCTAAATCGAGTAACGTTTCTATGGAAACGACAGGATTTTCTTTTGGGATACGACAATCACATTTCCGATCCACGAATCCGTCTTTACTGCATCCCTCACTAATAAACATTGACGAATTCACACGGAAATTGCGTCGCCATGAAATACTATGGGTTCTATGACTTCTCCTTCTAAATAGAGTATCGTTTCTATGGAAACGACTGGCTTTTCTTTTGCGATACGACAATCACATTTCCGATCCACTAATCCGTCTTTACTGCATCCCTCACTAATACACATTGACGAACTCACACGGAAATTGCGTCGCCATGATATACTATGGGTTCTATGACTTCTCCTTCTAAATCGAGTAACGTTTCTATGGAAACGACAGGATTTTCTTTTGCGATACGACAATCACATTACCGATCAACTAATCCGTCTTTACTGCATCCCTCACTAATACCCATTGACGAATTCACACGGAAATTGCGTCGCCATGAAATACTATGGGTTCTATGACTTCTCCTTCTAAATCGAGTATCGTTTCTATGGAAACGACTGGCTTTTCTTTTGCGATACGAGTATCTCCCTCTCGACGCACTAAACCTTCTTTACTGCATCCCTCACTCCCACTCATTGACGAATTCACACGGAAATTGCGTCGCCATGAAATACCATGGGTTCTATGACTTCTCTTTCTAAATCGAGTTTCGTTTCTATGGAAACGACAGGATTTTCTTTTGGGATACGACAATCACATTTCCGATCCACGAATCCGTCTTTACTGCATCCCTCACTGATAAACATTGACGAATTCACACGGAAATTGCGTCGCCATGAAATACTATGGGTTCTATGACTTCTCCTTCTAAATAGAGTATCGTTTCTATGGAAACGACTGGCTTTTCTTTTGCGATACGACAATCACATTTCCGATCCACTAATCCGTCTTTACTGCATCCCTCACTAATACACATTGACGAACTCACACGGAAATTGCGTCGCCATGAAATACTATGGGTTCTATGACTTCTCCTTCTAAATCGAGTATCGTTTCTATGGAAACGACTGGCTTTTCTTTTGCGATACGAGAATCACATTTCCGATCCACTAATCCGTCTTTACTGCATCCCTCACTAATACACATTGACGAATTCACACGGAAATTGCGTCGCCATGAAATACTATGGGTTCTATGACTTCTCCTCCTAATCGAGTATCGTTTCTATGGAAACGACTGGCTTTTCTTTTGCGATACGACAATCACATTTCCGATCCACTAATCCGTCTTTACTGCATCCCTCACTAATACACATTGACGAATTCTCACGGAAATTGCGTCGCCATGAAATACTATGGGTTCTATGACTTCTCCTTCTAAATCGAGAATCGTTTCTTTGGAAACGACTGGCTTTTCTTTTGCGATACGAGTATCTCCCTCTCGATGCACTAATCCTTCTTTACTGCATCCCTCACTCCCACTCATTGACGAATTCACACGGAAATTGCGTCGCCATGAAATACTATGGGTTCTATGACTTCTCCTTCTAAATCGAGTAACGTTTCTATGGAAACAACAGGATTTTCTTTTGCGATACGACAATCATATTTCCGATCCACTAATCCGTCTTTACTGCATCCCTCACTAATACACATTGACGAATTCACACGGAAATTGCTTCGCCATGAAATACTATGGGTCTATGACTTCTCCTTCTAAATCGAGTATCGTTTCTATGGAAATGACTGGCTTTTCTTTTGCGATACGAGTATCTCCCTCTCGATGCACTAATCCTTCTTTACTGCATATCTCACTCCCACTCATTGACGAATTCACACGGAAATTGCGTCGCCATGAAATACTATGGGTTCTATGACTTCTCCTTCTAAATCGAGTATCGTTTCTATGGAAACGACTGGCTTTTCTTTTGCGATACGACAATCACATTTCCGATCCACTAATCCGTCTTTACTGCATCCCTCACTAATACACATTGACGAATTCATACGGAAATTGCGTCACTATGAAATACTATGGGTCCTATGACTTCTCCTTCTAAATCGAGTATCGTTTCTATGGAAACGACTGGCTTTTCTTTTGCGATACGACAATCACATTTCCGATCCACTAATCCGTCTTTACTGCATCCCTCACTAATACGCATTCACGAATTCATACGGAAATTGCGTCGCTATGAAATACTATTTGTTCTATGACTTCTACTTCTAAATCGAGTATCGTTTCTATGGAAACGACTGGCTTTTCTTTTGCGATACGAGTATCTCCCTCTCGATGCACTAATCCTTCTTTACTGCATCCCTCACTCCCACTCATTGACGAATTCAAACGGAAATTGCGTCGCCATGAAATACAATGGGTTCTATGACTTCTCCTTCAAAATCGAGTATCGTTTCTATGGAAACGACTGGCTTTTCTTTTGCGATACGACAATCACATTTCCGATAAACTAATCCGTCTTTACTGCATCCCTCACTAATACGCATTGACGAATTCATACGGAAATTGCGTCGCTATGAAATACTATGTGTTCTGTGACTTCTCCTTCTAAATCGAGTATCGTTTCTATGGAAACGACTGGCTTTTCTTTTGCTATACGACAATCACATTTCCGATCCACTAATCCGTCTTTACTGCATCCCTCACTAATACACATTGACGAATTCATACGGAAATTGCGTCGCCATGAAATACTATGGGTTCTATGACTTCTCCTTCTAAATCGAGTAACGTTTCTATGGAAACGACTGGCTTTTCTTTTGCGATACGACAATCACATTTCCGATCCACTAATCCGTCTTTACTGCATCCCTCACTAATACACATTGACGAATTCATACGGAAATTGCGTCGCCATGAAATACTATGGGTTCTATGACTTCTCCTTCTAAATCGAGTATCGTTTCTATGGAATCGACTGGCTTTTCTTTTGCGATACGAGTATCTCCCTCTCGATGCACTAATCCTTCTTTACTGCATCCCTCACTCCCACTCATTGACGAATTCACACGCAAATTGCGTCGCCTTGAAATACTATGGGTTCTATGACTTCTCCTTCTAAATCGAGTAACGTTTCTATGGAAACGACAGGATTTTCTTTTGGGATACGACAATCACATTTCCGATCCACTAATCCGTCTTTACTGCATCCCTCACTAATACACATTGACGAATTCATACGGAAATTGCGTCGCTATGAAATACTATGGGTTCTATGACTTCTCCTTCTAAATCGAGTAACGTTTCTATGGAAACGACAGGATTTTCTTTTGGGATACGACAATCACATTTCCGATCCACTAATCCGTCTTTACTGCATCCCTCACTAATACACATTGACGAATTCACACGGAAATTGCGTCGCCATGAAATACTATGGGTTCTATGACTTCTCCTTCTAAATCGAGTAACGTTTCTATGGAAACGACAGGATTTTCTTTTGGGATACGACAATCACATTTCCGATCCACTAATCCGTCTTTACTGCATCCCTCACTCCCACTCATTGACGAATTCACACGGAAATTGCGGCGCCATGAAATACTATGGGTTCTATGACTTCTCCTTCTAAATCGAGTAACGTTTCTATGGAAACGACAGGATTTTCTTTTGGGATACGACAATCACATTTCCGATCCACTAATACGTCTTTACTGCATCCCTCACTAATACACATTGACGAATTCATACGGAAATTGCGTCGCTATGAAATACTATGGGTTCTATGACTTCTCCTTCTAAATCGAGTATCGTTTCTATGGAAACGATAGGCTTTTCCTTTGCGATACGACAATCACATTTCCGATCCACTAATCCGTCTTTACTGCATCCCTCACTAATACACATTGACGAATTCACACGGATATTGCGTCGCCATGAAATACTATGGGTTCTATGACTTCTCCTTCTAAATCGAGTATCGTTTCTATGGAAACGACTGGCTTTTCTTTTGCGATACGACAATCACATTTCCGATCCACTAATCCGTCTTTACTGCATCCCTCACTAATACACATTGACGAAATCATACGGAAATTGCGTCGCCATGAAATACTATGGGTTCTATGACTTCTCCTTCTAAATCGAGTAACGTTTCTATGGAAACGACAGGATTTTCTTTTGGGATACGACAATCACATTTCCGATCCACTAATCCGTCTTTACTGCATCCCTCACTAATACACATTGACGAACTCACACGGAAATTGCGTCGCCATGATATACTATGGGTTCTATGACTTCTCCTTCTAAATCGAGTAACGTTTCTATGGAAACGACAGGATTTTCTTTTGCGATACGACAATCACATTACCGATCAACTAATCCGTCTTTACTGCATCCCTCACTAATACCCATTGACGAATTCACACGGAAATTGCGTCGCCATGAAATACTATGGGTTCTATGACTTCTCCTTCTAAATCGAGTATCGTTTCTATGGAAACGACTGGCTTTTCTTTTGCGATACGAGTATCTCCCTCTCGACGCACTAAAAGTTCTTTACTGCATCCCTCACTCCCACTCATTGACGAATTCACACGGAAATTGCGTCGCCATGAAATACCATGGGTTCTATGACTTCTCTTTCTAAATCGAGTTTCGTTTCTATGGAAACGACAGGATTTTCTTTTGGGATACGACAATCACATTTCCGATCCACGAATCCGTCTTTACTGCATCCCTCACTGATAAACATTGACGAATTCACACGGAAATTGCGTCGCCATGAAATACTATGGGTTCTATGACTTCTCCTTCTAAATAGAGTATCGTTTCTATGGAAACGACTGGCTTTCCTTTTGCGATACGACAATCACATTTCCGATCCACTAATCCGTCTTTACTGCATCCCTCACTAATACACATTGACGAACTCACACGGAAATTGCGTCGCCATGAAATACTATGGGTTCTATGACTTCTCCTTCTAAATCGAGTATCGTTTCTATGGAAACGACTGGCTTTTCTTTTGCGATACGAGAATCACATTTCCGATCCACTAATCCGTCTTTACTGCATCCCTCACTAATACACATTGACGAATTCACACGGAAATTGCGTCGCCATGAAATACTATGGGTTCTATGACTTCTCCTCCTAATCGAGTATCGTTTCTATGGAAACGACTGGCTTTTCTTTTGCGATACGACAATCACATTTCCGATCCACTAATCCGTCTTTACTGCATCCCTCACTAATACACATTGACGAATTCTCACGGAAATTGCGTCGCCATGAAATACTATGGGTTCTATGACTTCTCCTTCTAAATCGAGTATCGTTTCTTTGGAAACGACTGGCTTTTCTTTTGCGATACGAGTATCTCCCTCTCGATGCACTAATCCTTCTTTACTGCATCCCTCACTCCCACTCATTGACGAATTCACACGGAAATTGCGTCGCCATGAAATACTATGGGTTCTATGACTTCTCCTTCTAAATCGAGTAACGTTTCTATGGAAACAACAGGATTTTCTTTTGCGATACGACAATCATATTTCCGATCCACTAATCCGTCTTTACTGCATCCCTCACTAATACACATTGACGAATTCACACGGAAATTGCTTCGCCATGAAATACTATGGGTCTATGACTTCTCCTTCTAAATCGAGTATCGTTTCTATGGAAATGACTGGCTTTTCTTTTGCGATACGAGTATCTCCCTCTCGATGCACTAATCCTTCTTTACTGCATATCTCACTCCCACTCATTGACGAATTCACACGGAAATTGCGTCGCCATGAAATACTATGGGTTCTATGACTTCTCCTTCTAAATCGAGTAACGTTTCTATGGAAACGACAGGATTTTCTTTTGGGATACGACAATCACATTTCCGATCCACTAATCCGTCTTTACTGCATCCCTCACTAATACACATCGACGAATTCATACGGAAATTGCGTCGCTATGAAATACTATGGGTTCTATGACTTCTCCTTCTAAATCGAGTAACGTTTCTATGGAAACGACAGGATTTTCTTTTGGGATACGACAATCACATTTCCGATCCACTAATCCGTCTTTACTGCATCCCTCACTAATACACATTGACGAATTCACACGGAAATTGCGTCGCCATGAAATACTATGGGTTCTATGACTTCTCCTTCTAAATCGAGTAACGTTTCTATGGAAACGACAGGATTTTCTTTTGGGATACGACAATCACATTTCCGATCCACTAATCCGTCTTTACTGCATCCCTCACTCCCACTCATTGACGAATTCACACGGAAATTGCGGCGCCATGAAATACTATGGGTTCTATGACTTCTCCTTCTAAATCGAGTAACGTTTCTATGGAAACGACAGGATTTTCTTTTGGGATACGACAATCACATTTCCGATCCACTAATACGTCTTTACTGCATCCCTCACTAATACACATTGACGAATTCATACGGAAATTGCGTCGCTATGAAATACTATGGGTTCTATGACTTCTCCTTCTAAATCGAGTATCGTTTCTATGGAAACGATAGGCTTTTCCTTTGCGATACGACAATCACATTTCCGATCCACTAATCCGTCTTTACTGCATCCCTCACTAATACACATTGACGAATTCACACGGATATTGCGTCGCCATGAAATACTATGGGTTCTATGACTTCTCCTTCTAAATCGAGTATCGTTTCTATGGAAACGACTGGCTTTTCTTTTGCGATACGACAATCACATTTCCGATCCACTAATCCGTCTTTACTGCATCCCTCACTAATACACATTGACGAAATCATACGGAAATTGCGTCGCCATGAAATACTATGGGTTCTATGACTTCTCCTTCTAAATCGAGTAACGTTTCTATGGAAACGACAGGATTTTCTTTTGGGATACGACAATCACATTTCCGATCCACTAATCCGTCTTTACTGCATCCCTCACTAATACACATTGACGAACTCACACGGAAATTGCGTCGCCATGATATACTATGGGTTCTATGACTTCTCCTTCTAAATCGAGTAACGTTTCTATGGAAACGACAGGATTTTCTTTTGCGATACGACAATCACATTACCGATCAACTAATCCGTCTTTACTGCATCCCTCACTAATACCCATTGACGAATTCACACGGAAATTGCGTCGCCATGAAATACTATGGGTTCTATGACTTCTCCTTCTAAATCGAGTATCGTTTCTATGGAAACGACTGGCTTTTCTTTTGCGATACGAGTATCTCCCTCTCGACGCACTAAACCTTCTTTACTGCATCCCTCACTCCCACTCATTGACGAATTCACACGGAAATTGCGTCGCCATGAAATACCATGGGTTCTATGACTTCTCTTTCTAAATCGAGTTTCGTTTCTATGGAAACGACAGGATTCTCTTTTGGGATACGACAATCACATTTCCGATCCACGAATCCGTCTTTACTGCATCCCTCACTGATAAACATTGACGAATTCACACGGAAATTGCGTCGCCATGAAATACTATGGGTTCTATGACTTCTCCTTCTAAATAGAGTATCGTTTCTATGGAAACGACTGGCTTTCCTTTTGCGATACGACAATCACATTTCCGATCCACTAATCCGTCTTTACTGCATCCCTCACTAATACACATTGACGAACTCACACGGAAATTGCGTCGCCATGAAATACTATGGGTTCTATGACTTCTCCTTCTAAATCGAGTATCGTTTCTATGGAAACGACTGGCTTTTCTTTTGCGATACGAGAATCACATTTCCGATCCACTAATCCGTCTTTACTGCATCCCTCACTAATACACATTGACGAATTCACACGGAAATTGCGTCGCCATGAAATACTATGGGTTCTATGACTTCTCCTCCTAATCGAGTATCGTTTCTATGGAAACGACTGGCTTTTCTTTTGCGATACGACAATCACATTTCCGATCCACTAATCCGTCTTTACTGCATCCCTCACTAATACACATTGACGAATTCTCACGGAAATTGCGTCGCCATGAAATACTATGGGTTCTATGACTTCTCCTTCTAAATCGAGTATCGTTTCTTTGGAAACGACTGGCTTTTCTTTTGCGATACGAGTATCTCCCTCTCGATGCACTAATCCTTCTTTACTGCATCCCTCACTCCCACTCATTGACGAATTCACACGGAAATTGCGTCGCCATGAAATACTATGGGTTCTATGACTTCTCCTTCTAAATCGAGTAACGTTTCTATGGAAACAACAGGATTTTCTTTTGCGATACGACAATCATATTTCCGATCCACTAATCCGTCTTTACTGCATCCCTCACTAATACACATTGA
Source organism: Schistocerca piceifrons (assembly GCF_021461385.2). NCBI lineage: Eukaryota > Metazoa > Arthropoda > Insecta > Orthoptera > Acrididae > Schistocerca > Schistocerca piceifrons. The sequence continues at coordinate 1,702,909 of NW_025727551.1, forward strand.
CGAATTCACACGGAAATTGCTTCGCCATGAAATACTATGGGTCTATGACTTCTCCTTCTAAATCGAGTATCGTTTCTATGGAAATGACTGGCTTTTCTTTTGCGATACGAGTATCTCCCTCTCGATGCACTAATCCTTCTTTACTGCATATCTCACTCCCACTCATTGACGAATTCACACGGAAATTGCGTCGCCATGAAATACTATGGGTTCTATGACTTCTCCTTCTAAATCGAGTATCGTTTCTATGGAAACGACTGGCTTTTCTTTTGCGATACGACAATCACATTTCCGATCCACTAATCCGTCTTTACTGCATCCCTCACTAATACACATTGACGAATTCATACGGAAATTGCGTCACTATGAAATACTATGGGTCCTATGACTTCTCCTTCTAAATCGAGTATCGTTTCTATGGAAACGACTGGCTTTTCTTTTGCGATACGACAATCACATTTCCGATCCACTAATCCGTCTTTACTGCATCCCTCACTAATACGCATTCACGAATTCATACGGAAATTGCGTCGCTATGAAATACTATTTGTTCTATGACTTCTACTTCTAAATCGAGTATCGTTTCTATGGAAACGACTGGCTTTTCTTTTGCGATACGAGTATCTCCCTCTCGATGCACTAATCCTTCTTTACTGCATCCCTCACTCCCACTCATTGACGAATTCAAACGGAAATTGCGTCGCCATGAAATACAATGGGTTCTATGACTTCTCCTTCAAAATCGAGTATCGTTTCTATGGAAACGACTGGCTTTTCTTTTGCGATACGACAATCACATTTCCGATAAACTAATCCGTCTTTACTGCATCCCTCACTAATACGCATTGACGAATTCATACGGAAATTGCGTCGCTATGAAATACTATGTGTTCTGTGACTTCTCCTTCTAAATCGAGTATCGTTTCTATGGAAACGACTGGCTTTTCTTTTGCTATACGACAATCACATTTCCGATCCACTAATCCGTCTTTACTGCATCCCTCACTAATACACATTGACGAATTCATACGGAAATTGCGTCGCCATGAAATACTATGGGTTCTATGACTTCTCCTTCTAAATCGAGTAACGTTTCTATGGAAACGACTGGCTTTTCTTTTGCGATACGACAATCACATTTCCGATCCACTAATCCGTCTTTACTGCATCCCTCACTAATACACATTGACGAATTCATACGGAAATTGCGTCGCCATGAAATACTATGGGTTCTATGACTTCTCCTTCTAAATCGAGTATCGTTTCTATGGAAACGACTGGCTTTTCTTTTGCGATACGAGTATCTCCCTCTCGATGCACTAATCCTTCTTTACTGCATCCCTCACTCCCACTCATTGACGAATTCACACGCAAATTGCGTCGCCATGAAATACTATGGGTTCTATGACTTCTCCTTCTAAATCGAGTAACGTTTCTATGGAAACGACAGGATTTTCTTTTGGGATACGACAATCACATTTCCGATCCACTAATCCGTCTTTACTGCATCCCTCACTAATACACATTGACGAATTCATACGGAAATTGCGTCGCTATGAAATACTATGGGTTCTATGACTTCTCCTTCTAAATCGAGTAACGTTTCTATGGAAACGACAGGATTTTCTTTTGGGATACGACAATCACATTTCCGATCCACTAATCCGTCTTTACTGCATCCCTCACTAATACACATTGACGAATTCACACGGAAATTGCGTCGCCATGAAATACTATGGGTTCTATGACTTCTCCTTCTAAATCGAGTAACGTTTCTATGGAAACGACAGGATTTTCTTTTGGGATACGACAATCACATTTCCGATCCACTAATCCGTCTTTACTGCATCCCTCACTCCCACTCATTGACGAATTCACACGGAAATTGCGGCGCCATGAAATACTATGGGTTCTATGACTTCTCCTTCTAAATCGAGTAACGTTTCTATGGAAACGACAGGATTTTCTTTTGGGATACGACAATCACATTTCCGATCCACTAATACGTCTTTACTGCATCCCTCACTAATACACATTGACGAATTCATACGGAAATTGCGTCGCTATGAAATACTATGGGTTCTATGACTTCTCCTTCTAAATCGAGTATCGTTTCTATGGAAACGATAGGCTTTTCCTTTGCGATACGACAATCACATTTCCGATCCACTAATCCGTCTTTACTGCATCCCTCACTAATACACATTGACGAATTCACACGGATATTGCGTCGCCATGAAATACTATGGGTTCTATGACTTCTCCTTCTAAATCGAGTATCGTTTCTATGGAAACGACTGGCTTTTCTTTTGCGATACGACAATCACATTTCCGATCCACTAATCCGTCTTTACTGCATCCCTCACTAATACACATTGACGAAATCATACGGAAATTGCGTCGCCATGAAATACTATGGGTTCTATGACTTCTCCTTCTAAATCGAGTAACGTTTCTATGGAAACGACAGGATTTTCTTTTGGGATACGACAATCACATTTCCGATCCACTAATCCGTCTTTACTGCATCCCTCACTAATACACATTGACGAATTCACACGGAAATTGCGTCGCCATGAAATACTATGGGTTCTATGACTTCTCCTTCTAAATGGAGTATCGTTTCTATGGAAACGACTGGCTTTTCTTTTGCGATACGAGTATCTCCCTCTCGATGCACTAATCTATCTTTACTGCATCCCTCACTCCCACTCATTGACGAATTCACACGGAAATTGCGTCGCCATGAAATACTATGGGTTCTATGACTTCTCCTTCTAAATCAAGTAACGTTTCTATGGAAACGACAGGATTTTCTTTTGCGATACGACAATCACATTTCCGATCCACTAATCCGTATTTACTGCATCCCTCACTAATACACATTGACGAATTCACACGGAAATTGCGTCGCCATGAAATACTATGGGTTCTATGACTTCTCCTTCTAAATCGAGTATCGTTTCTATGGAAACGACTGGCTTTTCTTTTGCGATACGAGTATCTCCCTCTCGATGCACTAATCCTTCTTTACTGCATCCCTCACTCCCACTCATTGACGAATTCACACGGAAATTGCGTCGCCATGAAATACTATGGGTTCTATGACTTCTCCTTCTAAATCGAGTATCGTTTCTATGGAAACGACAGGATTTTCTTTTGGGATACGACAATCACATTTCCGATCCATTAATCCGTCTTCACTGCATCCCTCACTAATACACATTGACGAATTCACACGGAAATTGCGTCGCCATGAAATACTATGGGTTCTATGACTTCTCCTTCTAAATCGAGTATCGTTTCTATGGAAACGACTGGCTTTTCTTTTGCGATACGACAATCACATTTCCGATCCACTAATCCGTCTTTACTGCATCCCTCACTAATACACATTGACGAATTCATACGGAAATTGCGTCGCTATGAAATACTATTTGTTCTATGACTTCTACTTCTAAATCGAGTATCGTTTCCATGGAAACGACTGGCTTTTCTTTTGCGATACGAGTATCTCCCTCTCGATGCACTAATCCTTCTTTACTGCATCCCTCACTCCCACTCATTGACGAATTCAAACGGAAATTGCGTCGCCATGAAATACAATGGGTTCTATGACTTCTCCTTCAAAATCGAGTATCGTTTCTATGGAAACGACTGGCTTTTCTTTTGCGATACGACAATCACATTTCCGATAAACTAATCCGTCTTTACTGCATCCCTCACTAATACGCATTGACGAATTCATACGGAAATTGCGTCGCTATGAAATACTATGTGTTCTGTGACTTCTCCTTCTAAATCGAGTATCGTTTCTATGGAAACGACTGGCTTTTCTTTTGCTATACGACAATCACATTTCCGATCCACTAATCCGTCTTTACTGCATCCCTCACTAATACACATTGACGAATTCATACGGAAATTGCGTCGCCATGAAATACTATGGGTTCTATGACTTCTCCTTCTAAATCGAGTAACGTTTCTATGGAAACGACTGGCTTTTCTTTTGCGATACGACAATCACATTTCCGATCCACTAATCCGTCTTTACTGCATCCCTCACTAATACACATTGACGAATTCATACGGAAATTGCGTCGCCATGAAATACTATGGGTTCTATGACTTCTCCTTCTAAATCGAGTATCGTTTCTATGGAAACGACTGGCTTTTCTTTTGCGATACGAGTATCTCCCTCTCGATGCACTAATCCTTCTTTACTGCATCCCTCACTCCCACTCATTGACGAATTCACACGCAAATTGCGTCGCCATGAAATACTATGGGTTCTATGACTTCTCCTTCTAAATCGAGTAACGTTTCTATGGAAACGACAGGATTTTCTTTTGGGATACGACAATCACATTTCCGATCCACTAATCCGTCTTTACTGCATCCCTCACTAATACACATTGACGAATTCATACGGAAATTGCGTCGCTATGAAATACTATGGGTTCTATGACTTCTCCTTCTAAATCGAGTAACGTTTCTATGGAAACGACAGGATTTTCTTTTGGGATACGACAATCACATTTCCGATCCACTAATCCGTCTTTACTGCATCCCTCACTAATACACATTGACGAATTCACACGGAAATTGCGTCGCCATGAAATACTATGGGTTCTATGACTTCTCCTTCTAAATCGAGTAACGTTTCTATGGAAACGACAGGATTTTCTTTTGGGATACGACAATCACATTTCCGATCCACTAATCCGTCTTTACTGCATCCCTCACTCCCACTCATTGACGAATTCACACGGAAATTGCGGCGCCATGAAATACTATGGGTTCTATGACTTCTCCTTCTAAATCGAGTAACGTTTCTATGGAAACGACAGGATTTTCTTTTGGGATACGACAATCACATTTCCGATCCACTAATACGTCTTTACTGCATCCCTCACTAATACACATTGACGAATTCATACGGAAATTGCGTCGCTATGAAATACTATGGGTTCTATGACTTCTCCTTCTAAATCGAGTATCGTTTCTATGGAAACGATAGGCTTTTCCTTTGCGATACGACAATCACATTTCCGATCCACTAATCCGTCTTTACTGCATCCCTCACTAATACACATTGACGAATTCACACGGATATTGCGTCGCCATGAAATACTATGGGTTCTATGACTTCTCCTTCTAAATCGAGTATCGTTTCTATGGAAACGACTGGCTTTTCTTTTGCGATACGACAATCACATTTCCGATCCACTAATCCGTCTTTACTGCATCCCTCACTAATACACATTGACGAAATCATACGGAAATTGCGTCGCCATGAAATACTATGGGTTCTATGACTTCTCCTTCTAAATCGAGTAACGTTTCTATGGAAACGACAGGATTTTCTTTTGGGATACGACAATCACATTTCCGATCCACTAATCCGTCTTTACTGCATCCCTCACTAATACACATTGACGAACTCACACGGAAATTGCGTCGCCATGATATACTATGGGTTCTATGACTTCTCCTTCTAAATCGAGTAACGTTTCTATGGAAACGACAGGATTTTCTTTTGCGATACGACAATCACATTACCGATCAACTAATCCGTCTTTACTGCATCCCTCACTAATACCCATTGACGAATTCACACGGAAATTGCGTCGCCATGAAATACTATGGGTTCTATGACTTCTCCTTCTAAATCGAGTATCGTTTCTATGGAAACGACTGGCTTTTCTTTTGCGATACGAGTATCTCCCTCTCGACGCACTAAACCTTCTTTACTGCATCCCTCACTCCCACTCATTGACGAATTCACACGGAAATTGCGTCGCCATGAAATACCATGGGTTCTATGACTTCTCTTTCTAAATCGAGTTTCGTTTCTATGGAAACGACAGGATTTTCTTTTGGGATACGACAATCACATTTCCGATCCACGAATCCGTCTTTACTGCATCCCTCATTGATAAACATTGACGAATTCACACGGAAATTGCGTCGCCATGAAATACTATGGGTTCTATGACTTCTCCTTCTAAATAGAGTATCGTTTCTATGGAAACGACTGGCTTTCCTTTTGCGATACGACAATCACATTTCCGATCCACTAATCCGTCTTTACTGCATCCCTCACTAATACACATTGACGAACTCACACGGAAATTGCGTCGCCATGAAATACTATGGGTTCTATGACTTCTCCTTCTAAATCGAGTATCGTTTCTATGGAAACGACTGGCTTTTCTTTTGCGATACGAGAATCACATTTCCGATCCACTAATCCGTCTTTACTGCATCCCTCACTAATACACATTGACGAATTCACACGGAAATTGCGTCGCCATGAAATACTATGGGTTCTATGACTTCTCCTCCTAATCGAGTATCGTTTCTATGGAAACGACTGGCTTTTCTTTTGCGATACGACAATCACATTTCCGATCCACTAATCCGTCTTTACTGCATCCCTCACTAATACACATTGACGAATTCTCACGGAAATTGCGTCGCCATGAAATACTATGGGTTCTATGACTTCTCCTTCTAAATCGAGTATCGTTTCTTTGGAAACGACTGGCTTTTCTTTTGCGATACGAGTATCTCCCTCTCGATGCACTAATCCTTCTTTACTGCATCCCTCACTCCCACTCATTGACGAATTCACACGGAAATTGCGTCGCCATGAAATACTATGGGTTCTATGACTTCTCCTTCTAAATCGAGTAACGTTTCTATGGAAACAACAGGATTTTCTTTTGCGATACGACAATCATATTTCCGATCCACTAATCCGTCTTTACTGCATCCCTCACTAATACACATTGACGAATTCACACGGAAATTGCTTCGCCATGAAATACTATGGGTCTATGACTTCTCCTTCTAAATCGAGTATCGTTTCTATGGAAATGACTGGCTTTTCTTTTGCGATACGAGTATCTCCCTCTCGATGCACTAATCCTTCTTTACTGCATATCTCACTCCCACTCATTGACGAATTCACACGGAAATTGCGTCGCCATGAAATACTATGGGTTCTATGACTTCTCCTTCTAAATCGAGTATCGTTTCTATGGAAACGACTGGCTTTTCTTTTGCGATACGACAATCACATTTCCGATCCACTAATCCGTCTTTACTGCATCCCTCACTAATACACATTGACGAATTCATACGGAAATTGCGTCACTATGAAATACTATGGGTCCTATGACTTCTCCTTCTAAATCGAGTATCGTTTCTATGGAAACGACTGGCTTTTCTTTTGCGATACGACAATCACATTTCCGATCCACTAATCCATCTTTACTGCATCCCTCACTAATACGCATTCACGAATTCATACGGAAATTGCGTCGCTATGAAATACTATTTGTTCTATGACTTCTACTTCTAAATCGAGTATCGTTTCTATGGAAACGACTGGCTTTTCTTTTGCGATACGAGTATCTCCCTCTCGATGCACTAATCCTTCTTTACTGCATCCCTCACTCCCACTCATTGACGAATTCAAACGGAAATTGCGTCGCCATGAAATACAATGGGTTCTATGACTTCTCCTTCAAAATCGAGTATCGTTTCTATGGAAACGACTGGCTTTTCTTTTGCGATACGACAATCACATTTCCGATAAACTAATCCGTCATTACTGCATCCCTCACTAATACGCATTGACGAATTCATACGGAAATTGCGTCGCTATGAAATACTATGTGTTCTGTGACTTCTCCTTCTAAATCGAGTATCGTTTCTATGGAAACGACTGGCTTTTCTTTTGCTATACGACAATCACATTTCCGATCCACTAATCCGTCTTTACTGCATCCCTCACTAATACACATTGACGAATTCATACGGAAATTGCGTCGCCATGAAATACTATGGGTTCTATGATTTCTCCTTCTAAATCGAGTAACGTTTCTATGGAAACGACTGGCTTTTCTTTTGCGATACGACAATCACATTTCCGATCCACTAATCCGTCTTTACTGCATCCCTCACTAATACACATTGACGAATTCATACGGAAATTGCGTCGCCATGAAATACTATGGGTTCTATGACTTCTCCTTCTAAATCGAGTATCGTTTCTATGGAAACGACTGGCTTTTCTTTTGCGATACGAGTATCTCCCTCTCGATGCACTAATCCTTCTTTACTGCATCCCTCACTCCCACTCATTGACGAATTCACACGCAAATTGCGTCGCCATGAAATACTATGGGTTCTATGACTTCTCCTTCTAAATCGAGTAACGTTTCTATGGAAACGACAGGATTTTCTTTTGGGATACGACAATCACATTTCCGATCCACTAATCCGTCTTTACTGCATCCCTCACTAATACACATTGACGAATTCATACGGAAATTGCGTCGCTATGAAATACTATGGGTTCTATGACTTCTCCTTCTAAATCGAGTAACGTTTCTATGGAAACGACAGGATTTTCTTTTGGGATACGACAATCACATTTCCGATCCACTAATCCGTCTTTACTGCATCCCTCACTAATACACATTGACGAATTCACACGGAAATTGCGTCGCCATGAAATACTATGGGTTCTATGACTTCTCCTTCTAAATCGAGTAACGTTTCTATGGAAACGACAGGATTTTCTTTTGGGATACGACAATCACATTTCCGATCCACTAATCCGTCTTTACTGCATCCCTCACTCCCACTCATTGACGAATTCACACGGAAATTGCGGCGCCATGAAATACTATGGGTTCTATGACTTCTCCTTCTAAATCGAGTAACGATTCTATGGAAACGACAGGATTTTCTTTTGGGATACGACAATCACATTTCCGATCCACTAATACGTCTTTACTGCATCCCTCACTAATACACATTGACGAATTCATACGGAAATTGCGTCGCTATGAAATACTATGGGTTCTATGACTTCTCCTTCTAAATCGAGTATCGTTTCTATGGAAACGATAGGCTTTTCCTTTGCGATACGACAATCACATTTCCGATCCACTAATCCGTCTTTACTGCATCCCTCACTAATACACATTGACGAATTCACACGGATATTGCGTCGCCATGAAATACTATGGGTTCTATGACTTCTCCTTCTAAATCGAGTATCGTTTCTATGGAAACGACTGGCTTTTCTTTTGCGATACGACAATCACATTTCCGATCCACTAATCCGTCTTTACTGCATCCCTCACTAATACACATTGACGAAATCATACGGAAATTGCGTCGCCATGAAATACTATGGGTTCTATGACTTCTCCTTCTAAATCGAGTAACGTTTCTATGGAAACGACAGGATTTTCTTTTGGGATACGACAATCACATTTCCGATCCACTAATCCGTCTTTACTGCATCCCTCACTAATACACATTGACGAATTCACACGGAAATTGCGTCGCCATGAAATACTATGGGTTCTATGACTTCTCCTTCTAAATGGAGTATCGTTTCTATGGAAACGACTGGCTTTTCTTTTGCGATACGAGTATCTCCCTCTCGATGCACTAATCTATCTTTACTGCATCCCTCACTCCCACTCATTGACGAATTCACACGGAAATTGCGTCGCCATGAAATACTATGGGTTCTATGACTTCTCCTTCTAAATCAAGTAACGTTTCTATGGAAACGACAGGATTTTCTTTTGCGATACGACAATCACATTTCCGATCCACTAATCCGTCTTTACTGCATCCCTCACTAATACACATTGACGAATTCACACGGAAATTGCGTCGCCATGAAATACTATGGGTTCTATGACTTCTCCTTCTAAATCGAGTATCGTTTCTATGGAAACGACTGGCTTTTCTTTTGCGATACGAGTATCTCCCTCTCGATGCACTAATCCTTCTTTACTGCATCCCTCACTCCCACTCATTGACGAATTCACACGGAAATTGCGTCGCCATGAAATACTATGGGTTCTATGACTTCTCCTTCTAAATCGAGTATCGTTTCTATGGAAACGACAGGATTTTCTTTTGGGATACGACAATCACATTTCCGATCCATTAATCCGTCTTCACTGCATCCCTCACTAATACACATTGACGAATTCACACGGAAATTGCGTCGCCATGAAATACTATGGGTTCTATGACTTCTCCTTCTAAATCGAGTATCGTTTCTATGGAAACGACTGGCTTTTCTTTTGCGATACGACAATCACATTTCCGATCCACTAATCCGTCTTTACTGCATCCCTCACTAATACACATTGACGAATTCACACGGAAATTGCGTCGCCATGAAATAGTATGGGTTCTATGACTTCTCCTTCTAAATCGAGTATCGTTTCTATGGAAACGACTGGCTTTTCTTTTGCGATACGAGTATCTCCCTCTCGATGCACTAATCCTTCTTTACTGCATCCCTCACTCCCACTCATTGACGAATTCCCACGGAAATTGCGTTGCCATGATATACTAAGGGTTCTATGACTTCTCCTTCTAAATCGAGTAACGTTTCTATGGAAACGACAGGATTTTCTTTTGCGATACGACAATCACATTTCCGATCCACTAATCCGTCTTTACTGCATCCCTCACTAATACACATTGACGAATTCACACGGAAATTGCGTCGCCATGAAATACTATTGGTTCTATGACTTCTCCTTCTAAATCGAGTATCGTTTCTATGGAAACGACTGGCTTTTCTTTTGCGATACGAGTATCTCCCTCTCGATGCACTAATCCTTCTTTACTGCATCCCTCACTCCCACTCATTGACGAATTCACACGGAAATTGCGTTGCCATGAAATACTATGGGTTCTATGACTTCTCCTTCTAAATCGAGTATCGTTTCTATGGAAACGACTGGCTTTTCTTTTGGGATACGACAATCACATTTCCGATCAACTAATCCGTCTTTACTGCATCCCTCACTAATACACATTGACGAATTCACACGGAAATTGCGTCGCCATGAAATACTATGGGTTCTATGACTTCTCCTTCTAAATCGAGTATCGTTTCTATGGAAACGACTGGCTTTTCTTTTGCGATACGAGTATCTCCCTCTCGATGCACTAATCCTTCTTTACTGCATCCCTCACTCCCACTCATTGACGAATTCACACGGAAATTGCGTCGCCATGAAATACTATGGGTTCTATGACTTCTCCTTCTAAATCGAGTAACGTTTCTATGGAAACGACAGGATTTTCTTTTGGGATACGACAATCAAATTTCCGATCCACTAATCCGTCTTTACTGCATCCCTCACTAATACACATTGACGAATTCATACGGAAATTGCGTCGCTATGAAATACTATGGGTTCTATGACTTCTCCTTCTAAATCGAGTAACGTTTCTATGGAAACGACAGGATTTTCTTTTGGGATACGACAATCACATTTCCGATCCACTAATCCGTCTTTACTGCATCCCTCACTAATACACATTGACGAATTCACACGGAAATTGCGTCGCCATGAAATACTATGGGTTCTATGACTTCTCCTTCTAAATCGAGTAACGTTTCTATGGAAACGACAGGATTTTCTTTTGGGATACGACAATCACATTTCCGATCCACTATTCCATTTTTACTGCATCCCTCACTCCCACTCATTGACGAATTCACACGGAAATTGCGACGCCATGAAATACTATGGGTTCTATGACTTCTCCTTCTAAATCGAGTAACGTTTCTATGGAAACGACAGGATTTTCTATTGGGATACGACAATCACATTTCCGATCCACTAATACGTCTTTACTGCATCCCTCACTAATACACATTGACGAATTCATACGGAAATTGCGTCGCTATGAAATACTATGGGTTCTATGACTTCTCCTTCTAAATCGAGTATCGTTTCTATGGAAACGATAGGCTTTTCCTTTGCGATACGACAATCACATTTCCGATCCACTAATCCGTCTTTACTGCATCCCTCACTAATACACATTGACGAATTCACACGGATATTGCGTCGCCATGAAATACTATGGGTTCTATGACTTCTCCTTCTAAATCGAGTATCGTTTCTATGGAAACGACTGGCTTTTCTTTTGCGATACGACAATCACATTTCCGATCCACTAATCCGTCTTTACTGCATCCCTCACTAATACACATTGACGAATTCACACGGAAATTGCGTCGCCATGAAATACTATGGGTTCTATGACTTCTCCTTCTAAATCGAGTATCGTTTCTATGGAAACGACTGGCTTTTCTTTTGCGATACGAGTATCTCCCTCTCGATGCACTAATCCTTCTTTACTGCATCCCTCACTCCCACTCATTGACGAATTCACACGGAAATTGCGTCGCCATGAAATACTATGGGTTCTATGACTTCTCCTTCTAAATCGAGTATCGTTTCTATGGAAACGACAGGATTTTCTTTTGGGATACGACAATCACATTTCCGATCCATTAATCCGTCTTCACTGCATCCCTCACTAATACACATTGACGAATTCACACGGAAATTGCGTCGCCATGAAATACTATGGGTTCTATGACTTCTCCTTCTATATCGAGTATCGTTTCTATGGAAACGACTGGCTTTTCTTTTGCGATACGACAATCACATTTCCGATCCACTATCCGTCTTTACTGCATCCCTCACTAATACACATTGACGAATTCACACGGAAATTGCGTCGCCATGAAATACTATGGGTTCTATGACTTCTCCTTCTAAATCGAGTATCGTTTCTATGGAAACGACTGGCTTTTCTTTTGCGATACGAGTATCTCCCTCTCGATGCACTAATCCTTCTTTACTGCATCCCTCACTCCCACTCATTGACGAATTCCCACGGAAATTGCGTTGCCATGATATACTAAGGGTTCTATGACTTCTCCTTCTAAATCGAGTAACGTTTCTATGGAAACGACAGGATTTTCTTTTGCGATACGACAATCACATTTCCGATCCACTAATCCGTCTTTACTGCATCCCTCACTAATACACACTGACGAATTCACACGGAAATTGCGTCGCCATGAAATACTATTGGTTCTATGACTTCTCCTTCTAAATCGAGTATCGTTTCTATGGAAACGACTGGCTTTTCTTTTGCGATACGAGTATCTCCCTCTCGATGCACTAATCCTTCTTTACTGCATCCCTCACTCCCACTCATTGACGAATTCACACGGAAATTGCGTCGCCATGAAATACTATGGGTTCTATGACTTCTCCTTCTAAATCGAGTAACGTTTCTATGGAAACGACAGGATTTTCTTTTGGGATACGACTATCAAATTTCCGATCCACTAATCCGTCTTTACTGCATCCCTCACTAATACACATTGACGAATTCATACGGAAATTGCGTCGCTATGAAATACTATGGGTTCTATGACTTCTCCTTCTAAATCGAGTAACGTTTCTATGGAAACGACAGGATTTTCTTTTGGGATACGACAATCACATTTCCGATCCACTAATCCGTCTTTACTGCATCCCTCACTAATACACATTGACGAATTCACACGGAAATTGCGTCGCCATGAAATACTATGGGTTCTATGACTTCTCCTTCTAAATCGAGTAACGTTTCTATGGAAACGACAGGATTTTCTTTTGGGATACGACAATCACATTTCCGATCCATTAATCCGTCTTCACTGCATCCCTCACTAATACACATTGACGAATTCACACGGAAATTGCGTCGCCATGAAATACTATGGGTTCTATGACTTCTCCTTCTAAATCGAGTATCGTTTCTATGGAAACGACTGGCTTTTCTTTTGCGATACGACAATCACATTTCCGATCCACTAATCCGTCTTTACTGCATCCCTCACTAATACACATTGACGAATTCACACGGAAATTGCGTCGCCATGAAATAGTATGGGTTCTATGACTTCTCCTTCTAAATCGAGTATCGTTTCTATGGAAACGACTGGCTTTTCTTTTGCGATACGAGTATCTCCCTCTCGATGCACTAATCCTTCTTTACTGCATCCCTCACTCCCACTCATTGACGAATTCCCACGGAAATTGCGTTGCCATGATATACTAAGGGTTCTATGACTTCTCCTTCTAAATCGAGTAACGTTTCTATGGAAACGACAGGATTTTCTTTTGCGATACGACAATCACATTTCCGATCCACTAATCCGTCTTTACTGCATCCCTCACTAATACACATTGACGAATTCACACGGAAATTGCGTCGCCATGAAATACTATTGGTTCTATGACTTCTCCTTCTAAATCGAGTATCGTTTCTATGGAAACGACTGGCTTTTCTTTTGCGATACGAGTATCTCCCTCTCGATGCACTAATCCTTCTTTACTGCATCCCTCACTCCCACTCATTGACGAATTCACACGGAAATTGCGTTGCCATGAAATACTATGGGTTCTATGACTTCTCCTTCTAAATCGAGTATCGTTTCTATGGAAACGACTGGCTTTTCTTTTGGGATACGACAATCACATTTCCGATCCACTAATCCGTCTTTACTGCATCCCTCACTAATACACATTGACGAATTCACACGGAAATTGCGTCGCCATGAAATACTATGGGTTCTATGACTTCTCCTTCTAAATCGAGTATCGTTTCTATGGAAACGACTGGCTTTTCTTTTGCGATACGAGTATCTCCCTCTCGATGCACTAATCCTTCTTTACTGCATCCCTCACTCCCACTCATTGACGAATTCACACGGAAATTGCGTCGCCATGAAATACTATGGGTTCTATGACTTCTCCTTCTAAATCGAGTAACGTTTCTATGGAAACGACAGGATTTTCTTTTGGGATACGACAATCAAATTTCCGATCCACTAATCCGTCTTTACTGCATCCCTCACTAATACACATTGACGAATTCATACGGAAATTGCGTCGCTATGAAATACTATGGGTTCTATGACTTCTCCTTCTAAATCGAGTAACGTTTCTATGGAAACGACAGGATTTTCTTTTGGGATACGACAATCACATTTCCGATCCACTAATCCGTCTTTACTGCATCCCTCACTAATACACATTGACGAATTCACACGGAAATTGCGTCGCCATGAAATACTATGGGTTCTATGACTTCTCCTTCTAAATCGAGTAACGTTTCTATGGAAACGACAGGATTTTCTTTTGGGATACGACAATCACATTTCCGATCCACTATTCCATTTTTACTGCATCCCTCACTCCCACTCATTGACGAATTCACACGGAAATTGCGACGCCATGAAATACTATGGGTTCTATGACTTCTCCTTCTAAATCGAGTAACGTTTCTATGGAAACGACAGGATTTTCTATTGGGATACGACAATCACATTTCCGATCCACTAATACGTCTTTACTGCATCCCTCACTAATACACATTGACGAATTCATACGGAAATTGCGTCGCTATGAAATACTATGGGTTCTATGACTTCTCCTTCTAAATCGAGTATCGTTTCTATGGAAACGATAGGCTTTTCCTTTGCGATACGACAATCACATTTCCGATCCACTAATCCGTCTTTACTGCATCCCTCACTAATACACATTGACGAATTCACACGGATATTGCGTCGCCATGAAATACTATGGGTTCTATGACTTCTCCTTCTAAATCGAGTATCGTTTCTATGGAAACGACTGGCTTTTCTTTTGCGATACGACAATCACATTTCCGATCCACTAATCCGTCTTTACTGCATCCCTCACTAATACACATTGACGAATTCACACGGAAATTGCGTCGCCATGAAATACTATGGGTTCTATGACTTCTCCTTCTAAATCGAGTATCGTTTCTATGGAAACGACTGGCTTTTCTTTTGCGATACGAGTATCTCCCTCTCGATGCACTAATCCTTCTTTACTGCATCCCTCACTCCCACTCATTGACGAATTCACACGGAAATTGCGTCGCCATGAAATACTATGGGTTCTATGACTTCTCCGTCTAAATCGAGTATCGTTTCTATGGAAACGACAGGATTTTCTTTTGGGATACGACAATCACATTTCCGATCCATTAATCCGTCTTCACTGCATCCCTCACTAATACACATTGACGAATTCACACGGAAATTGCGTCGCCATGAAATACTATGGGTTCTATGACTTCTCCTTCTATATCGAGTATCGTTTCTATGGAAACGACTGGCTTTTCTTTTGCGATACGACAATCACATTTCCGATCCACTATCCGTCTTTACTGCATCCCTCACTAATACACATTGACGAATTCACACGGAAATTGCGTCGCCATGAAATACTATGGGTTCTATGACTTCTCCTTCTAAATCGAGTATCGTTTCTATGGAAACGACTGGCTTTTCTTTTGCGATACGAGTATCTCCCTCTCGATGCACTAATCCTTCTTTACTGCATCCCTCACTCCCACTCATTGACGAATTCCCACGGAAATTGCGTTGCCATGATATACTAAGGGTTCTATGACTTCTCCTTCTAAATCGAGTAACGTTTCTATGGAAACGACAGGATTTTCTTTTGCGATACGACAATCACATTTCCGATCCACTAATCCGTCTTTACTGCATCCCTCACTAATACACACTGACGAATTCACACGGAAATTGCGTCGCCATGAAATACTATTGGTTCTATGACTTCTCCTTCTAAATCGAGTATCGTTTCTATGGAAACGACTGGCTTTTCTTTTGCGATACGAGTATCTCCCTCTCGATGCACTAATCCTTCTTTACTGCATCCCTCACTCCCACTCATTGACGAATTCACACGGAAATTGCGTCGCCATGAAATACTATGGGTTCTATGACTTCTCCTTCTAAATCGAGTAACGTTTCTATGGAAACGACAGGATTTTCTTTTGGGATACGACAATCAAATTTCCGATCCACTAATCCGTCTTTACTGCATCCCTCACTAATACACATTGACGAATTCATACGGAAATTGCGTCGCTATGAAATACTATGGGTTCTATGACTACTCCTTCTAAATCGAGTAACGTTTCTATGGAAACGACAGGATTTTCTTTTGGGATACGACAATCACATTTCCGATCCACTAATCCGTCTTTACTGCATCCCTCACTAATACACATTGACGAATTCACACGGAAATTGCGTCGCCATGAAATACTATGGGTTCTATGACTTCTCCTTCTAAATCGAGTAACGTTTCTATGGAAACGACAGGATTTTCTTTTGGGATACGACAATCACATTTCCGATCCACTAATCCGTCTTTACTGCATCCCTCACTCCCACTCATTGACGAATTCACACGGAAATTGCGACGCCATGAAATACTATGGGTTCTATGACTTCTCCTTCTAAATCGAGTAACGTTTCTATGGAAACGACAGGATTTTCTATTGGGATACGACAAACACATTTCCGATCCACTAATACGTCTTTACTGCATCCCTCACTAATACACATTGACGAATTCATACGGAAATTGCGTCGCTATGAAATACTATGGGTTCTATGACTTCTCCTTCTAAATCGAGTATCGTTTCTATGGAAACGATAGGCTTTTCCTTTGCGATACGACAATCACATTTCCGATCCACTAATCCGTCTTTACTGCATCCCTCACTAATACACATTGACGAATTCACACGGATATTGCGTCGCCATGAAATACTATGGGTTCTATGACTTCTCCTTCTCAATCGAGTATCGTTTCTATGGAAACGACAGGATTTTCTTTTGGGATACGACAATCACATTTCCGATCCATTAATCCGTCTTCACTGCATCCCTCACTAATACACATTGACGAATTCACACGGAAATTGCGTCGCCATGAAATACTATGGGTTCTATGACTTCTCCTTCTAATTCGAGTATCGTTTCTATGGAAACGACTGGCTTTTCTTTTGCGATACGACAATCACATTTCCGATCCACTATCCGTCTTTACTGCATCCCTCACTAATACACATTGACGAATTCACACGGAAATTGCGTCGCCATGAAATACTATGGGTTCTATGACTTCTCCTTCTAAATCGAGTATCGTTTCTATGGAAACGACTGGCTTTTCTTTTGCGATACGAGTATCTCCCTCTCGATGCACTAATCCTTCTTTACTGCATCCCTCACTCCCACTCATTGACGAATTCCCACGGAAATTGCGTTGCCATGATATACTAAGGGTTCTATGACTTCTCCTTCTAAATCGAGTAACGTTTCTATGGAAACGACAGGATTTTCTTTTGCGATACGACAATCACATTTCCGATCCACTAATCCGTCTTTACTGCATCCCTCACTAATACACATTGACGAATTCACACGGAAATTGCGTCGCCATGAAATACTATTGGTTCTATGACTTCTCCTTCTAAATCGAGTATCGTTTCTATGGAAACGACTGGCTTTTCTTTTGCGATACGAGTATCTCCCTCTCGATGCACTAATCCTTCTTTACTGCATCCCTCACTCCCACTCATTGACGAATTCACACGGAAATTGCGTTGCCATGAAATACTATGGGTTCTATGACTTCTCCTTCTAAATCGAGTATCGTTTCTATGGAAACGACTGGCTTTTCTTTTGGGATACGACAATCACATTTCCGATCCACTAATCCGTCTTTACTGCATCCCTCACTAATACACATTGACGAATTCACACGGAAATTGCGTCGCCATGAAATACTATGGGTTCTATGACTTCTCCTTCTAAATCGAGTAACGTTTCTATGGAAACGACAGGATTTTCTTTTGGGATACGACAATCACATTTCCGATCCACGAATCCGTCATTACTGCATCCCTCACTAATACACATTGACGAATTCACACGGAAATTGCGTCGCCATGAAATACTATGGGTTCTATGACTTCTCCTTCTAAATCGAGTATCGTTTCTATGGAAATGACTGGCTTTTCTTTTGCGATACGACAATCACATTTCCGATCCACTAATCCGTCTTTACTGCACCCCTCACTAATACACATTGACAAACTCACACGGAAATTGCGTCGCCATGAAATACTATGGGTTCTATGACTTCTCCTTCTAAATCGTGTATCGTATCTATGGAAACGACTGGCTTTTCTTTTGCGATACGAGTATCTCCCTCTCGATGCACTAATCCTTCTTTACTGCATCCCTCACTCACACTCATTGTCGAATTCACACGGAAATTGCGTCGCCATGAAATACTATGGGCTCTATGACTTCTCCTTCTAAATCGAGTAACGTTTCTATGGAGACGACAGGATTTTCTTTTGCGGTACGACAATCACATTTCCGATCCACTAATCCGTTTTTACTGCATCCCTCACTAATACACATAGACGAATTCACACGGAAATTGCGTCGCCATGAAGTACTATGGGTTCTATGACTTCTCCTTCTAAATCGAGTATCGTTTCTATGGAAACGACTGGCTTTTCTTTTGCGATACGACAATCACATTTCCGATCCACTAATCCGTCTCTACTGCATCCCTCAGTAACACACATTGACGAATTCACACGGAAATTGCATCGCCATGAAATACTATGGGTTCTATGACTTCTCCTTCTAAATCGAGTATCGTTTCTATGGAAACGACTGGCTTTTCTTTTGCGAAACGACAATCACATTTCCGATCCACTAATCCGTCTTTACTGCTTCCCTCACTAATACACATTGACGAATTCACACGGAAATTGCGTCGCCATGAAATAGTATGGGTTCTATGACTTCTCCTTCTAAATCGAGTATCGTTTCTATGGAAACGACTGGCTTTTCTTTTGCGATACGAGTATCTCCCTCTCGATGCACTAATCCTTCTTTACTGCATCCCTCACTCCCACTCATTGACGAATTCACACGGAAATTGCGTCGCCATGAAATACTATGGGTTCTATGACTTCTCCTTCTAAATCGAGTAACGTTTCTATGGAAACGACAAAATTTTCTTTTGCGATACGACAATCACATTTCCGATCCACTAATCCGTCTTTACTGCATCCCTCACTAATACACATTGACGAATTCACACGGAAATTGCGTCGCCATGAAATACTATGGTTTCTATGACTTCTCCTTCTAAATCGAGTATCGTTTCTATGGAAACAACTGGCTTTTCTTTTGCGATACGAGTATCTCCCTCTCGATGCACTAATCCTTCTTTACTGCATCCCTCACTCCCACTCATTGACGAATTCACACGGAAATTGCGTCGCCATGAAATACTATGGGTTCTATGACTTCTCCTTCTAAATCGAGTATCGTTTCTATGGAAACGACTGGCTTTTCTTTTGCGATACGACAATCACATTTCCGATCCACTAATCCGTCTTTACTGCATCCCTCACTAATACACATTGACGAATTCATACGGAAATTGCGTCGCTATGAAATACTATGGGTTCTATGACTTCTCCTTCTAAATCGAGTATCGTTTCTATGGAAACGACTGGCTTTTCTTTTGCGATACGACAATCACATTTCCGATCCACTAATCCGTCTTTACTGCATCCCTCACTAATACACATTGACGAATTCATACGAAAATTGCGTCGCTATGAAATACTATGGGTTCTATGACTTCTCCTTCTAAATCGAGTATCGTTTCTATGGAAACGACTGGCTTTTCTTTTGCGATACGAGTATCTCCCTCTCGATGCACTAATCCTTCTTTACTGCATCCCTCACTCCCACTCATTGACGAATTCAAACGGAACTTGCGTCGCCATGAAATACTATGCGTTCTATGACTTCTCCTTCTAAATCGAGTACCGTTTCTATGGAAACGACTGGCTTTTCTTTTGCGATACGACAATCACATTTCCGATCCACTAATCCGTCTTTACTGCATCCCTCACTACTACACATTGACGAATTCACACGGAAATTGCGTCGCCATGAAATACTATTGGTTCTATGACTTCTCCTTCTAAATCGAGTATCGTTTCTATGGAAACGACTGGCTTTTCTTTTGCGATACGAGTATCTCCCTCTCGATGCACTAATCCTTCTTTACTGCATCCCTCACTCCCACTCATTGACGAATTCACACGGAAATTGCGTCGCCATGAAATACTATGGGTTCTATGACTTCTCCTTCTAAATCGAGTATCGTTTCTATGGAAACGACAGGATTTTCTTTTGGGATACGACAATCACATATCCGATCCACTAATCCCTCTTTACTGCATCCCTCACTAATACACATTGACGAATTCACACGGATATTGCGTCGCCAAGAAATACTATGGGTTCTATGACTTCTCCTTCTAAATCGAGTAACGTTTCTATGGAAACGACAGGATTTTCTTTTGGGATACGACAATCACATTTCCGATCCACGAATCCGTCATTACTGCATCCCTCACTAATACACATTGACGAATTCACACGGAAATTGCGTCGCCATGAAATACTATGGGTTCTATGACTTCTCCTTCTAAATCGAGTATCGTTTCTATGGAAGCGACTGGCTTTTCTTTTGCGATACGACAATCACATTTCCGATTCACTAATCCGTCTTTACTGCATCCCTCACTAATACACATTGACGAACTCACACGGAACTTGCGTCGCCATGAAATACTATGGGTTCTATGACTTCTCCTTCTAAATCGAGTATCGTTTCTATGGAAACGACTGGCTTTTCTTTTGCGAAACGACAATCACATTTCAGATCCACTAATCCGCCTTTACTGCTTCCCTCACTAATACACATTGACGAATTCACACGAAAATTGCGTCGCCATGAAATACTATGGGTTCTATGACTTCTCCTTCTAAATCGAGTATCGTTTCTATGGAAACGACTGGCATTTCTTTTGCGATACGACAATCACATTTCCGATCCACTAATCCGTCTTTACTGCATCCCTCACTCCCACACATTGACGAATTCACACGGAAATTGCGTCGCCATGAAATACTATGGGTTCTATGACTTCTCCTTCTAAATCGAGTATCGTTTCTATGGAAACGACATAATTTTCTTTTGGGATACGACAATCACATTTCCGATCCACTAATCCGTCTTCACTGCATCCCTCACTAATACACATTGACGAATTCACACGGAAATTGCGTCGCCATGAAATACTATGGGTTCTATGACTTCTCCTTCTGAATCGAGTATCGTTTCTATGGAAACGACTGGCTTTTCTTTTGCGATACGACAATCACATTTCCGATCCACTAATCCGTCTTTACTGCATCCCTCACTAATACACATTGACGAATTCACACGGAAATTGCGTCGCCATGAAATTCTATGGGTTCTATGACTTCTCCTTCTAAATCGAGTATCGTTTCTATGGAAACGACTGGCTTTTCTTTTGCGATACGAGTATCTCCCTCTCGATGCACTAATCCTTCTTTGCTGCATCCCTCACTCCCACTCATTGACGAATTCACACGGAAATTGCGTCGCCATGAAATACTATGGGTTCTATGACTTCTCCTTCTAAATCGAGTAACGTTTCTATGGAAACGACAGGATTTTCTTTTGGCATACGACAATCACATTTCCGATCCACGAATCCGTCATTACTGCATCCCTCACTAATACACATTGACGAATTCACACGGAAATTGCGTCGCCATGAAATACTATGGGTTCTATGACTTCTCCTTCTAAATCGAGTATCGTTTCTACGGAAATGACTGGCTTTTCTTTTGCGATACGACAATCACATTTCCGATCCACTAATCCGTCTTTACTGCATCCCTCACTAATACACATTGACGAACTCACACGGAAATTGCGTCGCCATGAAATACTATGGGTTCTATGACTTCTCCTTCTAAATCGAGTATCGTATCTATGGAAACGACTGGCTTTTCTTTTGCGATACGAGTATCTCCCTCTCGATGCACTAATCCTTCTTTACTGCATCCCTCACTCACACACATTGACGAATTCACACGGAAATTGCGTCGCCATGAAATACTATGGGTTCTATGACTTCTCCTTCTAAATCGAGTATCGTTTCTATGGAAACGACTGGCTTTTCTTTTGCGATACGACAATCACATTTCCGATCCACTAATCCGTCTTTACTGCATCCCTCACTAACACACATTGACGAATTCACACGGAAATTGCATCGCCATGAAATACTATGGGTTCTATGACTTCTCCTTCTAAATCGAGTATCGTTTCTATGGAAACGACTGGCTTTTCTTTTGCGAAACGACAATCACATTTCAGATCCACTAATCCGCCTTTACTGCTTCCCTCACTAATACACATTGACGAATTCACACGAAAATTGCGTCGCCATGAAATACTATGGGTTCTATGACTTCTCCTTCTAAATCGAGTATCGTTTCTATGGAAACGACTGGCTTTTCTTTTGCGATACGAGTATCTCCCTCTCGATGCACTAATCCTTCTGTACTGCATCCCTCACTCCCACTCATTGACGAATTCACACGGAAATTGCGTCGCCATGAAATTTTATGGGTTCTATGACTTCTCCTTCTAAATCGAGTAACGTTTCTATGGAAACGACAGGATTTTCTTTTGCGATACGACAATCACATTTCCGATCCACTAATCCGTCTTTACTGCATCCCTCAATAATACACATTGACGAATTCACACGGAAATTGCATCGCCATGAAATACTATGGGTTCTATGACTTCTCCTTCTAAATCGAGTATCGTTTCTATGGAAACAACTGGCTTTTCTTTTGCGATACGAGTATCTCCCTCTCGATGCACTAATCCTTCTTTACTGCATCCCTCACTCCCACTCATTGACGAATTCACACGGAAATTGCGTCGCCATGAAATACTATGGGGTCTATGACTTCTCCTTCTAAATCGAGTATCGTTTCTATGGAAACGACTGGCTTTTCTTTTGCGATACGACAATCACATTTCCGATCCACTAATCCGTCTTTACTGCATCCCTCACTAATACACATTGACGAATTCATACGGAAATTGCGTCGCTAAGAAATACTATGGGTTCTATGACTTCTCCTTCTAAATCGAGTATCGTTTCTATGGAAACGACTGGCTTTTCTTTTGCGATACGAGTATCTCCCTCTCGATGCACTAATCCTTCTTTACTGCATCCCTCACTCCCACTCATTGACGAATTCAAACGGAAATTGCGTCGCCATGAAATACTATGGGTTCTATGACTTCTCCTTCTAAATCGAGTACCGTTTCTATGGAAACGACTGGCTTTTCTTTTGCGATACGACAATCACATATCCGATCCACTAATCCGTCTTTACTGCATCCCTTACTAATACACATAGACGAATTCACACGGAAATTGCGTCGCCATGAAATACTATGGGTTCTATGACTTCTCCTTCTAAATCGAGTATCGTTTCTATGGAAACGACTGGCTTTTCTTTTGCGATACGAGTATCTCCCTCTCGATGCACTAATCCTTCTTTACTGCATCCCTCACTCCCACACATTGACGAATTCACACGGTAATTGCGTCGCCATGAAATACTATGGGTTCTATGACTTCTCCTTCTAAATCGAGTATCGTTTCTATGCAAACGACAGGATTTTCTTTTGGGATACGACAATCACATTTCCGATCCACTAATCCGTCTTCACTGCATCCCTCACTAATACACATTGACGAATTCACACGGAAATTGCGTCGCCATGAAATACTATGGGTTCTATGACTTCTCCTTCTAAATCGAGTATCGTTTCTATGGAAACGACTGGCTTTTCTTTTGCGATACGACAATCACATTTCCGATCCACTAATCAGTCTTTACTGCATCCCTCACTAATACACATTGACGAATTCACACGGAAATTGCGTCGCCATGAAATACTATGGGTTCTATGACTTCTCCTTCTAAATCGAGTATCGTTTCTATGGAAACGACTGGCTTTTCTTTTGCGATACGAGTATCTCCATCTCGATGCACTAATCCTTCTTTACTGCATCCCTCACTCCCACTCATTGACGAATTCACACGGAAATTGATTCGCCATGATATACTATGGGTTCTATGACTTCTCCTTCTAAATCGAGTATCGTTTCTATGGAAACGACAGGATTTTCTTTTGGGATACGACAATCACATTTCCGATCCACTAATCCGTCTTTACTGCATCCCTCACTAATACACACTGACGAATTCACACGGAAATTGCGTCGCCATGAAATACTATGGGTTCTATGACTTCTCCTTCTAAATCGAGTATCGTTTCTATGGAAATGACTGGCTTTTCTTTTGCGATACGACAATCACATTTCCGATCCACTAATCCGTCTTTACTGCATCCCTCACTAATACACATTGACGAACTCACACGGAAATTACGTCACCATGAAATACAATGGGTTCTATGACTTCTCCTTCTAAATCGAGTATCGTATCTATGGAAACGACTGGCTTTTCTTTTGCGATACGAGTATCTCCCTCTCGATGCACTAATCCTTCTTTACTGCATCCCTCACTCACACTCATTGACGAATTCACACGGAAATTGCGTCGCCATGAAATACTATGGGTTCTATGACTTCTCCTTCTAAATCGAGTAACGTTTCTATGGAAACGACAGGATTTTCTTTTGCGGTATGACAATCACATTTCCGATCCACTAATCCGTCTTTACTGCATCCCTCACTAATACACATTGACGAATTCACACAGAAATTGCGTCGCCATGAAATACTATGGGTTCTATGACTTCTCCTTCTAAATCGAGTATCGTTTCTATGGAAACGACTGGCTTTTCTTTTGCGATACGACAATCACATTTCCGATCCACTAATCCGTCTTTACTGCATCCCTCACTAACACACATTGACGAATTCACACGGAAATTGCATCGCCATGAAATACTATGGGTTCTATGACTTCTCCTTCTAAATCGAGTATCGTTTCTATGGAAACGACTGGCTTTTCTTTTGCGAAACGACAATCACATTTCCGATCCACTAATCCGTCTTTACTGCTTCCCTCACTAATACACTTTGACGAATTCACACGGAAATTGCGTCGCCATGAAATACTATGGGTTCTATGACTTCTCCTTCCAAATCGAGTATCGTTTCTATGGAAACGACTGGCTTTTCTTTTGCGATACGAGTATCTCCCTCTCGATGCACTAATCCTTCTTTACTGCATCCCTCACTCCCACTCATTGACGAATTCACACGGAAATTGCGTCGCCATAAAATACTATGGGTTCTATGACTTCTCCTTCTAAATCGAGTAACGTTTCTATGGAAACGACAGGATTTTCTTTTGCGATACGACAATCACATTTCCGATCCACTAATCCGTCTTTACTGCATCCCTCACTAATACACATTGACGAATTCACACGGAAATTGCGTCGCCATGAAATACTATGGGTTCTATGACTTCTCCTTCTAAATCGAGTATCGTTTCTATGGAAACAACTGGCTTTTCTTTTGCGATACGAGTATCTCCCTCTCGATGCACTAATCCTTCTTTACTGCATCCCTCACTCCCACTCATTGACGAATTCACACGGAAATTGCGTCGCCATGAAATACTATGGGTTCTATGACTTCTCCTTCTAAATCGAGTATCGTTTCTATGGAAACGACTGGCTTTTCTTTTGCGATACGACAATCACATTTCCGATCCACTAATCCGTCTTTACTGCATCCCTCACTAATACACATTGACGAATTCATACGGAAATTACGTCGCTATGAAATACTATGGGTTCTATGACTTCTCCTTCTAAATCGAGTATCGTTTCTATGGAAACGACTGGCTTTTCTTTTGCGATACGACAATCACATTTCCGATCCACTAATCCGTCTTTACTGCATCCCTCACTAATACACATTGACGAATTCATACGGAAATTGCGTCGCTATGAAATACTATGGGTTCTATGACTTCTCGTTCTAAATCGAGTATCGTTTCTATGGAAACGACTGGCTTTTCTTTTGCGATACGAGTATCTCCCTCTCGATGCACTAATCCTTCTTTACTGCATCCCTCACTCCCACTCATTGACGAATTCAAACGGAAATTGCGTCGCCATGAAATACTATGGGTTCTATGACTTCTCCTTCTAAATCGAGTACCATTTCTATGGAAACGACTGGCTTTTCTTTTGCGATACGACAATCACATTTCCGATCCACTAATCCGTCTTTACTGCATCCCTCACTAATACACATTGACGAATTCACACGGAAATTCCGTCGCCATGAAATACTATGGGTTCAATGACTTCTCCTTCTAAATCGAGTATCGTTTCTATGGAAACGACTGGCTTTTCTTTTGCGATACGAGTATCTCCCTCTCGATGCACTAATCCTTCTTTACTGCATCCCTCACTCCCACTCATTGACGAATTCACACGGAAATTGCGTCGCCATGATATACTATGGGTTCTATGACTTCTCCTTCTAAATCGAGTATCGTTTCTATGGAAACGACAGGATTTTCTTTTGGGATACGACAATCACATTTCCGATCCACTAATCCGTCTTTACTGCATCCCTCACTAATACACACTGACGAATTCACACGGAAATTGCGTCGCCATGAAATACTATGGGTTCTATGACTTCTCCTTCTAAATCGAGTAACGTTTCTATGGAAACGACAGGATTTTCTTTTGCGGTACGACAATCACATTTCCGATCCACTAATCCGTCTTTACTGCATCCCTCACTAATACACATTGACGAATTCACACAGAAATTGCGTCGCCATTAAATACTATGGGTTCTATGACTTCTCCTTCTAAATCGAGTATCGTTTCTATGGACACGACTGGCTTTTCTTTTGCGATACGACAATCACATTTCCGATCCACTAATCCGTCTTTACTGCATCCCTCACTAACACACATTGACGAATTCACACGGAAATTGCATCGCCATGAAATACTATGGGTTCTATGACTTCTCCTTCTAAATCGAGTATCGTTTCTATGGAAACGACTGGCTTTTCTTTTGCAAAACGACAATCACATTTCCGATCCACTAATCTGTCTTTACTGCTTCCCTCACTAATACACATTGACGAATTCACACGGAAATTGCGTCGCCATGAAATACTATGGGTTCTATGACTTCTCCTTCTAAATCGAGTATCGTTTCTATGGAAACGACTGGCTTTTCTTTTGCGATACGAGTATCTCCCTCTCGATGCACTAATCCTTCTTTACTGCATCCCTCACTCCCACTCATTGACGAATTCACACGGAAATTGCGTCGCCATGAAATACTATGGGTTCTATGACTTCTCCTTCTAAATCGAGTAACGTTTCTATGGAAACGACAGGATTTTCTTTTGCGATACGACAATCACATTTCCGATCCACTAATCCGTCTTTACTGCATCCCTCACTAATACACATTGACGAATTCACACGGAAATTGCGTCGCCATGAAATACTATGGGTTCTATGACTTCTCCTTCTAAATCGAGTATCGTTTCTATGGAAACAACTGGCTTTTCTTTTGCGATACGAGTATCTCCCTCTCAATGCACTAATCCTTCTTTACTGCATCCCTCACTCCCACTCATTGACGAATTCACACGGAAATTGCGTCGCCATGAAATACTATGGGTTCTATGACTTCTCCTTCTAAATCGAGTATCGTTTCTATAGAAACGACTGGCTTTTCTTTTGCGATACGACAATCACATTTCCGATCCACTAATCCGTCTTTACTGCATCCCTCACTAATACACATTGACGAATTCATACGGAAATTACGTCGCTATGAAATACTATGGGTTCTATGACTTCTCCTTCTAAATCGAGTATCGTTTCTATGGAAACGACTGGCTTTTCTTTTGCGATACGACAATCACATTTCCGATCCACTAATCCGTCTTTACTGTATCCCTCACTAATACACATTGACGAATTCATACGGAAATTGCGTCGCTATGAAATACTATGGGTTCTATGACTTCTCGTTCTAAATCGAGTATCGTTTCTATGGAAACGACAGGCTTTTCTTTTGCGATACGAGTATCTCCCTCTCGATGCACTAATCCTTCTTTACTGCATCCCTCACTCCCACTCATTGGCGAATTCAAATGGAAATTGCGTCGCCATGAAATACTATGGGTTCTATGACTTCTCCTTCTAAATCGAGTACCATTTCTATGGAAACGACTGGCTTTTCTTTTGCGATACGAGAATCACATTTCCGATCCACTAATCCGACTTTACTGCATCCCTCACTAATACACATTGACGAATTCACACGGAAATTGCGTCGCCATGAAATACTATTGGTTCTATGACTTCTCCTTCTAAATCGAGTATCGTTTCTATGGAAACGACTGGCTTTTCCTTTGCGATACGAGTATCTCCCTCTCGATGCACTAATCCTTCTTTACTGCATCCCTCACTCCCACTCATTGACGAATTCACACGGAAATTGCGTCGCCATGAAATACTATGGGTTCTATGACTTCTCCTTCTAAATCGAGTATCGTTTCTATGGAAACGACAGGATTTTCTTTTGGGATACGACAATCACATTTCCGATCCACTAATCCCTCTTTACTGCATCCCTCACTAATACACATTGACGAATTCACACGGAAATTGCGTCGCCATGAAATACTATGGGTTCTATGACTTCTCCTACTAAATCGAGTAACGTTTCTATGGAAACGACAGGATTTTCTTTTGGGATACGACAATCACATTTCCGATCCACGAATCCGTCATTACTGCATCCCTCACTAATACACATTGACGAATTCACACGGAAATTGCGTCGCCATGAAATACTATGGGTTCTATGACTTCTCCTTCTAAATCGAGTATCGTTTCTATGGAAGCGACTGGCTTTTCTTTTGCGATACGACAATCACATTTCCGATCCACTAATCCGTCTTTACTGCATCCCTCACTAATACACATTGACGAACTCACACGGAAATTGCGTCGCCATGAAATACTATGGGTTCTATGACTTCTCCTTCTAAATCGAGTATCGTATCTATGGAAACGACTGGCTTTTCTTTTGCGATACGAGTATCTCCCTCTCGATGCACTAATCCTTCTTTACTGCGTCCCTCACTCACACTCATTGACGAATTCACACGGAAATTGCGTCGCCATGAAATACTATGGGTTCTATGACTTCTCCTTCTAAATCGAGTAGCGTTTCTATGGAGACGACAGGATTTTCTTTTGCGGTACGACAATCACATTTCCGATCCACTAATCCGTCTTTACTGCATCCCTCACTAATACACATTGACGAATTCACACGGAAATTGCGTCGCCATATAATACTATGGGTTCTATGACTTCTCCTTCTAAATCGAGTATCGTTTCTATGGAAACGACAGGATTTTCTTTTGGGATACGACAATCACATTTCCGATCCACTAATCCCTCTTTACTGCATCCCTCACTAATACACATTGAAGAATTCACACGGAAATTGCGTCGCCATGAAATTCTATGGGTTCTATGACTTCTCCTACTAAATCGAGTAACGTTTCTATGGAAACGACAGGATTTTCTTTTGGGATACGACAATCACATTTCCGATCCACGAATCCGACATTACTGCATCCCTCACTAATACACATTGACGAATTCACACGGAAATTGCGTCGCCATGAAATACTATGGGTTCTATGACTTCTCCTTCTAAATCGAGTATCGTTTCTATGGAAGCGACTGGCTTTTCTTTTGCGATACGACAATCACATTTCCGATCCACTAATCCGTCTTTACTGCATCCCTCACTAATACACATTGACGAACTCACACGGAAATTGCGTCGCCATGAAATACTATGGGTTCTATGACTTCTCCTTCTAAATCGAGTATCGTATCTATGGAAACGACTGGCTTTTCTT
This sequence comes from Schistocerca piceifrons, assembly GCF_021461385.2. Classification (NCBI taxonomy): domain Eukaryota; kingdom Metazoa; phylum Arthropoda; class Insecta; order Orthoptera; family Acrididae; genus Schistocerca; species Schistocerca piceifrons. Next base: position 1,733,603 of record NW_025727551.1, read on the forward strand.
TTGGGATACGAGTATCTCCCTCTCGATGCACTAATCCTTCTTTACTGCGTCCCTCACTCACACTCATTGACGAATTCACACGGAAATTGCGTCGCCATGAAATACTATGGGTTCTATGACTTCTCCTTCTAAATCGAGTAGCGTTTCTATGGAGACGACAGGATTTTCTTTTGCGGTACGACAATCACATTTCCGATCCACTAATCCGTCTTTACTGCATCCCTCACTAATACACATTGACGAATTCACACGGAAATTGCGTCGCCATGAAATACTATGGGTTCTATGACTTCTCCTTCTAAATCGAGTATCGTTTCTATGGAAACGACTGGCTTTTCTTTTGCGATACGACAATCACATTTCCGATCCACTAATCCGTCTTTACTGCATCCCTCACTAATACACATTGACGAATTCACACGGAAATTGCATCGCCATGAAATACTATGGGTTCTATTACTTCTCCTTCTAAATCGAGTATCGTTTCTATGGAAACGACTGGCTTTTCTTTTGCGAAACGACAATCACATTTCCGATCCACTAATCCGTCTTTACTGCTTCCCTCACTAATACACATTGACGAATTCACACGGAAATTGCGTCGCCATGAAAAACTATTGGTTCTATGACTTCTCCTTCTAAATCGAGTATCGTTTCTATGGAAACGACTGGCTTTTCTTTTGCGATACGAGTATCTCCCTCTCGATGCACTAATCCTTCTTTACTGCATCCCTCACTCCCACTCATTGACGAATTCACACGGAAATTGCGTCGCCATGAAATACTATGGGTTCTATGACTTCTCCTTCTAAATCGAGTAACGTTTCAATGGAGACGACAGGATTTTCTTTTGCGATACGACAATCACATTTCCGATCCACTAATCCGTCTTTACTGCATCCCTCACTAATACACATTGACGAATTTACACGGAAATTGCGTCGCCATGAAATACTATGGGTTCTATGACTTCTCCTTCTAAATCGAGTATCGTTTCTAGGGAAACAACTGGCTTTTCTTTTGCGATACGAGTATCTCCCTCTCGATGCACTAATCCTTCTTTACTGCATCCCTCACTCCCACTCATTGACGAATTCACACGGAAATTGCGTCGCCATGAAATACTATGGGTTCTATGACTTCTCCTTCTAAATCGAGTAACGTTTCTATGGAAACGACAGGATTTTCTTTTGGGATACGACAATCACATTTCCGATCCACGAATCCGTCATTACTGCATCCCTCACTAATACACATTGACGAATTCACACGGAAATTGCGTCGCCATGAAATACTATGGGTTCTATGACTTCTCCTTCTAAATCGAGTATCGTTTCTATGGAAACGACTGGCTTTTCTTTTGCGATACGACAATCACATTTCCGATCCACTAATCCGTCTTTACTGCATCCCTCACTAATACACATTGACGAACTCACACGGAAATTGCGTCGCCATGAAATACTATGGGTTCTATGACTTCTCCTTCTAAATCGAGTATCGTATCTATGGAAACGACTGGCTTTTCTTTTGCGATACGAGTATCTCCCTCTCGATGCACTAATCCTTCTTTACTGCATCCCTCACTCACACTCATTGACGAATTTACACGGAAATTGCGTCGCCATGAAATACTATGGGTTCTATGACTTCTCCTTCTAAATCGAGTAACGTTTCTATGGAAACGACAGGATTTTCTTTTGCGGTACGACAATCACATTTCCGATCCACTAATCCGTCTTTACTGCATCCCTCACTAATACACCTTGACGAATTCACACAGAAATTGCGTCGCCATGAAATACTATGGGTTCTATGACTTCTCCTTCTAAATCGAGTATCGTTTCTATGGAAACGACTGGCTTTTCTTTTGCGATACGACAATCACATTTCCGATCCACTAATCCGTCTTTACTGCATCCCTCACTAACACACATTGACGAATTCACACGGAAATTGCATCGCCATGAAATACTATGGGTTCTATGACTTCTCCTTCTAAATCGAGTATCGTTTCTATGGAAACGACTGGCTTTTCTTTTGCGAAACGACAATCACATTTCCGATATACTAATCTGTCTTTACTGCATCCCTCACTAATACACATTGACGAATTCACACGGAAATTGCGTCGCCATGAAATACTATGGGTTCTATGACTTCTCCTTCTAAATCGAGTATCGTTTCTATGGAAACGACTGGCTTTTCTTTTGCGATACGAGTATCTCCCTCTCGATGCACTAATCCTTCTTTACTGCATCCCTCACTCCCACACATTGACGAATTCACACGGAAATTGCGTCGCCATGAAATACTATGGGTTCTATGACTTCTCCTACTAAATCGAGTAACGTTTCTATGGAAACGACAGGATTTTCTTTTGCGATACGACAATCACATTTCCGATCCACTAATCCGTCTTTACTGCATCCCTCACTAATACACATTGACGAATTCACATAGAAATTGCGTCGCCATGAAATACTATGGGTTCTATGACTTCTCCTTCTAAATCGAGTGTCGTTTCTATGGAAACGACTGGCTTTTCTTTTGCGATACGACAATCACATTTCCGATCCACTAATCCGTCTTTACTGCATCCCTCACTAATACACATTGACGAATTCACACGGAAATTGCATCGCCATGAAATACTATGGGTTCTATTACTTCTCCTTCTAAATCGAGTATCGTTTCTATGGAAACGACTGGCTTTTCTTTTGCGAAACGACAATCACATTTCCGATCCACTAATCCGTCTTTACTGCTTCCCTCACTAATACACATTGACGAATTCACACGGAAATTGCGTCGCCATGAAAAACTATGGGTTCTATGACTTCTCCCTCTAAATCGAGTATCGTTTCTATGGAAACGACTGGCTTTTCTTTTGCGATACGAGTATCTCCCTCTCGATGCACTAATCCTTCTTTACTGCATCCCTCACTCCCACTCATTGACGAATTCACACGGAAATTGCGTCGCCATGAAATACTATGGGTTCTATGACTTCTCCTTCTAAATCGAGTAACGTTTCTATGGAAACGGCAGGATTTTCTTTTGCGATACGACAATCACATTTCCGATCCACTAATCCGTCTTTACTGCATCCCTCACTAATACACATTGACGAATTCACACGGAAATTGCGTCGCCATGAAATACTACGGGTTCTATGACTTCTCCTTCTAAATCGAGTATCGTTTCTAGGGAAACAACTGGCTTTTCTTTTGCGATACGAGTATCTCCCTCTCGATGCACTAATCCTTCTTTACTGCATCCCTCACTCCCACTCATTGACGAATTCACACGGAAATTGCGTCGCCATGAAATACTATGGGTTCTATGACTTCTCCTTCTAAATCGAGTATCGTTTCTATGGAAACGACTGGCTTTTCTTTTGCGATACGACAATCACATTTCCGATCCACTAATCCGTCTTTACTGCGTCCCTCACTAATACACATTGACGAATTCATACGGAAATTGCGTCGCTATGAAATACTATGGGTTCTATGACTTCTCCTTCTAAATCGAGTATCGTATCTATGCAAACGACTGGCTTTTCTTTTGCGATACGACAATCACATTTCCGATCCACTAATCCGTCTTTACTGGATCCCTCACTAATACACATTGACGAATTCATACGGAAATTGCGTCGCTATGAAATACTATGGGTTCTATGACTTCTCCTTCTAAATCGTGTATCGTTTCTATGGAAACGACTGGCTTTTCTTTTGCGATACGAGTATCTCCCTCTCGATGCACTAATCCTTCTTTACTGCATCCCTCACTCCCACTCATTGACGAATTCAAACGGAAATTGCGTCGCCATGAAATACTATGGGTTCTATGACTTCTCCTTCTAAATCGAGTACCGTTTCTATGGAAACGACTGGCTTTTCTTTTGCGATACGACAATCACATTTCCGATCCACTAATCCGTCTTTACTGCATCCCTCACTAATACACATTGACGAATTCATACGGAAATTGCGCCGCTATAAAATACTATGTGTTCTACGACTTCTCCTTCTAAATCGAGTATCGTTTCTATGGAAACGACTGGCTTTTCTTTTGCGATACGACAATCAAATTTCCGATCCACTAATCCGTCTTTACTGCATCCCTCACTAATACACATTGACGAATTCACACGGAAATTGCGTCGCCATGAAATACTATTGGTTCTATGACTTCTCCTTCTAAATCGAGTATCGTTTCTATGGAAACGACTGGCTTTTCCTTTGCGATACGAGTATCTCCCTCTCGATGCACTAATCCTTCTTTACTGCATCCCTCACTCCCACTCATTGACGAATTCACACGGAAATTGCGTCGCCATGAAATACTATGGGTTCTATGACTTCTCCTTCTAAATCGAGTATCGTTTCTATGGAAACGACAGGATTTTCTTTTGGGATACGACAATCACATTTCCGATCCACTAATCCCTCTTTACTGCATCCCTCACTAATACACATTGACGAATTCACACGGAAATTGCGTCGCCATGAAATACTATGGGTTCTATGACTTCTCCTACTAAATCGAGTAACGTTTCTATGGAAACGACAGGATTTTCTTTGGGATACGAGAATCACATTTCCGATCCACGAATCCGTCATTACTGCATCCCTCACTAATACACATTGACGAATTCACACGGAAATTGCGTCGCCATGAAATACTATGGGTTCTATGACTTCTCCTTCTAAATCGAGTATCGTTTCTATGGAAGCGACTGGCCTTACTTTTGCGAAACGACAATCACATTTCCGATCCACTAATCCGTCTTTACTGCATCCCTCACTAATACACATTGACGAACTCACACGGAAATTGCGTCGCCATGAAATACTATGGGTTCTATGACTTCTCCTTCTAAATCGAGTATCGTATCTATGGAAACGACTGGCTTTTCTTTTGCGATACGAGTATCTCCCTCTCGATGCACTAATCCTTCTTTACTGCATCCCTCACTCACACTCATTGACGAATTCACACGGAAATTGCGTCGCCATGAAATACTATGGGTTCTATGACTTCTCCTTCTAAATCGAGTAGCGTTTCTATGGAAACGACATGATTTTCTTTTGCGGTACGACAATCACATTTCCGATCCACTAATCCGTCTTTACTGCATCCCTCTCTAATACACATTGACGAATTCACACGGAAATTGCGTCGCCATGAAATACTATGGGTTCTATGACTTCTCCTTCTAAATCGAGTATCGTTTCTATGGAAACGACTGGCTTTTCTTTTGCGATACGAGTATCTCCCTCTCGATGCACTAATCCTTCTTTACTGCATCCCTCACTCCCACTCATTGACGAATTCACACGGAAATTGCGTCGCCATGAAATACTATGGGTTCTATGACTTCTCCTTCTAAATCGAGTAACGTTTCTATGGAAACGACAGGATTTTCTTTTGCGATACGACAATCACATTTCCGATCCACTAATCCGTCTTTACTGCATCCCTCACTAATACACATTGACGAATTCACACGGAAATTGCGTCGCCATGAAATACTATGGGTTCTATGACTTCTCCTTCTAAATCGAGTATCGTTTCTATGGAAACAACTGGCTTTTCTTTTGCGATACGAGTATCTCCCTCTCGATGCACTAATCCTTCTTTACTGCATCCCTCACTCCCACTCATTGACGAATTCACACGGAAATTGCGTCGCCATGAAATACTATGGGTTCTATGACTTCTCCTTCTAAATCGAGTATCGTTTCTATGGAAACGACTGGCTTTTCTTTTGCGATACGACAATCACATTTCCGATCCACTAATCCGTCTTTACTGCGTCCCTCACTAATACACATTGACGAATTCATACGGAAATTGCGTCGCTATGAAATACTATGGGTTCTATGACTTCTCCTTCTAAATCGTGTATCGTTTCTATGGAAACGACTGGCTTTTCTTTTGCGATACGAGTATCTCCCTCTCGATGCACTAATCCTTCTTTACTGCATCCCTCACTCCCACTCATTGACGAATTCAAACGGAAATTGCGTCGCCATGAAATACTATGGGTTCTATGACTTCTCCTTCTAAATCGAGTACCGTTTCTATGGAAACGACTGGCTTTTCTTTTGCGATACGACAATCACATTTCCGATCCACTAATCCGTCTTTACTGCATCCCTCACTAATACACATTGACGAATTCACACGGAAATTGCGTCGCCATGAAATACTATGGGTTCTATGACTTCTCCTTCTAAATCGAGTATCGTTTCTATGGAAACAACTGGCTTTTCTTTTGCGATACGAGTATCTCCCTCTCGATGCACTAATCCTTCTTTACTGCATCCCTCACTCCCACTCATTGACGAATTCACACGGAAATTGCGTCGCCATGAAATACTATGGGTTCTATGACTTCTCCTTCTAAATCGAGTATCGTTTCTATGGAAACGACTGGCTTTTCTTTTGCGATACGACAATCACATTTCCGATCCACTAATCCGTCTTTACTGCGTCCCTCACTAATACACATTGACGAATTCATACGGAAATTGCGTCGCTATGAAATACTATGGGTTCTATGACTTCTCCTTCTAAATCGTGTATCGTTTCTATGGAAACGACTGGCTTTTCTTTTCGATACGAGTATCTCCCTCTCGATGCACTAATCCTTCTTTACTGCATCCCTCACTCCCACTCATTGACGAATTCAAACGGAAATTGCGTCGCCATGAAATACTATGGGTTCTATGACTTCTCCTTCTAAATCGAGTACCGTTTCTATGGAAACGACTGGCTTTTCTTTTGCGATACGACAATCACATTTCCGATCCACTAATCCGTCTTTACTGCATCCCTCACTAATACACATTGACGAATTCATACGGAAATTGCGTCGCTATAAAATACTATGTGTTCTATGACTTCTCCTTCTAAATCGAGTATCGTTTCTATGGAAACGACTGGCTTTTCTTTTGCGATACGACAATCAGAATTCCGATCCACTAATCCGTATTTACTGCATCCCTCACTAATACACATTGACGAATTCATACGGAAATGGCGTCACCATGAAATACTATGGGTTCTATGACTTCTCCTTCTACATCGAGTAACGTTTCTATGGAAACGACTGGCTTTTCTTTTGCGATACGACAATTACATTTCCGATCCACTAATCCGTCTTTACTGCATCCCTCACTAATACACATTGACGAATTCATACGGAAATTGCGTCGCCATGAAATACTATGGGTTCTATGACTTCTCCTTCTAAATCGAGTATCGTTTCTATGGAAACGACTGGCTTTTCCTTTGCGAAACGACAATCACATTTCCGATCCACTAATCCGTCTTTACTGCTTCCCTCACTAATACACATTGACGAATTCACACGGAAATTGCGTCGCCATGAAATACTATGGGTTCTATGACTTCTCCTTCTAAATCGAGTATCGTTTCTATGGAAACGACTGGCTTTTCTTTTGCGATACGAGTATCTCCCTCTCCATGCACTAATCCTTCTTTACTGCATCCCTCACTCCCACTCATTGACGAATTCACACGGAAATTGCGTCGCCATGAAATACTATGGGTTCTATGACTTCTCCTTCTAAATCGAGTAACGTTTCTATGGAAACGACAGGATTTTCTTTTGCGATACGACAATCACATTTCCGATCCACTAATCCGTCTTTACTGCATCCCTCACTAATACACATTGACGAATTCACACGGAAATTGCGTCGCCATGAAATACTATGGGTTCTATGACCTCTCCTTCTAAATCGAGTATCGTTTCTATGGAAACAACTGGCTTTTCTTTTGCGATACGAGTATCTCCCTCTCGATGCACTAATCCTTCTTTACTGCATCCCTCACTCCCACTCATTGACGAATTCACACGGAAATTGCGTCGCCATGAAATACTATGGGTTCTATGACTTCTCCTTCTAAATCGAGTATCGTTTCTATGGAAACGACTGGCTTTTCTTTTGCGATACGACAATCACATTTCCGATCCACTAATCCGTCTTTACTGCATCCCTCACTAATACACATTGACGAATTCATACGGAAATTACGTCGCTATGAAATACTATGGGTTCTATGACTTCTCCTTCTAAATCGAGTATCGTTTCTATGGAAACGACTGGCTTTTCTTTTGCGATACGACAATCACATTTGCGATCCACTAATCCGTCTTTACTGCATCCCTCACTAATACACATTGACGAATTCATACGGAAATTGCGTCGCTATGAAATACTATGGGTTCTATGACTTCTCGTTCTAAATCGAGTATCGTTTCTATGGAAACGACTGGCTTTTCTTTTGCGATACGAGTATCTCCCTCTCGATGCACTAATCCTTCTTTACTGCATCCCTCACTCCCACTCATTGACGAATTCAAACGGAAATTGCGTCGACATGAAATACTATGGGTTCTATGACTTCTCCTTCTAAATCGAGTACCATTTCTATGGAAACGACTGGCTTTTCTTTTGCGATACGACAATCACATTTCCGATCCACTAATCCGTCTTTACTGCATCCCTCACTAATACACATTGACGAATTCACACGGAAATTGCGTCGCCATGAAATACTATTGGTTCTATGACTTCTCCTTCTAAATCGAGTATCGTTTCTATGGAAACGACTGGCTTTTCCTTTGCGATACGAGTATCTCCCTCTCGATGCACTAATCCTTCTTTACTGCATCCCTCACTCCCACTCATTGACGAATTCACACGGAAATTGCGTCGCCATGAAATACTATGGGTTCTATGACTTCTCCTTCTAAATCGAGTATCGTTTCTATGGAAACGACAGGATTTTCTTTTGGGATACGACAATCACATTTCCGATCCACTAATCCCTCTTTACTGCATCCCTCACTAATACACATTGACGAATTCACACGGAAATTGCATCGCCATGAAATACTATGGGTTCTATGACTTCTCCTACTAAATCGAGTAACGTTTCTATGGAAACGACAGGATTTTCTTTTGGGATACGACAATCACATTTCCGATCCACGAATCCGTCATTACTGCATCCCTCACTAATACACATTGACGAATTCACACGGAAATTGCGTCGCCATGAAATACTATGGGTTCTATGACTTCTCCTTCTAAATCGAGTATCGTTTCTATGGAAGCGACTGGCTTTTCTTTTGCGATACGACAATCACATTTCCGATCCACTAATCCGTCTGTACTGCATCCCTCACTAATACACATTGACGAACTCACACGGAAATTGCGTCGCCATGAAATACTATGGGTTCTATGACTTCTCCTTCTAAATCGAGTATCGTATCTGTGGAAACGACTGGTTTTTCTTTTGCGATACGAGTATCTCCCTCTCGATGCACTAATCCTTCTTTACTGAATCCCTCACTCACACTCATTGACGAATTCACACGGAAATTGCGTCGCCATGAAATACTATGGGTTCAATGACTTCTCCTTCTAAATCGAGTAGCGTTTCTATGGAAACGACAGGATTTTCTTTTGCGGTACGACAAACACATTTCCGATCCACTAATCCGTCTTTACTGCATCCCTCACTAATACACATTGACAAATTCACACGGAAATTGCGTCGCCATGAAATACTATGGGTTCTATGACTTCTCCTTCTAAATCGAGTATCGTTTCTATGGAAACGACTGGCTTTTCTTTTGCGATACGACAATCACATTTCCGATCCACTAATCCGTCTTTACTGCATCCCTCACTAATACACATTGAGGAATTCACACGGAAATTGCATCGCCATGAAATACTATGGGTTCTATTACTTCTCCTTCTAAATCGAGTATCGTTTCTATGGAAACGACTGGCTTTTCTTTTGCGAAACGACAATCACATTTCCGATCCACTAATCCGTCTTTACTGCTTCCCTCACTAGTACATATTGACGAATTCACACGGAAATTGCGTCGCCATGAAATACTATGGGTTCTATGACTTCTCCTTCTAAATCGAGTATCGTTTCTATTGAAACGACTGGCTTTTCTTTTGCGATACGAGTATCTCCCTCTCGATGCACTAATCCTTCTTTACTGCATCCCTCACTCCCACTCATTGACGAATTCACACGGAAATTGCGTCGCCATGAAATACTATGGGTTCTATGACTTCTCCTTCTAAATCGAGTAACGTTTCTATGGAAACGACAGGATTTTCTTTTGCGATACGACAATCACATTTCCGATCCACTAATCCGTCTTTACTGCATCCCTCACTAATACACATTGACGAATTCACACGGAAATTGCGTCGCCATGAAATACTATGGGTTCTATGACTTCTCCTTCTAAATCGAGTATCGTTTCTATGGAAACAACTGGCTTTTCTTTTGCGATACGAGTATCTCCCTCTCGATGCACTAATCCTTCTTTACTGCATCCCTCACTCCCACTCATTGACGAATTCACACGGAAATTTCGTCGCCATGAAATACTATGGGTTCTATGACTTCTCCTTCTAAATCGAGTATCGTTTCTATGGAAACGACTGGCTTTTCTTTTGCGATACGACAATCACATTTCCGATCCACTAATCCGTCTTTACTGCGTCCCTCACTAATACACATTGACGAATTCATACGGAAATTGCGTCGCTATGAAATACTCTGGGTTCTATGACTTCTCCTTCTAAATCGAGTATCGTTTCTATGGAAACGACTGGCTTTTCTTTTGCGATACGACAATCACATTTCCGATCCACTAATCCGTCTTTACTGCATCCCTCACTAATACACATTGACGAATTCATACGGAAATTGCGTCGCTATGAAATACTATGGGTTCTATGACTTCTCCTTCTAAATCGTGTATCGTTTCTATGGAAACGACTGGCTTTTCTTTTGCGATACGAGTATCTCCCTCTCGATGCACTAATCCTTCTTTACTGCATCCCTCACTCCCACTCATTGACGAATTCAAACGGAAATTGCGTCGCCATGAAATACTATGGGTTCTATGACTTCTGATTCTAAATCGAGTACCGTTTCTATGGAAACGACTGGCTTTTCTTTTGCGATACGACAATCACATTTCCGATCCACTAATCCGTCTTTACTGCATCCCTCACTAATACACATTGACGAATTCATACGGAAATTGCGTCGCTATGAAATACTATGTGTTCTATGACTTCTCCTTCTAAATCGAGTATCGTTTCTATGGAAACGACTGGCTTTTCTTTTGCGATACGACAATCACATTTCCGATCCACTAATCCGTCTTTACTGCATCCCTCACTAATACACACTGACGAATTCATACGGAAATTGCGTCGCCATGAAATACTATGGGTTCTATGACTTCTCCTTCTAAATCGAGTATCGTTTCTATGGAAACGACTGGCTTTTCTTTTGCAATACGACAATCACTATTCCGAACCACTAATCCATCTTTACTGCATCCCTCACTAATACACATTGACGAATTCACACGGAAATTGCGTCGCCATGAAATACTATGGGTTCTATGACTTCTCCTTCTAAATCGAGTAACGTTTCTATGGAAACGACTGGATTTTATTTTGGGATACGACAATCACATTTCCGATCCACTAATCCGTCTTTACTGCATCCCTCACTAATACACATTGACGAATTCATACGGAAATTGCGTCGCTATGAAATACCTTGGGTTCTATGACTTCTCCTTCTAAATCGAATATCGTTTCTATGGAAACGATAGGCTTTTCTTTTGCGATACGACAATCACATTTCCGATCCACTAATCCGTCTTTACTGCATCCCTCACTAATACACATTGACGAATTCACACGGATATTGCGTCGCCATGAAATACTATGGGTTCTATGACTTCTCCTTCTAAATCGAGTAACGTTTCTTTGGAAACGACAGGATTTTCTTTTGGGATACGACAATCACATTTCCGATCCACTAATCCGTCTTTACTGCATCCCTCACTAATACACATTGACGAATTCACACGGAAATTGCGTCGCCATGAAATACTATGGGTTCCATGACTTCTCCTTCTAAATCGTGTAACGTTTCTATGGAAACGACAGGATTTTCTTTTGGGATACGACAATCACATTTCCGATCCACTAATCCGTCTTTACTGCATCCCTCACCAATACACATTGACGAATTCATACGGAAATTTCGTCGCTATGAAATTCTATGGGTTCTATGACTTCTCCTTCTAAATCCAGTATCGTTTCTATGGAAACGACTGGCTTTTCTTTTGCGATACGAGTATCTCTCTCTCGATGCACTAATCCTTCTTTACTGCATCCCTCACTCCCACTCATTGACGAATTCACACGGAAATTGCGTCGCCATGAAATACTATGGGTTCTATGACATCTCCTTCTGAATCGAGTAAGATTTCTATGGAAACCACAGGATTTTCTTTTGGGATACGACAATCACTTTTCCGATCCACTAATCCGTCTCTACTGCATCCCTCACTAATACACATTGACGAATTCATACGGAAATTGCGTCGCTATGAAATACTATGGGTTCTATGACTTCTCCTTCTAAATCGAGTATCGTTTCTATGGAAACGACTGGCTTTTCTTTTGCGATACGACAATCACATTCCCGATCCACTAATCCGTCTTTACTGCATCCCTCACTAATACACATTGACGAAATCATACGGAAATTGCGTCGCCATGAGATACTATGGGTTCTATAACTTCTCCTTCTAAATCGAGTAACGTTTCTATGGAAACGACTGGCTTTTCTTTTGCGATACGACAATCACATTTCCGATCCACTAATCCGTCTTTACTGCATCCCTCACTCCCACTCATTGACGATTTCACACGGAAATTGCGTCGCCATGAAATACTATGCGTTCTATGACTTCTCCTTCTTAATCGAGTAACGTTTCTATGGAAACGACACGATTTTCTTTTGGGATACGACAATCACATTTCCGATCCACTAATCCGTCTTTACTGCATCCCTCACTAATACACATTGACGAATTCACACGGATTTTGCGTCGCCACGAAATACTATGGGTTCTATGACTTCTCCTTCTAAACCGAGTATCGTTTCCATGGAAACGACTGGCTTTTCTTTTGCGATACGACAATCACATTTCCGATCCACTAATCCGTCTTTACTGCATCCCTCACTAATTCACATTGACGAATTCATACGGAAATTGCGTCGCCATGAAATACTATGGGTTCTATGACTTCTCCTTCTAAATCGAGTAACGTTTCTATGGAAACGACAGGATTTTCTTTTGGGATACGACAATCACATTTCCGATCCACTAATCCGTCTTTACTGCATCCCTCACTAATACACATTGACAAAATCACACTGAAATTGCGTCGCCATGAAATACTATGGGTTCTATGACTTCTCCTTCTAAATCGAGTGTCGTTTCTATAGAAACGACTGGCTTTTCTTTTGCGATACGAGTATCTCCCTCTCGATGCACTAATCTTTCTTTACTGCATCCCTCACTCCCACTCATTGACGAATTCACACGGAAATTGCGTCGCCATGAAATACTATGGGTTCTATGACTTCTCCTTCTAAATCGAGTAACGTTTCTTTGGAAACGATAGGATTTTCTTTTGGGATACGACAATCACATTTCCGATCCACTAATCCGTCTTTACTGCATCCCTCACTAATACACATTGACGAATTCACACGGATTTTGCGTCGCCATGAAATACTATGGGTTCTATGACTTCTCCTTCTAAATCGAGTATCGTTTCTATGGAAACGACTGGCTTTTCTTTTGCGATACGACAATCACATTCCCGATCCACTAATCCGTCTTTACTGCATCCCTCACTAATACACATTGACGAATTCATACGGAAATTGCGTCGCCATGAGATACTATGGGTTCTATGACTTCTCCTTCTAAATCGAGTAACGTGTCTATGGAAACGACTGTCTTTTCTTTTGCGATACGACAATCACATTTCCGATCCACTAATCCGTCTTTACTGCATCCCTCACTCCCACTCATTGACGAATTCACACGGAAATTGCGTCGCCATGAAATACTATGGGTTCTATGACTTCTCCTTCTAAATCGAGTATCGTTTCTATGGAAACGACTGGCTTTTCTTTTGCGATACGAGTATCTCCCTCTCGATGCACTAATCCTTCTTTACTGCATCCCTCACTCCCACTCATTGACGAATTCACACGGAAATTGCGTCGCCATGAAATACTATGGGTTCTATGACTTCTCCTTCTAAATCGAGTAACGTTTCTTTGGAAACGACAGGATTTTCTTTTGGGATACGACAATCACATTTCCGATCCACTAATCCGTCTTTACTGCATCCCTCACTAATACACATTGATGAATTCACACGGAAATTGCGTCGCCATGAAATACTATGGGTTCCATGACTTCTCCTTCTAAATCGAGTAACGTTTCTATGGAAACGACAGGATTTTCTTTTGGGATACGACAATCACATTTCCGATCCACTAATCCGTCTTTACTGCATCCCTCACCAATACACATTGACGAATTCATACGGAAATTGCGTCGCTATGAAATACTATGGGTTCTATGACTTCTCCTTCTAAATCGAGTATCGTTTCTATGGAAACGACTGGCTTTTCTTTTGCGATACGAGTATCTCCCTCTCGATGCACTAATCCTTCTTTACTGCAACCCCCACTCCCACTCATTGACGAATTAACACGGAAATTGCGTCGCCATGAAATACTATGGGTTCTATGACTTCTCCTTCTTAATCGAGTAAGATTTCTATGGAAACGACAGGATTTTCTTTTGGGATACGACAATCACTTTTCCGATCCACTAATCCGTCTCTACTGCATCCCTCACTAATACACATTGACGAATTCATACGGAAATTGCGTCGCTATGAAATACTATGGGTTCTATGACTTCTCCTTCTAAATCGAGTATCGTTTCTATGGAAACGACTGGCTTTTCTTTTGCGATACGACAATCACATTCCCGATCCACTAATCCGTCTTTACTGCATCCCTCACTAATACACATTGACGAATTCATACGGAAATTGCGTCGCCATGAGATACTATGGGTTCTATAACTTCTCCTTCTAAATCGAGTAACGTTTCTATGGAAACGACTGGCTTTTCTTTTGCGATACGACAATCACATTTCCGATCCACTAATCCGTCTTTACTGCATCCCTCACTAATACACATTGACGAATTCATACCGAAATTGCGTCGCCATGAGATACTATGGGTTCTATGACTTCTCCTTCTAAATCGAGTAACGTTTCTATGGAAACGACTGGCTTTTCTTTTGCGATACGACAATCACATTTCCGATCCACTAATCCGTCTTTACTGCATCCCTCACTCCCACTCATTGACGAATTCATACGGAAATTGCGTCGCCATGAAATACTAAGGGTTCTATGACTTCTCCTTCTAAATCGAGTAACGTTTCTTTGGAAACGACAGGATTTTCTTTTGGGATACGACAATCACATTTCCGATCCACTAATCCGTCTTTACTGCATCCCTCACTAATACACATTGGCGAATTCACACGGAAATTGCGTCGCCATGAAATACTATGGGTTCCATGACTTCTCCTTCTAAATCGAGTAACGTTTCTATGGAAACGACAGGATTTTCTTTTGGGATACGACAATCACATTTCCGATCCACTAATCCGTCTTTACTGCATCCCTCACCAATACACATTGACGAATTCATACGGAAATTGCGTCGCTATGAAATACTATGGGTTCTATGACTTCTCCTTCTAAATCGAGTATCGTTTCTATGGAAACGACTGGCTTTTCTTTTGCGATACGAGTATCTCCCTCTCGATGCACTAATCCTTCTTTACTGCATCCCTCACTCCCACTCATTGACGAATTCACACGGAAATTGCGTCGCCATGAAATACTATGGGTTCTATGACTTCTCCTTCTAAATCGAGTATCGTTTCAATGGAAACGACAGGATTTTCTTTTGCGATACGACAATCACATTTCCGATCCACTAATCTGTCTTTACTGCATCCGTCACTAATTCACATTGACGAATTCATACGGAAATTGCGTCGCTATGAAATACTATGGGTTCTATGACTTCTCCTTCTAAATCGAGTATCGTTTCTATGGAAACGACTGGCTTTTCTTTTGCGATACGAGTATCTCCCTCTCGATGCACTAATCCTTCTTTACTGCATCCCTCACTCCCACTCATTGACGAATTCACACGGGAATTGCGTCGCCTTGAAATACTATGGGTTCTATCAGTTCTCCTTCTTAGTCGAGTAAGATTTCTATGGAAACGACAGGATTTTCTTTTGGGATACGACAATCACTTTTCCGATCCACTAATCCGTCTCTACTGCATCCCTCACTAATACACATTGACGAATTCATACGGAAATTGCGTCGCTATGAAATACTATGGGTTCTATGACATCTCCTTCTAAATCGAGTATCGTTTCTATGGAAACGACTGGCTTTTCTTTTGCGATACGACAATCACATTTCCGATCCACTAATCCGTCTTTACTGCATCCCTCACTAATACACATTGACGAATTCATACGGAAATTGCGTCGCCATGAAATACTATGGGTTCTATGACTTCTCCTTCTAAATCGAGTAACGTTTCTATGGAAACGACTGGCTTTTCTTTTGCGATACGACAATCACAATTCCGATCCACTAATCCGTCTTTACTGCATCCCTCACTAATACACATTGACGAATTCACACGGAAATTGCGTCGCCATGAATTACTATGGGTTCTACGACTTCTCCTTCTAAATCGAGTAACGTTTCTATGGAAACGACAGGATTTTCTTTTGGGATACGACAATCACATTTCCGATCCACTAATCCGTCCTTACTGCATCCCTCACTAATACACATTGACGAATTCACACGGAAATTGCGTCGCCATGAAATACTATGGGTTCTATGACTTCTCCTTCTAAATCGAGTAACGTTTCTATGGAAACGACAGGATTTACTTTTGGGATACGACAATCACATTTCCGATCCACTAATCCGTCTTTACTGCATCCCTCACTTATACACATTGACGAATTCACACGGAAATTGCGTCGCCATGAAATACTATGGGTTCTATGACTTCTCCTTCTAAATCAAGTAACGTTTCTACGGAAATGACAGGATTTTCTTTTGGGATACGACAATCCCATTTCCGATCCACTAAACCGTCTTTACTGCATCCCTCACTAATACACATTGACGAATTCACACGGAAATTGCGTCGCCATGAAATACTATGGGTTCCACGACTTCTCCTCCTAAATCGAGTGTCGTTTCTATGGAAACGACTGGCTTTTCTTTTGCGATACGACAATCACATTTCCGATCCACTAATCCGTCTTTTCTGCATCCCTCACTAATACACATTGACGAATTCATACGGAAATTGCGTCGCTATGAAATACTATGGGTTCTATGACTTCTCCTTCTAAATCGAGTATCGTTTCTATGGAAACGACTGGCTTTTCTTTTGCGATACGAGTATCTCCCTCTCGATGCACTAATCCTTCTTTACTGCATCCCTCACTCCCACTCATTGACGAATTCACACGGAAATTGCGTCGCCATGAAATACTATGGGTTCTATCACTTCTCCTTCTTAGTCGAGTAAGATTTCTATGGAAACGACAGGATTTTCTTTTGGGATACGACAATCACTTTTCCGATCCACTAATCAGTCTCTACTGCATCCCTCACTAATACACATTGACGAATTCATACGGAAATTGCGTCGCTATGAAATACTATGGGTTCTATGACTTCTCCTTCTGAATCGAGTATCGTTTCTATGGAAACGACTGGCTTTTCTTTTGCGATACGACAATCACATTTCCGATCCACTAATCCGTCTTTACTGCATCCCTCACTAATACACATTGACGAATTCATACGGAAATTGCGTCGCCATGAAATACTATGGGTTCTATGACTTCTCCTTCTAAATCGAGTAACGTTTCTATGGAAACGACTGGCTTTTCTTTTGCGATACGACAATCACAATTCCGATCCACTAATCCGTCTTTACTGCATCCCTCACTAATACACATTGACGAATTCACACGGAAATTGCGTCGCCATGAATTACTATGGGTTCTATGACTTCTCCTTCTAAATCGAGTAACGTTTCTATGGAAACGACAGGATTTTCTTTTGGGATACGACAATCACATTTCCGATCCACTAATCCGTCCTTACTGCATCCCTCACTAATACACATTGACGAATTCACACGGAAATTGCGTCGCCATGAAATACTATGGGTTCTATGACTTCTCCTTCTAAATCGAGTAACGTTTCTATGGAAACGACAGGATTTACTTTTGGGATACGACAATCACATTTCCGATCCACTAATCCGTCTTTACTGCATCCCTCACTAAAACACATTGACGAATTCACACGGAAATTGCGTCGCCATGAAATACTATGGGTTCTATGACTTCTCCTTCTAAATCGAGTATCGTTTCTATGGAAACGACTGGCTTTTCTTTTGCGATACGACAATCACATTTCCGATCCACTAATCCGTCTTTTCTGCATCCCTCACTAATACACATTGACGAATTAACACGGAAATTGCGTCGCCATGATATACTATGGGTTCTATGACTTCTCCTTCTAAATCGACTATCGTCTCTATGGAAACGACTGGCTTTTCTTTTGCGATACGAGTATCTCCCTCTCGATGCACTAATCCTTCTTTACTGCATCCCTCACTCCCACTCATTGACGAATTCACACGGAAATTGCGTCGCTATGAAATACAATGGGTTCTATGACTTCTCCTTCTAAATCGAGTATCGTTTCTATGGAAACGACTGGCTTTTCTTTTGCGATACGAGTATCTCCCTCTCGATGCACTAATCCTTCTTTACTGCATCCCTCACTCATACTCATTGACGAATTCACACGGAAATTGTGTCGCCATGAAATACTATGGGTTCTATGACTTCTCCTTCTAAATCGAGTAACGTTTCTATGGAATCGACTGGCTTTTCTTTTGCGATACGACAATCACGTTTCCGATCCACTAATCCGTCTTTACTGCATCCCTCACTAATACACATTGACGAATTCACACGGAAATTGCGTCGCCATGAAATACTATGGGTTCTATGACTTCTCCTTCTAAATCGAGTAACGTTTCTATGGAAACGACAGGATTTTCTTTTGGGGTACGACAATCACATTTCCGATCCACTAATCCGCCTTTACTGCATCCCTCACTAATACACATTGACGAATTCACACGGAAATTGCGTCGCCATGAAATACTATGGGTTCTATGACTTCTCCTTCTAAATCGAGTAACGTTTCTATGGAAACGAAAGGATTTTCTTCAGGGTCACGACAATCACATTTCCGATCCACTAATCCGTCTTTACTGCATCCCTCACTAATACACATTGACGAATTCACACGGAAATTGCGTCGCCATGAAATACTATGGGTTCTATGACTTCTCCTTCTAAATCGAGTATCGTTTCTATGGAAACGACTGGCTTTTCTTTTGCGATACGAGTATCTCCCTCTCGATGCACTAATCCTTCTTTACTGCATCCCTCACTCCCACTCATTGACGAATTCACACGGATATTGCGTCGCCATGAAATACTATGGGTTCTATGACTTCTCCTTCTAAATCGAGTAACGTTTTTATGGAAACGACAGGATTTTCTTTTGGGATACGACAATCACATTTCCGATCCACTAATCCGTCTTTACTGCATCCCTCACTAATACACTTTGACGAATTCATACGGAAATTGCGTCGCTATGAAATACTATGGGTTCTATGACTTCTCCTTCTAAATCGAGTATCGTTTCTATGGAAACGACTGGCTTTTCTTTTGCGATACGACAATCACATTTCTGATCCACAAATCCGTCTTTACTGCATCCCTCACTAATACACATTGACGAATTCATACGGAAATTGCGTCGCCATGAAATACTATGGGTTCTATGACTTCTCCTTCTAAATCGAGTATCGTTTCTATGGGAACGACTGGCTTTTCTTTTGCGATACGACAATCACATTTCCGATCCACTAATCCGTCTTTACAGCATCCCTCACTAATACACATTGACGAATTCACACGGAAATTGCGTCGCCATGAAATACTATGGGTTCTATGACTTCTCCTTCTAAATCGAGTATCGTTTCTATGGAAACGACTGTCTTTTCTTTTGCGATACGACAATCACATTTCCGATCCACTAATCCGTCTTTACTGCATCCCTCACTAATACACATTGACGAATTCATACGGAAATTGCGTCGCTATGAAATACTATGGGTTCTATGACTTCTCCTTCTAAATCGAGTATCGTTTCTATGGAAACGACTGGCTTTTCTTTTGCGATACGAGTATCTCCCTGTCGATGCACTAATCCTTCTATACTGCATCCCTCACTCCCACTCATTGACGAATTCACACGGAAATTGCGTCGCCATGAAATACTATGGGTTCTATGACTTCTCCTTCTAAATCGAGTATCGTTTCAATGGAAATGACTGGCTTTTCTTTTGCGATACGACAATCACATTTCCGATCCACTAATCCGTCTTTAAAGCATCCCTCACTAATACACATTGACGAATTCACACGGAAATTGCGTCGCCATGAAATGCTATGGGTTCTATGACTTCTCCTTCTAAATCGAGTATCGTTTCTATGGAAACGACTGTCTTTTCTTTTGCGATACGACAATCACATTTCCGATCCACTAATCCGTCTTTATTGCATCCCTCACTAATACACATTGACGAATTCATACGGAAATTGCGTCGCTATGAATTACTATGGGTTCTATGACTTCTCCTTCTAAATCGAGTATCGTTTCTATGGAAACGACTGGCTTTTCTTTTGCGATACGACAATCTCATTTCCGATCCACTAATCCGTCTTTACTGCATCCCTCACTAATACACATTGACGAATTCATACGGAAATTGCGTCGCCATGAAATACAATGGGTTCTATGACTTCTCCTTCTAAATCGAATAACGTTTCTATGGAAACGACTGGCTATTCTTTTGCGATACGACAATCAGAATTCCGATCCACTAATCCGTCTTTACTGCATCCCTCACTAATACACATTGACGAATTCACACGGAAATTGCGTCGCCATGAATTACTATGGGTTCTATGACTTCTCCTTCTAAATCGAGTAACGTTTCTATGGAAACGACAGGATTTTCTTTTGGGATACGACAATCACATTTCCGATCCACTAATCCGTCCTTACTGCATCCCTCACTAATACACATTGACGAATTCACACGGAAATTGCGTCGCCATGAAATACTATGTGTTCTATGACTTCTCCTTCTAAATCGAGTATCGTTTCTATGGAAACGACTGGCTTTTCTTTTGCGATACGACAATCACATTTCCGATCCACTAATCCGTCTTTTCTGCATCCCTCACTAATACACATTGACGAATTCACACGGAAATTGCGTCGCCATGAAATACTATGGGTTCTATGACTTCTCCTTCTAAATCGAGTATCGTTTCTATGGAAACGACTGGCTTTTCCTTTGCGATACGAGTATCTCCCTCTCGATGCACTAATCCTTCTTTACTGCTTTTCTCACTCCCACTCATTGACGAATTCACACGGAAATTGCGTCGCTATGAAATACTATGGGTTCTATGACTTCTCCTTCTAAATCGAGTATCGTTTCTATGGAAACGACTGGCTTTTCTTTTGCGATACGAGTATCTCCCTCTCGATGCACTAATCCTTCTTTACTGCATCCCTCACTCATACTCATTGACGAATTCACACGGAAACTGCGTCGCCATGAAATACTATGGGTTCTATGACTTCTCCTTCTAAATCGAGTAACGTTTCTATGGAAACGACAGGATTTTCTTTTGGGACACGACAATCACATTTCCGATCCAATAATCCGTCTTTACTGCATCCCTCACTAATACACATTGACGAATTCACACGGAAATTGCGTCGCCATGAAATACTATGTGTTCTATGACTTCTCCTTCTAAATCGAGTATCGTTTCTATGGAAACGACTGGCTTTTCTTTTGCGGTACGAGTATCTCCCTCTCGATGCACTAATCCTTCTTTACTGCATCCCTCACTCCCACTCATTGACGAATTCACACGGAAATTGCGTCGCCATGAAATACTATGCGTTCTATGACTTCTCCTTGTAAATCGAGTAACGTTTCTATGGAATCGACTGGCTTTTCTTTTGCGATACGACAATCACATTTCCGATCCACTAATCCGTCTTTACTGCATCCCTCACTAATACACATTGACGAATTCACACGGAAATTGCGTCGCCATGAAATACTTTGGGTTCTATGAATTCTCCTTCTAAATCGAGTAACGTTTCTATGGAAACGACAGGATTTTCTTTTGGGATACGACAATCACATTTCCGATCCACTAATCTGTCCTTACTGCATCCCTCACTAATACACATTGACGAATTCACACGGAAATTGCGTCGCCATGAAATACTATGGGTTCTATGACTTCTCCTTCTAAATCGAGTAACGTTTCTATGGAAACGACAGGATTTTCTTTTGGGTCACGACAATCACATTTCCGATCCACTAATCCGTCTTTAATGCATCCCTCACTAATACACATTGACGAATTCACACGGAAATTGCGTCGCCATGAAATACTATGGGTTCTATGACTTCTCCTTCAAAATCGAGTATCGTTTCTATGGAAACGACTTGCTTTTCTTTTGCGATACGAGTATCTCCCTCTCGATGCACTAATCCTTCTTTACTGCATCCCTCACTCCCACTCATTGACGAATTCACACGGAAATTGCGTCGCCATGAAATACTATGGGTTCTATGACTTCTCCTTCTAAATCGAGTAACGTTTCTATGGAAACGACAGGATTTTCTTTTGGGATACGACAATCTCATTTCCGATCCACTAATCCGTCTTTACTGCATCCCTCACTAATACACATTGACGAATTCACACGGAAATTGCGTCGCCATGAAATACTATGGGTTCTATGACTTCTCCTTCTAAATCGAGTATCGTTTCTATGGAAACGACAGGATTTTCTTTTGGGACACGACAATCACATTTCGGATCCACTAATCCGTCTTTACTGCATCCCTCACTAATACACATTGACGAATTCATACGGAAATTGCGTCGCCATGAAATACTATGGGTTCTATGACTTCTCCTTCTAAATCGAGTAACGTTTCTATGGAAACGACAGGATTTTCTTTTGGGATACGACAATCACATTTCCGATCCACTAATCCGTCTTTACTGCATCCCTCACTAATACACTTTGACGAATTCATACGGAAATTGCGTCGCTATGAAATACTATGGGTTCTATGACTTCTCCTTCTAAATCGAGTATCGTTTCTATGGAAACGACTGGCTTTTCTTTTGCGATACGACAATCACATTTCTGATCCACAAATCCGTCTTTACTGCATCCCTCACTAATACACATTGACGAATTCATACGGAAATTGCGTCGCCATGAAATACTATGGGTTCTATGACTTCTCCTTCTAAATCGAGTATCGTTTCTATGGAAACGACTGGCTTTTCTTTTGCGATACGACAATCACATTTCCGATCCACTAATCCGTCTTTACAGCATCCCTCACTAATACACATTGACGAATTCACACGGAAATTGCGTCGCCATGAAATACTATGGGTTCTATGACTTCTCCTTCTAAATCGAGTATCGTTTCTATGGAAGCGACTGTCTTTTCTTTTGCGATACGACAATCACATTTCCGATCCACTAATCCGTCTTTACTGCATCCCTCACTAATACACATTGACGAATTCATACGGAAATTGCGTCGCTATGAAATACTATGGGTTCTATGACTTCTCCTTCTAAATCGAGTATCGTTTCTATGGAAACGACTGGCTTTTCTTTTGCGATACGAGTATCTCCCTGTCGATGCACTAATCCTTCTATACTGCATCCCTCACTCCCACTCATTGACGAATTCACACGGAAATTGCGTCGCCATGAAATACTATGGGTTCTATGACTTCTCCTTCTAAATCGAGTATCGTTTCAATGGAAATGACTGGCTTTTCTTTTGCGATACGACAATCACATTTCCGATCCACTAATCCGTCTTTAAAGCATCCCTCACTAATACACATTGACGAATTCACACGGAAATTGCGTCGCCATGAAATGCTATGGGTTCTATGACTTCTCCTTCTAAATCGAGTATCGTTTCTATGGAAACGACTGTCTTTTCTTTTGCGATACGACAATCACATTTCCGATCCACTAATCCGTCTTTATTGCATCCAACACTAATACACATTGACGAATTCATACGGAAATTGCGTCGCTATGAAATACTATGGGTTCTATGACTTCTCCTTCTAAATCGAGTATCGTTTCTATGGAAACGACTGGCTTTTCTTTTGCGATACGACAATCTCATTTCCGATCCACTAATCCGTCTTTACTGCATCCCTCACTAATACACATTGACGAATTCATACGGAAATTGCGTCGCCATGAAATACAATGGGTTCTATGACTTCTCCTTCTAAATCGAATAACGTTTCTATGGAAACGACTGGCTATTCTTTTGCGATACGACAATCAGAATTCCGATCCACTAATCCGTCTTTACTGCATCCCTCACTAATACACATTGACGAATTCACACGGAAATTGCGTCGCCATGAATTACTATGGGTTCTATGACTTCTCCTTCTAAATCGAGTAACGTTTCTATGGAAACGACAGGATTTTCTTTTGGGATACGACAATCACATTTCCGATCCACTAATCCGTCCTTACTGCATCCCTCACTAATACACATTGACGAATTCACACGGAAATTGCGTCGCCATGAAATACTATGGGTTCTATGACTTCTCCTTCTAAATCGAGTAACGTTTCTATGGAAACGACAGGATTTACTTTTGGGATACGACAATCACATTTCCGATCCACTAATCCGTCTTTACTGCATCCCTCACTAATACACATTGACGAATTCACACGGAAATTGCGTCGCCATGAAATACTATGGGTTCTATGACTTCTCCTTCTAAATCGAGTAACGTTTCTATGGAAACGACAGGATTTTCTTTTGGGATACGACAATCCCATTTCCGATCCACTAAACCGTCTTTACTGCATCCCTCACTAATACACATTGACGAATTCACACGGAAATTGCGTCGCCATGAAATACTATGTGTTCTATGACTTCTCCTTCTAAATCGAGTATCGTTTCTATGGAAACGACTGGCTTTTCTTTTGCGATACGACAATCACATTTCCGATCCACTAATCCGTCTTTTCTGCATCCCTCACTAATACACATTGACGAATTCACACGGAAATTGCGTCGCCATGAAATACTATGGGTTCTATGACTTCTCCTTCTAAATCGAGTATCGTTTCTATGGAAACGACTGGCTTTTCCTTTGCGATACGAGTATCTCCCTCTCGATGCACTAATCCTTCTTTACTACTTTTCTCACTCCCACTCATTGACGAATTCACACGGAAACTGCGTCGCTATGAAATACTATGGGTTCTATGACTTCTCCTTCTAAATCGAGTATCGTTTCTATGGAAACGACTGGCTTTTCTTTTGCGATACGAGTATCTCCCTCTCGATGCACTAATCCTTCTTTACTGCATCCCTCACTCATACTCATTGACGAATTCACACGGAAACTGCGTCGCCATGAAATACTATGGGTTCTATGACTTCTCCTTCTAAATCGAGTAACGTTTCTATGGAAACGACAGGATTTTCTTTTGGGACACGACAATCACATTTCCGATCCAATAATCCGTCTTTACTGCATCCCTCACTAATACACATTGACGAATTCACACGGAAATTGCGTCGCCATGAAATACTATGTGTTCTATGACTTCTCCTTCTAAATCGAGTATCGTTTCTATGGAAACGACTGGCTTTTCTTTTGCGGTACGAGTATCTCCCTCTCGATGCACTAATCCTTCTTTACTGCATCCCTCACTCCCACTCATTGACGAATTCACACGGAAATTGCGTCGCCATGAAATACTATGCGTTCTATGACTTTTCCTTGTAAATCGAGTAACGTTTCTATGGAATCGACTGGCTTTTCTTTTGCGATACGACAATCACATTTCCGATCCACTAATCCGTCTTTACTGCATCCCTCACTAATACACATTGACGAATTCACACGGAAATTGCGTCGCCATGAAATACTTTGGGTTCTATGAATTCT
This sequence comes from Schistocerca piceifrons, assembly GCF_021461385.2. Lineage (NCBI taxonomy): Eukaryota > Metazoa > Arthropoda > Insecta > Orthoptera > Acrididae > Schistocerca > Schistocerca piceifrons. The sequence continues at coordinate 1,759,905 of NW_025727551.1, forward strand.
CCTTCTAAATCGAGTAACGTTTCTATGGAAACGACAGGATTTTCTTTTGGGATACGACAATCACATTTCCGATCCACTAATCTGTCTTTACTGCATCCCTCACTAATACACATTGACGAATTCACACGGAAATTGCGTCGCCATGAAATACTATGGGTTCTATGACTTCTCCTTCTAAATCGAGTAACGTTTCTATGGAAACGACAGGATTTTCTTTTGGGTCACGACAATCACATTTCCGATCCACTAATCCGTCTTTAATGCATCCCTCAGTAATACACATTGACGAATTCACACGGAAATTGCGTCGCCATGAAATACTATGGGTTCTATGACTTCTCCTTCAAAATCGAGTATCGTTTCTATGGAAACGACTTGCTTTTCTTTTGCGATACGAGTATCTCCCTCTCGATGCACTAATCCTTCTTTACTGCATCCCTCACTCCCACTCATTGACGAATTCACACGGATATTGCGTCGCCATGAAATACTATGGGTTCTATGACTTCTCCTTCTAAATCGAGTAACGTTTCAATGGAAACGACAGGATTTTCTTTTGGGATACGACAATCACATTTCCGATCCACTAATCCGTCTTTACTGCATCCCTCACTAATACACATTGACGAATTCACACGGAAATTGCGTCGCCATGAAATACTATGGGTTCTATGACTTCTCCTTCTAAATCGAGTATCGTTTCTATGGAAACGACAGGTATTTCTTTTGGGACACGACAATCACATTTCGGATCCACTAATCCGTCTTTACTGCATCCCTCACTAATACACATTGACGAATTCATACGGAAATTGCGTCGCTATGAAATACTATGGGTTCTATGACTTCTCCTTCTAAATCGAGTATCGTTTCTATGGAAACGACTGGCTTTTCTTTTGCGATACGACAATCACATTTCTGATCCACAAATCCGTCTTTACTGCATCCCTCACTAATACACATTGACGAATTCATACGGAAATTGCGTCGCCATGTAATACTATGGGTTCTATGACCTCTCCTTCTAAATCGAGTATCGTTTCTATGGAAACGACTGGCTTTTCTTTTGCGATACGACAATCACATTTCCGATCCACTAATCCGTCTTTACAGCATCCCTCACTAATACACATTGACGAATTCACACGGAAATTGCGTCGCCATGAAATACTATGGGTTCTATGACTTCTCTTTCTAAATCGAGTATCGATTCTATGGAAACGACTGTCTTTTCTTTTGCGATACGACAATCACATTTCCGATCCACTAATCCGTCTTTACTGCATCCCTCACTAATACACATTTACGAATTCATACGGAAATTGCGTCGCTATGAAATACTATGGGTTCTATGACTTCTCCTTCTAAATCGAGTATCGTTTCTATGGAGACGACTGGCTTCTCTTTTGCGATACGAGTATCTCCCTCTCGATGCACTAATCCTTCTATACTGCATCCCTCACTCCCACTCATTGACGAATTGACACGGAAATTGCGTCGCCATGAAATACTATGGGTTCTATGACTTCTCCTTCTAATTCGAGTATCGTTTCAATGGAAACGACTGGCTTTTCTTTTGCGATACGACAATCACATTTCCGATCCACTAATCCGTCTTTACAGCATCCCTCACTAATACACATTGACGAATTCACACGGAAATTGCGTCGCCATGAAATACTATGGGTTCTATGACTTCTCCTTCTTAGTCGAGTAAGATTTCTATGGAAACGACAGGATTTTCTTATCGGATACGACAATCACTTTTCCGATCCACTAATCCGTCTCTACTGCATCCCTCACTAATACACATTGACGAATTCATACGGAAATTGCGTCGCTATGAAATACTATGGGTTCTATGACTTCTCCTTCTAAATCGAGTATCGTTTCTATGGAAACGACTGGCTTTTCTTTTGCGATACGACAATCACATTTCCGATCCACTAATCCGTCTTTACTGCATCCCTCACTAATACACATTGACGAATTCATACGGAAATTGCGTCGCCATGAAATACTATGGGTTCTATGACTTCTTCTTCTAAATCGAGTAACGTTTCTATGGAAACGACTGGCTTTTCTTTTGCGATACGACAATCACAATTCCGATCCACTAATCCGTCTTTACTGCATCCCTCACTAATACACATTGACGAATTCACACGGAAATTGCGTCGCCATGAATTACTATGGGTTCTATGACTTCTCCCTCTAAATCGAGTAACGTTTCTATGGAAACGACAGGATTTTCTTTTGGGATACGACAATCACATTTCCGATCCACTAATCCGTCCTTACTGCATCCCTCACTAATACACATTGACGAATTCACACGGAAATTGCGTCGCCATGAAATACTATGGGTTCTATGACTTCTCCTTCTAAATCGAGTAACGTTTCTATGGAAACGACAGGATTTTCTTTAGGGATACGACAATCACATTTCCGATCCACTAATCCGTCTTTACTGCATCCCTCACTAATACACATTGACGAATTCACACGGAAATTGCGTCGCCATGAAATACTATGGGTTCTATGACTTCTCCTTCTAAATCGAGTATCGCTTCTACGGAAACGACTGGCTTTTCTTTTGCGATACGACAATCACATTTCCGATCAACTACTCCGTCTTTACTGCATCCCTCACTAATACACATTGACGAATTCACACGGAAATTGCGTCGCCATGAAATACTAATGGTTCTATGACTTCTCCTTCTAAATCGAGTAACGTTTCTATGGAAACGACAGGATTTTCTTTTGGGATACGACAATCACATTTCCGATCCACTAATCCGTCTTTACTGCATCCCTCACCAATACACATTGACGAATTCATACATAAATTGCGTCGCTATGAAATACTATGGGTTCTATGACTTCTCCTTCTAAATCGAGTATCGTTTCTATGGAAACGACTGGCTTTTCTTTTTAGATACGAGTATCTCCCTCTCGATGCACTAATCCTTCTTTACTGCATCCCTCACTCATACTCATTGACGAATTCACACGGAAACTGCGTCGCCATGAAATACTATGGGTTCTATGACTTCTCCTTCTAAATCGAGTAACGTTTCTATGGAAACGACAGGATTTTCTTTTGGGACACGACAATCACATTTCCGATCCAATAATCCGTCTTTACTGCATCCCTCACTAATACACATTGACGAATTCACACGGAAATTGCGTCGCCATGAAATACTATGTGTTCTATGACTTCTCCTTCTAAATCGAGTATCGTTTCTATGGAAACGACTGGCTTTTCTTTTGCGGTACGAGTATCTCCCTCTCGATGCACTAATCCTTCTTTACTGCATCCCTCACTCCCACTCATTGACGAATTCACACGGAAATTGCGTCGCCATGAAATACTATGCGTTCTATGACTTCTCCTTGTAAATCGAGTAACGTTTCTATGGAATCGACTGGCTTTTCTTTTGCGATACGACAATCACATTTCCGATCCACTAATCCGTCTTTACTGCATCCCTCACTAATACACATTGACGAATTCACACGGAAATTGCGTCGCCATGAAATACTTTGGGTTCTATGAATTCTCCTTCTAAATCGAGTAACGTTTCTATGGAAACGACAGGATTTTCTTTTGGGATACGACAATCACATTTCCGATCCACTAATCCGTCTTTACTGCATCCCTCACTAATACACATTGACGAATTCACACGGAAATTGCGTCGCCATGAAATACTATGGGTTCTATGACTTCTCCTTCTAAATCGAGTAACGTTTCTATGGAAACGACAGGATTTTCTTTTGGGTCACGACAATCACATTTCCGATCCACTAATCCGTCTTTAATGCATCCCTCACTAATACACATTGACGAATTCACACGGAAATTGCGTCGCCATGAAATACTATGGGTTCTATGACTTCTCCTTCTAAATCGAGTATCGTTTCTATGGAAACGACTTGCTTTTCTTTTGCGATACGAGTATCTCCCTCTCGATGCACTAATCCTTCTTTACTGCATCCCTCACTCCCACTCATTGACGAATTCACACGGAAATTGCGTCGCCATGAAATACTATGGGTTCTATGACTTCTCCTTCTAAATCGAGTAACGTTTCTATGGAAACGACAGAATTTTCTTTTGGGATACGACAATCACATTTCCGATCCACTAATCCGTCTTTACTGCATCCCTCACTAATACACATTGACGAATTCACACGGAAATTGCTTCGCCATGAAATACTATGGGTTCTATGACTTCTCCTTCTAAATCGAGTATCGTTTCTATGGAAACGACTGGCTTTTCTTTTGCGATACGACAATCACATTTCGGATCCACTAATCCGTCTTTACTGCATCCCTCACTAATACACATTGACGAATTCATACGGAAATTGCGTCGCTATGAAATACTATGGGTTCTATGACTTCTCCTTCTAAATCGAGTATCGTTTCTATGGAAACGACTGGCTTTTCTTTTGCGATACGACAATCACATTTCTGATCCACAAATCCGTCTTTACTGCATCCCTCACTAATACACATTGACGAATTCATACGGAAATTGCGTCGCCATGTAATACTATGGGTTCTATGACTTCTCCTTCTAAATCGAGTATCGTTTCTATGGAAACCACTGGCTTTTCTTTTGCGATACGACAATCACATTTCCGATCCACTAATCCGTCTTTACAGCATCCCTCACTAATACACATTGACGAATTCACACGGAAATTGCGTCGCCATGAAATACTATGGGTTCTATGACTTCTCTTTCTAAATCGAGTATCGATTCTATGGAAACGACTGTCTTTTCTTTTGCGATACGACAATCACATTTCCGATCCACTAATCCGTCTTTACTGCATCCCTCACTAATACACATTGACGAATTCATACGGAAATTGCGTCGCTATGAAATACTATGGGTTCTATGACTTCTCCTTCTAAATCGAGTATCGTTTCTATGGAAACGACTGGCTTTTCTTTTGCGATACGAGTATCTCCCTCTCGATGCACTAATCCTTCTATACTGCATCCCTCACTCCCACTCATTGACGAATTCACACGGAAATTGCGTCGCCATGAAATACTATGGATTCTATGACTTCTCCTTCTAATTCGAGTATCGTTTCAATGGAAACGACTGGCTTTTCTTTTGCGATACGACAATCACATTTCCGATCCACTAATCCGTCTTTACAGCATCCCTCACTAATACACATTGACGAATTCACACGGAAATTGCGTCGCCATGAAATACTATGGGTTCTATGACTTCTCCTTCTTAGTCGAGTAAGATTTCTATGGAAACGACAGGATTTTCTTTTGGGATACGACAATCACTTTTCCGATCCACTAATCCGTCTCTACTGCATCCCTCACTAATACACATTGACGAATTCATACGGAAATTGCGTCGCTATGAAATACTATGGGTTCTATGACTTCTCCCTCTAAATCGAGTATCGTTTCTATGGAAACGAATGGCTTTTCTTTTGCGATACGACAATCACATTTCCGATCCACTAATCCGTCTTTACTGCATCCCTCACTAATACACATTGACGAATTCATACGGAAATTGCGTCGCCATGAAATACTATGGGTTCTATGACTTCTCCTTCTAAATCGAGTAACGTTTCTATGGAAACGACAGGATTTTCTTTTGGGATACGACAATCACATTTCCGATCCACTAATCCGTCCTTACTGCATCCCTCACTAATACACATTGACGAATTCACACGGAAATTGCGTCGCCATGAAATACTATGGGTTCTATGACTTCTCCTTCTAAATCGAGTATCGTTTCTATGGAAACGACTGGCTTTTCTTTTGCGATACGAGTATCTCCCTCTCGATGCACTAATCCTTCTATACTGCATCCCTCACTCCCACTCATTGACGAATTCACACGGAAATTGCGTCGCAATGAAATACTATGGGTTCTATGACTTCTCCTTCTAAATCGAGTATCGTTTCTATGGAAACGACTGGCTTTTCTTTTGCGATACGACAATCAGATTTCCGATCCACTAATCCGTCTTTACTGCATCCCTCACTAATACACATTGACGAATTCATACGGAAATTGCGTCGCCATGAAATACTATGGGTTCTATGACTTCTCCTTCTAAATCGAGTAACGTTTCTATGGAAACGACTTGCTTTTCTTTTGCGATACGACAATCACAATTCCGATCCACTAATCCGTCTTTACTGCATCCCTCACTAATACACATTGACGAATTCACACGGAAATTGCGTCGCCATGAATTACTATGGGTTCTACGACTTCTCCTTCTAAATCGAGTAACGTTTCTATGGAAACGACAGGATTTTCTTTTGGGATACGACAATCACATTTCCGATCCACTAATCCGTCCTTACTGCATCCCTCACTAATACACATTGACGAATTCACACGGAAATTGCGTCGCCATGAAATACTATGGGTTCTATGACTTCTCCTTCTAAATCGAGTAACGTTTCTATGGAAACGACAGGATTTATTTTTGGGATACGACAATCACATTTCCGATCCACTAATCCGTCTTTACTGCATCCCTCACTAATACACATTGACGAATTCACACGGAAATTGCGTCGCCATGAAATACTATGGGTTCTATGACTTCTCCTTCTAAATCAAGTAACGTTTCTATGGAAATGACAGGATTTTCTTTTGGGATACGACAATCCCATTTCCGATCCACTAAACCGTCTTTACTGCATCCCTCACTAATACACATTGACGAATTCATACGGAAATTGCGTCGCTATGAAATACTATGGGTTCTATGACTTCTCCTTCTAAATCGAGTATCGTTTCTATGGAAACGACTGGCTTTTCTTTTGCGATACGAGTATCTCCCTCTCGATGCACTAATCCTTCTATACTGCATCCCTCACTCCCACTCATTGACGAATTCACACGGAAATTGCGTCGCCATGAAATACTATGGATTCTATGACTTCTCCTTCTAATTCGAGTATCGTTTCAATGGAAACGACTGGCTTTTCTTTTGCGATACGACAATCACATTTCCGATCCACTAATCCGTCTTTACAGCATCCCTCACTAATACACATTGACGAATTCACACGGAAATTGCGTCGCCATGAAATACTATGGGTTCTATGACTTCTCCTTCTTAGTCGAGTAAGATTTCTATGGAAACGACAGGATTTTCTTTTGGGATACGACAATCACTTTTCCGATCCACTAATCCGTCTCTACTGCATCCCTCACTAATACACATTGACGAATTCATACGGAAATTGCGTCGCTATGAAATACTATGGGTTCTATGACTTCTCCCTCTAAATCGAGTATCGTTTCTATGGAAACGACTGGCTTTTCTTTTGCGATACGACAATCACATTTCCGATCCACTAATCCGTCTTTACTGCATCCCTCACTAATACACATTGACGAATTCATACGGAAATTGCGTCGCCATGAAATACTATGGGTTCTATGACTTCTCCTTCTAAATCGAGTAACGTTTCTATGGAAACGACAGGATTTTCTTTTGGGATACGACAATCACATTTCCGATCCACTAATCCGTCCTTACTGCATCCCTCACTAATACACATTGACGAATTCACACGGAAATTGCGTCGCCATGAAATACTATGGGTTCTATGACTTCTCCTTCTAAATCGAGTATCGTTTCTATGGAAACGACTGGCTTTTCTTTTGCGATACGAGTATCTCCCTCTCGATGCACTAATCCTTCTATACTGCATCCCTCACTCCCACTCATTGACGAATTCACACGGAAATTGCGTCGCAATGAAATACTATGGGTTCTATGACTTCTCCTTCTAAATCGAGTATCGTTTCTATGGAAACGACTGGCTTTTCTTTTGCGATACGACAATCAGATTTCCGATCCACTAATCCGTGTTTACTGCATCCCTCACTAATACACATTGACGAATTCATACGGAAATTGCGTCGCCATGAAATACTATGGGTTCTATGACTTCTCCTTCTAAATCGAGTAACGTTTCTATGGAAACGACTTGCTTTTCTTTTGCGATACGACAATCACAATTCCGATCCACTAATCCGTCTTTACTGCATCCCTCACTAATACACATTGACGAATTCACACGGAAATTGCGTCGCCATGAATTACTATGGGTTCTACGACTTCTCCTTCTAAATCGAGTAACGTTTCTATGGAAACGACAGGATTTTCTTTTGGGATACGACAATCACATTTCCGATCCACTAATCCGTCCTTACTGCATCCCTCACTAATACACATTGACGAATTCACACGGAAATTGCGTCGCCATGAAATACTATGGGTTCTATGACTTCTCCTTCTAAATCGAGTAACGTTTCTATGGAAACGACAGGATTTACTTTTGGGATACGACAATCACATTTCCGATCCACTAATCCGTCTTTACTGCATCCCTCACTAATACACATTGACGAATTCACACGGAAATTGCGTCGCCATGAAATACTATGGGTTCTATGACTTCTCCTTCTAAATCAAGTAACGTTTCTATGGAAATGACAGGATTTTCTTTTGGGATACGACAATCCCATTTCCGATCCACTAAACCGTCTTTACTGCATCCCTCACTAATACACATTGACGAATTCACACGGAAATTGCGTCGCCATGAAATACTATGGGTTCCACGACTTCTCCTTCTAAATCGAGTGTCGTTTCTATGGAAACGACTGGCTTTTCTTTTGCGATACGACAATCACATTTCCGATCCACTAATCCGTCTTTTCTGCATCCCTCACTAATACACATTGACGAATTCATACGGAAATTGCGTCGCTATGAAATACTATGGGTTCTATGACTTCTCCTTCTAAATCGAGTATCGTTTCTATGGAAACGACTGGCTTTTCTTTTGCGATACGAGTATCTCCCTCTCGATGCACTAATCCTTCTTTACTGCATCCCTCACTCCCACTCATTGACGAATTCACACGGAAATTGCGTCGCCATGAAATACTATGGGTTCTATCACTTCTCCTTCTTAGTCGAGTAAGATTTCTATGGAAACGACAGGATTTTCTTTTGGGATACGACAATCACTTTTCCGATCCACTAATCAGTCTCTACTGCATCCCTCACTAATACACATTGACGAATTCATACGGAAATTGCGTCGCTATGAAATACTATGGGTTCTATGACTTCTCCTTCTGAATCGAGTATCGTTTCTATGGAAACGACTGGCTTTTCTTTTGCGATACGACAATCACATTTCCGATCCACTAATCCGTCTTTACTGCATCCCTCACTAATACACATTGACGAATTCATACGGAAATTGCGTCGCCATGAAATACTATGGGTTCTATGACTTCTCCTTCTAAATCGAGTAACGTTTCTATGGAAACGACTGGCTTTTCTTTTGCGATACGACAATCACAATTCCGATCCACTAATCCGTCTTTACTGCATCCCTCACTAATACACATTGACGAATTCACACGGAAATTGCGTCGCCATGAATTACTATGGGTTCTATGACTTCTCCTTCTAAATCGAGTAACGTTTCTATGGAAACGACAGGATTTTCTTTTGGGATACGACAATCACATTTCCGATCCACTAATCCGTCCTTACTGCATCCCTCACTAATACACATTGACGAATTCACACGGAAATTGCGTCGCCATGAAATACTATGGGTTCTATGACTTCTCCTTCTAAATCGAGTAACGTTTCTATGGAAACGACAGGATTTACTTTTGGGATACGACAATCACATTTCCGATCCACTAATCCGTCTTTACTGCATCCGTCACTAAAACACATTGACGAATTCACACGGAAATTGCGTCGCCATGAAATACTATGGGTTCTATGACTTCTCCTTCTAAATCGAGTATCGTTTCTATGGAAACGACTGGCTTTTCTTTTGCGATACGACAATCACATTTCCGATCCACTAATCCGTCTTTTCTGCATCCCTCACTAATACACATTGACGAATTCACACGGAAATTGCGTCGCCATGATATACTATGGGTTCTATGACTTCTCCTTCTAAATCGACTATCGTTTCTATGGAAACGACTGGCTTTTCTTTTGCGATACGAGTATCTCCCTCTCGATGCACTAATCCTTCTTTACTGCATCCCTCACTCCCACTCATTGACGAATTCACACGGAAATTGCGTCGCTATGAAATACAATGGGTTCTATGACTTCTCCTTCTAAATCGAGTATCGTTTCTATGGAAACGACTGGCTTTACTTTTGCGATACGAGTATCTCCCTCTCGATGCACTAATCCTTCTTTACTGCATCCCTCACTCATACTCATTGACGAATTCACACGGAAATTGGGTCGCCATGAAATACTATGGGTTCTATGACTTCTCCTTCTAAATCGAGTAATGTTTCTATGGAATCGACTGGCTTTTCTTTTGCGATACGACAATCACGTTTCCGATCCACTAATCCGTCTTTACTGCATCCCTCACTAATACACATTGACGAATTCACACGGAAATTGCGTCGCCATGAAATACTATGGGTTCTATGACTTCTCCTTCTAAATCGAGTAACGTTTCTATGGAAACGACAGGATTTTCTTTTGGGGTACGACAATCACATTTCCGATCCACTAATCCGCCTTTACTGCATCCCTCACTAATACACATTGACGAATTCACACGGAAATTGCGTCGCCATGAAATACTATGGGTTCTATGACTTCTCCTTCTAAATCGAGTAACGTTTCTATGGAAACGAAAGGATTTTCTTCAGGGTCACGACAATCACATTTCCGATCCACTAATCCGTCTTTACTGCATCCCTCACTAATACACATTGACGAATTCACACGGAAATTGCGTCGCCATGAAATACTATGGGTTCTATGACTTCTCCTTCTAAATCGAGTATCGTTTCTATGGAAACGACTGGCTTTTCTTTTGCGATACGAGTATCTCCCTCTCGATGCACTAATCCTTCTTTACTGCATCCCTCACTCCCACTCATTGACGAATTCACACGGATATTGCGTCGCCATGAAATACTATGGGTTCTATGACTTCTCCTTCTAAATCGAGTAACGTTTCTATGGAAACGACAGGATTTTCTTTTGGGATACGACAATCACATTTCCGATCCACTAATCCGTCTTTACTGCATCCCTCACTAATACACTTTGACGAATTCATACGGAAATTGCGTCGCTATGAAATACTATGGGTTCTATGACTTCTCCTTCTAAATCGAGTATCGTTTCTATGGAAACGACTGCCTTTTCTTTTGCGATACGACAATCACATTTCCGATCCACTAATCCGTCTTTACAGCATCCCTCACTAATACACATTGACGAATTCACACGGAAATTGCGTCGCCATGAAATACTATGGGTTCTATGACTTCTCCTTCTAAATCGAGTATCGTTTCTATGGAAACGACTGTCTTTTCTTTTGCGATACGACAATCACATTTCCGATCCACTAATCCGTCTTTACTGCATCCCTCACTAATACACATTGACGAATTCATACGGAAATTGCGTCGCTATGAAATACTATGGGTTCTATGACTTCTCCTTCTAAATCGAGTATCGTTTCTATGGAAACGACTGGCTTTTCTTTTGCGATACGACAATCTCATTTCCGATCCACTAATCCGTCTTTACTGCATCCCTCACTAATACACATTGACGAATTCATACGGAAATTGCGTCGCCATGAAATACAATGGGTTCTATGACTTCTCCTTCTAAATCGAATAACGTTTCTATGGAAACGACTGGCTTTTCTTTTGCGATACGACAATCAGAATTCCGATCCACTAATCCGTCTTTACTGCATCCCTCACTAATACACATTGACGAATTCACACGGAAATTGCGTCGCCATGAATTACTATGGGTTCTATGACTTCTCCTTCTAAATCGAGTAACGTTTCTATGGAAACGACAGGATTTTCTTTTGGGATACGACAATCACATTTCCGATCCACTAATCCGTCCTTACTGCATCCCTCACTAATACACATTGACGAATTCACACGGAAATTGCGTCGCCATGAAATACTATGGGTTCTATGACTTCTCCTTCTAAATCGAGTAACGTTTCTATGGAAACGACAGGATTTACTTTTGGGATACGACAATCACATTTCCGATCCACTAATCCGTCTTTACTGCATCCCTCACTAATACACATTGACGAATTCACACGGAAATTGCGTCGCCATGAAATACTATGGGTTCTATGACTTCTCCTTCTAAATCGAGTAACGTTTCTATGGAAACGACAGGATTTTCTTTTGGGATACGACAATCCCATTTCCGATCCACTAAACCGTCTTTACTGCATCCCTCACTAATACACATTGACGAATTCACACGGAAATTGCGTCGCCATGAAATACTATGTGTTCTATGACTTCTCCTTCTAAATCGAGTATCGTTTCTATGGAAACGACTGGCTTTTCTTTTGCGATACGACAATCACATTTCCGATCCACTAATCCGTCTTTTCTGCATCCCTCACTAATACACATTGACGAATTCACACGGAAATTGCGTCGCCATGAAATACTATGGGTTCTATGACTTCTCCTTCTAAATCGAGTATCGTTTCTATGGAAACGACTGGCTTTTCCTTTGCGATACGAGTATCTCCCTCTCGATGCACTAATCCTTCTTTACTGCTTTTCTCACTCCCACTCATTGACGAATTCACACGGAAATTGCGTCGCTATGAAATACTATGGGTTCTATGACTTCTCCTTCTAAATCGAGTATCGTTTCTATGGAAACGACTGGCTTTTCTTTTGCGATACGAGTATCTCCCTCTCGATGCACTAATCCTTCTTTACTGCATCCCTCACTCATACTCATTGACGAATTCACACGGAAACTGCGTCGCCATGAAATACTATGGGTTCTATGACTTCTCCTTCTAAATCGAGTAACGTTTCTATGGAAACGACAGGATTTTCTTTTGGGACACGACAATCACATTTCCGATCCAATAATCCGTCTTTACTGCATCCCTCACTAATACACATTGACGAATTCACACAGAAATTGCGTCGCCATGAAATACTATGTGTTCTATGACTTCTCCTTCTAAATCGAGTATCGTTTCTATGGAAACGACTGGCTTTTCTTTTGCGGTACGAGTATCTCCCTCTCGATGCACTAATCCTTCTTTACTGCATCCCTCACTCCCACTCATTAACGAATTCACACGGAAATTGCGTCGCCATGAAATACTATGCGTTCTATGACTTCTCCTTGTAAATCGAGTAACGTTTCTATGGAATCGACTGGCTTTTCTTTTGCGATACGACAATCACATTTCCGATCCACTAATCCGTCTTTACTGCATCCCTCACTAATACACATTGACGAATTCACACGGAAATTGCGTCGCCATGAAATACTTTGGGTTCTATGAATTCTCCTTCTAAATCGAGTAACGTTTCTATGGAAACGACAGGATTTTCTTTTGGGATACGACAATCACATTTCCGATCCACTAATCCGTCTTTACTGCATCCCTCACTAATACACATTGACGAATTCACACGGAAATTGCGTCGCCATGAAATACTATGGGTTCTATGACTTCTCCTTCTAAATCGAGTAACGTTTCTATGGAAACGACAGGATTTTCTTTTGGGTCACGACAATCACATTTCCGATCCACTAATCCGTCTTTAATGCATCCCTCACTAATACACATTGACGAATTCACACGGAAATTGCGTCGCCATGAAATACTATGGGTTCTATGACTTCTCCTTCAAAATCGAGTATCGTTTCTATGGAAACGACTTGCTTTTCTTTTGCGATACGAGTATCTCCCTCTCGATGCACTAATCCTTCTTTACTGCATCCCTCACTCCCACTCATTGACGAATTCACACGGAAATTGCGTCGCCATGAAATACTATGGGTTCTATGACTTCTCCTTCTAAATCGAGTAACGTTTCTATGGAAACGACAGGATTTTCTTTTGGGATACGACAATCACATTTCCGATCCACTAATCCGTCTTTACTGCATCCCTCACTAATACACATTGACGAATTCACACGGAAATTGCGTCGCCATGAAATACTATGGGTTCTATGACTTCTCCTTCTAAATCGAGTATCGTTTCTATGGAAACGACAGGATTTTCTTTTGGGACACGACAATCACATTTCGGATCCACTAATCCGTCTTTACTGCATCCCTCACTAATACGCATTGACGAATTCATACGGAAATTGCGTCGCTATGAAATACTATGGGTTCTATGACTTCTCCTTCTAAATCGAGTATCGTTTCTATGGAAACGACTGGCTTTTCTTTTGCGATACGACAATCACATTTCTGATCCACAAATCCGTCTTTACTGCATCCCTCACTAATACACATTGACGAATTCATACGGAAATTGCGTCGCCATGTAATACTATGGGTTCTATGACCTCTCCTTCTAAATCGAGTATCGTTTCTATGGAAACGACTGGCTTTTCTTTTGCGATACGACAATCACATTTCCGATCCACTAATCCGTCTTTACAGCATCCCTCACTAATACACATTGACGAATTCACACGGAAATTGCGTCGCCATGAAATACTATGGGTTCTATGACTTCTCTTTCTAAATCGAGTATCGATTCTATGGAAACGACTGTCTTTTCTTTTGCGATACGACAATCACATTTCCGATCCACTAATCCGTCTTTACTGCATCCCTCACTAATACACATTTACGAATTCATACGGAAATTGCGTCGCTATGAAATACTATGGGTTCTATGACTTCTCCTTCTAAATCGAGCATCGTTTCTATGGAGACGACTGGCTTTTCTTTTGCGATACGAGTATCTCCCTCTCGATGCACTAATCCTTCTATACTGCATCCCTCACTCCCACTCATTGACGAATTCACACGGAAATTGCGTCGCCATGAAATACTATGGGTTCTATGACTTTTCCTTCTAATTCGAGTATCGTTTCAATGGAAACGACTGGCTTTTCTTTTGCGATACGACAATCACATTTCCGATCCACTAATCCGTCTTTACAGCATCCCTCACTAATACACATTGACGAATTCACACGGAAATTGCGTCGCCATGAAATACTATGGGTTCTATGACTTCTCCTTCTTAGTCGAGTAAGATTTCTATGGAAACGACAGGATTTTCTTATCGGATACGACAATCACTTTTCCGATCCACTAATCCGTCTCTACTGCATCCCTCACTAATACACATTGACGAATTCATACGGAAATTGCGTCGCTATGAAATACTATGGGTTCTATGACTTCTCCTTCTAAATCGAGTATCGTTTCTATGGAAACGACTGGCTTTTCTTTTGCGATACGACAATCACATTTCCGATCCACTAATCCGTCTTTACTGCATCCCTCACTAATACACATTGACGAATTCATACGGAAATTGCGTCGCCATGAAATACTATGGGTTCTATGACTTCTTCTTCTAAATCGAGTAACGTTTCTATGGAAACGACTGGCTTTTCTTTTGCGATACGACCATCACAATTCCGATCCACTAATCCGTCTTTACTGCATCCCTCACTAATACACATTGACGAATTCACACGGAAATTGCGTCGCCATGAATTACTATGGGTTCTATGACTTCTCCCTCTAAATCGAGTAACGTTTCTATGGAAACGACAGGATTTTCTTTTGGGATACGACAATCACATTTCCGATCCACTAATCCGTCCTTACTGCATCCCTCACTAATACACATTGACGAATTCACACGGAAATTGCGTCGCCATGAAATACTATGGGTTCTATGACTTCTCCTTCTAAATCGAGTATCGTTTCTATGGAAACGACTGGCTTTTCTTTTGCGATACGAGTATCTCCCTCTCGATGCACTAATCCTTCTATACTGCATCCCTCACTCCCACTCATTGACGAATTCACACGGAAATTGCGTCGCAATGAAATACTATGGGTTCTATGACTTCTCCTTCTAAATCGAGTATCGTTTCTATGGAAACGACTGGCTTTTCTTTTGCGATACGAGTATCTCCCTCTCGATGCACTAATCCTTCTTTACTGCATCCCTCACTCCCACTCATTGACGAATTCACACGGAAATTGCGTCGCCATGAAATACTATGGGTTCTATGACTTCTCCTTCTAAATCGAGTAACGTTTCTATGGAAACGACAGGATTTTCTTTAGGGATACGACAATCACATTTCCGATCCACTAATCCGTCTTTACTGCATCCCTCACTAATACACATTGACGAATTCACACGGAAATTGCGTCGCCATGAAATACTATGGGTTCTATGACTTCTCCTTCTAAATCGAGTATCGCTTCTACGGAAACGACTGGCTTTTCTTTTGCGATACGACAATCACATTTCCGATCAACTACTCCGTCTTTACTGCATCCCTCACTAATACACATTGACGAATTCACACGGAAATTGCGTCGCCATGAAATACTAATGGTTCTATGACTTCTCCTTCTAAATCGAGTAACGTTTCTATGGAAACGACAGGATTTTCTTTTGGGATACGACAATCACATTTCCGATCCACTAATCCGTCTTTACTGCGTCCCTCACCAATACACATTGACGAATTCATACATAAATTGCGTCGCTATGGAATACTATGGGTTCTATGACTTCTCCTTCTAAATCGAGTATCGTTTCTATGGAAACGACTGTCTTTTCTTTTTTGATACGAGTATCTCCCTCTCGATGCACTAATCCTTCTTTACTGCATCCCTCACTCATACTCATTGACGAATTCACACGGAAACTGCGTCGCCATGAAATACTATGGGTTCTATGACTTCTCCTTCTAAATCGAGTAACGTTTCTATGGAAACGACAGGATTTTCTTTTGGGACACGACAATCACATTTCCGATCCAATAATCCGTCTTTACTGCATCCCTCACTAATACACATTGACGAATTCACACGGAAATTGCGTCGCCATGAAATACTATGGGTTCTATGACTTCTCCTTCTAAATCGAGTATCGTTTCTATGGAAACGACTGGCTTTTCTTTTGCGGTACGAGTATCTCCCTCTCGATGCACTAATCCTTCTTTACTGCATCCCTCACTCCCACTCATTGACGAATTCACACGGAAATTGCGTCGCCATGAAATACTATGCGTTCTATGACTTCTCCTTGTAAATCGAGTAACGTTTCTATGGAATCGACTGGCTTTTCTTTTGCGATACGACAATCACATTTCCGATCCACTAATCCGTCTTTACTGCATCCCTCACTAATACACATTGACGAATTCACACGGAAATTGCGT
Organism: Schistocerca piceifrons; assembly: GCF_021461385.2. Taxonomy (NCBI): domain Eukaryota; kingdom Metazoa; phylum Arthropoda; class Insecta; order Orthoptera; family Acrididae; genus Schistocerca; species Schistocerca piceifrons. The sequence continues at coordinate 1,777,213 of NW_025727551.1, forward strand.
CGCCATGAAATACTTTGGGTTCTATGAATTCTCCTTCTAAATCGAGTAACGTTTCTATGGAAACGACAGGATTTTCTTTTGGGACACGACAATCACTTTTCCTATCCAATAATCCGTCTTTACTGCATCCCTCACTAATACACATTGACGAATTCACACGGAAATTGCGTCGCCATGAAATACTATGGGTTCTATGACTTCTCCTTCTAAATCGAGTAACGTTTCTATGGAAACGACAGGATTTTCTTTTGGGTCACGACAATCACATTTCCGATCCACTAATCCGTCTTTAATGCATCCCTCACTAATACACATTGACGAATTCACACGGAAATTGCGTCGCCATGAAATACTATGGGTTCTATGACTTCTCCTTCTAAATCGAGTATCGTTTCTATGGAAACGACTTGCTTTTCTTTTGCGATACGAGTATCTCCCTCTCGATGCACTAATCCTTCTTTACTGCATCCCTCACTCCCACTCATTGACGAATTCACACGGAAATTGCGTCGCCATGAAATACTATGGGTTCTATGACTTCTCCTTCTAAATCGAGTAACGTTTCTATGGAAACGACAGAATTTTCTTTTGGGATACGACAATCACATTTCCGATCCACTAATCCGTCTTTACTGCATCCCTCACTAATACACATTGACGAATTCACACGGAAATTGCGTCGCCATGAAATACTATGGGTTCTATGACTTCTCCTTCTAAATCGAGTATCGTTTCTATGGAAACGACTGGCTTTTCTTTTGCGATACGACAATCACATTTCGGATCCACTAATCCGTCTTTACTGCATCCCTCACTAATACACATTGACGAATTCATACGGAAATTGCGTCGCTATGAAATACTATGGGTTCTATGACTTCTCCTTCTAAATCGAGTATCGTTTCTATGGAAACGACTGGCTTTTCTTTTGCGATACGACAATCACATTTCTGATCCACAAATCCGTCTTTACTGCATCCCTCACTAATACACATTGACGAATTCATACGGAAATTGCGTCGCCATGTAATACTATGGGTTCTATGACTTCTCCTTGTAAATCGAGTATCGTTTCTATGGAAACCACTGGCTTTTCTTTTGCGATACGACAATCACATTTCCGATCCACTAATCCGTCTTTACAGCATCCCTCACTAATACACATTGACGAATTCACACGGAAATTGCGTCGCCATGAAATACTATGGGTTCTATGACTTCTCTTTCTAAATCGAGTATCGATTCTATGGAAACGACTGTCTTTTCTTTTGCGATACGACAATCACATTTCCGATCCACTAATCCGTCTTTACTGCATCCCTCACTAATACACATTTACGAATTCATACGGAAATTGCGTCGCTATGAAATACTATGGGTTCTATGACTTCTCCTTCTAAATCGAGTATCGTTTCTATGGAAACGACTGGCTTTTCTTTTGCGATACGAGTATCTCCCTCTCGATGCACTAATCCTTCTATACTGCATCCCTCACTCCCACTCATTGACGAATTCACACGGAAATTGCGTCGCCATGAAATACTATGGATTCTATGACTTCTCCTTCTAATTCGAGTATCGTTTCAATGGAAACGACTGGCTTTTCTTTTGCGATACGACAATCACATTTCCGATCCACTAATCCGTCTTTACAGCATCCCTCACTAATACACATTGACGAATTCACACGGAAATTGCGTCGCCATGAAATACTATGGGTTCTATGACTTCTCCTTCTTAGTCGAGTAAGATTTCTATGGAAACGACAGGATTTTCTTTTGGGATACGACAATCACTTTTCCGATCCACTAATCCGTCTCTACTGCATCCCTCACTAATACACATTGACGAATTCATACGGAAATTGCGTCGCTATGAAATACTATGGGTTCTATGACTTCTCCCGCTAAATCGAGTATCGTTTCTATGGAAACGACTGGCTTTTCTTTTGCGATACGACAATCACATTTCCGATCCACTAATCCGTCTTTACTGCATCCCTCACTAATACACATTGACGAATTCATACGGAAATTGCGTCGCCATGAAATACTATGGGTTCTATGACTTCTCCTTCTAAATCGAGTAACGTTTCTATGGAAACGACAGGATTTTCTTTTGGGATACGACAATCACATTTCCGATCCACTAATCCGTCCTTACTGCATCCCTCACTAATACACATTGACGAATTCACACGGAAATTGCGTCGCCATGAAATACTATGGGTTCTATGAATTCTCCTTCTAAATCGAGTATCGTTTCTATGGAAACGACTGGCTTTTCTTTTGCGATACGAGTATCTCCCTCTCGATGCACTAATCCTTCTATACTGCATCCCTCACTCCCACTCATTGACGAATTCACACGGAAATTGCGTCGCAATGAAATACTATGGGTTCTATGACTTCTCCTTCTAAATCGAGTATCGTTTCTATGGAAACGACTGGCTTTTCTTTTGCGATACGAGTATCTCCCTCTCGATGCACTAATCCTTCTTTACTGCATCCCTCACTCCCACTCATTGACGAATTCACACGGAAATTGCGTCGCCATGAAATACTATGGGTTCTATGACTTCTCCTTCTAAATCGAGTAACGTTTCTATGGAAATGACAGGATTTTCTTTAGGGATACGACAATCACATTTCCGATCCACTAATCCGTCTTTACTGCATCCCTCACTAATACACATTGACGAATTCACACGGAAATTGCGTCGCCATGAAATACTATGGGTTCTATGACTTCTCCTTCTAAATCGAGTATCGCTTCTACGGAAACGACTGGCTTTTCTTTTGCGATACGACAATCACATTTCCGATCAACTACTCCGTCTTTACTGCATCCCTCACTAATACACATTGACGAATTCACACGGAAATTGCGTCGCCATGAAATACTAATGGTTCTATGACTTCTCCTTCTAAATCGAGTAACGTTTCTATGGAAACGACAGGATTTTCTTTTGGGATACGACAATAACATTTCCGATCCACTAATCCGTCTTTACTGCATCCCTCACCAATACACATTGACGAATTCATACGGAAATTGCGTCGCTATGAAATACTATGGGTTCTATGACTTCTCCTTCTAAATCGAGTATCGTTTCTATGGAAACGACTGGCTTTTCTTTTTTGATACGAGTATCTCCCTCTCGATGCACTAATCCCTCTTTACTGCATCCCTCACTCCCACTCATTGACGATTTCACACGGAAATGGCGTCGCCATGAAATACTATGGGTTCTATGACTTCTCCTTCTAAATCGAGTATCGTTTCTATGGAAACGACAGGATTTTCTTTTGCGATATGACAATCACATTTCCGATCCACTAATCTGTCCTTACTGCATCCCTCACTAATACACATTGACGAATTCATACGGAAATTGCGTCGCTATGAAATACTATGGGTTCTATGACTTCTCCTTCTAAATCGAGTATCGTTTCTATGGAAACGACTGGCTTTTCTTTTGCGATACGAGTATCTCCCTCTCGATGCACTAATCCTTCTTTACTGCATCCCTCATTCCCACTCATTGACGAATTCACATGGAAATTGCGTCGCCATGAAATACTATGGGTTCTATGACTTCTCCTTCTTAGTCGAGTAAGATTTCTATGGAAACGACAGGATTTTCTTTTGGGATACGACAATCACTTTTCCGATCCACTAATCCGTCTCTACTGCATCCCTCACTAATACACATTGACGAATTCATACGGAAATTTCGTCGCTATGAAATACTATGGGTTCTATGACTTCTCCTTCTAAATCGAGTACCGTTTCTATGGAAACGACTGGCTTTTCTTTTGCGATACGACAATCACATTTCCGATCCACTAATCCGTCTTTACTGCATCCCTCACTAATACACATTGACGAATTCATACGGAAATTGCGTCGCCATGAAATACTATGGGTTCTATGACTTCTCCTTCTAAATCGAGTAACGTTTCTATGGAAACGACTGGCTTTTCTTTTGCGATACGACAATCACAATTCCGATCCACTAATCCGTCTTTACTGCATCCCTCACTAATACACATTGACGAATTCATACGGAAATTGCGTCGCCATGAAATACTATGGGTTCTATGACTTCTCCTTCTAAATCGAGTAACGTTTCTATGGAAACGACAGGATTTTCTTTAGGGATACGACAATCACATTTCCGATCCACTAATCCGTCTTTACTGCATCCCTCACTAATACACATTGACGAATTCACACGGAAATTGCGTCGCCATGAAATACTATGGGTTCTATGACTTCTCCTTCTAAATCGAGTATCGCTTCTACGGAAACGACTGGCTTTTCTTTTGCGATACGACAATCACATTTCCGATCAACTACTCCGTCTTTACTGCATCCCTCACTAATACACATTGACGAATTCACACGGAAATTGCGTCGCCATGAAATACTAATGGTTCTAAGACTTCTCCTTCTAAATCGAGTAACGTTTCTATGGAAACGACAGGATTTTCTTTTGGGATACGACAATCACATTTCCGATCCACTAATCCGTCTTTTCTGCATCCCTCACCAATACACATTGACGAATTCATACGGAAATTGCGTCGCTATGAAATACTATGGGTTCTATGACTTCTCCTTCTAAATCGAGTATCGTTTCTATGGAAACGACTGGCTTTTCTTTTTTGATACGAGTATCTCTCCCTCGATGCACTAATCCCTCTTTACTGCATCCCTCACTCCCACTCATTGACGAATTCACACGGAAATTGCGTCGCCATGAAATACTATGGGTTCTATGACTTCTCCTTCTAAATCGAGTATCGTTTCTATGGAAACGACAGGATTTTCTTTTGCGATACGACAGTCACATTTCCGATCCACTAATCTGTCCTTACTGCATCCCTCACTAATACACATTGACGAATTCATACGGAAATTGCGTCGCTATGAAATACTATGGGTTCTATGACTTCTCCTTCTAAATCGAGTGTCGTTTCTATGGAAACGACTGGCTTTTCTTTTGCGATACGAGTATCTCCCTCTCGATGCACTAATCCTTCTTTACTGCATCCCTCACTCCCACTCATTGACGAATTCACATGGAAATTGCGTCGCCATGAAATACTATGGGTTCTATGACTTCTCCATCTTAGTCGAGTAAGATTTCTATGGAAACGACAGGATTTTCTTTTGGGATACGACAATCACTTTTCCGATCCACTAATCCGTCTCTACTGCATCCCTCACTAATACACATTGACGAATTCATACGGAAATTGCGTCGCTATGAAATACTATGGGTTCTATGACTTCTCCTTCTAAATCGAGTATCGTTTCTATGGAAACGACTGGCTTTTCTTTTGCGATACGACAATCACATTTCCGATCCACTAATCCGTCTTTACTGCATCCCTCACTAATACACATTGACGAATTCACACGGAAATTGCGTCGCCATGAAATACTATGGGTTCTATGACTTCTCCTTCTAAATCGAGTAACGTTTCTATGGAAACGACAGGATTTTCTTTAGGGATACGACAATCACATTTCCGATCAACTACTCCGTCTTTACTGCATCCCTCACTAATACACATTGACGAATTCACACGGAAATTGCGTCGCCATGAAATACTAATGGTTCTATGACTTCTCCTTCTAAATCGAGTAACGTTTCTATGGAAACGACAGGATTTTCTTTTGGGATACGACAATCACATTTCCGATCCACTAATCCGTCTTTACTGCATCCCTCACCAATACACATTGACGAATTCATACGGAAATTGCGTCGCTATGAAATACTATGGGTTCTATGACTTCTCCTTCTAAATCGAGTATCGTTTCTATGGAAACGACTGGCTTTTCTTTTTTGATACGAGTATCTCCCTCTCGATGCACTAATCCCTCTTTACTGCATCCCTCACTCCCACTCATTGACGATTTCACACGGAAATTGCGTCGCCATGAAATACTATGGGTTCTATGGCTTCTCCTTCTAAATCGAGTATCGTTTCTATGGAAACGACAGGATTTTCTTTTGCGATACGACAATCACATTTCCGATCCACTAATCTGTCCTTACTGCATCCCTCACTAATACACATTGACGAATTCATACGGAAATTGCGTCGCTATGAAATACTATGGGTTTTATGACTTCTCCTTCTAAATCGAGTATCGTTTCTATGGAAACGACTGGCTTTTCTTTTGCGATACGAGTATCTCCCTCTCGATGCACTAATCCTTCTTTACTGCATCCCTCACTCCCACTCATTGACGAATTCACATGGAAATTGCGTCGCCATGAAATACTATGGGTTCTATGACTTCTCCTTCTTAGTCGAGTAAGATTTCTATGGAAACGACAGGATTTTCTTTTGGGATACGACAATCACTTTTCCGATCCACTAATCCGTCTCTACTGCATCCCTCACTAATACACATTGACGAATTCATACGGAAATTTCGTCGCTATGAAATACTATGGGTTCTATGACTTCTCCTTCTAAATCGAGTATCGTTTCTATGGAAACGACTGGCTTTTCTTTTGCGATACGACAATCACATTTCCGATCCACTAATCCGTCTTTACTGCATCCCTCACTAATACACATTGACGAATTCATACGGAAATTGCGTCGCCATGAAATACTATGGGTTCTATGACTTCTCCTTCTAAATCGAGTAACGTTTCTATGGAAACGACTGGCTTTTCTTTTGCGATACGACAATCACAATTCCGATCCACTAATCCGTCTTTACTGCATCCCTCACTAATACACATTGACGAATTCACACGGAAATTGCGTCGCCATGAATTACTATGGGTTCTATGACTTCTCCCTCTAAATCGAGTAACGTTTCTATGGAAACGACAGGATTTTCTTTTGGGATACGACAATCACATTTCCGATCCACTAATCCGTCCTTACTGCATCCCTCACTAATACACATTGACGAATTCACACGGAAATTGCGTCGCCATGAATACTATGGGTTCTATGACTTCTCCTTCTAAATCGAGTAACGTTTCTATGGAAACGACAGGATTTACTTTTGGGATACGACAATCACATTTCCGATCCACTAATCCGTCTTTACTGCATCCCTCACTAATACACATTGACGAATTCACACGGAAATTGCGTCGCCATGAAATACAATGGGTTCTATGACTTCTCCTTCTAAATCGAGTAACGTTTCTATGGAAACGACAGGATTTTCTTTTGGGATACGACAATCCCATTTCCGATCCACTAATCCGTCTTTACTGCATCCCTCACTAATACACATTGACGAATTCACACGGAAATTGCGTCGCCATGAAATACTATGGGTTCTATGACTTCTCCTTCTAAATCGAGTATCGTCTCTATGGAAACGACTGGCTTTTCTTTTGCGATACGACAATCACATTTCCGATCCACTAATCCGTCTTTTCTGCATCCCTCAGTAATACACATTGACGAATTCACACGGAAATTGCGTCGCCATGAAATACTATGGGTTCTATGACTTCTCCTTCTAAATCGAGTATCGTTTCTACGGAAACGACTGGCTTTTCTTTTGCGATACGAGTATCTCCCTCTCGATGCACTATTCCTTCTTTACTGCATCCCTCACTCCCACTCATTGACGAATTCACACGGAAATTGCGTCGCCATGAAATACTATGGGTTCTATGACTTCTCCTTCTAAATCGAGTAACGTTTCTATGGAAACGACAGGATTTTCTTTTGGGATACGACAATCACATTTCCGATCCACTAATCCGTCTTTACTGCATCCCTCACTAATACACATTGACGAGTTCACACGGAAATTGCGTCGCCATGAAATACTATGGGTTCTATTACTTCTCCTTCTAAATCGAGTATCGTTTCTATGGAAACGACTGTCTTTTCTTTTGCGATACGACAATCACATTTCCGATCCACTAATCCGTCTTTACTGCATCCCTCACTAATACACATTGACGAATTCATACGGAAATTGCGTCGCTATGAAATACTATGGGTTCTATGACTTCTCGTTCTAAATCGAGTATCGTTTCTATGGAAACGACTGGCTTTTCTTTTGCGATACGAGTATCTCCCTCTCGATGCACTAATCCTTCTATACTGCATCCCTCACTCCCACTCATTGACGAATTCACACGGAAATTGCGTCGCCATGAAATACTATGGGTTCTATGACTTCTCCTTCTAAATCGAGTATCGTTTCAATGGAAACGACTGGCTTTTCTTTTGCGATACGACAATCACATTTCCGATCCACTAATCCGTCTTTACAGCATCCCTCACTAAAACACATTGACGAATTCACACGGAAATTGCGTCGCTATGAAATACTATGGGTTCTATGACTTCTCCTTCTAAATCGAGTATCGTTTCTATGGAAACGACTGTCTTTTCTTTTGCGATACGACAATCACATTTCCGATCCACTAATCCGTCTTTAGTGCATCCCTCACTAATACACATTGACGAATTCATACGGAAATTGCGTCGCTATGAAATACTATGGGTTCTATGACTTCTCCTTCTAAATCGAGTATCGTTTCTATGGAAACGACTGGCTTTTCTTTTGCGATACGAGTATCTCCCTCTCGATGCACTAATCCTTCTATACTGCATCCCTCACTCCCACTCATTGACGAATTCACACGGAAATTGCGTCGCAATGAAATACTATGGGTTCTATGACTTCTCCTTCTAAATCGAGTATCGTTTCTATGGAAACGACTGGCTTTTCTTTTGCGATACGTGTATCTCCCTCTCGATGCACTAATTCTTCTTTACTGCATCCCTCACTCCCTCTCATTGACGAATTCACACGGAAATTGCGTCGCCATGAGATACTATGGGTTCTATGAGTTCTTTTTCTAAATCGAGTAACGTTTCTATGGAAACGACAGGATTTTCTTTAGGGATACGACAATCACATTTCCGATCCACTAATCCGTCTTTACTGCATCCCTCACTAATACACATTGACGAATTCACACGGAAATTGCGTCGCAATGAAATACTATGGGTTCTATGACTTCTCCTTCTAAATCGAGTATCGCTTCTACGGAAACGACTGGCTTTTCTTTTGCGATACGACAATCACATTTCCGATCAACTACTCCGTCTTTACTGCATCCCTCACTAATACACATTGACGAATTCACACGGAAATTGCGTCGCCATGAAATACTAATGGTTCTATGACCTCTCCTTCTAAATCGAGTAACGTTTCTATGGAAACGACAGGATTTTCTTTTGGGATACGACAATCACATTTCCGATCCCCTAATCCGTCTTTACTGCATACCTCACTAATACACATTGACGAATTCACACGGAAATTGCGTCGCCATGAAATACTATGGGTTCTATGACTTCTCCTTCTAAATCGAGTATCGTTTCTATGGAAACGACTGGCTTTTCTTTTGCGATACGAGTATCTCCCTCTCGATGCACTAATCCTTCTTTACTGCATCCCTCACTCCCACTCATTGACGAATTCACACTGAAATTGGGTCGCCATGAAATACTATGGGTTCTATGACTTCTCCTTCTAAATCGAGTAACGTTTCTATGGAAACGACAGGATTTTCTTTTGGGATACGACGATCACATTTCCGATCCACTAATCCGTCGTTACTGCATCCCTCACTAATACACATTGACGAATTCACACGGAAATTGCGTCGCCATGAAATACTATGGGTTCTATGACTTCTCCTTCTAAATCGAGTATCGTTTCTATGGAAACGACTGGCTTTTCTTTTGCGATACGAGTATCTCCCTCTCGATGCACTAATCCTTATTTACTGCATCCCTCACTCCCACTCATTGACGAATTCACACGGAAATTGCGTCGCCATGAAATACTATGCGTTCTATGACTTCTCCTTGTAAATCGAGTAACGTTTCTATGGAATCAACTGGCTTTTCTTTTGCGATACGACAATCACATTTCCGATCCACTAATCCGTCTTTACTGCATCCCTCACTAATACACATTGACGAATTCACACGGAAATTTCGTCGCCATGAAATACTATGGGTTCCATGACTTCTCCTTCTAAATCGAGTAACGTTACTATGGAAACGACAGGATTTTCTTTTGGGATACGACAAACACATTTCCGATCCACTAATCCGTCTTTACTGCATCCCTCACTAATACACATTGACGAATTTACACGGAAATTGCGTCGCCATGAAATACTATGGGTTCTATGACTTCTCCTTCTAAATCGAGTAACGTTTCTATGGAAACGACAGGATTTTCTTTTGGGTCACGACAATCACATTTCCGATCCACTAATCCGTCTTTAATGCATCCCTCACTAATACACATTGACGAATTCACACGGAAATTGCGTCGCCATGAAATACTATGGGTTCTATGACTTCTCCTTCTAAATCGAGTAACGTTTCTATGGAAACGACAGGATTTTCTTTTGGGTCACGACAATCACATTTCCGATCCACTAATCCGTCTTTAATGCATCCCTCACTAATACACATTGACGAATTCACACGGAAATTGCGTCGCCATGAAATACTATGGGTTCTATGACTTCTCCTTCTAAATCGAGTATCGTTTCTATGGAAACGACTTGCTTTTCTTTTGCGATACGAGTATCTTCCTCTCGATGCACTAATCCTTCTTTACTGCATCCCTCACTCCCACTCATTGACGAATTCACACGGAAATTGCGTCGCCATGAAATACTATGGGTTCTATGACTTCTCCTTCTAAATCGAGTAACGTTTCTATGGAAACGACAGAATTTTCTTTTGGGATACGACAATCACATTTCCGATCCACTAATCCGTCTTTACTGCATCCCTCACTAATACACATTGACGAATTCACACGGAAATTGCGTCGCCATGAAATACTATGGGTTCTATGACTTCTCCTTCTTAGTCGAGTAAGATTTCTATGGAAACGACAGGATTTTCTTTTGGGATACGACAATCACTTTTCCGATCCACTAATCCGTCTCTACTGCATCCCTCACTAATACACATTGACGAATTCATACGGAAATTGCGTCGCTATGAAATACTATGGGTTCTATGACTTCTCCCTCTAAATCGAGTATCGTTTCTATGGAAACGACTGGCTTTTCTTTTGCGATACGACAATCACATTTCCGATCCACTAATCCGTCTTTACTGCATCCCTCACTAATACACATTGACGAATTCATACGGAAATTGCGTCGCCATGAAATACTATGGGTTCTATGACTTCTCCTTCTAAATCGAGTAACGTTTCTATGGAAACGACAGGATTTTCTTTTGGGATACGACAATCACATTTCCGATCCACTAATCCGTCCTTACTGCATCCCTCACTAATACACATTGACGAATTCACACGGAAATTGCGTCGCCATGAAATACTATGGGTTCTATGACTTCTCCTTCTAAATCGAGTATCGTTTCTATGGAAACGACTGGCTTTTCTTTTGCGATACGAGTATCTCCCTCTCGATGCACTAATCCTTCTATACTGCATCCCTCACTCCCACTCATTGACGAATTCACACGGAAATTGCGTCGCAATGAAATACTATGGGTTCTATGACTTCTCCTTCTAAATCGAGTATCGTTTCTATGGAAACGACTGGCTTTTCTTTTGCGATACGAGTATCTCCCTCTCGATGCACTAATCCTTCTTTACTGCATCCCTCACTCCCACTCATTGACGAATTCACACGGAAATTGCGTCGCCATGAAATACTATGGGTTCTATGACTTCTCCTTCTAAATCGAGTAACGTTTCTATGGAAACGACAGGATTTTCTTTAGGGATACGACAATCACATTTCCGATCCACTAATCCGTCTTTACTGCATCCCTCACTAATACACATTGACGAATTCACACGGAAATTGCGTCGCCATGAAATACTATGGGTTCTATGACTTCTCCTTCTAAATCGAGTATCGCTTCTACGGAAACGACTGGCTTTTCTTTTGCGATACGACAATCACATTTCCGATCAACTACTCCGTCTTTACTGCATCCCTCACTAATACACATTGACGAATTCACACGGAAATTGCGTCGCCATGAAATACTAATGGTTCTATGACTTCTCCTTCTAAATCGAGTAACGTTTCTATGGAAACGACAGGATTTTCTTTTGGGATACGACAATCACATTTCCGATCCACTAATCCGTCTTTACTGCATCCCTCACCAATACACATTGACGAATTCATACGGAAATTGCGTCGCTATGAAATACTATGGGTTCTATGACTTCTCCTTCTAAATCGAGTATCGTTTCTATGGAAACGACTGGCTTTTCTTTTTTGATACGAGTATCTCCCTCTCGATGCACTAATCCCTCTTTACTGCATCCCTCACTCCCACTCATTGACGATTTCACACGGAAATGGCGTCGCCATGAAATACTATGGGTTCTATGACTTCTCCTTCTAAATCGAGTATCGTTTCTATGGAAACGACAGGATTTTCTTTTGCGATATGACAATCACATTTCCGATCCACTAATCTGTCCTTACTGCATCCCTCACTAATACACATTGACGAATTCATACGGAAATTGCGTCGCTATGAAATACTATGGGTTCTATGACTTCTCCTTCTAAATCGAGTATCGTTTCTATGGAAACGACTGGCTTTTCTTTTGCGATACGAGTATCTCCCTCTCGATGCACTAATCCTTCTTTACTGCATCCCTCACTCCCCCTCATTGACGAATTCACATGGAAATTGCGTCGCCATGAAATACTATGGGTTCCATGACTTCTCCTTCTTAGTCGAGTAAGATTTCTATGGAAACGACAGGATTTTCTTTTGGGATACGACAATCACATTTCCGATCCACTAATCCGTCTCTACTGCATCCCTCACTAATACACATTGACGAATTCATACGGAAATTTCGTCGCTATGAAATACTATGGGTCCTATGACTTCTCCTTCTAAATCGAGTATCGTTTCTATGGAAACGACTGGCTTTTCTTTTGCGATACGACATTCACATTTCCGATCCACTAATCCGTCTTTACTGCATCCCTCACTAATACACATTGACGAATTCATACGGAAATTGCGTCGCCATGAAATACTATGGGTTCTATGACTTCTCCTTCTAAATCGAGTAACGTTTCTATGGAAACGACTGGCTTTTCTTTTGCGATACGACAATCACAATTCCGATCCACTAATCCGTCTTTACTGCATCCCTCACTAATACACATTGACGAATTCATACGGAAATTGCGTCGCCATGAAATACTATGGGTTCTATGACTTCTCCTTCTAAATCGAGTAACGTTTCTATGGAAACGACAGGATTTTCTTTAGGGATACGACAATCACATTTCCGATCCACTAATCCGTCTTTACTGCATCCCTCACTAATACACATTGACGAATTCACACGGAAATTGCGTCGCCATGAAATACTATGGGTTCTATGACTTCTCCTTCTAAATCGAGTATCGCTTCTACGGAAACGACTGGCTTTTCTTTTGCGATACGACAATCACATTTCCGATCAACTACTCCGTCTTTACTGCATCCCTCACTAATACACATTGACGAATTCACACGGAAATTGCGTCGCCATGAAATACTAATGGTTCTAAGACTTCTCCTTCTAAATCGAGTAACGTTTCTATGGAAACGACAGGATTTTCTTTTGGGATACGACAATCACATTTCCGATCCACTAATCCGTCTTTTCTGCATCCCTCACCAATACACATTGACGAATTCATACGGAGATTGCGTCGCTATGAAATACTATGGGTTCTATGACTTCTCCTTCTAAATCGAGTATCGTTTCTATGGAAACGACTGGCTTTTCTTTTTTGATACGAGTATCTCCCCCTCGATGCACTAATCCCTCTTTACTGCATCCCTCACTCCCACTCATTGACGAATTCACACGGAAATTGCGTCGCCATGAAATACTATGGGTTCTATGACTTCTCCTTCTAAATCGAGTATCGTTTCTATGGAAACGACAGGATTTTCTTTTGCGATACGACAATCACATTTCCGATCCACTAATCTGTCCTTACTGCATCCCTCACTAATACACATTGACGAATTCATACGGAAATTGCGTCGCTATGAAATACTATGGGTTCTATGACTTCTCCTTCTAAATCGAGTGTCGTTTCTATGGAAACGACTGGCTTTTCTTTTGCGATACGAGTATCTCCCTCTCGATGCACTAATCCTTCTTTACTGCATCCCTCACTCCCACTCATTGACGAATTCACATGGAAATTGCGTCGCCATGAAATACTATGGGTTCTATGACTTCTCCATCTTAGTCGAGTAAGATTTCTATGGAAACGACAGGATTTTCTTTTGGGATACGACAATCACTTTTCCGATCCACTAATCCGTCTCTACTGCATCCCTCACTAATACACATTGACGAATTCATACGGAAATTGCGTCGCTATGAAATACTATGGGTTCTATGACTTCTCCTTCTAAATCGAGTATCGTTTCTATGGAAAGGACTGGCTTTTCTTTTGCGATACGACAATCACATTTCCGATCCACTAATCCGTCTTTACTGCATCCCTCACTAATACACATTGACGAATTCATACGGAAATTGCGTCGCCATGAAATACTATGGGTTCTATGACTTCTCCTTCTAAATCGAGTAACGGTTCTATGGAAACGACTGGCTTTTCTTTTGCGATACGACAATCACAATTCCGATCCACTAATCCGCCTTTACTGCATCCCTCACTAATACACATTGACGAATTCACACGGAAATTGCGTCGCCATGAATTACTATGGGTTCTATGACTTCTCCCTCTAAACCGAGTAACGTTTCTATGGAAACGACAGGATTTTCTTTTGGGATACGACAATCACATTTCCGATCCACTAATCCGTCCTTACTGCATCCCTCACTAATACACATTGACGAATTCACACGGAAATTGCGTCGCCATGAAATACTATGGGTTCTATGACTTCTCCTTCTAAATCGAGTATCGTTTCTATGGAAACGACTGGCTTTTCTTTTGCGATACGAGTATCTCCCTCTCGATGCACTAATCCTTCTATACTGCATCCCTCACTCCCACTCATTGACGAATTCACACGGAAATTGCGTCGCAATGAAATACTATGGGTTCTATGACTTCTCCTTCTAAATCGAGTATCGTTTCTATGGAAACGACTGGCTTTTCTTTTGCGATACGAGTATCTCCCTCTCGATGCACTAATCCTTCTTTACTGCATCCCTCACTCCCACTCATTGACGAATTCACACGGAAATTGCGTCGCCATGAAATACTATGGGTTCTATGACTTCTCCTTCTAAATCGAGTAACGTTTCTATGGAAACGACAGGATTTTCTTTAGGGATACGACAATCACATTTCCGATCAACTACTCCGTCTTTACTGCATCCCTCACTAATACACATTGACGAATTCACACGGAAATTGCGTCGCCATGAAATACTAATGGTTCTATGACTTCTCCTTCTAAATCGAGTAACGTTTCTATGGAAACGACAGGATTTTCTTTTGGGATACGACAATCACATTTCCGATCCACTAATCCGACTTTACTGCATCCCTCACCAATACACATTGACGAATTCATACGGAAATTGCGTCGCTATGAAATACTATGGGTTCTATGACTTCTCCTTCTAAATCGAGTATCGTTTCTATGGAAACGACTGGCTTTTCTTTTTTGATACGAGTATCTCCCTCTCGATGCACTAATCCCTCTTTACTGCATCCCTCACTCCCACTCATTGACGATTTCACACGGAAATTGCGTCGCCATGAAATACTATGGGTTCTATGGCTTCTCCTTCTAAATCGAGTATCGTTTCTATGGAAACGACAGGATTTTCTTTTGCGATACGACAATCACATTTCCGATCCACTAATCTGTCCTTACTGCATCCCTCACTAATACACATTGACGAATTCATACGGAAATTGCGTCGCTATGAAATACTATGGGTTCTATGACTTCTCCTTCTAAATCGAGTATCGTTTCTATGGAAACGACTGGCTTTTCTTTTGCGATACGAGTATCTCCCTCTCGATGCACTAATCCTTCTTTACTGCATCCCTCACTCCCACTCATTGACGAATTCACATGGAAATTGCGTCGCCATGAAATACTATGGGTTCTATGACTTCTCCTTCTTAGTCGAGTAAGATTTCTATGGAAACGACAGGATTTTCTTTTGGGATACGACAATCACTTTTCCGATCCACTAATCCGTCTCTACTGCATCCCTCACTAATACACATTGACGAATTCATACGGAAATTTCGTCGCTATGAAATACTATGGGTTCTATGACTTCTCCTTCTAAATCGAGTATCGTTTCTATGGAAACGACTGGCTTTTCTTTTGCGATACGACAATCACATTTCCGATCCACTAATCCGTCTTTACTGCATCCCTCACTAATACACATTGACGAATTCATACGGAAATTGCGTCGCCATGAAATACTATGGGTTCTATGACTTCTCCTTCTAAATCGAGTAACGTTTCTATGGAAACGACTGGCTTTTCTTTTGCGATACGACAATCACAATTCCGATCCACTAATCCGTCTTTACTGCATCCCTCACTAATACACATTGACGAATTCACACGGAAATTGCGTCGCCATGAATTACTATGGGTTCTATGACTTCTCCCTCTAAATCGAGTAACGTTTCTATGGAAACGACAGGATTTTCTTTTGGGATACGACAATCACATTTCCGATCCACTAATCCGTCCTTACTGCATCCCTCACTAATACACATTGACGAATTCACACGGAAATTGCGTCGCCATGAAATACTATGGGTTCTATGACTTCTCCTTCTAAATCGAGTAACGTTTCTATGGAAACGACAGGATTTACTTTTGGGATACGACAATCACATTTCCGATCCACTAATCCGTCTTTACTGCATCCCTCACTAATACACATTGACGAATTCACACGGAAATTGCGTCGCCATGAAATACAATGGGTTCTATGACTTCTCCTTCTAAATCGAGTAACGTTTCTATGGAAACGACAGGATTTTCTTTTGGGATACGACAATCCCATTTCCGATCCACTAATCCGTCTTTACTGCATCCCTCACTAATACACATTGACGAATTCACACGGAAATTGCGTCGCCATGAAATACTATGGGTTCTATGACTTCTCCTTCTAAATCGAGTATCGTTTCTATGGAAACGACTGGCTTTTCTTTTGCGATACGACAATCACATTTCCGATCCACTAATCCGTCTTTTCTGCATCCCTCAGTAATACACATTGACGAATTCACACGGAAATTGCGTCGCCATGAAATACTATGGGTTCTATGACTTCTCCTTCAAAATCGAGTATCGTTTCTATGGAAACGACTGGCTTTTCTTTTGCGATACGAGTATCTCCCTCTCGATGCACTATTCCTTCTTTACTGCATCCCTCACTCCCACTCATTGACGAATTCACACGGAAATTGCGTCGCCATGAAATACTATGGGTTCTATGACTTCTCCTTCTAAATCGAGTAACGTTTCTATGGAAACGACAGGATTTTCTTTTGGGATACGACAATCACATTTCCGATCCACTAATCCGTCTTTACTGCATCCCTCACTAATACACATTGACGAGTTCACACGGAAATTGCGTCGCCATGAAATACTATGGGTTCTATTACTTCTCCTTCTAAATCGAGTATCGTTTCTATGGAAACGACTGTCTCTTCTTTTGCGATACGACAATCACATTTCCGATCCACTAATCCGTCTTTACTGCATCCCTCACTAATACACATTGACGAATTCATACGGAAATTGCGTCGCTATGAAATACTATGGGTTCTATGACTTCTCGTTCTAAATCGAGTATCGTTTCTATGGAAACGACTGGCTTTTCTTTTGCGATACGAGTATCTCCCTCTCGATGCACTAATCCTTCTATACTGCATCCCTCACTCCCACTCATTGACGAATTCACACGGAAATTGCGTCGCCATGAAATACTATGGGTTCTATGACTTCTCCTTCTAAATCGAGTATCGTTTCAATGGAAACGACTGGCTTTTCTTTTGCGATACGACAATCACATTTCCGATCCACTAATCCGTCTTTACAGCATCCCTCACTAAAACACATTGACGAATTCACACGGAAATTGCGTCGCTATGAAATACTATGGGTTCTATGACTTCTCCTTCTAAATCGAGTATCGTTTCTATGGAAACGACTGTCTTTTCTTTTGCGATACGACAATCACATTTCCGATCCACTAATCCGTCTTTAGTGCATCCCTCACTAATACACATTGACGAATTCATACGGAAATTGCGTCGCTATGATATACTATGGGTTCTATGACTTCTCCTTCTAAATCGAGTATCATTTCTATGGAAACGACTGGCTTTTCTTTTGCGATACGAGTATCTCCCTCTCGATGCACTAATCCTTCTATACTGCATCCCTCACTCCCACTCATTGACGAATTCACACGGAAATTGCGTCGCAATGAAATACTATGGGTTCTATGACTTCTCCTTCTAAATCGAGTATCGTTTCTATGGAAACGACTGGCTTTTCTTTTGCGATACGAGTATCTCCCTCTCGATGCACTAATTCTTCTTTACTGCATCCCTCACTCCCTCTCATTGACGAATTCACACGGAAATTGCGTCGCCATGAGATACTATGGGTTCTATGAGTTCTCCTTCTAAATCGAGTAACGTTTCTATGGAAACGACAGGATTTTCTTTAGGGATACGACAATCACATTTCCGATCCACTAATCCGTCTTTACTGCATCCCTCACTAATACACATTGACGAATTCACACGGAAATTGCGTCGCAATGAAATACTATGGGTTCTATGACTTCTCCTTCTAAATCGAGTATCGCTTCTACGGAAACGACTGGCTTTTCTTTTGCGATACGACAATCACATTTCCGATCAACTACTCCGTCTTTACTGCATCCCTCACTAATACACATTGACGAATTCACACGGAAATTGCGTCGCCATGAAATACTAATGGTTCTATGACCTCTCCTTCTAAATCGAGTAACGTTTCTATGGAAACGACAAGATTTTCTTTTGGGATACGACAATCACATTTCCGATCCCCTAATCCGTCTTTACTGCATACCTCACTAATACACATTGACGAATTCACACGGAAATTGCGTCGCCATGAAATACTATGGGTTCTATGACTTCTCCTTCTAAATCGAGTATCGTTTCTATGGAAACGACTGGCTTTTCTTTTGCGATACGAGTATCTCCCTCTCGATGCACTAATCCTTCTTTACTGCATCCCTCACTCCCACTCATTGACGAATTCACACTGAAATTGGGTCGCCATGAAATACCATGGGTTCTATGACTTCTCCTTCTAAATCGAGTAACGTTTCTATGGAAACGACAGGATTTTCTTTTGGGATACGACGATCACATTTCCGATCCACTAATCAGTCGTTACTGCATCCCTCACTAATACACATTGACGAATTCACACGGAAATTGCGTCGCCATGAAATACTATGGGTTCTATGACTTCTCCTTCTAAATCGAGTATCGTTTCTATGGAAACGACTGGCTTTTCTTTTGCGATACGAGTATCTCCCTCTCGATGCACTAATCCTTATTTACTGCATCCCTCACTCCCACTCATTGACGAATTCACACGGAAATTGCGTCGCCATGAAATACTATGCGTTCTATGACTTCTCCTTGTAAATCGAGTAACGTTTCTATGGAATCAACTGGCTTTTCTTTTGCGATACGACAATCACATTTCCGATCCACTAATCCGTCTTTACTGCATCCCTCACTAATACACATTGACGAATTCACACGGAAATTGCGTCGCCATGAAATACTATGGGTTCTATGACTTCTCCTTCTAAATCGAGTAACGTTACTATGGAAACGACAGGATTTTCTTTTGGGATACGACAATCACATTTCCGATCCACTAATCCGTCTTTACTGCATCCCTCACTAATACACATTGACGAATTTACACGGAAATTGCGTCGCCATGAAATACTATGGGTTCTATGACTTCTCCTTCTAAATCGAGTAACGTTTCTATGGACACGACAGGATTTTCTTTTGGGTCACGACAATCACATTTCCGATCCACTAATCCGTCTTTACTGCATCCCTCACTAATACACATTGACGAATTCACACGGAAATTGCGTCGCCATGAAATACTATGGGTTCTATGACTTCTCCTTCTAAATCGAGTATCGTTTCTATGGAAACGACTGGCTTTTCTTTTGCGATACGAGTATCTCCCTCTCGATGCACTAATCCTTCTTTACTGCATCCCTCAATCCCACTCATTGACGAATTCACACGGAAATTGCGTCGCCATGAAATACTATGGGTTCTATGACTTCTCCTTCTAAATCGAGTAACGTTTCTATGGAAACGACAGGATTTTCTTTTGGGATACGACAATCACATTTCCGATCCACTAATCCGTCTTTACTGCATCCCTCACTAATACACATTGACGAATTCACACGGAAATTGCGTCGCCATGAAATACTATGGGTTCTATGACTTCTCCTTCTAAATCGAGTATCGTTTCTATGGATACGACTGGCTTTTCTTTTGCGATACGACAATCACATTTCGGATCCACTAATCCGTCTTTACTGCATCCCTCACTAATACACATTGACGAATTGATACGGAAATTGCGTCACTATGAAATACTATGGGTTCTATGACTTCTCCTTCTAAATCGAGTATCGTTTCTATGGAAACGACTGGCTTTTCTTTTGCGATACGACAATCACATTTCTGATCCACAAATCCGTCTTTACTGCATCCCTCACTAATATACATTGACGAATTCATACGGAAATTGCGTCGCCATGAAATACTATGGGTTCTATGACTTCTCCTTCTAAATCGAGTATCGTTTCTATGGAAACGACTCGCTTTTCTTTTGCGATACGACAATCACATTTCCGATCCACTAATCCGTCTTTACAGCATCCCTCACTAATACACATTGACGAATTCACACGGAAATTGCGTCGCCATGAAATACTATGGGTTCTATGACTTCTCCTTCTAAATCGAGTATCGTTTCTATGGAAACGACTGTCTTTTCTTTTGCGATACGACAATCACATTTCCGATCCACTAATCCGTCTTTACTGCATCCCTCACTAATACACATTGACGAATTCATACGGAAATTGCGTCGCTATGAAATACTATGGGTTCTATGACTTCTCCTTCTAAATCGAGTATCGTTTCTATGGAAACGACTGGCTTTTCTTTTGCGATACGAGTATCTCCCTCTCGATGCACTAATCCTTCTATACTGCATCCCTCACTCCCACTCATTGACGAATTCACACGGAAATTGCGTCGCCATGAAATACTATGGGTTCTATGACTTCTCCTTCTAAATCGAGTATCGTTTCAATGGAAACGACTGGCTTTTATTTTGCGATACGACAATCACATTTCCGATCCACTAATCCGTCTTTACAGCATCCCTCACTAAAACACATTGACGAATTCACACGGAAATTGCGTCGCCATGAAATACTATGGGTTCTATGACTTCTCCTTCTAAATCGAGTATCGCCTCTAAGGAAACGACTGGCTTTTCTTTTGCGATACGACAATCACATTTCCGATCAACTACTCCGTCTTTACTGCATCCCTCACTAATACACATTGACGAATTCACACGGAAATTGCGTCGCCATGAAATACTAATGGTTCTATGACTTCTCCTTCTAAATCGAGTAACGTTTCTATGGAAACGACAGGATTTTCTTTTGGGATACGACAATCACATTTCCGATCCCCTAATCCGTCTTTACTGCATACCTCACTAATACACATTGACGAATTCACACGGAAATTGCGTCGCCATGAAATACTATGGGTTCTATGACTTCTCCTTCTAAATCGAGTATCGTTTCTATGGAAACGACTGGCTTTTCTTTTGCGATACGAGTATCTCCCTCTCGATGCACTAATCCTTATTTACTGCATCCCTCACTCCCACTCATTGACGAATTCACACGGAAATTGCGTCGCCATGAAATACTATGGGCTCTATGACTTCTCCTTCTAAATCGAGTAACGTTTCTATGGAAACGACAGGATTTTCTTTTGCGATACGACAATCACATATCCGATCCACTAATCCGTCTTTACTGCATTCCTCACTAATACACATTGACGAATTCATACGGAAATTGCGTCGCTATGAAATACTATGGGTTCTATGACTTCTCCTTCTAAATCGAGTATCGTTTCTATAGGAACGACTGGCTTTTCTTTTGCGATACGACAATCACATTTCCGATCTACTAATCCGTCTTTACTGCATCCGTCACTAATACACGTTGACGAATTCACACGGCAATTGCGTCGCCATGAAATACTATGGGTTCTATGACTTCTCCTTCTAAATCGAGTATCGTTTCTATGGAAACGACAGGATTTTCTTTTGGTATACGACAATCACATTTCCGATCCACTAATCCGTCTTTACTGCATCCCACACTAATACACATTGACGAATTCAGACGGAAATTGCGTCGCCATGAAATACTATGGGTTCTATGACTTCTCCTTCTAAATCGAGTATCGTTTCTATGGAAACGACTGGCTTTTCTTTTGCGATACGAGTATCTCCCTCTCGATGCACTAATCCTTCTTTACTGCATCCCTCACTCCCACTCATTGACGAATTCACACGGAAATTGCGTCGCCATGAAATACTATGGGTTCTATGACTTCTCCTTCTAAATCGAGTAACGTTTCTATGGAAACGACAGGATTTTCTTTTGGAATACGACAATCACATTTCCGATCCACTAATCCGTCTTTACTGCATCCCTCACTAATACACATTGACGAATTCACACGGAAATTGCGTCGCCATGAAATACTATGGGTTCTATGACTTCTCCTTCTAAATCGAGTATCGTTTCTATGGAAACGACTGGCTTTTCTTTTGCGATACGCCAATCACGTTTTCGATCCACTAATCCGTCTTTACTGCATCCCTCTCTCCCACTCATTGACGAATTCACACGGAACTTGCGTCGCCATGAAATACTATGGGTTCTATGACTTCTCCTTCTAAATCGAGTATCGTTTCTATGGAAACGACTGGCTTTTCTTTTGCGATACGAGTATCTCCCTCTCGATGCACTAATCCTTCTTTACTGCATCCCTCACTCCCACTCATTGACGAATTCACACGGAAATTGCGTCGCCATGAAATACTATGGGTTCTATGACTTCTCCTTCTAAATCGAGTAACGTTTCTATGGAAACGACAGGATTTTCTTTTGCGATACGACAATCACATTTCCGATCCACTAATCCGTCTTTACTGCATCCCTCACTAATACACATTGACGAATTCATACGGAAATTGCGTCGCCATGAAATACTATGGGTTCTATGACTTCTCCTTCTAAATCGAGTAACGTTTCTATGGAAACGACTGGCTTTTCTTTTGCGATACGAGTATCCCCCTCTCGATGCTCTAATCCTTCTTTACTGCATCCCTCACTCCCACTCATTGAAGAATTCACACGGAAATTGCGTCGCCATGAAATACTATGGGTTCTATGACTTCTCCTTCTAAATCGAGTATCGCCTCTAAGGAAACGACTGGCTTTTCTTTTGCGATACGACAATCACATTTCCGATCAACTACTCCGTCTTTACTGCATCCCTCACTAATACACATTGACGAATTCACACGGAAATTGCGTCGCCATGAAATACTAATGGTTCTATGACTTCTCCTTCTAAATCGAGTAACGTTTCTATGGAAACGACAGGATTTTCTTTTGGGATACGACAATCACATTTCCGATCCCCTAATCCGTCTTTACTGCATACCTCACTAATACACATTGACGAATTCACACGGAAATTGCGTCGCCATGAAATACTATGGGTTCTATGACTTCTCCTTCTAAATCGAGTATCGTTTCTATGGAAACGACTGGCTTTTCTTTTGCGATACGAGTATCTCCCTCTCGATGCACTAATCCTTATTTACTGCATCCCTCACTCCCACTCATTGACGAATTCACACGGAAATTGCGTCGCCATGAAATACTATGGGCTCTATGACTTCTCCTTCTAAATCGAGTAACGTTTCTATGGAAACGACAGGATTTTCTTTTGCGATACGACAATCACATATCCGATCCACTAATCCGTCTTTACTGCATTCCTCACTAATACACATTGACGAATTCATACGGAAATTGCGTCGCTATGAAATACTATGGGTTCTATGACTTCTCCTTCTAAATCGAGTATCGTTTCTATAGGAACGACTGGCTTTTCTTTTGCGATACGACAATCACATTTCCGATCTACTAATCCGTCTTTACTGCATCCGTCACTAATACACGTTGACGAATTCACACGGCAATTGCGTCGCCATGAAATACTATGGGTTCTATGACTTCTCCTTCTAAATCGAGTATCGTTTCTATGGAAACGACAGGATTTTCTTTTGGTATACGACAATCACATTTCCGATCCACTAATCCGTCTTTACTGCATCCCACACTAATACACATTGACGAATTCAGACGGAAATTGCGTCGCCATGAAATACTATGGGTTCTATGACTTCTCCTTCTAAATCGAGTATCGTTTCTATGGAAACGACTGGCTTTTCTTTTGCGATACGAGTATCTCCCTCTCGATGCACTAATCCTTCTTTACTGCATCCCTCACTCCCACTCATTGACGAATTCACACGGAAATTGCGTCGCCATGAAATACTATGGGTTCTATGACTTCTCCTTCTAAATCGAGTAACGTTTCTATGGAAACGACAGGATTTTCTTTTGGAATACGACAATCACATTTCCGATCCACTAATCCGTCTTTACTGCATCCCTCACTAATACACATTGACGAATTCACACG
Organism: Schistocerca piceifrons; assembly: GCF_021461385.2. NCBI lineage: Eukaryota > Metazoa > Arthropoda > Insecta > Orthoptera > Acrididae > Schistocerca > Schistocerca piceifrons. The sequence continues at coordinate 1,802,192 of NW_025727551.1, forward strand.
GAAATTGCGTCGCCATGAAATACTATGGGTTCTATGACTTCTCCTTCTAAATCGAGTATCGTTTCTATGGAAACGACTGGCTTTTCTTTTGCGATACGCCAATCACGTTTTCGATCCACTAATCCGTCTTTACTGCATCCCTCTCTCCCACTCATTGACGAATTCACACGGAACTTGCGTCGCCATGAAATACTATGGGTTCTATGACTTCTCCTTCTAAATCGAGTATCGTTTCTATGGAAACGACTGGCTTTTCTTTTGCGATACGAGTATCTCCCTCTCGATGCACTAATCCTTCTTTACTGCATCCCTCACTCCCACTCATTGACGAATTCACACGGAAATTGCGTCGCCATGAAATACTATGGGTTCTATGACTTCTCCTTCTAAATCGAGTAACGTTTCTATGGAAACGACAGGATTTTCTTTTGCGATACGACAATCACATTTCCGATCCACTAATCCGTCTTTACTGCATCCCTCACTAATACACATTGACGAATTCATACGGAAATTGCGTCGCCATGAAATACTATGGGTTCTATGACTTCTCCTTCTAAATCGAGTAACGTTTCTATGGAAACGACTGGCTTTTCTTTTGCGATACGAGTATCCCCCTCTCGATGCTCTAATCCTTCTTTACTGCATCCCTCACTCCCACTCATTGAAGAATTCACACGGAAATTGCGTCGCCATGAAATACTATGGGTTCTATGACTTCTCCTTCTAAATCGAGTAACATTTCTATGGAAACGACAGGATTTTCTTTTGCGATACGAGTATCTCCCTCTCGATGCACTAATCCTTCTTTACTGCATCCCTCACTCCCACTCATTGACGAATTCACACGGAAATTGCGTCGCCATGACATACTATGGGTTCTATGACTTCTCCTTCTAAATCGAGTAACGTTTCTATGGAAACGACAGGATTTTCTTTTGGGATTAGACAATCACATTTCCGATCCACTAATCCGTCTTTACTGCATCCCTCACTAATACACATTGACGAATTCACACGGAAATTGCGTCGCCATGAAATACTATGGGTTCTATGACTTCTCCTTCTAAATCGAGTATTGTTTCTATGGAAACGACTGGCTTTTCTTTTGCTATACGACAATCACATTTCCGATCCACTAATCCGTCTTTACTGCATCCCTCAGTTATACACATTGACGAATTCATACGGAAATTGCGTCGCTATGAAATACTATGGGTTCTAAGACTTCTCCTTTTAAATCGAGTATCGTTTCTATGGAAACGACTGGCTTTTCTTTTGCGATACGAGAATCTCCCTCTCGATGCACTAATCCTTCTTTACTGCATCCCTCACTCCCACTCATTGACGAATTCACACGGAAATTGCGTCGCTATGAAATACTATGGGTTCTATGACTTCTCCTTCTAAATCGAGTGTCGTTTCTATGGAAACGACTTGCTTTTCTTTTGCGATACGAGTATCTCCCTCTCGATGCACTAATCCTTCTTTACTGCATCCCTCACTCTCACTCATAGACGAATTCACACTGAAATTGCGTCGCCATGAAATACTATGGGTTCTATGACTTCTCCTTCTAAATCGAGTAACGTTTCTATGGAAACGACAGGATTTTCTTTTGGTATACGACAATCACATTTCCGATCCACTAATCCGTCTTTACTGCATCCCTCACTAATACACATTGACGAATTCACACGGAAATTGCGTCGCCATGAAATACTATGGGTTCTATGACTTCTCCTTCTAAATCGAGTATCGTTTCTATGGAAACGACAGGATTTTCTTTTGGTATACGACAATCACATTTCCGATCCACTAATCCGTCTTTACTGCATCCCACACTAATACACATTGACGAATTCAGTCGGAAATTGCGTCGCCATGAAATACTATGGGTTCTATGACTTCTCCATCTAAATCGAGTATCGTTTCTACGGAAACGACTGGCTTTTCTTTTGCGATACGAGTATCTCCCTCTCGATGCACTAATCCTTCTTTACTGCATCCCTCACTCCCACTCATTGACGAATTCACACGGAAATTGCGTCGCCATGAAATACTATGGGTTCTATGACTTCTCCTTCTAAATCGAGTAACGTTTCTATAGAAACGACAGGATTTTCTTTTGGAATACGACAATCACATTTCCGATCCACTAATCCGTCTTTACTGCATCCCTCACTAATACACATTGACGAATTCACACGGAAATTGCGTCGCCATGTAATACTATGGGTTCTATGACTTCTCCTTCTAAATCGAGTATCGTTTCTATGGAAACGACTGGCTTTTCTTTTGCGATACGCCAATCACGTTTCCGATCCACTAATCCGTCTTTACTGCATCCCTCTCTCCCACTCATTGACGAATTCACACGGAACTTGCGTCGCCATGAAATGCTATGGGTTCTATGACTTCTCCTTCTAAATCGAGTATCGTTTCTATGGAAACGACTGGCTTTTCTTTTGCGATACGAGTATCTCCCTCTCGATGCACTAATCCTTCTTTACTTCATCCCTCACTCCCACTCATTGACGAATTCACACGGAAATTGCGTCGCCATGAAATACTATGGGTTCTATGACTTCTCCTTCTAAATCGAGTAACGTTTCTATGGAAACGACAGGATTTTCTTTTGCGATACGACAATCACATTTCCGATCCACTAATCCGTCTTTACTGCATCCCTCACTAATACACATTGACGAATTCATACGGAAATTGCGTCGCCATGAAATACTATGGGTTCTATGACTTCTCCTTCTAAAACGAGTAACGTTTCTATGGAAACGACTGGCTTTTCTTTTGCGATACGAGTATCCCCCTCTCGATGCTCTAATCCTTCTTTACTGCATCCCTCACTCCCACTCATTGAAGAATTCACACGGAAATTGCGTCGCCATGAAATACTATGGGTTCTATGACTTCTCCTTCTAAATCGAGTAACATTTCTATGGAAACGACAGGATTTTCTTTTGCGATACGAGTATCTCCCTCTCGATGCACTAATCCTTCTTTACTGCATCCCTCACTCCCACTCATTGACGAATTCACACGGAAATTGCGTCGCCATGACATACTATGGGTTCTATGACTTCTCCTTCTAAATCGAGTAACGTTTCTATGGAAACGACAGGATTTTCTTTTGGGATTAGACAATCACATTTCCGATCCACTAATCCGTCTTTACTGCATCCCTCACTAATACACATTGACGAATTCACACAGAAATTGCGTCGCCATGAAATACTATGGGTTCTATGACTTCTCCTTCTAAATCGAGTATTGTTTCTATGGAAACGACTGGCTTTTCTTTTGCGATACGACAATCACATTTCCGATCCACTAATCCGTCTTTACTGCATCCCTCACTTATACACATTGACGAATTCACACGGAAATTGCGTCGCCATGAAATACTATGGGTTCTATGACTTCTCCTTCTAAATCGAGTATCGTTTCTATGGAAACGACTGGCTTTTCTTTTGCGATACGAGTATCTCCCTCTCGATGCACTAATCCTTCTTTACTGCATCCCTCACTCCCACTCATTGGCGAATTCACACGGAAATTGCGTCGCTATGAAATACTATGGGTTCTATGACTTCTCCTTCTAAATCGAGTATCGTTTCTATGGAAACGACTGGCTTTTCTTTTGCGATACGAGTATCTCCCTCTCGATGCACTAATCCTTCTTTACTGCATCCCTCACACCCACTCATTGACGAATTCACACGGAAATTGCGTCGCCATGAAATACTATGGGTTCTATGACTTCTCCTTCTAAATCGAGTATCGTTTCTATGGAAACGACTTGCTTTTCTTTTGCGATACGAGTATCTCCCTCTCGATGCACTAATCCTTCTTTACTGCATCCCTCACTCTCACTCATAGACGAATTCACACTGAAATTGCGTCGCCATGAAATACTATGGGTTCTACGACTTCTCCTTCTAAATCGAGTAACGTTTCTATGGAAACGACAGGATTTTCTTTTGGGATACGACAATCACATTTCCAATCCCCTAATCCGTCTTTACTGCATCCCCCACTGATACACATTGACGAATTCACACGGAAATTGCGTCGCCATGAAATACTATGGGTTCTATGACTTCTCCTTCTAAATCGAGTATCGTTTCTATGGAAACGACTGGCTTTTCTTTTGCGATACGAGTATCTCCCTCTCGATGCACTAATCCTTCTTTACTGCATCCCTCACTCCCACTCATTGGCGAATTCACACGGAAATTGCGTCGCTATGAAATACTATGGGTTCTATGACTTCTCCTTCTAAATCGAGTATCGTTTCTATGGAAACGACTGGCTTTTCTTTTGCGATACGAGTATCTCCCTCTCGATGCACTAATCCTTCTTTACTGCATCCCTCACACCCACTCATTGACGAATTCACACGGAAATTGCGTCGCCATGAAATACTATGGGTTCTATGACTTCTCCTTCTAAATCGAGTAACGTTTCTATGGAAACGACAGGATTTTCTTTTGGTATACGACAATCACATTTCCGATCCACTAATCCGTCTTTACTGCATCCCTCACTAATACACATTGACGAATTCACACGGAAATTGCGTCGCCATGAAATACTATGGGTTCTATGACTTCTCCTTCTAAATCGAGTATCGTTTCTATGGAAACGACTGGCTTTTCTTTTGCGATACGACAATCACATTTCCGATCCACTAATACGTCTTTACAGCATCCCTCACTAATACACATTGACGAATTCATACGGAAATTGCGTCGCTATGAAATACTATGGGTTCTAAGACTTCTCCTTCTAAATCGAGTATCGTTTCTATGGAAACGACTGGCTTTTCTTTTGCGATACGAGTATCTCCCTCTCGATGCACTAATCCTTCTTTACTGCATCCCTCACTCCCACTCATTGACGAATTCACACGGAAATTGCGTCGCTATGAAATACTATGGGTTCTATGACTTCTCCTTCTAAATCGAGTATCGTTTCTATGGAAACGACTGGCTTTTCTTTTGCGACTCGAGTATCTCCCTCTCGATGCACTAATCCTTCTTTACTGCATCCCTCACTCTCACTCATTGACGAATTCACACGGAAATTGCGTCGCCATGAAATACTATGGGTTCTATGACTTCTCCTTCTAAATCGAGTAACGTTTCTATGGAAACGACAGGATTTTCTTTTGGGATACGACAATCACATTTCCAATCCACTAATCCGTCTTTACTGCATCCCTCACTAATACACATTGACGAATTCACACGGAAATTGCGTCGCCATGAAATACTATGGGTTCTATGATTTCTCCTTCTAAATCGAGTATCGTTTCTATGAAAACGACTGGCTTTTCTTTTGCGATACGAGTATCTCCCTCTCGATGCACTAATCCTTCCTTACTGCGTCCCTCACTCCCACTCATTGACGAATTCACACGGAAATTGCGTCGCTATGAAATACTATGGGTTCTATGACTTCTCCTTCTAAATCGAGTATCGTTTCTATGGAAACGACTGGCTTTTCTTTTGCGATACGAGTATCTCCCTCTCGATGCACTAATCCTTCTTTACTGCATCCCTCACACCCACTCATTGACGAATTCACACGGAAATTGCGTCGCCATGAAATACTATGGGTTCTATGACTTCTCCTTCTAAATCGAGTAACGTTTCTATGGAAACGACAGGATTTTATTTTGGGATACGACAATCACATTTCCGATCCACTAATCCGTCTTTACTGCATCCCTCACTAATACACATTGACGAATTCACACGGAAATTGCGTCGCCATGAAATACTATGGGTTCTATGTCTTCTCCTTCTAAATCGAGTAACGTTTCTATGGAAACGACAGGATTTTCTTTTGGGATACGACAATCACATTCCGATCCACTAATCCGTCTTTACTGCATCCCTCACTAATACACATTGACGAATTCACACGGAAATTGCGTCGCCTTGAAATACTATGGGTTCTATGACTTCTCCTTCTAAATCGAGTATCGTTTCTATGGAAACGTCTGGCTTTTCTTTTGCGATACGACAATCACATTTCCGATCCACTAATCCGTCTTTACTGCATCCCTCACTAATACACATTGATGAATTCATACGGAAATTGCGTCGCTATGAAATACAATGGGTTCTATGACTTCTCCTTCTAAATCGAGTATCGTTTCTACGGAAACGACTGGCTTTTCTTTTGCGATACGAGTATCTCCCTCTCGATGCACTAATCCTTCTTTACTGCATCCCTCACTCCCACTCATTGACGAATTCACACGGAAATTGCGTCGCCATGAAATACTATGGGTTCTATGACTTCTCCTTCTAAATCGAGTGACGTTTCTATGGAAACGACAGGATTTTCTTTTGCGATACGACAATCACATTTCCGATCCACTAATCCGTCTTTACTGCATCCCTCACTAATACACATTGACGAATTCACATGGAAATTGCGACGCCATGAAATTCTAATGGTTCTATGACTTCTCCTTCTAAATCGAGTAACGTTTCTATGGAAACGAGAGGATTTTCTTTTGGGATACGACAATCACATTTCCGATCCACTAATCCGTCTTTACTGCATCCCTCACTAATACACATTGACGAATTCACACGGAAATTGCGTCGCCATGAAATACTATGGGCTCTATGGCTTCTCCTTCTAAATCGAGTATCGTTTCTATGGAAACGACTGGCTTTTCTTTTGCGATACGAGTATCTCCCTCTCGATGCACTAATCCTTCTTTACTGCGTCCCTCACTCCCACTCATTGACGAATTCACACGGAAATTGCGTCGCTATGAAATACTATGGGTTCTATGACTTCTCCTTCTAAATCGAGTATCGTTTCTATGGAAACGACTGGCTTTTCTTTTGCGATACGAGTATCTCCCTCTCGATGCACTAATCCTTCTTTACTGCATCCCTCACACCCACTCATTGACGAATTCACACGGAAATTGCGTCGCCATGAAATACTATGGGTTCTATGACTTCTCCTTCTAAATCGAGTAACGTTTCTATGGAAACGACAGGATTTTATTTTGGGATACGACAATCACATTTCCGATCCACTAATCCGTCTTTACTGCATCCCTCACTAATACACATTGACGAATTCACACGGAAATTGCGTCGCCATGAAATACTATGGGTTCTATGTCTTCTCCTTCTAAATCGAGTAACGTTTCTATGGAAACGACAGGATTTTCTTTTGGGATACGACAATCACATTCCGATCCACTAATCCGTCTTTACTGCATCCCTCACTAATACACATTGACGAATTCACACGGAAATTGCGTCGCCATGAAATACTATGGGTTCTATGACTTCTCCTTCAAAATCGAGTATCGTTTCTATGGAAACGTCTGGCTTTTCTTTTGCGATACGACAATCACATTTCCGATCCACTAATCCGTCTTTACTGCATCCCTCACTAATACACATTGATGAATTCATACGGAAATTGCGTCGCTATGAAATACAATGGGTTCTATGACTTCTCCTTCTAAATCGAGTATCGTTTCTACGGAAACGACTGGCTTTTCTTTTGCGATACGAGTATCTCCCTCTCGATGCACTAATCCTTCTTTACTGCATCCCTCACTCCCACTCATTGACGAATTCACACGGAAATTGCGTCGCCATGAAATACTATGGGTTCTATGACTTCTCCTTCTAAATCGAGTGACGTTTCTATGGAAACGACAGGATTTTCTTTTGCGATACGACAATCACATTTCCGATCCACTAATCCGTCTTTACTGCATCCCTCACTAATACACATTGACGAATTCACATGGAAATTGCGACGCCATGAAATTCTAATGGTTCTATGACTTCTCCTTCTAAATCGAGTAACGTTTCTATGGAAACGAGAGGATTTTCTTTTGGGATACGACAATCACATTTCCGATCCACTAATCCGTCTTTACTGCATCCCTCACTAATACACATTGACGAATTCACACGGAAATTGCGTCGCCATGAAATACTATGGGCTCTATGGCTTCTCCTTCTAAATCGAGTATCGTTTCTATGGAAACGACTGGCTTTTCTTTTGCGATACGAGTATCTCCCTCTCGATGCACTAATCCTTCTTTACTGCATCCCTCACTCCCACTCATGGAGGAATTCACACGGAAATTGCGTCGCCATGAAATACTATGGGTTCTATGACTTCTGCTTCTAAATCGAGTAACGTTTCTATGGAAACGACAGGATTTTCTTTTGGCATACGACAATCACATTTCCGATCCACTAATCCGTCTTTACTTCATCCCTCACTAATACACATTGACGAATTCACACGGAAATTGCGTCGCCATGAAATACTATGGGTTCTATGACTTCTCCTTCTAAATCGAGTAACGTTTCTATGGAAACGACAGGAATTTCTTTTGGGATACGACAATCACATTCCGATCCACTAATCCGTCTTTACTGCATCCCTCACTAATACACATTGACGAATTCACACGGAAATTGCGTCGCCATGAAATACTATGGGTTCTATGACTTCTCCTTCTAAATCGAGTATCGTTTCTATGGAAACGTCTGGCTTTTCTTTTGCGATACGACAATCACATTTCCGATCCACTAATCCGTCTTTACTGCATCCCTCACTAATACACATTGATGAATTCATACGGAAATTGCGTCGCTATGAAATACTATGGTTTCTATGACTTCTCCTTCTAAATCGAGTATCGTTTCTATGGAAACGACTGTCTTTTCTTTTGCGATACGAGTATCTCCCTCTCGATGCACTAATCCTTCTTTACTGCATCCCTCACTCCCACTCATTGACGAATTCACACGGAAATTGCGTCGCCATGAAATACTATGGGTTCTATGACTTCTCCTTCTAAATCGAGTAACGTTTCTATGGAAACGACAGGATTTTCTTTTGGGATACGACAATCACATTTCCGATCCACTAATCCGTCTTTACTGCATCCCTCACTAATACACATTGACGAATTCACACGGAAATTGCGTCGCCATGAAATACTATGGGTTCTATGACTTCTCCTTCTAAATCGAGTAACGTTTCTATGGAAACGACACGATTTTCTTTTGGGATAGAGACAATCACATTTCCGATCCACTAATCCGTCGTTACTGCATCCCTCACTAATACACATTGACGAATTCACACGGAAATTGCGTCGCCATGAAATACTATGGGTTCTATGACTTCTCCTTCTAAATCGAGTATCGTTTCTATGGAAACGACAGGATTTTCTTTTGGGATACGACAATCACATTTCCGATCCACTAATCCGTCTTTATTGCATCCCTCACTAATACCCATTGACGAATTCACACGGAAATTGCGTCGCCATGAAATACTATGGGTTCTATGACTTCTCCTTCTAAATCGAGTATCGTTTCTATGGAATCGACTGGCATTTCTTTTGCGATACGAGTATCTCCCTCTCGATGCACTAATCCTTCTTTACTGCATCCCTCACTCCCACTCATTGACGAATTCACACGGAAATTGCGTCGCCATGAAATACTATGGGTTCTATGACTTCTCCTTCTAAATCGAGTAACGTTTCTATGGAAACGACAGGATTTTCTTTTGGGATACGACAATCACATTTCCGATCCACTAATCCGTCTTTACTGCATCCCTCACTAATACACATTGACGAATTCATACGGAAAATGCGTCGCCATGAAATACTATGGGTTCTATGACTTCTCCTTCTCAATCGAGTATCGTTTCTATGGAAACGACTGGCTTTTCTTTTGCGATACGAGTATCTCCCTCTCGATGCACTAATCCTTCTTTACTGCATCCCTCACTCCCACTCATTGACGAATTCACACGGAAATTGCGTCGCCATGATATACTATGGGTTCTATGACTTCTCCTTCTAAATCGAGTAACGTTTCTATGGAAACTACAGGATTTTCTTTTGGGATACGACAATCACATTTCCGATCCACTAATCCGTCTTTACTGCATCCCTCACTAATACACATTGACGAATTCACACGGAAATCGCGTCGCCATGAAATACTATGGGTTCTATGACTTCTCCTTCTAAATCGAGTATCGTATCTATGGAAACGACTGGCTTTTCTTTTGCGATACGACAATCACATTTCCGATCCACTAATCCGTCTTTACTGCATCCCTCACTAATACACATTGACGAATTCATACGGAAATTGCGTCGCTATGAAATACTATGGGTTCTATGACTTCTCCTTCTAAATCGAGAATCGTTTCTATGGAAACGACTGGCTTTTCTTTTGCGATACGAGTATCTCCCTCTCGATGCACTAATCCTTCTTTACTGCATCCCTCACTCCCACTCATTGACGAATTCACAAGGAAATTGCGTCGCCATGAAATACTATGGGTTCTATGACTTCTCCTTCTAAATCGAGTAACGTTTCTATGGAAACGACAGGATTTTCTTTTGCGATACGACAATCACATTTCCGATCCACTAATCCGTCTTTACTGCATCCCTCACTAATACACATTGACGAATTCATACGGAAATTGCGTCGCCATGAAATACTATGGGTTCTATGACTTCTCCTTCTAAATCGAGTAACGTTTCTATGGAAACGACTGGCATTTCTTTTGCGATACGAGTATCTCCCTCTCGATGCACTAATCCTTCTTTACTGCATCCCTCACTCCCACTCATTGACGAATTCACACGGAAATTGCGTCGCCATGATATACTATGGGTTCTATGACTTCTCCTTCTAAATCGAGTAACGTTTCTATGGAAACTACAGGATTTTCTTTTGGGATACGACAATCACATTTCCGATCCACTAATCCGTCTTTACTGCATCCCTCACTAATACTCGTTGACGAATTCACACGGAAATCGCGTTGCATTAAAATTCTATGGGTTCTACGACTTCTCCTTCTAAATCGAGTATCGTATCTATGGAAACGACTGGCTTTTCTTTTGCGATACGACAATCACATTTCCGATCCACTAATCCGTCTTTACTGCATCCCTCACTAATACACATTGACGAATTCATACGGAAATTGCGTCGCTATGAAATACTATGGGTTCTATGACTTCCCCTTCTAAATCGAGAGTCGTTTTTATGGAAACGACTGGCTTTTCTTTTGCGATACGAGTATCTCCCTCTCGATGCACTAATCCTTCTTTACTGCATCCCTCACTCCCACTCATTGACGAATTCACAAGGAAATTGCGTCGCCATGAAATACTATGGGTTCTATGACTTCTCCTTCTAAATCGAGTAAAGTTTCTATGGAAACGACAGGATTTTCTTTTGCGATACGACAATCACATTTCCGATCCACTAATCCGTCTTTACTGCATCCCTCACTAATACACATTGACGAATTCATACGGAAATTGCGTCGCCATGAAATACTATAGGTTCTATGACTTCTCCTTCTAAATCGAGTAACGTTTCTATGGAAACGACTGGCTTTTCTTTTGCGATACGAGTATCTCCCTCTCGATGCACTAATCCTTCTATACTGCATCCCTCACTCCCACTCATTGACGAATTCACACGGAAATTGCGTCGCCATGAAATACTATGGGTTCTATGACCTCTCCTTCTAAATCGAGTATCGTTTCTATGGAAACGTCTGGCTTTTCTTTTGCGATACGACAATCACATTTCCGATCCACTAATCCGTCATTACTGCATCCCTCACTAATACACATTGATGAATTCATACGGAAATTGCGTCGCTATGAAATACAATGGGTTCTAAGACTTCTCCTTCTAAATCGAGTACCGTTTCTATGGAAACGACTGGCTTTTCTTTTGCGATACGAGTATCTCCCTCTCGATGCACTAATCCTTCTTTACTGCATCCCTCACTCCCACTCATTGACGAATTCACACGGAAATTGCGTCGCCATGAAATACTATGGGTTCTATGACTTCTCCTTCTAAATCGAGTGACGTTTCTATGGAAACGACAGGATTTTCTTTTGCGATACGACAATCACATTTCCGATCCACTAATCCGTCTTTACTGCATCCCTCACTAATACACATTGACGAATTCACATGGAAATTGCGACGCCATGAAATTCTAATGGTTCTATGACTTCACCTTCTAAATCGAGTGACGTTTCTATGGAAACGAGAGGATTTTCTTTTGGGATACGACAATCACATTTCCGATCCACTAATCCGTCTTTACTGCATCCCTCACTAATACACATTGACGAATTCACACGGAAATTGCGTCGCCATGAAATACTATGGGCTCTATGGCTTCTCCTTCTAAATCGAGTATCGTTTCTATGGAAACGACTGGCTTTTCTTTTGCGATACGAGTATCTCCCTCTCGATGCACTAATCCTTCTTTACTGCATCCCTCACTCCCACTCATGGAGGAATTCACACGGAAATTGCGTCGCCATGAAATACTATGGGTTCTATGACTTCTGCTTCTAAATCGAGTAACGTTTCTATGGAAACGACAGGATTTTCTTTAGGGATACGACAATCACATTTCCGATCCACTAATCCGTCTTTACTGCATCCCTCACTAATACACATTGACGAATTCACACGGAAATTGCGTCGCCATGAAATACTACGGGTTCTATGAGTTCTCCTTCTAAATCGAGTAACGTTTCTATGGAAACGACAGGATTTTCTTTAGGGATACGACAATCACATTTCCGATCCACTAATCCGTCTTTACTGCATCCCTCACTAATACACATTGACGAATTCACACGGAAATTGCGTCGCCATGAAATACTATGGGTTCTATGACTTCTCCTTCTAAATCGAGTATCGCTTCTACGGAAACGACTGGCTTTTCTTTTGCGATACGACAATCACATTTCCGATCAACTACTCCGTCTTTACTGCATCCCTCACTAATACACATTGACGAATTCACACGGAAATTGCGTCGCCATGAAATACTAATGGTTCTATGACCTCTCCTTCTAAATCGAGTAACGTTTCTATGGAAACGACAGGATTTTCTTCTGGGATACGACAATCACATTTCCGATCCCCTAATCCGTCTTTACTGCATACCTCACTAATACACATTGACGAATTCACACGGAAATTGCGTCGCCATGAAATACTATGGGTTCTATGACTTCTCCTTCTAAATCGAGTATCGTTTCTATGGAAACGACTGGCTTTTCTTTTGCGATACGAGTATCTCCCTCTCGATGCACTAATCCTTCTTTACTGCATCCCTCACTCCCACTCATTGACGAATTCACACTGAAATTGGGTCGCCATGAAATACTATGGGTTCTATGACTTCTCCTTCTAAATCGAGTAACGTTTCTATGGAAACGACAGGATTTTCTTTTGGGATACGACGATCACATTTCCGATCCACTAATCCGTCGTTACTGCATCCCTCACTAATACACATTGACGAATTCACACGGAAATTGCGTCGCCATGAAATACTATGGGTTCTATGACTTCTCCTTCTAAATCGAGTATCGTTTCTATGGAAACGACTGGCTTTTCTTTTGCGATACGAGTATCTCCCTCTCGATGCACTAATCCTTATTTACTGCATCCCTCACTCCCACTCATTGACGAATTCACACGGAAATTGCGTCGCCATGAAATACTATGCGTTCTATGACTTCTCCTTGTAAATCGAGTAACGTTTCTATGGAATCAACTGGCTTTTCTTTTGCGATACGACAATCACATTTCCGATCCACTAATCCGTCTTTACTGCATCCCTCACTAATACACATTGACGAATTCACACGGAAATTGCGTCGCCATGAAATACTATGGGTTCTATGACTTCTCCTTCTAAATCGAGTAACGTTACTATGGAAACGACAGGATTTTCTTTTGGGATACGACAATCACATTTCCGATCCACTAATCCGTCTTTACTGCATCCCTCACTAATACACATTGACGAATTTACACGGAAATTGCGTCGCCATGAAATACTATGGGTTCTATGACTTCTCCTTCTAAATCGAGTAACGTTTCTATGGACACGACAGGATTTTCTTTTGGGTCACGACAATCACATTTCCGATCCACTAATCCGTCTTTACTGCATCCCTCACTAATACACATTGACGAATTCACACGGAAATTGCGTCGCCATGAAATACTATGGGTTCTATGACTTCTCCTTCTAAATCGAGTATCGTTTCTATGGAAACGACTGGCTTTTCTTTTGCGATACGAGTATCTCCCTCTCGATGCACTAATCCTTCTTTACTGCATCCCTCAATCCCACTCATTGACGAATTCACACGGAAATTGCGTCGCCATGAAATACTATGGGTTCTATGACTTCTCCTTCTAAATCGAGTAACGTTTCTATGGAAACGACAGGATTTTCTTTTGGGATACGACAATCACATTTCCGATCCACTAATCCGTCTTTACTGCATCCCTCACTAATACACATTGACGAATTCACACGGAAATTGCGTCGCCATGAAATACTATGGGTTCTATGACTTCTCCTTCTAAATCGAGTATCGTTTCTATGGATACGACTGGCTTTTCTTTTGCGATACGACAATCACATTTCGGATCCACTAATCCGTCTTTACTGCATCCCTCACTAATACACATTGACGAATTGATACGGAAATTGCGTCACTATGAAATACTATGGGTTCTATGACTTCTCCTTCTAAATCGAGTATCGTTTCTATGGAAACGACTGGCTTTTCTTTTGCGATACGACAATCACATTTCTGATCCACAAATCCGTCTTTACTGCATCCCTCACTAATATACATTGACGAATTCATACGGAAATTGCGTCGCCATGAAATACTATGGGTTCTATGACTTCTCCTTCTAAATCGAGTATCGTTTCTATGGAAACGACTGGCTTTTCTTTTGCGATACGACAATCACATTTCCGATCCACTAATCCGTCTTTACAGCATCCCTCACTAATACACATTGACGAATTCACACGGAAATTGCGTCGCCATGAAATACTATGGGTTCTATGACTTCTCCTTCTAAATCGAGTATCGTTTCTATGGAAACGACTGTCTTTTCTTTTGCGATACGACAATCACATTTCCGATCCACTAATCCGTCTTTACTGCATCCCTCACTAATACACATTGACGAATTCATACGGAAATTGCGTCGCTATGAAATACTATGGGTTCTATGACTTCTCCTTCTAAATCGAGTATCGTTTCTATGGAAACGACTGGCTTTTCTTTTGCGATACGAGTATCTCCCTCTCGATGCACTAATCCTTCTATACTGCATCCCTCACTCCCACTCATTGACGAATTCACACGGAAATTGCGTCGCCATGAAATACTATGGGTTCTATTACTTCTCCTTCTAAATCGAGTATCGTTTCAATGGAAACGACTGGCTTTTATTTTGCGATACGACAATCACATTTCCGATCCACTAATCCGTCTTTACAGCATCCCTCACTAAAACACATTGACGAATTCACACGGAAATTGCGTCGCCATGAAATACTATGGGTTCTATGACTTCTCCTTCTAAATCGAGTATCGCTTCTACGGAAACGACTGGCTTTTCTTTTGCGATACGACAATCACATTTCCGATCAACTACTCCGTCTTTACTGCATCCCTCACTAATACACATTGACGAATTCACACGGAAATTGCGTCGCCATGAAATACTAATGGTTCTATGACTTCTCCTTCTAAATCGAGTAACGTTTCTATGGAAACGACAGGATTTTCTTTTGGGATACGACAATCACATTTCCGATCCCCTAATCCGTCTTTACTGCATACCTCACTAATACACATTGACGAATTCACACGGAAATTGCGTCGCCATGAAATACTATGGGTTCTATGACTTCTCCTTCTAATTCGAGTATCGTTTCTATGGAAACGACTGGCTTTTCTGTTGCGATACGAGTATCTCCCTCTCGATGCACTAATCCTTATTTACTGCATCCCTCACTCCCACTCATTGACGAATTCACACGGAAATTGCGTCGCCATGAAATACTATGGGCTCTATGACTTCTCCTTCTAAATCGAGTAACGTTTCTATGGAAACGACAGGATTTTCTTTTGCGATACGACAATCACATATCCGATCCACTAATCCGTCTTTACTGCATTCCTCACTAATACACATTGACGAATTCATACGGAAATTGCGTCGCTATGAAATACTATGGGTTCTATGACTTCTCCTTCTAAATCGAGTATCGTTTCTATAGGAACGACTGGCTTTTCTTTTGCGATACGACAATCACATTTCCGATCTACTAATCCGTCTTTACTGCATCCGTCACTAATACACATTGACGAATTCACACGGAAATTGCGTCGCCATGAAATACTATGGGTTCTATGACTTCTCCTTCTAAATCGAGTATCGTTTCTATGGAAACGACAGGATTTTCTTTTGGTATACGACAATCACATTTACGATCCACTAATCCGTCTTTACTGCATCCCACACTAATACACATTGACGAATTCAGACGGAAATTGCGTCGCCATGAAATACTATGGGTTCTATGACTTCTCCTTCTAAATCGAGTATCGTTTCTATGGAAACGACTGGCTTTTCTTTTGCGATACGAGTATCTCCCTCTCGATGCACTAATCCTTCTTTACAGCATCCCTCACTCCCACTCATTGACGAATTCACACGGAAATTGCGTCGCCATGAAATACTATGGGTTCTATGACTTCTCCTTCTAAATCGAGTAACGTTTCTATGGAAACGACAGGATTTTCTTTTGGAATACGACAATCACATTTCCGATCCACTAATCCGTCTTTACTGCATCCCTCACTAATACACATTGACGAATTCACACGGAAATTGCGTCGCCATGAAATACTATGGGTTCTATGACTTCTCCTTCTAAATCGAGTATCGTTTCTATGGAAACGACTGGCTTTTCTTTTGCGATACGCCAATCACGTTTCCGATCCACTAATCCGTCTTTACTGCATCCCTCTCTCCCACTCATTGACGAATTCACACGGAACTTGCGTCGCCATGAAATACTATGGGTTCTATGACTTCTCCTTCTAAATCGAGTATCGTTTCTATGGAAACGACTGGCTTTTCTTTTGCGATACGAGTATCTCCCTCTCGATGCACTAATCCTTCTTTACTGCATCCCTCACTCCCACTCATTGACGAATTCACACGGAAATTGCGTCGCCATGAAATACTATGGGTTCTATGACTGCTCCTTCTAAATCGAATAACGTTTCTATGGAAACGACAGGATTTTCTTTTGCGATACGACAATCACATTTCCGATCCACTAATCCGTCTTTACTGCATCCCTCACTAATACACATTGACGAATTCATACGGAAATTGCGTCGCCATGAAATACTATGGGTTCTATGACTTCTCCTTCTAAATCGAGTAACGTTTCTATGGAAACGACTGGCTTTTCTTTTGCGATACGAGTATCCCCCTCTCGATGCTCTAATCCTTCTTTACTGCATCCCTCACTCCCACTCATTGAAGAATTCACACGGAAATTGCGTCGCTATGAAATACTATGGGTTCTATGACTTCTCCTTCTAAATCGAGTAACATTTCTATGGAAACGACAGGATTTTCTTTTGCGATACGAGTATCTCCCTCTCGATGCACTAATCCTTCTTTACTGCATCCCTCACTCCCACTCATTGTCGAATTCACACGGAAATTGCGTCGCCATGACATACTATGGGTTCTATGACTTCTCCTTCTAAATCGAGTAACGTTTCTATGGAAACGACAGGATTTTCTTTTGGGATTAGACAATCACATTTCCGATCCACTAATCCGTCTTTACTGCATCCCTCACTAATACACATTGACGAATTCACACGGAAATTGCGTCGCCATGAAATACTATGGGTTCTATGACTTCTCCTTCTAAATCGAGTATTGTTTCTATGGAAACGACTGGCTTTTCTTTTGCGATACGACAATCACATTTCCGATCCACTAATCCGTCTTTACTGCATCCCTCACTTATACACATTGACGAATTCATACGGAAATTGCGTCGCTATGAAATACTATGGGTTCTAAGACTTCTCCTTTTAAATCGAGTATCGTTTCTATGGAAACGACTGGCTTTTCTTTTGCGATACGAGAATCTCCCTCTCGATGCACTAATCCTTCTTTACTGCATCCCTCACTCCCACTCATTGACGAATTCACACGGAAATTGCGTCGCTATGAAATACTATGGGTTCTATGACTTCTCCTTCTAAATCGAGTATCGTTTCTATGGAAACGACTTGCTTTTCTTTTGCGATACGAGTATCTCCCTCTCGATGCACTAATCCTTCTTTACTGCATCCCTCACTCTCTCTCATTGACGAATTCACACGGAAATTGCGTCGCCATGAAATACTATGGGTTCTACGACTTCTCCTTCTAAATCGAGTAACGTTTCTATGGAAACGACAGGATTTTCTTTTGGGATACGACAATCACATTTCCAATCCCCTAATCCGTCTTTACTGCATCCCCCACTGATACACATTGACGAATTCACACGGAAATTGCGTCGCCATGAAATACTATGGGTTCTATGACTTCTCCTTCTAAATCGAGTATTGTTTCTATGGAAACGACTGGCTTTTCTTTTGCGATACGAGTATCTCCCTCTCGATGCACTAATCCTTCTTTACTGCATCCCTCACTCCCACTCATTGGCGAATTCACACGGAAATTGCGTCGCTATGAAATACTATGGGTTCTATGACTTCTCCTTCTAAATCGAGTATCGTTTCTATGGAAACGACTGGCTTTTCTTTTGCGATACGAGTATCTCCCTCTCGATGCACTAATCCTTCTTTACTGCATCCCTCACACCCACTCATTGACGAATTCACACGGAAATTGCGTCGCCATGAAATACTATGGGTTCTATGACTTCTCCTTCTAAATCGAGTAACGTTTCTATGGAAACGACAGGATTTTCTTTTGGTATACGACAATCACATTTCCGATCCACTAATCCGTCTTTACTGCATCCCTCACTAATACACATTGACGAATTCACACGGAAATTGCGTCGCCATGAAATACTATCGGTTCTATGACTTCTCCTTCTAAATCGAGTATCGTTTCTAAGGAAACGACTGGCTTTTCTTTTGCGATACGACAATCACATTTCCGATCCACTAATACGTCTTTACTGCATCCCTCACTAATACACATTGACGAATTCATACGGAAATTGCGTCGCTATGAAATACTATGGGTTCTAAGACTTCTCCTTCTAAATCGAGTATCGTTTCTATGGAAACGACTGGCTTTTCTTTTGCGATACGAGTATCTCCCTCTCGATGCACTAATCCTTCTTTACTGCATCCCTCACTCCCACTCATTGACGAATTCACACGGAAATTGCGTCGCTATGAAATACTATGGGTTCTATGACTTCTCCTTCTAAATCGAGTATCGTTTCTATGGAAACGACTGGCTTTTCTTTTGCGACTCGAGTATCTCCCTCTCGATGCACTAATCCTTCTTTACTGCATCCCTCACTCTCACTCATTGACGAATTCACACGGAAATTGCGTCGCCATGAAATACTATGGGTTCTATGACTTCTCCTTCTAAATCGAGTAACGTTTCTATGGAAACGACAGGATTTTCTTTTGGGATACGACAATCACATTTCCAATCCACTAATCCGTCTTTACTGCATCCCTCACTAATACACATTGACGAATTCACACGGAAATTGCGTCGCCATGAAATACTATGGGTTCTATGATTTCTCCTTCTAAATCGAGTATCGTTTCTATGAAAACGACTGGCTTTTCCTTTGCGATACGAGTATCTCCCTCTCGATGCACTAATCCTTCTTTACTGCGTCCCTCACTCCCACTCATTGACGAATTCACACGGAAATTGCGTCGCTATGAAATACTATGGGTTCTATGACTTCTCCTTCTAAATCGAGTATCGTTTCTATGGAAACGACTGGCTTTTCTTTTGCGATACGAGTATCTCCCTCTCGATGCACTAATCCTTCTTTACTGCATCCCTCACACCCACTCATTGACGAATTCACACGGAAATTGCGTCGCCATGAAATACTATGGGTTCTATGACTTCTCCTTCTAAATCGAGTAACGTTTCTATGGAAACGACAGGATTTTATTTTGGGATACGACAATCACATTTCCGATCCACTAATCCGTCTTTACTGCATCCCTCACTAATACACATTGACGAATTCACACGGAAATTGCGTCGCCATGAAATACTATGGGTTCTATGTCTTCTCCTTCTAAATCGAGTAACGTTTCTATGGAAACGACAGGATTTTCTTTTGCGATACGACAATCACATTCCGATCCACTAATCCGTCTTTACTGCATCCCTCACTAATACACATTGACGAATTCATACGGAAATTGCGTCGCCATGAAATACTATAGGTTCTATGACTTCTCCTTCTAAATCGAGTAACGTTTCTATGGAAACGACTGGCTTTTCTTTTGCGATACGAGTATCTCCCTCTCGATGCACTAATCCTTCTATACTGCATCCCTCACTCCCACTCATTGACGAATTCACACGGAAATTGCGTCGCCATGAAATACTATGGGTTCTATGACTTCTCCTTCTAAATCGAGTATCGTTTCTATGGAAACGTCTGGCTTTTCTTTTGCGATACGACAATCACATTTCCGATCCACTAATCCGTCATTACTGCATCCCTCACTAATACACATTGATGAATTCATACGGAAATTGCGTCGCTATGAAATACAATGGGTTCTATGACTTCTCCTTCTAAATCGAGTACCGTTTCTATGGAAACGACTGGCTTTTCTTTTGCGATACGAGTATCTCCCTCTCGATGCACTAATCCTTCTTTACTGCATCCCTCACTCCCACTCATTGACGAATTCACACGGAAATTGCGTCGCCATGAAATACTATGGGTTCTATGACTTCTCCTTCTAAATCGAGTGACGTTTCTATGGAAACGACAGGATTTTCTTTTGCGATACGACAATCACATTTCCGATCCACTAATCCGTCTTTACTGCATCCCTCACTAGTACACATTGACGAATTCACATGGAAATTGCGACGCCATGAAATTCTAATGGTTCTATGACTTCTCCTTCTAAATCGAGTAACGTTTCTATGGAAACGAGAGGATTTTCTTTTGGGATACGACAATCACATTTCCGATCCACTAATCCGTCTTTACTGCATCCCTCACTAATACACATTGACGAATTCACACGGAAATTGCGTCGCCATGAAATACTATGGACTCTATGGCTTCTCCTTCTAAATCGAGTATCGTTTCTATGGAAACGACTGGCTTTTCTTTTGCGATACGAGTATCTCCCTCTCGATGCACTAATCCTTCTTTACTGCATCCCTCACTCCCACTCATGGAGGAATTCACACGGAAATTGCGTCGCCATGAAATACTATGGGTTCTATGACTTCTGCTTCTAAATCGAGTAACGTTTCTATGGAAACGACAGGATTTTCTTTTGGCATACGACAATCACATTTCCGATCCACTAATCCGTCTTTACTGCATCCCTCACTAATACACATTGACGAATTCACACGGAAATTGCGTCGCCATGAAATACTATGGGTTCTATGACTTCTCCTTCTAAATCGAGTAACGTTTCTATGGAAACGACAGGATTTTCTTTTGGGATACGACAATCACATTCCGATCCACTAATCCGTCTTTACTGCATCCCTCACTAATACACATTGACGAATTCACACGGAAATTGCGTCGCCATGAAATACTATGGGTTCTATGACTTCTCCTTCTAAATCGAGTATCGTTTCTATGGAAACGTCTGGCTTTTCTTTTGCGATACGCAATCACATTTCCGATCCACTAATCCGTCTTTACTGCATCCCTCACTAATACACATTGATGAATTCATACGGAAATTGCGTCGCTATGAAATACTATGGTTTCTATGACTTCTCCTTCTAAATCGAGTATCGTTTCTATGGAAACGACTGTCTTTTCTTTTGCGATACGAGTATCTCCCTCTCGATGCACTAATCCTTCTTTACTGCATCCCTCACTCCCACTCATTGACGAATTCACACGGAAATTGCGTCGCCATGAAATACTATGGGTTCTATGACTTCTCCTTCTAAATCGAGTAACGTTTCTATGGAAACGACAGGATTTTCTTTTGGGATACGACAATCACATTTCCGATCCACTAATCCGTCTTTACTGCATCCCTCACTAATACACATTGACGAATTCACACGGAAATTGCGTCGCCATGAAATACTATGGGTTCTATGAGTTCTCCTTCTAAATCGAGTAACGTTTCTATGGAAACGACAGGATTTTCTTTAGGGATACGACAATCACATTTCCGATCCACTAATCCGTCTTTACTGCATCCCTCACTAATACACATTGACGAATTCACACGGAAATTGCGTCGCCATGAAATACTATGGGTTCTATGACTTCTCCTTCTAAATCGAGTATCGCTTCTACGGAAACGACTGGCTTTTCTTTTGCGATACGACAATCACATTTCCGATCAACTACTCCGTCTTTACTGCATCCCTCACTAATACACATTGACGAATTCACACGGAAATTGCGACGCCATGAAATTCTAATGGTTCTATGACTTCTCCTTCTAAATCGAGTAACGTTTCTATGGAAACGACTGGCTTTTCTTTTGCGATACGAGTATCTCCCTCTCGATGCACTAATCCTTCTTTACTGCATCCCTCACTCCCACTCATTGACGAATTCACACTGAAATTGCGTCGCCATGAAATACTAATGGTTCTATGACCTCTCCTTCTAAATCGAGTAACGTTTCTATGGAAACGACAGGATTTTCTTTTGGGATACGACAATCACATTTCCGATCCCCTAATCCGTCTTTACTGCATACCTCACTAATACACATTGACGAATTCACACGGAAATTGCGTCGCCATGAAATACTATGGGTTCTATGACTTCTCCTTCTAAATCGAGTATCGTTTCTATGGAAACGACTGGCTTTTCTTTTGCGATACGAGTATCTCCCTCTCGATGCACTAATCCTTCTTTACTGCATCCCTCACTCCCACTCATTGACGAATTCACACTGAAATTGGGTCGCCATGAAATACTATGGGTTCTATGACTTCTCCTTCTAAATCGAGTAACGTTTCTATGGAAACGACAGGATTTTCTTTTGGGATACGACGATCACATTTCCGATCCACTAATCCGTCGTTACTGCATCCCTCACTAATACACATTGACGAATTCACACGGAAATTGCGCCGCCATGAAATACTATGGGTTCTATGACTTCTCCTTCTAAATCGAGTATCGTTTCTATGGAAACGACTGGCTTTTCTTTTGCGATACGAGTATCTCCCTCTCGATGCACTAATCCTTATTTACTGCATCCCTCACTCCCACTCATTGACGAATTCACACGGAAATTGCGTCGCCATGAAATACTATGCGTTCTATGACTTCTCCTTGTAAATCGAGTAACGTTTCTATGGAATCAACTGGCTTTTCTTTTGCGATACGACAATCACATTTCCGATCCACTAATCCGTCTTTACTGCATCCCTCACTAATACACATTGACGAATTCACACGGAAATTGCGTCGCCATGAAATACTATGGGTTCTATGACTTCTCCTTCTAAATCGAGTAACGTTACTATGGAAACGACAGGATTTTCTTTTGGGATACGACAATCACATTTCCGATCCACTAATCCGTCTTTACTGCATCCCTCACTAATACACATTGACGAATTTACACGGAAATTGCGTCGCCATGAAATACTATGGGTTCTATGACTTCTCCTTCTAAATCGAGTAACGTTTCTATGGACACGACAGGATTTTCTTTTGGGTCACGACAATCATATTTCCGATCCACTAATCCGTCTTTACTGCATCCCTCACTAATACACATTGACGAATTCACACGGAAATTGCGTCGCCATGAAATACTATGGGTTCTATGACTTCTCCTTCTAAATCGAGTATCGTTTCTATGGAAACTACTGGCTTTTCTTTTGCGATACGAGTATCTCCCTCTCGATGCACTAATCCTTCTTTACTGCATCCCTCAATCCCACTCATTGACGAATTCACACGGAAATTGCGTCGCCATGAAATACTATGGGTTCTATGACTTCTCCTTCTAAATCGAGTAACGTTTCTATGGAAACGACAGGATTTTCTTTTGGGATACGACAATCACATTTCCGATCCACTAATCCGTCTTTACTGCATCCCTCACTAATACACATTGACGAATTCACACGGAAATTGCGTCGCCATGAAATACTATGGGTTCTATGACTTCTCCTTCTAAATCGAGTATCGTTTCTATGGATACGACTGGCTTTTCTTTTGCGATACGACAATCACATTTCGGATCCACTAATCCGTCTTTACTGCATCCCTCACTAATACACATTGACGAATTGATACGGAAATTGCGTCACTATGAAATACTATGGGTTCTATGACTTCTCCTTCTAAATCGAGTATCGTTTCTATGGAAACGACTGGCTTTTCTTTTGCGATACGACAATCACATTTCTGATCCACAAATCCGTCTTTACTGCATCCCTCACTAATATACATTGACGAATTCATACGGAAATTGCGTCGCCATGAAATACTATGGGTTCTATGACTTCTCCTTCTAAATCGAGTATCGTTTCTATGGAAACGACTGGCTTTTCTTTTGCGATACGACAATCACATTTCCGATCCACTAATCCGTCTTTACAGCATCCCTCACTAATACACATTGACGAATTCACACGGAAATTGCGTCGCCATGAAATACTATGGGTTCTATGACTTCTCCTTCTAAATCGAGTATCGTTTCTATGGAAACGACTGTCTTTTCTTTTGCGATACGACAATCACATTTCCGATCCACTAATCCGTCTTTACTGCATCCCTCACTAATACACATTGACGAATTCATACGGAAATTGCGTCGCTATGAAATACTATGGGTTCTATGACTTCTCCTTCTAAATCGAGTATCGTTTCTATGGAAACGACTGGCTTTTCTTTTGCGATACGAGTATCTCCCTCTCGATGCACTAATCCTTCTATACTGCATCCCTCACTCCCACTCATTGACGAATTCACACGGAAATTGCGTCGCCATGAAATACTATGGGTTCTATGACTTCTCCTTCTAAATCGAGTATCGTTTCAATGGAAACGATTGGCTTTTATTTTGCGATACGACAATCACATTTCCGATCCACTAATCCGTCTTTACAGCATCCCTCACTAAAACACATTGACGAATTCACACGGAAATTGCGTCGCCATGAAATACTATGGGTTCTATGACTTCTCCTTCTAAATCGAGTATCGCTTCTACGGAAACGACTGGCTTTTCTTTTGCGATACGACAATCACATTTCCGATCAACTACTCCGTCTTTACTGCATCCCTCACTAATACACATTGACGAATTCACACGGAAATTGCGTCGCCATGAAATACTAATGGTTCTATGACTTCTCCTTCTAAATCGAGTAACGTTTCTATGGAAACGACAGGATTCTCTTTTGGGATACGACAATCACATTTCCGATCCCCTAATCCGTCTTTACTGCATACCTCACTAATACACATTGACGAATTCACACGGAAATTGCGTCGCCATGAAATACTATGGGTTCTATGACTTCTCCTTCTAAATCGAGTATCGTTTCTATGGAAACGACTGGCTTTTCTTTTGCGATACGAGTATCTCCCTCTCGATGCACTAATCCTTATTTACTGCATCCCTCACTCCCACTCATTGACGAATTCACACGGAAATTGCGTCGCCATGAAATACTATGGGCTCTATGACTTCTCCTTCTAAATCGAGTAACGTTTCTATGGAAACGACAGGATTTTCTTTTGCGATACGACAATCACATATCCGATCCACTAATCCGTCTTTACTGCATTCCTCACTAATACACATTGACGAATTCATACGGAAATTGCGTCGCTATGAAATACTATGGGTTCTATGACTTCTCCTTCTAAATCGAGTATCGTTTCTATAGGAACGACTGGCTTTTCTTTTGCGATACGACAATCACATTTCCGATCTACTAATCCGTCTTTACTGCATCCGTCACTAATACACATTGACGAATTCACACGGAAATTGCGTCGCCATGAAATACTATGGGTTCTATGACTTCTCCTTCTAAATCGAGTATCGTTTCTATGGAAACGACAGGATTTTCTTTTGGTATACGACAATCACATTTCCGATCCACTAATCCGTCTTTACTGCATCCCACACTAATACACATTGACGAATTCAGACGGAAATTGCGTCGCCATGAAATACTATGGGTTCTATGACTTCTCCTTCTAAATCGAGTATCGTTTCTATGGAAACGACTGGCTTTTCTTTTGCGATACGAGTATCTCCCTCTCGATGCACTAATCCTTCTTTACAGCATCCCTCACTCCCACTCATTGACGAATTCACACGGAAATTGCGTCGCCATGAAATACTATGGGTTCTATGACTTCTCCTTCTAAATCGAGTAACGTTTCTATGGAAACGACAGGATTTTCTTTTGGAATACGACAATCACATTTCCGATCCACTAATCCGTCTTTACTGCATCCCTCACTAATACACATTGACGAATTCACACGGATATTGCGTCGCCATGAAATACTATGGGTTCTATGACTTCTCCTTCTAAATCGAGTATCGTTTCTATGGAAACGACTGGCTTTTCTTTTGCGATACGCCAATCACGTTTCCGATCCACTAATCCGTCTTTACTGCATCCCTCTCTCCCACCCATTGACGAATTCACACGGAACTTGCGTCGCCATGAAATACTATGGGTTCTATGACTTCTCCTTCTAAATCGAGTATCGTTTCTATGGAAACGACTGGCTTTTCTTTTGCGATACGAGTATCTCCCTCTCGATGCACTAATCCTTCTTTACTGCATCCCTCACTCCCACTCATTGACGAATTCACACGGAAATTGCGTCGCCATGAAATACTATGGGTTCTATGACTTCTCCTTCTAAATCGAGTAACGTTTCTATGGAAACGACAGGATTTTCTTTTGCGATACGACAATCACATTTCCGATCCACTAATCCGTCTTTACTGCATCCCTCACTAATACACATTGACGAATTCATACGGAAATTGCGTCGCCATGAAATACTATGGGTTCTATGACTTCTCCTTCTAAATCGGGTAACGTTTCTATGGAAACGACTGGCTTTTCTTTTGCGATACGAGTATCCCCCTCTCGATGCTCTAATCCTTCTTTACTGCATCCCTCACTCCCACTCATTGAAGAATTCACACGGAAATTGCGTCGCCATGAAATACTATGGGTTCTATGACTTCTCCTTCTAAATCGAGTAACATTTCTATGGAAACGACAGGATTTTCTTTTGCGATACGAGTATCTCCCTCTCGATGCACTAATCCTTCTTTACTGCATCCCTCACTCCCACTCATTGACGAATTCACACGGAAATTGCGTCGCCATGACATACTATGGGTTCTATGACTTCTCCTTCTAAATCGAGTAACGTTTCTATGGTAACTACAGGATTTTCTTTTGGGATTAGACAATCACATTTCCGATCCACTAATTCGTCTTTACTGCATCCCTCACTAATACACATTGACGAATTCACACGGAAATTGCGTCGCCATGAAATACTATGGGTTCTATGACTTCTCCTTCTAAATCGAGTATTGTTTCTATGGAAACGACTGGCTTTTCTTTTGCGATACGACAATCACATTTCCGATCCACTAATCCGTCTTTACTGCATCCCTCACTTATACACATTGACGAATTCATACGGAAATTGCGTCGCTATGAAATACTATGGGTTCTAAGACTTCTCCTTTTAAATCGAGTATCGTTTCTATGGAAACGACTGGCTTTTCTTTTGCGATACGAGAATCTCCCTCTCGATGCACTAATCCTTCTTTACTGCATCCCTCACTCCCACTCATTGACGAATTCACACGGAAATTGCGTCGCTATGAAATACTATGGGTTCTATGACTTCTCCTTCTAAATCGAGTATCGTTTCTATGGAAACGACTTGCTTTTCTTTTGCGATACGAGTATCTCCCTCTCGATGCACTAATCCTTCTTTACTGCATCCCTCACTCTCTCTCATTGACGAATTCACACGGAAATTGCGTCGCCATGAAATACTATGGGTTCTACGACTTCTCCTTCTAAATCGAGTAACGTTTCTATGGAAACGACAGGATTTTCTTTTGGGATACGACAATCACATTTCCAATCCCCTAATCCGTCTTTACTGCATCCCCCACTGATACACATTGACGAATTCACACGGAAATTGCGTCGCCATGGAATACTATGGGTTCTATGACTTCTCCTTCTAAATCGAGTATTGTTTCTATGGAAACGACTGGCTTTTCTTTTGCGATACGAGTATCTCCCTCTCGATGCACTAATCCTTCTTTACTGCATCCCTCACTCCCACTCATTGGCGAATTCACACGGAAATTGCGTCGCTATGAAATACTATGGGTTCTATGACTTCTCCTTCTAAATCGAGTATCGTTTCTATGGAAACGACTGGCTTTTCTTTTGCGATACGAGTATCTCCCTCTCGATGCACTAATCCTTCTTTACTGCATCCCTCACACCCACTCATTGACGAATTCACACGGAAATTGCGTCGCCATGAAATACTATGGGTTCTATGACTTCTCCTTCTAAATCGAGTAACGTTTCTATGGAAACGACAGGATTTTCTTTTGGTATACGACAATCACATTTCCGATCCACTAATCCGTCTTTACTGCATCCCTCACTAATACACATTGACGAATTCACACGGAAATTGCGTCGCCATGAAATACTATCGGTTCTATGACTTCTCCTTCTAAATCGAGTATCGTTTCTAAGGAAACGACTGGCTTTTCTTTTGCGATACGACAATCACATTTCCGATCCACTAATACGTCTTTACTGCATCCCTCACTAATACACATTGACGAATTCATACGGAAATTGCGTCGCTATGAAATACTATGGGTTCTAAGACTTCTCCTTCTAAATCGAGTATCGTTTCTATGGAAACGACTGGCTTTTCTTTTGCGATACGAGTATCTCCCTCTCGATGCACTAATCCTTCTTTACTGCATCCCTCACTCCCACTCATTGACGAATTCACACGGAAATTGCGTCGCTATGAAATACTATGGGTTCTATGACTTCTCCTTCTAAATCGAGTATCGTTTCTATGGAAACGACTGGCTTTTCTTTTGCGACTCGAGTATCTCCCTCTCGATGCACTAATCCTTCTTTACTGCATCCCTCACTCTCACTCATTGACGAATTCACACGGAAATTGCGTCGCCATGAAATACTATGTGTTCTATGACTTCTCCTTCTAAATCGAGTAACGTTTCTATGGAAACGACAGGATTTTCTTTTGGGATACGACAATCACATTTCCAATCCACTAATCCGTCTTTACTGCATCCCTCACTAATACACATTGACGAATTCACACGGAAATTGCGTCGCCATGAAATACTATGGGTTCTATGATTTCTCCTTCTAAATCGAGTATCGTTTCTATGAAAACGACTGGCTTTTCTTTTGCGATACGAGTATCTCCCTCTCGATGCACTAATCCTTCTTTACTGCATCCCTCACACCCACTCATTGACGAATTCACACGGAAATTGCGTCGCCATGAAATACTATGGGTTCTATGACTTCTCCTTCTAAATCGAGTAACGTTTCAATGGAAACGACAGGATTTTATTTTGGGATACGACAATCACATTTCCGATCCACTAATCCGTCTTTACTGCATCCCTCACTAATACACATTGACGAATTCACACGGAAATTGCGTCCCCATGAAATACCATGGGTTCTATGTCTTCTCCTTCTAAATCGAGTAACGTTTCTATGGAAACGACAGGATTTTCTTTTGGGATACGACAATCACATTCCGATCCACTAATCCGTCTTTACTGCATCCCTCACTAATACACATTGTCGAATTCACACGGAAATTGCGTCGCCATGAAATACTATGGGTTCTATGACTTCTCCTTCTAAATCGAGTATCGTTTCTATGGAAACGTCTGGCTTTTCTTTTGCGATACGACAATCACATTTCCGATCCACTAATCCGTCTTTACTGCATCCCTCACTAATACACATTGATGAATTCATACGGAAATTGCGTCGCTATGAAATACAATGGGTTCTATGACTTCTCCTTCTAAATCGAGTATCGTTTCTATGGAAACGACTGGCTTTTCTTTTGCGATACGAGTATCTCCCTCTCGATGCACTAATCCTTCTTTACTGCATCCCTCACTCCCACTCATTGACGAATTCACACGGAAATTGCGTCGCCATGAAATACTATGAGTTCTATGACTTCTCCTTCTAAATCGAGTGACGTTTCTATGGAAACGACAGGATTTTCTTTTGCGATACGACAATCACATTTCCGATCCACTAATCCGTCTTTACTGCATCCCTCACTAATACACATTGACGAATTCACATGGAAATTGCGACGCCATGAAATTCTAATGGTTCTATGACTTCTCCTTCTAAATCGAGTAACGTTTCTATGGAAACGAGAGGATTTTCTTTTGGGATACGACAATCACATTTCCGATCCACTAATCCGTCTTTACTGCATCCCTCACTAATACACATTGACGAATTCACACGGAAATTGCGTCGCCATGAAATACTATGGGCTCTATGGCTTCTCCTTCTAAATCGAGTATCGTTTCTATGGAAACGACTGGCTTTTCTTTTGCGATACGAGTATCTCCCTCTCGATGCACTAATCCTTCTTTACTGCATCCCTCACTCCCACTCATGGAGGAATTCACACGGAAATTGCGTCGCCATGAAATACTATGGGTTCTATGACTTCTGCTTCTAAATCGAGTAACGTTTCTATGGAAACGACAGGATTTTCTTTTGGCATACGACAATCACATTTCCGATCCACTAATCCGTCTTTACTGCATCCCTCACTAATACACATTGACGAATTCACACGGAAATTGCGTCGCCATGAAATACTATGGGTTCTATGACTTCTCCTTCTAAATCGAGTAACGTTTCTATGGAAACGACAGGATTTTCTTTTGGGATACGACAATCACATTCCGATCCACTAATCCGTCTTTACTGCATCCCTCACTAATACACATTGACGAATTCACACGGAAATTGCGTCGCCATGAAATACTATGGGTTCTATGACTTCTCCTTCTAAATCGAGTATCGTTTCTATGGAAACGTCTGGCTTTTCTTTTGCGATACGACAATCACATTTCCGATCCACTAATCCGTCTTTACTGCATCCCTCACTAATACACATTGATGAATTCATACGGAAATTGCGTCGCTATGAAATACTATGGTTTCTATGACTTCTCCTTCTAAATCGAGTATCGTTTCTATGGAAACGACTGTCTTTTCTTTTGCGATACGAGTATCTCCCTCTCGATGCACTAATCCTTCTTTACTGCATCCCTCACTCCCACTCATTGACGAATTCACACGGAAATTGCGTCGCCATGAAATACTATGGGTTCTATGACTTCTCCTTCTAAATCGAGTAACGTTTCTATGGAAACGACAGGATTTTCTTTTGGGATACGACAATCACATTTCCGATCCACTAATCCGTCTTTACTGCATCCCTCACTAATACACATTGACGAATTCACACGGAAATTGCGTCGCCATGAAATACTATGGGTTCTATGACTTCTCCTTCTAAATCGACTAACGTTTCTATGGAAACGACACGATTTTCTTTTGGGATACGACAATCACATTTCCGATCCACTAATCCGTCGTTACTGCATCCCTCACTAATACACATTGACGAATTCACACGGAAATTGCGTCGCCATGAAATACTATGGGTTCTATGACTTCTCCTTCTAAATCGAGTATCGTTTCTATGGAAACGACAGGATTTTCTTTTGGGATACGACAATCACATTTCCGATCCACTAATCCGTCTTTATTGCATCCCTCACTAATACCCATTGACGAATTCACACGGAAATTGCGTCGCCATGAAATACTATGGGTTCTATGACTTCTCCTTCTAAATCGAGTATCGTTTCTATGGAATCGACTGGCATTTCTTTTGCGATACGAGTATCTCCCTCTCGATGCACTAATCCTTCTTTACTGCATCCCTCACTCCCACTCATTGACGAATTCACACGGAAATTGCGTCGCCATGAAATACTATGGGTTCTATGACTTCTCCTTCTAAATCGAGTAACGTTTCTATGGAAACGACAGGATTTTCTTTTGGGATACGACAATCACATTTCCGATCCACTAATCCGTCTTTACTGCATCCCTCACTAATACACATTGACGAATTCATACGGAAATTGCGTCGCCATGAAATACTATGGGTTCTATGACTTCTCCTTCTCAATCGAGTATCGTTTCTATGGAAACGACTGGCTTTTCTTTTGCGATACGAGTATCTCCCTCTCGATGCACTAATCCTTCTTTACTGCATCCCTCACTCCCACTCATTGACGAATTCACACGGAAATTGCGTCGCCATGATATACTATGGGTTCTATGACTTCTCCTTCTAAATCGAGTAACGTTTCTATGGAAACTACAGGATTTTCTTTTGGGATACGACAATCACATTTCCGATCCACTAATCCGTCTTTACTGCATCCCTCACTATTACACATTGACGAATTCACACGGAAATCGCGTCGCCATGAAATACTATGGGTTCTATGCCTTCTCCTTCTAAATCGAGTATCGTATCTCTGGAAACGACTGGCTTTTCTTTTGCGATACGACAATCACATTTCCGATCCACTAATCCGTCTTTACTGCATCCCTCACTAATACACATTGACGAATTCATACGGAAATTGCGTCGCTATGAAATACTATGGGTTCTATGACTTCTCCTTCTAAATCGAGAATCGTTTCTATGGAAACGACTGGCTTTTCTTTTGCGATACGAGTATCTCCCTCTCGATGCACTAATCCTTCTTTACTGCATCCCTCACTCCCACTCATTGACGAATTCACAAGGAAATTGCGTCGCCATGAAATACTATGGGTTCTATGACTTCTCCTTCTAAATCGAGTAACGTTTCTATGGAAACGACAGGATTTTCTTTTGCGATACGACAATCACATTTCCGATCCACTAATCCGTCTTTACTGCATCCCTCACTAATACACATTGACGAATTCATACGGAAATTGCGTCGCCATGAAATACTATGGGTTCTATGACTTCTCCTTCTAAATCGAGTAACGTTTCTATGGAAACGACTGGCATTTCTTTTGCGATACGAGTATCTCCCTCTCGATGCACTAATCCTTCTTTACTGCATCCCTCACTCCCACTCATTGACGAATTCACACGGAAATTGCGTCGCCATGATATACTATGGGTTCTATGACTTCTCCTTCTAAATCGAGTAATGTTTCTATGGAAACTACAGGATTTTCTTTTGGGATACGACAATCACATTTCCGATCCACTAATCCGTCTTTACTGCATCCCTCACTAATACTCGTTGACGAATTCACACGGAAATCGCGTTGCCATGAAATACTATGGGTTCTACGACTTCACCTTCTAAATCGAGTATCGTATCTATGGAAACGACTGGCTTTTCTTTTGCGATACGACAATCACATTTCCGATCCACTAATCCGTCTTTACTGCATCCCTCACTAATACACATTGACGAATTCATACGGAAATTGCGTCGCTATGAAATACTATGGGTTCTATGACTTCCCCTTCTAAATCGAGAATCGTTTTTATGGAAACGACTGGCTTTTCTTTTGCGATACGAGTATCTCCCTCTCGATGCACTAATCCTTCTTTACTGCATCCCTCACTCCCACTCATTGACGAATTCACAAGGAAATTGCGTCGCCATGAAATACTATGGGTTCTATGACTTCTCCTTCTAAATTGAGTAAAGTTTCTATGGAAACGACAGGATTTTCTTTAGCGA
Organism: Schistocerca piceifrons; assembly: GCF_021461385.2. Classification (NCBI taxonomy): domain Eukaryota; kingdom Metazoa; phylum Arthropoda; class Insecta; order Orthoptera; family Acrididae; genus Schistocerca; species Schistocerca piceifrons. The sequence continues at coordinate 1,836,279 of NW_025727551.1, forward strand.
TATGACAATCACATTTCCGATCCACTAATCCGTCTTTACTGCATCCCTCACTAATACACATTGACGAATTCATACGGAAATTGCGTCGCCATGAAATACTATAGGTTCTATGACTTCTCCTTCTAAATCGAGTAACGTTTCTATGGAAACGACTGGCTTTTCTTTTGCGATACGAGTATCTCCCTCTCGATGCACTAATCCTTCTATACTGCATCCCTCACTCCCACTCATTGACGAATTCACACGGAAATTGCGTCGCCATGAAATAGTATGGGTTCTATGACTTCTCCTTCTAAATCGAGTATCGTTTCTATGGAAACGTCTGGCTTTTCTTTTGCGATACGACAATCACATTTCCGATCCACTAATCCGTCTTTACTGCATCCCTCACTAATACACATTGATGAATTCATACGGAAATTGCGTCGCTATGAAATACAATGGGTTCTATGACTTCTCCTTCTAAATCGAGTACCGTTTCTATGGAAACGACTGGCTTTTCTTTTGCGATACGAGTATCTCCCTCTCGATGCACTAATCCTTCTTTACTGCATCCCTCACTCCCACTCATTGACGAATTCACACGGAAATTGCGTCGCCATGAAATACTATGGGTTCTATGACTTCTCCTTCTAAATCGAGTGACGTTTCTATGGAAACGACAGGATTTTCTTTTGCGATACGACAATCACATTTCCGATCCACTAATCCGTCTTTACTGCATCCCTCACTAATACACATTGACGAATTCACATGGAAATTGCGACGCCATGAAATTCTAATGGTTCTATGACTTCTCCTTCTAAATCGAGTAACGTTTCTATGGAAACGAGAGGATTTTCTTTTGGGATACGACAATCACATTTCCGATCCACTAATCCGTCTTTACTGCATCCCTCACTAATACACATTGACGAATTCACACGGAAATTGCGTCGCCATGAAATACTATGGGCTCTATGGCTTCTCCTTCTAAATCGAGTATCGTTTCTATGGAAACGACTGGCTTTTCTTTTGCGATACGAGTATCTCCCTCTCGATGCACTAATCCTTCTTTACTGCATCCCTCACTCCCACTCATGGAGGAATTCACACGGAAATTGCGTCGCCATGAAATACTATGGGTTCTATGACTTCTGCTTCTAAATCGAGTAACGTTTCTATGGAAACGACAGGATTTTCTTTTGGCATACGACAATCACATTTCCGATCCACTAATCCGTCTTTACTGCATCCCTCACTAATACACATTGACGAATTCACACGGAAATTGCGTCGCCATGAAATACTATGGGTTCTATGACTTCTCCTTCTAAATCGAGTAACGTTTCTATGGAAACGACAGGATTTTCTTTTGGGATACGACAATCACATTCCGATCCACTAATCCGTCTTTACTGCATCCCTCACTAATACACATTGACGAATTCACACGGAAATTGCGTCGCCATGAAATACTATGGGTTCTATGACTTCTCCTTCTAAATCGAGTATCGTTTCTATGGAAACGTCTGGCTTTTCTTTTGCGATACGACAATCACATTTCCGATCCACTAATCCGTCTTTACTGCATCCCTCACTAATACACATTGATGAATTCATACGGAAATTGCGTCGCTATGAAATACTATGGTTTCTATGACTTCTCCTTCTAAATCGAGTATCGTTTCTATGGAAACGACTGTCTTTTCTTTTGCGATACGAGTATCTCCCTCTCGATGCACTAATCCTTCTTTACTGCATCCCTCACTCCCACTCATTGACGAATTCACACGGAAATTGCGTCGCCATGAAATACTATGGGTTCTATGACTTCTCTTTCTAAATCGAGTAACGTTTCTATGGAAACGACAGGATTTTCTTTTGGGATACGACAATCACATTTCCGATCCACTAATCCGTCTTTACTGCATCCCTCACTAATACACATTGACGAATTCACACTGAAATTGCGTCGCCATGAAATACTATGGGTTCTATGACTTCTCCTTCTAAATCGAGTAACGTTTCTATGGAAACGACACGATTTTCTTTTGGGATACGACAATCACTTTTCCGATCCACTAATCCGTCGTTACTGCATCCCTCACTAATACACATTGACGAATTCACACGGAAATTGCGTCGCCATGAAATACTATGGGTTCTATGACTTCTCCTTCTAAATCGAGTATCGTTTCTATGGAAACGACAGGATTTTCTTTTGGGATACGACAATCACATTTCCGATCCACTAATCCGTCTTTATTGCATCCCTCACTAATACCCATTGACGAATTCACACGGAAATTGCGTCGCCATGAAATACTATGGGTTCTATGACTTCTCCTTCTAAATCGAGTATCGTTTCTATGGAATCGACTGGCATTTCTTTTGCGATACGAGTATCTCCCTCTCGATGCACTAATCCTTCTTTACTGCATCCCTCACTCCCACTCATTGACGAATTCACACGGAAATTGCGTCGCCATGAAATACTATGGGTTCTATGACTTCTCCTTCTAAATCGAGTAACGTTTCTATGGAAACGACAGGATTTTCTTTTGGGATACGACAATCACATTTCCGATCCACTAATCCGTCTTTACTGCATCCCTCACTAATACACATTGACGAATTCATACGGAAATTGCGTCGCCATGAAATACTATGAGTTCTATGACTTCTCCTTCTCAATCGAGTATCGTTTCTATGGAAACGACTGGCTTTTCTTTTGCGATACGAGTATCTCCCTCTCGATGCACTAATCCTTCTTTACTGCATCCCTCACTCCCACTCATTGACGAATTCACACGGAAATTGCGTCGCCATGATATACTATGGGTTCTATGACTTCTCCTTCTAAATCGAGTAACGTTTCTATGGAAACTACAGGATTTTCTTTTGGGATACGACAATCACATTTCCGATCCACTAATCCGTCTTTACTGCATCCCTCACTAATACACATTGACGAATTCACACGGAAATCGCGTCGCCATGAAATACTATGGGTTCTATGACTTCTCCTTCTAAATCGAGTATCGTATCTATGGAAACGACTGGCTTTTCTTTTGCGATACGACAATCACATTTCCGATCCACTAATCCGTCTTTACTGCATCCCTCACTAATACACATTGACGAATTCATACGGAAATTGCGTCGCTATGAAATACTATGGGTTCTATGACTTCTCCTTCTAAATCGAGAATCGTTTCTATGGAAACGACTGGTTTTTCTTTTGCGATACGAGTATTTCCCTCTCGATGCACTAATCCTTCTTTACTGCATCCCTCACTCCCACTCATTGACGAATTCACAAGGAAATTGCGTCGCCATGAAATACTATGGGTTCTATGACTTCTCCTTCTAAATCGAGTAACGTTTCTATGGAAACGACAGGATTTTCTTTTGCGATACGACAATCACATTTCCGATCCACTAATCCGTCTTTACTGCATCCCTCACTAATACACATTGACGAATTCATACGGAAATTGCGTCGCCATGAAATACTATGGGTTCTATGACTTCTCCTTCTAAATCGAGTAACGTTTCTATGGAAACGACTGGCATTTCTTTTGCGATACGAGTATCTACCTCTCGATGCACTAATCCTTCTTTACTGCATCCCTCACTCCCACTCATTGACGAATTCACACGGAAATTGCGTCGCCATGATATACTATGGGTTCTATGACTTCTCCTTCTAAATCGAGTAACGTTTCTATGGAAACTACAGGATTTTCTTTTGGGATACGACAATCACATTTCCGATCCACTAATCCGTCTTTACTGCATCCCTCACTAATACTCGTTGACGAATTCACACGGAAATCGCGTTGCCATGAAATACTATGGGTTCTACGACTTCTCCTTCTAAATCGAGTATCGTATCTATGGAAACGACTGGCTTTTCTTTTGCGATACGACAATCACATTTCCGATCCACTAATCCGTCTTTACTGCATCCCTCACTAATACACATTGACGAATTCATACGGAAATTGCGTCGCTATGAAATACTATGGGTTCTATGACTTCCCCTTCTAAATCGAGAATCGTTTTTATGGAAACGACTGGCTTTTCTTTTGCGATACGAGTATCTCCCTCTCGATGCACTAATCCTTCTTTACTGCATCCCTCACTCCCACTCATTGACGAATTCACAAGGAAATTGCGTCGCCATGAAATACTATGGGTTCTATGACTTCTCCTTCTAAATCGAGTAAAGTTTCCATGGAAACGACAGGATTTTCTTTTGCGATACGACAATCACATTTCCGATCCACTAATCCGTCTTTACTGCATCCCTCACTAATACACATTGACGAATTCATACGGAAATTGCGTCGCCATGAAATACTATAGGTTCTATGACTTCTCCTTCTAAATCGAGTAACGTTTCTATGGAAACGACTGGCTTTTCTTTTGCGATACGAGTATCTCCCTCTCGATGCACTAATCCTTCTATACTGCATCCCTCACTCCCACTCATTGACGAATTCACACGGAAATTGCGTCGCCATGAAATACTATGGGTTCTATGACTTCTCCTTCTAAATCGAGTAACGTTTCTATGGAAACGACAGGATTTTCTTTTGCGATACGAGTATCTCCCTCTCGATGAACTAATCCTTCATTACTGCATCCCTCACTCCCACTCATTAACGAATTCACACGGATATTGCGTCGCTATGAAAAACTATGGGTTCTATGACTTCTCCTTCTAAATCGAGTAACGTTTCTATGGAAACGACCGGATTTTCTTTGGGATACGAGTAACTCACTCTCGATGCACTAATCCCTCTTTACTGCATCCCTCACTCCTTCTCATTGACGAATTCGCACGGAAATTGCGTCGCCATGAAATACTATGGGTTCTATGACTTCTCCTTCTAAATCGAGTAACGTTTCTATGGAAACGACACGATTTTCTTTTGGGATACGACAATCACTTTTCCGATCCACTAATCCGTCGTTACTGCATCCCTCACTAATACACATTGACGAATTCACACGGAAATTGCGTCGCCATGAAATACTATGGGTTCTATGACTTCTCCTTCTAAATCGAGTATCGTTTCTATGGAAACGACAGGATTTTCTTTTGGGATACGACAATCACATTTCCGATCCACTAATCCGTCTTTATTGCATCCCGCACTAATACCCATTGACGAATTCACACGGAAATTGCGTCGCCATGAAATACTATGGGTTCTATGACTTCTCCTTCTAAATCGAGTATCGTTTCTATGGAATCGACTGGCATTTCTTTTGCGATACGAGTATCTCCCTCTCGATGCACTAATCCTTCTTTACTGCATCCCTCACTCCCACTCATTGACGAATTCACACGGAAATTGCGTCGCCATGAAATACTATGGGTTCTATGACTTCTCCTTCTAAATCGAGTAACGTTTCTATGGAAACGACAGGATTTTCTTTTGGGATACGACAATCACATTTCCGATCCACTAATCCGTCTTTACTGCATCCCTCACTAATACACATTGACGAATTCATACGGAAATTGCGTCGCCATGAAATACTATGAGTTCTATGACTTCTCCTTCTCAATCGAGTATCGTTTCTATGGAAACGACTGGCTTTTCTTTTGCGATACGAGTATCTCCCTCTCGATGCACTAATCCTTCTTTACTGCATCCCTCACTCCCACTCATTGACGAATTCACACGGAAATTGCGTCGCCATGATATACTATGGGTTCTATGACTTCTCCTTCTAAATCGAGTAACGTTTCTATGGAAACTACAGGATTTTCTTTTGGGATACGACAATCACATTTCCGATCCACTAATCCGTCTTTACTGCATCCCTCACTAATACACATTGACGAATTCACACGGAAATCGCGTCGCCATGAAATACTATGGGTTCTATGACTTCTCCTTCTAAATCGAGTATCGTATCTATGGAAACGACTGGCTTTTCTTTTGCGATACGACAATCACATTTCCGATCCACTAATCCGTCTTTACTGCATCCCTCACTAATACACATTGACGAATTCATACGGAAATTGCGTCGCTATGAAATACTATGGGTTCTATGACTTCTCCTTCTAAATCGAGAATCGTTTCTATGGAAACGACTGGTTTTTCTTTTGCGATACGAGTATTTCCCTCTCGATGCACTAATCCTTCTTTACTGCATCCCTCACTCCCACTCATTGACGAATTCACAAGGAAATTGCGTCGCCATGAAATACTATGGGTTCTATGACTTCTCCTTCTAAATCGAGTAACGTTTCTATGGAAACGACAGGATTTTCTTTTGCGATACGACAATCACATTTCCGATCCACTAATCCGTCTTTACTGCATCCCTCACTAATACACATTGACGAATTCATACGGAAATTGCGTCGCCATGAAATACTATGGGTTCTATGACTTCTCCTTCTAAATCGAGTAACGTTTCTATGGAAACGACTGGCATTTCTTTTGCGATACGAGTATCTACCTCTCGATGCACTAATCCTTCTTTACTGCATCCCTCACTCCCACTCATTGACGAATTCACACGGAAATTGCGTCGCCATGATATACTATGGGTTCTATGACTTCTCCTTCTAAATCGAGTAACGTTTCTATGGAAACTACAGGATTTTCTTTTGGGATACGACAATCACATTTCCGATCCACTAATCCGTCTTTACTGCATCCCTCACTAATACTCGTTGACGAATTCACACGGAAATCGCGTTGCCATGAAATACTATGGGTTCTACGACTTCTCCTTCTAAATCGAGTATCGTATCTATGGAAACGACTGGCTTTTCTTTTGCGATACGACAATCACATTTCCGATCCACTAATCCGTCTTTACTGCATCCCTCACTAATACACATTGACGAATTCATACGGAAATTGCGTCGCTATGAAATACTATGGGTTCTATGACTTCCCCTTCTAAATCGAGAATCGTTTTTATGGAAACGACTGGCTTTTCTTTTGCGATACGAGTATCTCCCTCTCGATGCACTAATCCTTCTTTACTGCATCCCTCACTCCCACTCATTGACGAATTCACAAGGAAATTGCGTCGCCATGAAATACTATGGGTTCTATGACTTCTCCTTCTAAATCGAGTAAAGTTTCCATGGAAACGACAGGATTTTCTTTTGCGATACGACAATCACATTTCCGATCCACTAATCCGTCTTTACTGCATCCCTCACTAATACACATTGACGAATTCATACGGAAATTGCGTCGCCATGAAATACTATAGGTTCTATGACTTCTCCTTCTAAATCGAGTAACGTTTCTATGGAAACGACTGGCTTTTCTTTTGCGATACGAGTATCTCCCTCTCGATGCACTAATCCTTCTATACTGCATCCCTCACTCCCACTCATTGACGAATTCACACGGAAATTGCGTCGCCATGAAATACTATGGGTTCTATGACTTCTCCTTCTAAATCGAGTAACGTTTCTATGGAAACGACAGGATTTTCTTTTGCGATACGAGTATCTCCCTCTCGATGAACTAATCCTTCATTACTGCATCCCTCACTCCCACTCATTAACGAATTCACACGGATATTGCGTCGCTATGAAAAACTATGGGTTCTATGACTTCTCCTTCTAAATCGAGTAACGTTTCTATGGAAACGACCGGATTTTCTTTTGGGATACGAGTAACTCACTCTCGATGCACTAATCCTTCTTTACTGCATCCCTCACTCCTTCTCATTGACGAATTCGCACGGAAATTGCGTCGCCATGAAATACTATGGGTTCTATGACTTCTCCTTCTAAATCGAGTATCGTTTCTATGGAAACGACTGGCTTTTCTTTTGCGATACGAGTATCACCCTCTCGATGCACTAATTCTTCTTTACTGCATCCCTCAATCCCACTCATTGACGAATTCACACGGAAATTGCGTCGCCGTGAAATACTATGGGTTCTATGACTTCTCCTTCTAAATCGAGTATCATTTCTATGGAAACGACTGGCTTTTCTTTTGCGATAAGACAATCACATTTCCGATCCACTAATCCGTCTTTACTGCATCCCTCACTAATACACATTGACGAATTCGTACGGAAATTGCGTCGCTATGAAATACTATGGGTTCTATGACTTCTCCTTCTAAATCGAGTATCGTTTCTATGGAAACGACTGGCTTTTCTTTTGCGATACTACAATCACATTTCCGATCCACTAATCCGTCTTTAGTGCATCCCTCACTAATACACATTGACGAATTCATACGGAAATTGCGTCGCTATGAAATACTATGGGTTCTATGACTTCTCCTTCTAAATCGAGTATCGTTTCTATGGAAACGACTGGCTTTTCTTTTGCGATACGAGTATCTCCCTCTCGATGCACTAATCCTTCTTTACTGCATCCCTCACTCCCATTAATTGACGAATTCAAACGGTAATTGCGTCGTCATGAAATACTATGGGTTCTATGACTTCTCCTTCTAAATCGAGTACCGTTTCTATGGAAACGACTGGCTTTTCTTTTGCGATACGACAATCACATTTCCGATCCACTAATCCGTCTTTACTGCATCCCTCACTAATACATATTGACGAATTCGTACGGAAATTGCGTCGCTATGAAATACTATGGGTTCTATGACTTCTCCTTCTAAATCGAGTATCGTTTCTATGGAAACGACTGGATTTTCTTTTGCGATACGACAATCACATTTCCGATCCACTAATCCGTCTTTACTGCGTCCCTCACTAATACACATTGACGAATTCATACGGAAATTGCGTCGCCATGAAATACTATGGGTTCTATGACTTCTCCTTCTAAATCGAGTAACGTTTCTATGGAAACGACTGGCTTTTCTTTTGCGATACGACAATCTCATTTCCGATCCACTAATCCGTCTTTACTGCATCCCTCACTAATACACATTGACGAATTCATACGGAAATTGCGTCGCCATGAAATACAATGGGTTCTATGACTTCTCCTTCTAAATCGAGTATCGTTTCTGTGGAAACGACTGGCTTTTCTTTTGCAATACGACAATCACATTTCCGATCCACTAATCCGTCTTTACTGCATCCCTCACTAATACACATTGACGAATTCACACGGAAATTGCGTCGCCATGAAATACTATGGGTTCTATGACTTCTCCTTCTAAATCGAGTAACGTTTCTATGGAAACGACAGGATTTTCTTTTGGGATACGACAATCACAGTTCCGATCCACTAATCCGTCTTTACTGCATCCCTCACTAATACACATTGACAAATTCACACGGAAATTGCGTCGCCATGAAATACTATGGGTTCTATGACTTCTCCTTCTAAATCGAGTATCGTTTCTATGTAAACGACTGGCTTTTCTTTTGCGATACGACAATCACATTTCCGATCCACTAATCCGTCTTTACTGCATCCCTCACTAATACACATTGACGAATTCACACGGAAATTGCGTCGCCATGAAATACTATGTGTTCTATGACTTCTCCTTCTAAATCGAGTATCGTTTCTATGGAAACGACTGGCTTTTCTTTTGCGATACGAGTATCTCCCTCTCGATGCACTAATCCTTCTTTATTGCATCCCTCACTCCCACTCATTGACGAATTCACACGGAAATTGCGTCGCTATGAAATATTATGGGTTCTATGACTTCTCCTTCTAAATCGAGTATCGTTTCTATGGAAACGACTGGCTTTTCTTTTGCGATACGAGTATCTCCCTCTCGATGCACTAATCCTTCTTTACTGCATCCCTCACTCCCACTCATTGACGAATTCACACGGAAATTGCGTCGCCATGAAATACTATGGGTTCTATGACTTCTCCTTCTAGATCGAGTAACGTTTCTATGGAAACGAAAGGATTTTCTTTTGCGATATGAGTATCTCCCTCTCGATGCACCAATCCTTCTTTACTGCATCCCTCACTCCCACTCATTGACGAATTCACACGGAAATTGCGTCGCCATGAAATACAATGGGTTCTATGACTACTCCTTCCAAATCGAGTAACGTTTCTATGGAAACGACAGGATTTTCTATTGGGATACGACAATCACATTTCCGATCCACTAATCCGTCTTTACTGCATCCCTCACTAATACACATTGACGAATTCATACGGAAATTGCGTCGCTATGAAATACTATGGGTTCTATGACTTCTCCTTCTAAATCGAGAATCGTTTCTATGGAAACGACTGGTTTTTCTTTTGCGATACGAGTATTTCCCTCTCGATGCACTAATCCTTCTTTACTGCATCCCTCACTCCCACTCATTGACGAATTCACAAGGAAATTGCGTCGCCATGAAATACTATGGGTTCTATGACTTCTCCTTCTAAATCGAGTAACGTTTCTATGGAAACGACAGGATTTTCTTTTGCGATACGACAATCACATTTCCGATCCACTAATCCGTCTTTACTGCATCCCTCACTAATACACATTGACGAATTCATACGGAAATTGCGTCGCCATGAAATACTATGGGTTCTATGACTTCTCCTTCTAAATCGAGTAACGTTTCTATGGAAACGACTGGCATTTCTTTTGCGATACGAGTATCTACCTCTCGATGCACTAATCCTTCTTTACTGCATCCCTCACTCCCACTCATTGACGAATTCACACGGAAATTGCGTCGCCATGATATACTATGGGTTCTATGACTTCTCCTTCTAAATCGAGTAACGTTTCTATGGAAACTACAGGATTTTCTTTTGGGATACGACAATCACATTTCCGATCCACTAATCCGTCTTTACTGCATCCCTCACTAATACTCGTTGACGAATTCAAACGGAAATCGCGTTGCCATGAAATACTATGGGTTCTACGACTTCTCCTTCTAAATCGAGTATCGTATCTATGGAAACGACTGGCTTTTCTTTTGCGATACGACAATCACATTTCCGATCCACTAATCCGTCTTTACTGCATCCCTCACTAATACACATTGACGAATTCATACGGAAATTGCGTCGCTATGAAATACTATGGGTTCTATGACTTCCCCTTCTAAATCGAGAATCGTTTTTATGGAAACGACTGGCTTTTCTTTTGCGATACGAGTATCTCCCTCTCGATGCACTAATCCTTCTTTACTGCATCCCTCACTCCCACTCATTGACGAATTCACAAGGAAATTGCGTCGCCATGAAATACTATGGGTTCTATGACTTCTCCTTCTAAATCGAGTAAAGTTTCCATGGAAACGACAGGATTTTCTTTTGCGATACGACAATCACATTTCCGATCCACTAATCCGTCTTTACTGCATCCCTCACTAATACACATTGACGAATTCATACGGAAATTGCGTCGCCATGAAATACTATAGGTTCTATGACTTCTCCTTCTAAATCGAGTAACGTTTCTATGGAAACGACTGGCTTTTCTTTTGCGATACGAGTATCTCCCTCTCGATGCACTAATCCTTCTATACTGCATCCCTCACTCCCACTCATTGACGAATTCACACGGAAATTGCGTCGCCATGAAATACTATGGGTTCTATGACTTCTCCTTCTAAATCGAGTAACGTTTCTATGGAAACGACAGGATTTTCTTTTGCGATACGAGTATCTCCCTCTCGATGAACTAATCCTTCATTACTGCATCCCTCACTCCCACTCATTAACGAATTCACACGGATATTGCGTCGCTATGAAAAACTATGGGTTCTATGACTTCTCCTTCTAAATCGAGTAACGTTTCTATGGAAACGACCGGATTTTCTTTTGGGATACGAGTAACTCACTCTCGATGCACTAATCCTTCTTTACTGCATCCCTCACTCCTTCTCATTGACGAATTCGCACGGAAATTGCGTCGCCATGAAATACTATGGGTTCTATGACTTCTCCTTCTAAATCGAGTATCGTTTCTATGGAAACGACTGGCTTTTCTTTTGCGATACGAGTATCACCCTCTCGATGCACTAATTCTCCTTTACTGCATCCCTCAATCCCACTCATTGACGAATTCACACGGAAATTGCGTCGCCGTGAAATACTATGGGTTCTATGACTTCTCCTTCTAAATCGAGTATCATTTCTATGGAAACGACTGGCTTTTCTTTTGCGATAAGACAATCACATTTCCGATCCACTAATCCGTCTTTACTGCATCCCTCACTAATACACATTGACGAATTCGTACGGAAATTGCGTCGCTATGAAATACTATGGGTTCTATGACTTCTCCTTCTAAATCGAGTATCGTTTCTATGGAAACGACTGGCTTTTCTTTTGCGATACTACAATCACATTTCCGATCCACTAATCCGTCTTTAGTGCATCCCTCACTAATACACATTGACGAATTCATACGGAAATTGCGTCGCTATGAAATACTATGGGTTCTATGACTTCTCCTTCTAAATCGAGTATCGTTTCTATGGAAACGACTGGCTTTTCTTTTGCGATACGAGTATCTCCCTCTCGATGCACTAATCCTTCTTTACTGCATCCCTCACTCCCATTAATTGACGAATTCAAACGGTAATTGCGTCGTCATGAAATACTATGGGTTCTATGACTTCTCCTTCTAAATCGAGTACCGTTTCTATGGAAACGACTGGCTTTTCTTTTGCGATACGACAATCACATTTCCGATCCACTAATCCGTCTTTACTGCATCCCTCACTAATACATATTGACGAATTCGTACGGAAATTGCGTCGCTATGAAATACTATGGGTTCTATGACTTCTCCTTCTAAATCGAGTATCGTTTCTATGGAAACGACTGGATTTTCTTTTGCGATACGACAATCACATTTCCGATCCACTAATCCGTCTTTACTGCGTCCCTCACTAATACACATTGACGAATTCATACGGAAATTGCGTCGCCATGAAATACTATGGGTTCTATGACTTCTCCTTCTAAATCGAGTAACGTTTCTATGGAAACGACTGGCTTTTCTTTTGCGATACGACAATCTCATTTCCGATCCACTAATCCGTCTTTACTGCATCCCTCACTAATACACATTGACGAATTCATACGGAAATTGCGTCGCCATGAAATACAATGGGTTCTATGACTTCTCCTTCTAAATCGAGTATCGTTTCTGTGGAAACGACTGGCTTTTCTTTTGCAATACGACAATCACATTTCCGATCCACTAATCCGTCTTTACTGCATCCCTCACTAATACACATTGACGAATTCACACGGAAATTGCGTCGCCATGAAATACTATGGGTTCTATGACTTCTCCTTCTAAATCGAGTAACGTTTCTATGGAAACGACAGGATTTTCTTTTGGGATACGACAATCACAGTTCCGATCCACTAATCCGTCTTTACTGCATCCCTCACTAATACACATTGACAAATTCACACGGAAATTGCGTCGCCATGAAATACTATGGGTTCTATGACTTCTCCTTCTAAATCGAGTATCGTTTCTATGTAAACGACTGGCTTTTCTTTTGCGATACGACAATCACATTTCCGATCCACTAATCCGTCTTTACTGCATCCCTCACTAATACACATTGACGAATTCACACGGAAATTGCGTCGCCATGAAATACTATGTGTTCTATGACTTCTCCTTCTAAATCGAGTATCGTTTCTATGGAAACGACTGGCTTTTCTTTTGCGATACGAGTATCTCCCTCTCGATGCACTAATCCTTCTTTATTGCATCCCTCACTCCCACTCATTGACGAATTCACACGGAAATTGCGTCGCTATGAAATATTATGGGTTCTATGACTTCTCCTTCTAAATCGAGTATCGTTTCTATGGAAACGACTGGCTTTTCTTTTGCGATACGAGTATCTCCCTCTCGATGCACTAATCCTTCTTTACTGCATCCCTCACTCCCACTCATTGACGAATTCACACGGAAATTGCGTCGCCATGAAATACTATGGGTTCTATGACTTCTCCTTCTAGATCGAGTAACGTTTCTATGGAAACGAAAGGATTTTCTTTTGCGATACGAGTATCTCCCTCTCGATGCACCAATCCTTCTTTACTGCATCCCTCACTCCCACTCATTGGCGAATTCACACGGAAATTGCGTCGCCATGAAATACAATGGGCTCTATGACTACTCCTTCCAAATCGAGTAACGTTTCTATGGAAACGACAGGATTTTCTATTGGGATACGACAATCACATTTCCGATCCACTAATCCGTCTTTACTGCATCCCTCACTAATACACATTGACGAATTCATACGGAAAATGCGTCGCTATGAAATACTATGGGTTCTATGACTTCTCCTTCTAAATCGACTAACGTTTCTATGGAAACGACAGGATTTTCTTTTGGGATACGACAATCACATTTCCGGTCCACTAATCCGTCTTTACTGCATCCCTCACTAATACACATTGACGAATTCACACGGAAATTGCGCCGCCATGAAATACTATGGGTTCTATGACTTCTCCTTCTAAATCGAGTAACGTTCCTATGGAAACGACAGGATTTTCTTTTGATATACGACAATCAAATTTCCGATCCACTAATCCGTCTTTACTGCATCCCTCACTCCCACTCATTGACGAATTCACACGGAAATTGCGTCGCCATGAAATACTATGGGTTCTATGACTTCTCCTTCTAAATCGAGTAACGTTTCTATGGAAACGACAGGATATTCTTTTGGGATACGACAATCACATTTCCGATCCACTAATCCGTCTTTACTGCATCCCTCAATAATACACATTGACGAATTCATACGGAAATTGCGTCGCTATGAAATACTATGGGTTCTATGACTTCTCCTTCAAAATCGAGTATCGTTTCTATGGAAACGATAGGCTTTTCTTTTGCGATACGACAATCACATTTCCGATCCACTAATCCGTCTTTACTGCATCCCTCACTAATACACATTGACAAATTCACACGGATATTGCGTCGCCATGAAATACTATGGGTTCTATGACTTCTCCTTCTAAATCGAGTATCGTTTCTATGGAAACGACTGGCTTTTCTTTTGCGATACGACAATCACATTTCCGATCCACTAATCCATCTTTACTGCATCCCTCACTAATACACATTGACGAATTCATACGGAAATTGCGTCGCCATGAAATACTATGGGTTGTATGACTTCTCCTTCTAAATCGAGTAACGTTTCTATGGAAACGACAGGATTTTCTTTTGGGATACGACATTCACATTTCCGATCCACTAATCCGTCTTTACTGCATCCCTCACTAATACACATTGACGAATTCACACGGAAATTGCGTCGCCATGAATTACTATGGTTCCATGACTACTCCTTCTAAATCGAGTAACGTTTCTATGGAAACGACAGGATCTTCTTTTGGGATACGACAATCACATTTCCGATCAACTAATCCGTCTTTACTGCATCCCTCACCAATACACATTGACGAATTCATACGGAAATTGCGTCGCTATGAAATACTATGGGTTCTATGACTTCTCCTTCTAAATCGAGTATCGTTTCTATGGAAACGACTGGCTTTTCTTTTGCGATACGAGTATCTCCCTCTCGATGCACTAATCCTTCTTTACTGCATCCCTCACTCCCACTCATTGACGAATTCACACGGAAATTGCGTCGCCATGAAATACTATGGGTTCTATGACTTCTCCTTCTAAATCGAGTATCGTTTCTATGGAAACGACAGGATTTTCTTTTGCGATACGACAATCACATTTCCGATCCACTAATCCGACTTTACTGCATCCCTCACTAATACACATTGACGAATTCATACGGAAATTGCGTCGCTATGAAATACTATGGGTTCTATGACTTCTCCTTCTAAATCGAGTATCGTTTCTATGGAAACGACTGGCTTTTCTTTTGCGATACGAGTATCTCCCTCTCGATGCACTAATCCTACTTTACTGCATCCCTCACTCCCACTCATTGACGAATTCACACGGAAATTGCGTCGCCATGAAATACTATGGGTTCTATGACTTCTCCTTCTAAATCGAGTAACGTTTCTTTGGAAACGACAAGACTTTCTTTTGGGATACGACATTCACATTTTCGATCCACTAATCCGTCTTTACTGCATCCCTCACTAATACATATTGACGAATTCGTACGGCAATTGCGTCGCTATGAAATACTATGTGTTCTATGACTTCTCCTTCTAAATCGAGTATCGTTTCTATGGAAACGACTGGCTTTTCTTTTGCGATACGACAATCACATTTCCGATCCACTAATCCGTCTTTACTGCATCCCTCACTAAAACACATTGACGAATTCATACGGAAATTGCGTCGCCATAAAATACTATGGGTTCTATGACTTCTCCTTCTAAATCGAGTAACGTTTCTATGGAAACGACTGGCTTTTCTTTTGCGATACGACAATCTCATTTCCGATCCACTAATCCGTCTTTACTGCATCCCTCACTAATACACATTGACGAATTCATACGGAAATTGCGTCGCCATGAAATACTATGGGTTCTATGACTTCTCCTTCTAAATCGAGTATCGTTTCTATGGAAACGACTGGCTTTTATTTTGCAATACGACAATCACATTTCCGATCCCTTAATCCGTCTTTACTGCATCCCTCACTAATACACATTGACGAATTCACACGGAAATTGCGTCGCCATGAAATACTATGGGTTCTATGACTTCTCCTTCTAAATCGAGTATCGTTTCTATGGAAACGACTGGCTTTTCTTTTGCGATACGACAATCACATTTCCGATCCACTAATCCGTCTTTACTGCATCCCTCACTAATACACATTGACGAATTCACATGGAAATTGCGTCGCCATGAAATACTATGGGTTCTATGACTTCTCCTTCTAAACCGAGTATCGTTTCTAAGGAAACGACTGGCTTTTCTTTTGCGGTACGAGTATCTCCCTCTCGATGCACTAATCCTTCTTTACTGCATCCCTCACTCCCACTCATTGACGAATTCACACGGAAATTGCGTCGCTATGAAATATTATGGGTTCTATGACTTCTCCTTCTGAATCGAGTATCGTTTCTATGGAAACGACTGGCTTTTCTTTTGCGATACGAGTATCTCCCTCTCGATGCACTAATCCTTCTTTACTGCATCCCTCACTCCCACGCATTGACGAATTCACACGGAAATTGCGTCGCCATGAAATACTATGGGTTCTATGACTTCTCCTTCTAGATCGAGTAACGTTTCTATGGAAACGACAGGATTTTCTTTTGCGATACGAGTATCTCCCTCTCGATGCACTAATCCTTCTTTACTGCATCCCTCACTCCCACTCATTGACGAATTCACACGGAAATTGCGTCGCCATGAAATACTATAGGTTCTATGACTTCTCCTTCTAAATCGAGTAACGTTTCTATGGAAACGACAGGATTTTCTAATGGGATACGACAATCACTTTTCCGATCCACTAATCCGTCTTTACTGCATCCCTCACTAATACACATTGACGAATTCATACGGAAATTGCATCGCTATGAAATACTATGGGTTCTATGACTTCTCCTTCTAAATCGAGTAACGTTTCTATGGAAACGACAGGATTTTCTTTTGGGATACGACAATCACATTTCCGATCCACTAATCCGTCTTTACTGCATCCCTCACTAATACACATTGACGAATTCACACGGAGATTGCGTCACCATGAAATACTATGGGTTCTATGACTTCTCCTTCTAAATCGAGTATCGTTTCTATGGAAACGACTGGCTTTTCTTTTCGATACGAGTATCTCCCTCTCGATGCACTAATCCTTCTTTACTGCATCCCTCACTCCCACTCATTGACGAATTCACACGGAAATTGCGTCGCCATGAAATACTATGGGTTCTATGACTTCTCCTTCTAAATCGAGTAACGTTTCTATGGAAACGACAGGATTTTCTAATGGAATACGACAATCACATTTCCGATCCACTAATCCGTCTTTACTGCATCCCTCACTAATACACATTGACGAATTCATACGGAAATTGCGTCGCTATGAAATACTATGGGTTCTATGACTTCTCCTTCTAAATCGAGTAACGTTTCTATGGAAACGACAGGATTTTCTTTTGGGATACGACAATCACATTTCCGATCCACTAATCCGTCTTTACTGCATCCCTCACTAATACACATTGACGAATTCACACGGAAATTGCGCCGCCATGAAATACTATGGGTTCTATGACTTCTCCTTCTAAATCGAGTAACGTTCCTATGGAAACAACTGGCTTTTCTTTTGCGACACGACAATCACATTTCCGATCCACTAATCCGTCTTTACTGCATCCCTCACTAATACACATTGACGAATTCACACGGAAATTGCGTCACCATGAAATACTATGGGTTCTATGACTTCTCCTTCTAAATCGAGTATCGTTTCTATGGAAACGACTGGCTTTTCTTTTGCGATACGAGTATCTCCCTCTCGATGCACTAATCCTTCTTTACTGCATCCCTCACTCCCACTCATTGACGAATTCACACGGAAATGGCGTCGCCATGAAATACTATGGGTTCTATGACTTCTCCTTCTAAATCGAGTAACGTTTCTATGGAGACGACAGGATTTTCTAATGGGATACGACAATCACATTTCCGATCCACTAATCCGTCTTTACTGCATCCCTCACTAATACACATTGACGAATTCATACGGAAATTGCGTCGCTATGAAATACTATGGGTTCTATGACTTCTCCTTCTAAATCGAGTAACGTTTCTATGGAAACGACAGGATTTTCTTTTGGGATACGACAATCACATTTCCGATCCACTAATCCGTCTTTACTGCATCCCTCACTAATACACATTGACGAATTCACACGGAAATTGCGCCGCCATGAAATGCTATGGGTTCTATGACTTCTCCTTCTAAATCGAGTAACGTTCCTATGGAAACGACTGGCTTTTCTTTTGCGACACGACAATCACATTTCCGATCCACTAATCCGTCTTTACTGCATCCCTCACTAATACACATTGACGAATTCATACGGAAATTGCGTCGCCATGAAATACTATGGGTTCTATGACTTCTTCTAAATCGAGTAACGTTTCTATGGAAACGACAGGATTTTCTTTTGGGATACGACAATCACATTTCCGATCCACTAATCCGTCTTTACTGCATCCCTCACTAATACACATTGACAAATTCACACTGAAATTGCGTCACCATGAAATACTATGGGTTCTATGACTTCTCCTTCTAAATCGAGTATCGTTTCTATGGAAACGACTGGCTTTTCTTTTGCGATACGAGTATCTCCCTCTCGATGCACTAATCCTTCTTTACTGCATCCCTCACTCCCACTCATTGACGAATTCACACGGAAATTGCGTCGCCATGAAATACTATGGGTTCTATGACTTCTCCTTCTAAATCGAGTAACGTTTCTTTGGAAACGACAGGATTTTCTTTTGGGATACGACATTCACATTTCCGATCCACTAATCCGTCTTTACTGCATCCCTCACTAATACACATTGACGAATTCACACGGAAATTGCGTCGCCATGAAATACTATGGGTTCCATGACTTCTCCTTCTAAATCGAGTAACGTTTCTATGGAAACGACAGGATTTTCTTTTGGGATACGACAATCACATTTCCGATCAACTAATCCGTCTTTACTGCATCCCTCACCAATACACATTGACGAATTCATACGGAAATTGCGTCGCTATGAAATACTATGGGTTCTATGACTTCTCCTTCTAAATCGAGTATCGTTTCTATGGAAACGACTGGCTCTTCTTTTGCGATACGAGTATCTCCCTCTCGATGCACTAATCCTTCTTTACTGCATCCCT
Source organism: Schistocerca piceifrons (assembly GCF_021461385.2). Lineage (NCBI taxonomy): Eukaryota > Metazoa > Arthropoda > Insecta > Orthoptera > Acrididae > Schistocerca > Schistocerca piceifrons. Next base: position 1,856,040 of record NW_025727551.1, read on the forward strand.
CACTCCCACTCATTGACGAATTCACACGGAAATTGCGTCGCCATGAAATACTATGGGTTCTATGACTTCTCCTTCTAAATCGAGTATCGTTTCTATGGAAACGACAGGATTTTCTTTTGCGATACGACAATTACATTTCCGATCCACTAATCCGTGTTTACTGCATCCCTCACTAATACACATTGACGAATTCATACGGAAATTGCGTCGCTATGAAATACTATGGGTTCTATGACTTCTCCTTCTAAATCGAGTATCGTTTCTATGGAAACGACTGGCTTTTCTTTTGCGATACGAGTATCTCCCTCTCGATGTACTAATCCTACTTTACTGCATCCCTCACTCCCACTCATTGACGAATTCACACGGAAATTGCGTCGCCATGAAATGCTATGGGTTCTATGACTTCTCCTTCTAAATCGAGTGACGTTTCTTTGGAAACGACAGGATTTTCCTTTGGGATACGACATTCACATTTCCGATCCACTAATCCGTCTTTACTGCATCCCTCACTAATACATATTGACGAATTCGTACGGAAATTGCGTCGCTATGAAATACTATGTGTTCAATGACTTCTCCTTCTAAATCGAGTATCGTTTCTATGGAAACGACTGGCTTTTCTTTTCGATACGAGTATCTCCCTCTCGATGCACTAATCCTTCTTTACTGCATCCCTCACTCCCACTCATTGACGAATTCACACGGAAATTGCGTCGCCATGAAATACTATGGGTTCTATGACTTCTCCTTCTAAATCGAGTAACGTTTCTATGGAAACGACAGGATTTTCTAATGGAATACGACAATCACATTTCCGATCCACTAATCCGTCTTTACTGCATCCCTCACTAATACACATTGACGAATTCATACGGAAATTGCGTCGCTATGAAATACTATGGGTTCTATGACTTCTCCTTCTAAATCGAGTAACGTTTCTATGGAAACGACAGGATTTTCTTTTGGGATACGACAATCACATTTCCGATCCACTAATCCGTCTTTACTGCATCCCTCACTAATACACATTGACGAATTCACACGGAAATTGCGCCGCCATGAAATACTATGGGTTCTATGACTTCTCCTTCTAAATCGAGTAACGTTCCTATGGAAACAACTGGCTTTTCTTTTGCGACACGACAATCACATTTCCGATCCACTAATCCGTCTTTACTGCATCCCTCACTAATACACATTGACGAATTCACACGGAAATTGCGTCACCATGAAATACTATGGGTTCTATGACTTCTCCTTCTAAATCGAGTATCGTTTCTATGGAAACGACTGGCTTTTCTTTTGCGATACGAGTATCTCCCTCTCGATGCACTAATCCTTCTTTACTGCATCCCTCACTCCCACTCATTGACGAATTCACACGGAAATGGCGTCGCCATGAAATACTATGGGTTCTATGACTTCTCCTTCTAAATCGAGTAACGTTTCTATGGAGACGACAGGATTTTCTAATGGGATACGACAATCACATTTCCGATCCACTAATCCGTCTTTACTGCATCCCTCACTAATACACATTGACGAATTCATACGGAAATTGCGTCGCTATGAAATACTATGGGTTCTATGACTTCTCCTTCTAAATCGAGTAACGTTTCTATGGAAACGACAGGATTTTCTTTTGGGATACGACAATCACATTTCCGATCCACTAATCCGTCTTTACTGCATCCCTCACTAATACACATTGACGAATTCACACGGAAATTGCGCCGCCATGAAATGCTATGGGTTCTATGACTTCTCCTTCTAAATCGAGTAACGTTCCTATGGAAACGACTGGCTTTTCTTTTGCGACACGACAATCACATTTCCGATCCACTAATCCGTCTTTACTGCATCCCTCACTAATACACATTGACGAATTCATACGGAAATTGCGTCGCCATGAAATACTATGGGTGCTATGACTTCTTCTAAATCGAGTAACGTTTCTATGGAAACGACAGGATTTTCTTTTGGGATACGACAATCACATTTCCGATCCACTAATCCGTCTTTACTGCATCCCTCACTAATACACATTGACAAATTCACACTGAAATTGCGTCACCATGAAATACTATGGGTTCTATGACTTCTCCTTCTAAATCGTGTATCGTTTCTATGGAAACGACTGGCTTTTCTTTTGCGATACGAGTATCTCCCTCTCGATGCACTAATCCCTCTTTACTGCATCCCTCACTCCCACTCATTGACGAATTCACACGGAAATTGCGTCGCCATGAAATACTATGGGTTCTATGACTTCTCCTTCTAAATCGAGTAACGTTTCTTTGGAAACGACAGGATTTTCTTTTGGGATACGACATTCACATTTCCGATCCACTAATCCGTCTTTACTGCATCCCTCACTAATACACATTGACGAATTCACACGGAAATTGCGTCGCCATGAAATACTATGGGTTCCATGACTTCTCCTTCTAAATCGAGTAACGTTTCTATGGAAACGACAGGATTTTCTTTTGGGATACGACAATCACATTTCCGATCAACTAATCCGTCTTTACTGCATCCCTCACCAATACACATTGACGAATTCATACGGAAATTGCGTCGCTATGAAATACTATGGGTTCTATGACTTCTCCTTCTAAATCGAGTATCGTTTCTATGGAAACGACTGGCTCTTCTTTTGCGATACGAGTATCTCCCTCTCGATGCACTAATCCTTCTTTACTGCATCCCTCACTCCCACTCATTGACGAATTCACACGGAAATTGCGTCGCCATGAAATACTATGGGTTCTATGACTTCTCCTTCTAAATCGAGTATCGTTTCTATGGAAACGACAGGATTTTCTTTTGCGATACGACAATTACATTTCCGATCCACTAATCCGTGTTTACTGCATCCCTCACTAATACACATTGACGAATTCATACGGAAATTGCGTCGCTATGAAATACTATGGGTTCTATGACTTCTCCTTCTAAATCGAGTATCGTTTCTATGGAAACGACTGGCTTTTCTTTTGCGATACGAGTATCTCCCTCTCGATGTACTAATCCTACTTTACTGCATCCCTCACTCCCACTCATTGACGAATTCACACGGAAATTGCGTCGCCATGAAATGCTATGGGTTCTATGACTTCTCCTTCTAAATCGAGTGACGTTTCTTTGGAAACGACAGGATTTTCCTTTGGGATACGACATTCACATTTCCGATCCACTAATCCGTCTTTACTGCATCCCTCACTAATACATATTGACGAATTCGTACGGAAATTGCGTCGCTATGAAATACTATGTGTTCAATGACTTCTCCTTCTAAATCGAGTATCGTTTCTACGGAAACGACTGGCTTTTCTTTTGCGATACGACAGTCACATTTCCGATCCACTAATCCGTCTTTACTGCATCCCTCACTAAAACACATTGACGAATTCATACGGAAATTGCGTCGCCATGAAATACTATGGGTTCTATGACTTCTCCTTCTAAATCGAGTAACGTTTCTATGGAAACGACTGGCTTTTCTTTTGCGATACGACAATCTCATTTCCGATCCACTAATCCGTCTTTACTGCATCCCTCACTAATACACATTGACGAATTCATACGGAAATTGCGTCGCCATGAAATACTATGGGTTCTATGACTTCTCCTTCTAAATCGAGTATCGTTTCTATGGAAACGACTGGCTTTTCTTTTTGCAATACGACAATCACATTTCCGATCCACTAATCCGTCTTTACTGCATCCCTCACTAATACACATTGACGAATTCACACGGAAATTGCGTCGCCATGAAATACTATGGGTTCTATGACTTCTCCTTCTAAATCGAGTAACGTTTCTATGGAAACGACAGGATTTTCTTTTGGGATACGACAATCACATTTCCGATCCACTAATCCGTCTTTACTGCATTCCTCACTAATACACATTGACGAATTCACACGGAAATTGCGTCGCCATGAAATACTATGGGTTCTATGACTTTTCCTTCGAAATCGAGTATCGTTTCTATTTAAACGACTGGCTTTTCTTTTGCGATACGACAATCACATTTCCGATCCACTAATCCGTTTTTACTGCATCCCTCACTAATACACATTGACGAATTCACACGGAAATTGCGTCGCCATGAAATACTATGGGTTCTATGACTTCTCCTTCTAAATCGAGTATCGTTTCTATGGAAACGACTGGCTTTTCTTTTGCGATACGAGTATCTCCCTCTCGATGCACTAATCCTTCTTTAGTGCATCCCTCACTCCCACTCATTGACGAATTCACACGGAAATTGCGTCGCTATGAAATATTATGGGTTCTATGACTTCTCCTTCTAAATCGAGTATCGTTTCTATGGAAACGACTGGCTTTTCTTTTGCGATACGAGTATCTCCCTCTCGATGCACTAATCCTTCTTTACTGCATCCCTCACTCCCACTCATTGACGAATTCACACGGAAATTGCGTCGCCATGAAATACTATGGGTTCTATGACTTCTCCTTCTAGATCGAGTAACGTTTCTATGGAAACGACAGGATTTTCTTTTGCGATACGAGTATCTCCCTCTCGATGCACTAATCCTTCTTTACTGCATCCCTCACTCCCACTCATTGACGAATTCACACGGAAATTGCGTCGCCATGAAATACTATGGGTTCTATGACTTCTCCTTCTAAATCGAGTAACGTTTCTATGGAAACGACAGGATTTTCTATTGGGATACGACAATCACATTTCCGATCCACTAATCCGTCTTTACTGCATCCCTCACTAATACACATTGACGAATTCATACGGAAATTGCGTCGCTATGAAATACTATGGGTTCTATGACTTCTCCTTCTAAATCGAGTAACGTTTCTATGGAAACGACAGGATTTTCTTTTGGGATACGACAATCACATTTCCGATCCACTAATCCGTCTTTACTGCATCCCTCACTAATACACATTGACGAATTCACACGGAAATTGCGCCGCCATGAAATACTATGGGTTCTATGACTTCTCCTTCTAAATCGTGTAACGTTCCTATGGAAACGACAGGATTTTCTTTTGATATACGACAATCAAATTTCCGATCCACTAATCCGTCTATACTGCATCCCTCACTCCCACTCATTGACGAATTCATACGGATATTGCGTCGCCATGAAATACTATGGGTTCTATGACTTCTCCTTCTAAATCGAGTAACGTTTCTATGGAACCGACAGGATTTTCTTTTCGGATACGACAATCACATTTCCGATCCACTAATCCGTCTTTACTGCATCCCTCACTAATACACATTGACGAATTCATACGGAAATTGCGTCGCTATGAAATACTGTGGGTTCTATGACTTCTCCTTCTAAATCGAGTATCGTTTCTATGGAAACGATAGGCTTTCCTTTTGCGATACGACGATCACATTTCCGATCCACTAATCCGTCTTTACTGCATCCCTCACTAATACACATTGACGAATTCACACGGATATTGCGTCGCCATGAAATACTATGGGTTCTATGACTTCACCTTCTAAATCGAGTATCGTTTCTATGGAAACGACTGGCTTTTCTTTTGCGATACGACAATCACATTTCCGATCCACTAATCCGTCTTTACTGCATCCCTCACTAATACACATTGACGAATTCATACGGAAATTGCTTCGCCATGAAATACTATGGGTTCTATGACTTCTTCTAAATCGAGTAACGTTTCTATGGAAACGACAGGATTTTCTTTTGGGATACGACAATCACATTTCCGATCCACTAATCCGTCTTTACTGCATCCCTCACTAATACACATTGACAAATTCACACTGAAATTGCGTCACCATGAAATACTATGGGTTCTATGACTTCTGCTTCTAAATCGAGTATCGTTTCTATGGAAACGACTGGCTTTTCTTTTGCGATACGAGTATCTCCCTCTCGATGCACTAATCCTTCTTTACTGCATCCCTCACTCCCACTCATTGACGAATTCACACGGAAATCGCGTCGCCATGAAATACTATGGGTTCTATGACTTCTCCTTCTAAATCGAGTAACGTTTCTTTGGAAACGACAGGATTTTCTTTTGGGATACGACATTCACATTTCCGATCCACTAATCCGTCTTTACTGCATCCCTCACTAATACACAGTGACGAATTCACACGGAAATTGCGTCGCCATGAAATACTATGGGTTCCATGACTTCTCCTTCTAAAACGAGTAACGTTTCTATGGAAACGACAGGATTTTCTTTTGGGATCCGACAATCACATTTCCGATCAACTAATCCGTCTTTACTGCATCCCTCACCAATACACATTGACGAATTCATACGGAAATTGCGTCGCTATGAAATACTATGGGTTCTATGACTTCTCCTTCTAAATCGAGTATCGTTTCTATGGAAACGACTGGCTTTTCTTTTGCGATACGGGTATCTCCCTCTCGATGCACTAATCCTTCTTTACTGCATCCCTCACTCCCACTCATTGACGAATTCACACGGTAATTGCGTCGCCATGAAATACTATGGGTTCTATGACTTCTCCTTCTAAATCGAGTATCTTTTCTATGGAAACGACAGGATTTTCTTTTGCGATACGACAATCACATTTCCGATCCACTAATCCGTCTTTACTGCATCCCTCACTAATTCACATTGACGAATTCATACGGAAATTGCGTCGCTATGAAATACTATGGGTTCTATGACTTCTCCTTCTAAATCGAGTATCGTTTCTATGGAAACGACTGGCTTTTCTTTTGCGATACGAGTATCTCCCTCTCGATGCACTAATCCTTCTTTACTGCATCCCTCACTCCCACTCATTGACGAATTCACACGGAAATTGCGTCGCCATGAAATACTATGGGTTCTATGACTTCTCCTTCTAAATCGAGTAAGATTTCTATGTAAACGACAGGATTTTCTTTTGGGGCTACGACAATCACTTTTCCGATCCACTAATCCGTCTCTACTGCATCCCTCACTAATACGCATTGACGAATTCATACGGAAATTGCGTCGCTATGAAATACTATGGGTTCTATGACTTCTCCTTCTAAATCGAGTATCGTTTCTATGGAAACGACTGGCTTTTATTTTGCGATACGACAATCACATTTCCGATCCACTAATCCGTCCTTACTGCAACCCTCACTAATACACATTGACGAATTCATACGGAAATTGCGTCGCCATGAAATACTATGGGTTCTATGACTTCTCCTTCTAAATCGAGTAACGTTTCTATGGAAACGACTGGCTTTTCTTTTGCGATACGACAATCACATTTCCGATCCACTAATCCGTCTTTACTGCATCACTCACTTATACACATTGACGAATTCACACGGAAATTGCGTCGCCATGAATTACTATGGGTTCTATGACTTCTCCTTCTAAATCGAGTAACGTTTCTATGGAAACGACAGGATTTTCTTTTGGGTTACGACAATCACATTTCCGATCCACTAATCCGTCCTTACTGCATCCCTCACTAATACACATTGACGAATTCACACGAAAATTGCGTCGTCATGAAATACTATGGGTTCTATGACTTCTCCTTCTAAATCGAGTAACGTTTCTATGGAAACGACAGGGTTTTCTTTTGGGATACGACAATCACACTTCCGATCCACTAATCCGTCTTTACTGCATCCCTCACTAATACACATTGACGAATTCACACGGAAATTGCTTCGCCATGAAATACTATGGGTTCTATGACTTCTCCTTCTAAATCGAGTATCGTTTCTATGGAAACGACTGGCTTTTCTTTTGCGATACGAGTATCTCCCTCTCGATGCACTAATCCTTCTTTACTGCATCCCTCACTCCCACTCATTGACGAATTCACACGGAAATTGTGACGCTATGAAATACTATGGGTTCTATGACTTCTCCTTCTAAATCGAGTATCGTTTCTATGGAAACGACTGGCTTTTCTTTTGCGATACGAGTATCTCCCTCTCGATGCACTAATCCTTCTTTACTGCATCCCTCACTCACACTCATTGACGAATTCACACGGAAATTGTGTCGCCATGAAATACTATAGGTTCTATGACTTCTCCTTCTAAATCGAGTAACGTTTCTATGGAAACGACAGGATTTTCTTTTGGGATACGACAATCACATTTCCGATCCACTAATCCGTCTTTACTGCATCCCTCACTAATACACATTGACGAATTCACGCGGAAATTGCGTCGCCATGAAATACTATGGGTTCTATGACTTCTCCTTCTAAATCGAGTAACGTTTCTATGGAAACGACTGGCTTTTCTTTTGCGATACTACAATCACATTTCCGATCCACTAATCCGTCTTTACTGCATCCCTCACTAATACACATTGACGAATTCACACGGAAATTGCGTCGCCATGAAATACTATGGGTTCTATGACTTCTCCTTCTAAATCGAGTAACGTTTCTATGGAAACGACAGGATTTTCTTTTGGGATACGACAATCACATTTCCGATCCACTAATCCGTCTTTACTGCATCCCTCACTAATACACATTGACGAATTCACACGGAAATTGCGTCGCCATGAAATACTATGGGTTCTATGACTTCTCCTTATAAATCGAATAACGTTTCTATGGAAACGACTGGATTTTCTTTTGGGTTACGACAATCACATTTCCGATCCACTAATCCGTCTTTACTGCATCCCTCACTAATACACATTGACGAATTCACACGGAAATTGCGTCGCCATGAAATACTATGTGTTCTATGACTTCTCCTTCTAAATCGAGTATCGTTTCTATGGAAACGACTGGCTTTTCTTTTGCGATTCGAGTATCTCCCTCTCGATGCACTAATCCTTCTTTACTGCATCCCTCACTCCCACTCATTGACGAATTCACACGGAAATTGCGTCGCCATGAAATACTATGGGTTCTATGACTTCTCCTTCTAAATCGAGTAACGTTTCTATGGAAACGACAGGATTTTCTTTTGGGATACGACAATCACATTTCCGATCCACTAATCCGTCTTTACTGCATCCCTCACTAATTCACATTGACGAATTCATACGGAAATTGCGTCGCTATGAAATACTATGGGTTCTATGACTTCTCCTTCTAAATCGAGTATCGTTTCTATGGAAACGACTGGCTTTTCTTTTGCGATACGAGTATCTCCCTCTCGATGCACTAATCCTTCTTTACTGCATCCCTCACTCCCACTCATTGACGAATTCACACGGAAATTGCGTCGCCATGAAATACTATGGGTTCTATGACTTCTCCTTCTAAATCGAGTAAGATTTCTATGTAAACGACAGGATTTTCTTTTGGGATACGACAATCACTTTTCCGATCCACTAATCCGTCTCTACTGCATCCCTCACTAATACGCATTGACGAATTCATACGGAAATTGCGTCGCTATGAAATACTATGGGTTCTATGACTTCTCCTTCTAAATCGAGTATCGTTTCTATGGAAACGACTGGCTTTTATTTTGCGATACGACAATCACATTTCCGATCCACTAATCCGTCCTTACTGCAACCCTCACTAATACACATTGACGAATTCATACGGAAATTGCGTCGCCATGAAATACTATGGGTTCTATGACTTCTCCTTCTAAATCGAGTAACGTTTCTATGGAAACGACTGGCTTTTCTTTTGCGATACGACAATCACATTTCCGATCCACTAATCCGTCTTTACTGCATCACTCACTTATACACATTGACGAATTCACACGGAAATTGCGTCGCCATGAATTACTATGGGTTCTATGACTTCTCCTTCTAAATCGAGTAACGTTTCTATGGAAACGACAGGATTTTCTTTTGGGTTACGACAATCACATTTCCGATCCACTAATCCGTCCTTACTGCATCCCTCACTAATACACATTGACGAATTCACACGAAAATTGCGTCGTCATGAAATACTATGGGTTCTATGACTTCTCCTTCTAAATCGAGTAACGTTTCTATGGAAACGACAGGATTTATCTTTTGGGATACGACAATCACACTTCCGATCCACTAATCCGTCTTTACTGCATCCCTCACTAATACACATTGACGAATTCACACGGAAATTGCTTCGCCATGAAATACTATGGGTTCTATGACTTCTCCTTCTAAATCGAGTATCGTTTCTATGGAAACGACTGGCTTTTCTTTTGCGATACGAGTATCTCCCTCTCGATGCACTAATCCTTCTTTACTGCATCCCTCACTCCCACTCATTGACGAATTCACACGGAAATTGTGTCGCTATGAAATACTATGGGTTCTATGACTTCTCCTTCTAAATCGAGTATCGTTTCTATGGAAACGACTGGCTTTTCTTTTGCGATACGAGTATCTCCCTCTCGATGCACTAATCCTTCTTTACTGCATCCCTCACTCACACTCATTGACGAATTCACACGGAAATTGTGTCGCCATGAAATACTATAGGTTCTATGACTTCTCCTTCTAAATCGAGTAACGTTTCTATGGAAACGACAGGATTTTCTTTTGGGATACGACAATCACATTTCCGATCCACTAATCCGTCTTTACTGCATCCCTCACTAATACACATTGACGAATTCACGCGGAAATTGCGTCGCCATGAAATACTATGGGTTCTATGACTTCTCCTTCTAAATCGAGTAACGTTTCTATGGAAACGACTGGCTTTTCTTTTGCGATACTACAATCACATTTCCGATCCACTAATCCGTCTTTACTGCATCCCTCACTAATACACATTGACGAATTCACACGGAAATTGCGTCGCCATGAAATACTATGGGTTCTATGACTTCTCCTTCTAAATCGAGTAACGTTTCTATGGAAACGACAGGATTTTCTTTTGGGATACGACAATCACATTTCCGATCCACTAATCCGTCTTTACTGCATCCCTCACTAATACACATTGACGAATTCACACGGAAATTGCGTCGCCATGAAATACTATGGGTTCTATGACTTCTCCTTATAAATCGAATAACGTTTCTATGGAAACGACTGGATTTTCTTTTGGGTTACGACAATCACATTTCCGATCCACTAATCCGTCTTTACTGCATCCCTCACTAATACACATTGACGAATTCACACGGAAATTGCGTCGCCATGAAATACTATGGGTTCTATGACTTCTCCTTCTAAATCGAGTATCGTTTCTATGGAAACGACTGGCTTTTCTTTTGCGATTCGAGTATCTCCCTCTCGATGCACTAATCCTTCTTTACTGCATCCCTCACTCCCACTCATTGACGAATTCACACGGAAATTGCGTCGCCATGAAATACTATGGGTTCTATGACTTCTCCTTCTAAATCGAGTAACGTTTCTATGGAAACGACAGGATTTTCTTTTGGGATACGACAATCACATTTCCGATCCACTAATCCGTCTTTACTGCATCCCTCACTAATGCACATTGACGAATTCACACGGAAATTGCGTCGCCATGAAATACTATGGGTTGTATGACTTCTCCTTCTAAATCGAGTATCGTTACTATGGAAACGACTGCCTTTTCTTTTGCGATACGACAATCACATTTCCGATCCACTAATCCGTCTTTACTGCATCCCTCACTAATACACATTGACAAATTCATACGGAAATTGCGTCGCTATGAAATACTATGGGTTCTATGACTTCTCCTTCTAAATCGAGTATCGTTTCTATGGAAACGACTGGCTTTTCTTTTGCGATACGACAATCACATTTCTGATCCACTAATCCGTCTTTACTGCAACCCTCACTAATACACATTGACGAATTCATACGGAAATTGTGTCGCCATGAAATACTATGGGTTCTATGACTTCTCCTTCTAAATCGAGTATCGTTTCTATGGAAACGACTGGCTTTTCTTTTGCGATACGACAATCACATTTCCGATCCACTAATCTGTCTTTACAGCATCCCTCACTAATACACATTGACGAATTCACACGGAAATTGCGTCGCCATGAAATACTATGGGTTCTATGACTTCTCCTTCTAAATCGAGTATCGTTTCTATGGAAACGACTGTCTTTTCTTTTGCGATAGGACAATCACATTTCCGATCCACTAATCCGTCTTTACTGCATCCCTCACTAATACACATTGACGAATTCATACGGAAATTGCGTCGCTATGAAATACTATGGGTTCTATGACTTCTCCTTCTAAATCGAGTATCGTTTCTATGGAAACGACTGGCTTTTCTTTTGCGATACGAGTATCTCCCTCTCGATGCACTAATCCTTCTATACTGCATCCCTCACTCCCACTCATTGACGAATTCACACGGAAATTGCGTCGCCATGAAATACTATGGTATCAATGACTTCTCCTTCTAAATCGAGTATCGTTTCTATGGAAACGACTGGCTTTTCTTTTGCGATACGACAATAACATTTCCGATCCACTAATCCGTCTTTACAGCATCCCTCACTAATACACATTGACGAATTCACACGGATATTGCGACGCCATGAAATACTATGGGTTCTATGACTTCTCCTTCTAAATCGAGTATCGTTTCTATGGAAACGACTGTCTTTTCTTTTGCGATACGACAATCACATTTGCGATCCACTAATCCGTCTTTACTGCATCCCTCACTAATACACATTGACGAATTCATACGGAAATTGCGTCGCTATGAAATACTATGGGTTCTATGACTTCTCCTTCTAAATCGAGTATCGTTTCTATGGAAACGACTGGCTTTTCTTTTGCGATACGAGTATCTCCCTCTCGATGCACTAATCCTTCTATACTGCATCCCTCACTCCCACTCATTGACGAATTCACACGGAAATTGCGTCGCTATGAAATACTATGGGTTCTATGACTTCTCCTTCTAAATCGAGTATCGTTTCTATGGAAACGACTGGCTTTTCTTTTGCGATACGAGTATCTCCCTCTCGATGCACTAATCCTTCTTTACTGCATCCCTCACTCCCACTCATTGACGAATTCACACGGAAATTGCGTCGCCATGAAATACAATGGGTTCTATGACTTCTCCTTCTAAATCGAGTAACGTTTCTATGGAAACGACAGGATTTTCTTTAGGGATACGACAATCACATTTCCGATCCACTAATCCGTCTTTACTGCATCCCTCACTAATACACATTGACGAATTCACACGGAAATTGCGTCGCCATGAAATACTATGGGTTCTATGACTTCTCCTTCTAAATCGAGTATCGTTTCTACGGAAACGACTGGCTTTTCTTTTGCGATACGACAATCACATTTCCGATTAACTAATCCGTCTTTACTGCATCCCTCACTAATACACATTGACGAATTCACACGGAAATTGCGTCGCCATGAAATACTAATGGTTCTATGACTTCTCCTTCTAATTCGAGTAACGTTTCTATGGAAACGACAGGATTTTCTTTTGGGATACGACAATCACATTTAAGATCCACTAATCCGTCTTTACTGCATCCCTCACTAATACACATTGACGAATTCACACGGAAATTGCGTCGCCATGAAATACTATGGGTTCTATGACTTCTCCTTCTAAATCGAGTATCGTTTCTATGGAAACGACTGGCTTTTCTTTTGCGATACGAGTATCTCCCTCTCGATGCACTAATCCTTCTTTACTGCATCCCTCACTCCCACTCATTGACGAATTCACACGGAAATTGCGTCGCCATGAAATACTATGGGTTCTATGACCTCTCCTTCTAAATCGAGTAACGCTTCTATGGAAACGACAGGATTTTCTTTTGGGATACGACGATCACATTTCCGATCCACTAATCCGTCTTTACTGCATCCCTCACTAATACACATTGACGAATTCATACGGAAATTGCGTCGCTATGAAATACTATGGGTTCTATGACTTCTCCTTCTAAATCGAGTATCGTTTCTATGGAAACGACTGGCTTTTATTTTGCGATACGACAATCACATTTCCGATCCACTAATCCGTCCTTACTGCAACCCTCACTAATACACATTGACGAATTCATACGGAAATTGCGTCGCCATGAAATACTATGGGTTCTATGACTTCTCCTTCTAAATCGAGTAACGTTTCTATGGAAACGACTGGCTTTTCTTTTGCGATACGAAAATCACATTTCCGATCCACTAATCCGTCTTTACTGCATCACTCACTTATACACATTGACGAATTCACACGGAAATTGCGTCGCCATGAATTACTATGGGTTCTATGACTTCTCCTTCTAAATCGAGTAACGTTTCTATGGAAACGACAGGATTTTCTTTTGGGTTACGACAATCACATTTCCGATCCACTAATCCGTCCTTACTGCATCCCTCACTAATACACATTGACGAATTCACACGAAAATTGCGTCGTCATGAAATACTATGGGTTCTATGACTTCTCCTTCTAAATCGAGTAACGTTTCTATGGAAACGACAGGATTTATCTTTTGGGATACGACAATCACACTTCCGATCCACTAATCCGTCTTTACTGCATCCCTCACTAATACACATTGACGAATTCACACGGAAATTGCTTCGCCATGAAATACTATGGGTTCTATGACTTCTCCTTCTAAATCGAGTATCGTTTCTATGGAAACGACTGGCTTTTCTTTTGCGATACGAGTATCTCCCTCTCGATGCACTAATCCTTCTTTACTGCATCCCTCACTCCCACTCATTGACGAATTCACACGGAAATTGTGTCGCTATGAAATACTATGGGTTCTATGACTTCTCCTTCTAAATCGAGTATCGTTTCTATGGAAACGACTGGCTTTTCTTTTGCGATACGAGTATCTCCCTCTCGATGCACTAATCCTTCTTTACTGCATCCCTCACTCACACTCATTGACGAATTCACACGGAAATTGTGTCGCCATGAAATACTATAGGTTCTATGACTTCTCCTTCTAAATCGAGTAACGTTTCTATGGAAACGACAGGATTTTCTTTTGGGATACGACAATCACATTTCCGATCCACTAATCCGTCTTTACTGCATCCCTCACTAATACACATTGACGAATTCACGCGGAAATTGCGTCGCCATGAAATACTATGGGTTCTATGACTTCTCCTTCTAAATCGAGTAACGTTTCTATGGAAACGACTGGCTTTTCTTTTGCGATACTACAATCACATTTCCGATCCACTAATCCGTCTTTACTGCATCCCTCACTAATACACATTGACGAATTCACACGGAAATTGCGTCGCCATGAAATACTATGGGTTCTATGACTTCTCCTTCTAAATCGAGTAACGTTTCTATGGAAACGACAGGATTTTCTTTTGGGATACGACAATCACATTTCCGATCCACTAATCCGTCTTTACTGCTTCCCTCACTAATACACATTGACGAATTCACACGGAAATTGCGTCGCCATGAAATACTATGGGTTCTATGACTTCTCCTTATAAATCGAATAACGTTTCTATGGAAACGACTGGATTTTCTTTTGGGTTACGACAATCACATTTCCGATCCACTAATCCGTCTTTACTGCATCCCTCACTAATACACATTGACGAATTCACACGGAAATTGCGTCGCCATGAAATACTATGGGTTCTATGACTTCTCCTTCTAAATCGAGTATCGTTTCTATGGAAACGACTGGCTTTTCTTTTGCGATTCGAGTATCTCCCTCTCGATGCACTAATCCTTCTTTACTGCATCCCTCACTCCCACTCATTGACGAATTCACACGGAAATTGCGTCGCCATGAAATACTATGGGTTCTATGACTTCTCCTTCTAAATCGAGTAACGTTTCAATGGAAACGACAGGATTTTCTTTTGGGATACGACAATCACATTTCCGATCCACTAATCCGTCTTTACTGCATCCCTCACTAATGCACATTGACGAATTCACACGGAAATTGCGTCGCCATGAAATACTATGGGTTGTATGACTTCTCCTTCTAAATCGAGTATCGTTACTATGGAAACGACTGCCTTTTCTTTTGCGATACGACAATCACATTTCCGATCCACTAATCCGTCTTTACTGCATCCCTCACTAATACACATTGACAAATTCATACGGAAATTGCGTCGCTATGAAATACTATGGGTTCTATGACTTCTCCTTCTAAATCGAGTATCGTTTCTATGGAAACGACTGGCTTTTCTTTTGCGATACGACAATCACATTTCTGATCCACTAATCCGTCTTTACTGCAACCCTCACTAATACACATTGACGAATTCATACGGAAATTGTGTCGCCATGAAATACTATGGGTTCTATGACTTCTCCTTCTAAATCGAGTATCGTTTCTATGGAAACGACTGGCTTTTCTTTTGCGATACGACAATCACATTTCCGATCCACTAATCTGTCTTTACAGCATCCCTCACTAATACACATTGACGAATTCACACGGAAATTGCGTCGCCATGAAATACTATGGGTTCTATGACTTCTCCTTCTAAATCGAGTATCGTTTCTATGGAAACGACTGTCTTTTCTTTTGCGATAGGACAATCACATTTCCGATCCACTAATCCGTCTTTACTGCATCCCTCACTAATACACATTGACGAATTCATACGGAAATTGCGTCGCTATGAAATACTATGGGTTCTATGACTTCTCCTTCTAAATCGAGTATCGTTTCTATGGAAACGACTGGCTTTTCTTTTGCGATACGAGTATCTCCCTCTCGATGCACTAATCCTTCTATACTGCATCCCTCACTCCCACTCATTGACGAATTCACACGGAAATTGCGTCGCCATGAAATACTATGGTATCAATGACTTCTCCTTCTAAATCGAGTATCGTTTCTATGGAAACGACTGGCTTTTCTTTTGCGATACGACAATAACATTTCCGATCCACTAATCCGTCTTTACAGCATCCCTCACTAATACACATTGACGAATTCACACGGATATTGCGACGCCATGAAATACTATGGGTTCTATGACTTCTCCTTCTAAATCGAGTATCGTTTCTATGGAAACGACTGTCTTTTCTTTTGCGATACGACAATCACATTTGCGATCCACTAATCCGTCTTTACTGCATCCCTCACTAATACACATTGACGAATTCATACGGAAATTGCGTCGCTATGAAATACTATGGGTTCTATGACTTCTCCTTCTAAATCGAGTATCGTTTCTATGGAAACGACTGGCTTTTCTTTTGCGATACGAGTATCTCCCTCTCGATGCACTAATCCTTCTATACTGCATCCCTCACTCCCACTCATTGACGAATTCACACGGAAATTGCGTCGCTATGAAATACTATGGGTTCTATGACTTCTCCTTCTAAATCGAGTATCGTTTCTATGGAAACGACTGGCTTTTCTTTTGCGATACGAGTATCTCCCTCTCGATGCACTAATCCTTCTTTACTGCATCCCTCACTCCCACTCATTGACGAATTCACACGGAAATTGCGTCGCCATGAAATACAATGGGTTCTATGACTTCTCCTTCTAAATCGAGTAACGTTTCTATGGAAACGACAGGATTTTCTTTAGGGATACGACAATCACATTTCCGATCCACTAATCCGTCTTTACTGCATCCCTCACTAATACACATTGACGAATTCACACGGAAATTGCGTCGCCATGAAATACTATGGGTTCTATGACTTCTCCTTCTAAATCGAGTATCGTTTCTACGGAAACGACTGGCTTTTCTTTTGCGATACGACAATCACATTTCCGATTAACTAATCCGTCTTTACTGCATCCCTCACTAATACACATTGACGAATTCACACGGAAATTGCGTCGCCATGAAATACTAATGGTTCTATGACTTCTCCTTCTAATTCGAGTAACGTTTCTATGGAAACGACAGGATTTTCTTTTGGGATACGACAATCACATTTAAGATCCACTAATCCGTCTTTACTGCATCCCTCACTAATACACATTGACGAATTCACACGGAAATTGCGTCGCCATGAAATACTATGGGTTCTATGACTTCTCCTTCTAAATCGAGTATCGTTTCTATGGAAACGACTGGCTTTTCTTTTGCGATACGAGTATCTCCCTCTCGATGCACTAATCCTTCTTTACTGCATCCCTCACTCCCACTCATTGACGAATTCACACGGAAATTGCGTCGCCATGAAATACTATGGGTTCTATGACCTCTCCTTCTAAATCGAGTAACGCTTCTATGGAAACGACAGGATTTTCTTTTGGGATACGACGATCACATTTCCGATCCACTAATCCGTCTTTACTGCATCCCTCACTAATACACATTGACGAATTCACACGGAAATTGCGTCGCCATGAAATACTCTGGGTTCTATGACTTCTCTTTCTAAATCGAGTAACGTTTCTATGGAAACGACAGGATTTTCTTTTGGGATACGACAATCACATTTCCGATCCACTAATCCGTCTTTATTGCATCCCTCACTAATACACATTGACGAATTCACACGGAAATTGCGTCGCCATGAAATACTATGGGTTCTATGCTTCTCCTTCTAAATCGAGTATCGTTTCTATGGAAACGACTGGCTTTTCTTTTGCGATACGACAATCACATTTCCGATCCACTAATCCGTCTTTACTGCATCCCTCACTAATACACATTGACGAATTCATTCGGAAATTGCGTCGCTATGAAATACTATGGGTTCTATGACTTCTCCTTCTAAATCGAGTATCGTTTCTATGGAAACGACTGGCTTTTCTTTTGCGATACGAGTATCTCCCTCTCGATGCACTAATCCTTCATTACTGCATCCCTCACTCCCACTCATTGACGAATTCACACGGAAATTGCGTCGCCATGAAATAGTATGGGTTCTATGACTTTTCCTTCTAAATCGAGTAACGTTTCTATGGGAACGACAGGATTTTCTTTTGCGAAACGACTATCACATTTCCGATCCACTAATCCGTCTTTACTGCATCCCTCACTAATACACATTGACGAATTCATACGGACATTGCGTCGCTATGAAATACTATGGGTTCTATGACTTCTCCTTCTAAAACGAGTATCGTTTCGATGGGAACGACTAGCTTTTCTTTTGCGATACGACAATCACATTTCCGATCCACTAATCCGTCTTTACTGCATCCGTCACTAATACACATTGACGAATTCACACGGAAATTGCGTCGCCATGAAATACTATGGGTTCAATGACTTCTCCTTCTAAATCGAGTAACGTTTCTATGGAAACGACAGGATTTTCTTTTGGGATACGACAATCACATTTCCGATCCACTAATCCGTCTTTACTGCATCCTTCACTAATACACATTGACGAATTCACACGGAAATTGCGTCGCCATGAAATACTGTGGGTTCTATGACTTCTCCTTCTAAATCGAGTAACGTTTCTATGGAAACGACAGGATTTTCTTTTGGGATACGACAATCACATTTCCGATCCACCAATCCGTCTTTACTGCATCCCTCACTAATACACATTGACGAATTCACACGGAAATTGCGTCGCCATGAAATACTATGGGTTCTATGACTTCTCCTTCTAAATCGAGTATCGTTTCTATGGAAACGACTGGCTTTTCTTTTGCGATACGAGTAACTCCCTCTCGATGCACTAATCCTTCTTTACTGCATCCCTCACTCCTACTCATTGACGAATTCACACGGAAATTGCGTCGCCATGAAATACTATGGGTTCTATGACTTCTCCTTCTAAATCGAGTAACGTTTCTATGAAAACGACAGGATTTTCTTTTGGGATACGACAATCACATTTCCGATCCACTAATCCGTCTTTACTGCATCCCTCACTAATACACATTGACGAATTCATACGGAAATTGCGTCGCCATGAAATACTATGGGTTCTATGACTTCTCCTTCTAAATCGAGTATCGTTTCTATGGAAACGACTGGCTTTTCTTTTGCGATACGAGTATCTCCCTCTCGATGCACTAATCCTTCTTTACTGCATCCCTCACTCCCACTCATTGACGAATTCACACGGAAATTGCGTCGCCATGAAATACTATGGGTTCTATGACTTCTCCTTCTAAATCGAGTAACGTTTCTATGGAAACGACAGGATTTTCTTTTGGGATACGACAATCACATTTCCGATCCACTAATCCGTCTTTACTGCATCCCTCACTAATACACATTGACGAATTCACACGGAAATTGCGTCGCCATGAAATACTATGTGTTCTATGACTTCTCCTTCTAAATCGAGTATCGTTTCTATGGAAACGACTGGCTTTTCTTTTGCGATACGCCAATCACATTTCCGATCCACTTATCCGTCTTTACTGCATCAATCACTCCCACTCATTGACGAATTCACACGGAAATTGCGTCGCCATGAAATTCTATGGGTTCTATGACTTCTCCTTCTAAATCGAGTATCGTTTCTATGGAAACGACTGGCTTTTCTTTTGCGATACGAGTATCTCCCTCTCGATGCACTAATCCTTCTTTACTGCATCCCTCACTCCCACTCATTGACGAATTCACACGGAAATTGCGTCGCCATGAAATACTATGGGTTCTATGCCTTCTCCTTCTAAATCGAGTAACGTTTCTATGGAAACGACAGGATTTTCTTTTGGGATACGACAATCACATTTCCGATCCACTAATCCGTCTTTACTGCATCCCTCACTAATACACATTGACGAATTCATACGGAAATTGCGTCGCTATGAAATACTATGGGTTCTATGACTTCTCCTTCTAAATCGAGTATCGTTTCTATGGAAACGACTGGCTTTTCTTTTGCGATACGACAATCACATTTCCGATCCACTAATCCGTCTTTACTGCATCCCTCACTAATACACATTGACGAATTCATACGGAAATTGCGTCGCTATGAAATACTATGGGTTCTATGACTTCTCCTTCTAAATCGAGTATCGTTTCTATGGAAACGACTGGCTTTTCTTTTGCGATACGAGTATCTCCCTCTCGATGCACTAATCCTTCTTTACTGCATCCCTCACTTTCACTCATTGACGAATTCACACGGAAATTGCGTCGCCATGAAATACTATGGGTTCTATGACTTCTCCTTCTAAATCGAGTAACGTTTCTATGGAAACGACAGGATTTTCTTTTGCGATACGACAATCACATTTCCGATCCACTAATCCGTCTTTACTGCATCCCTCACTAATACACATTGACGAATTCATACGGAAATTGCGTCGCCATGAAATACTATGGGTTCTATGACTTCTCCTTCTAAATAGAGTAACGTTTCTATGGAAACGACTGGCTTTTCTTTTGCGATACGAGTATCTCCCTCTCGATGCACCAATCCTTCTTTACTGCATCCCTCACTCCCACTCATTGACGAATTCACACGGAAATTGCGTCGCTGTGAAATACTATGGGTTCTATGACTTCTCCTTCTAAATCGAGTAACATTTCTATGGAAACGACAGGATTTTCTTTTGCGATACGAGTATCTCCCTCTCGATGCAATAATCCTTCTTTACTGCATCCCTCACTCCCACTCATTGACGAATTCATACGGAAATTGCGTCGCCATGACATACTATGGGTTCTATGACTTCTCCTTCTAAATCGAGTAACGTTTCTATGGAAACGACTGGCTTTTCTTTTGCGATACGAGTATCTCCCTCTCGATGCTCTAATCCTTCTTTACTGCATCAATCACTCCCACTCATTGACGAATTCACACGGAAATTGCGTCGCCATGAAATACTATGGGTTCTATGACTTCTCCTTCTAAATCGAGTAACATTTCTATGGAAACGACAGGATTTTCTTTTGCGATACGAGTATCTCCCTCTCGATGCACTAATCCTTCTTTACAGCATCCCTCACTCCCACTCATTGACGAATTCACACGGAAATTGCGTCGCCATGACATACTATGGGTTCTATGGCTTCTCCTTCTAAATCGAAAATCTCGATGCACTAATCCTTCTTTACTGCATCCCTCACTCCCACTCATTGACGAATTCACACGGAAATTGCGTCGCCATGAAATACTATGGGTTCTATGACTTCTCCTTCTAAATTGAGTAACGTTTCTATGGAAACGACAGGATTTTCTTTTGGGATTAGACAATCACATTTCCGATCCACTAATCCGTCTTTACTGCATCCCTCACTAATACACATTGACGAATTCACACGGAAATTGCGTCGCCATGAAATACTATGGGTTCTATGACTTCTCCTTCTAAATCGAGTATCGTTTCTATGGAAACGTCTGGCTTTTCTTTTGCGATACGACAATCACATTTCCGATCCACTAATCCGTCTTTACTGCATCCCTCACTAATACACATTGATGAATTCATACGGAAATTGCGACGCTATGAGATACTATGGGTTCTATGACTTCTCCTTCTAAATCGAGTATCGTTTCTATGGAAACGGCTGGCTTTTCTTTTGCGATACGAGTATCTCCCTCTCGATGCACTAATCCTTCTTTACTGCATCCCTCACTCCCACTCATTGACGAATTCACACGGAAATTGCGTCGCCATGAAATACTATGGGTTCTATGACTTCTCCTTCTAAATCGAGTGACGTTTCTATGAAAACGACAGGATTTTCTTTTGCGATACGACAATCGCATTTCCGATCCACTAATCCGTCTTTACTGCATCCCTCACTAATACACATTGACGAATTCATACAGAAATTGCGTCGCTATGAAATACTATGGGTTCTATGACTTCTCCTTCTAAATCGAGTATCGTTTCTATGGAAACGACTGGCTTTTCTTTTGCGATACGACAATCACATTTCCGATCCACTAATCCGTCTTTACTGCATCCGTCACCAATACACATTGACGAATTCGATCGGAAATTGCGTCGCCATGAAATACTATGGGTTCTATGACTTCTCCTTCTAAATCGAGTATCGTTTCTATGGAAACGACTGTCTTTTCTTTTGCGATACGAGTATCTCCCTCTCGATGCACTAATCCTTCTTTACTGCATCCCTCACTCCAACTCATTGACGAATTCACACGGAAATTGCGTCGCCATGAAATACTATGGGTTCTATGACTTCTCCTTCTAAATCGAGTAACGTTTGTATGGAAACGACAGGATTTTCTTTTGGGATACGACAATCACATTTCCGATCCACTAATCCGTCTTTACTGCATCCCTCACTAATACACATTGACGAATTCTCACGGAAATTGCGTCGCCATGAAATACTATGGGTTCTATGACTTCTCCTTCTAAATCGAGTATCGTTTCTATGGAAACGACTGGCTTTGATTTTGCGATACGACAATCACATTTCCGATCCACTAATCCGTCTTTACTGCATCCCTCACTAATACACATTGACGAATTCATACGGAAATTGCGTCGCTATGAAATACTATGGGTTCTAAGACTTCTCCTTCTAAATCGAGTATCGTTTCTATGGAAACGACTGGCTTTTCTTTTGCGATACGAGTATCTCCCTCTCGATGCACTAATCCTTCTTTACTGCATCCCTCACTCCCACTCATTAACGAATTCACACGGAAATTGCATCGCTATGAAATACTATGGGTTCTATGACTTCTCCTTCTATATCGAGTATCGTTTCAATGGAAACGACTGGCTTTTCTTTTGCGATACGAGCATCTCCCTCTCGATGCACTAATCCTTCTTTACTGCATCCTTCAATCTCACTCATTGACGAATTCACACGGAAATTGCGTCGCCATGAAATACTATGGGATCTATGACTTCTCCTTCTAAATCGAGTAACGTTTCTATGGAAACGACAGGATTTTCTTTTGGGATATGACAATCACATTTCCAATCCACTAATCCGTCTTTACTGCATCCCTCACTAATACACATTGACGAAATCACACGGAAATTGCGTCGCCATGAAATACTATGGGTTCTATGACTTCTCCTTCCAAATCGAGTATCGTTTCTATGGAAACGACTGGCTTTTCTTTTGCGATACGAGTATCTCCCTCTCGATGCACTAATCCTTCTTTACTGCATCCCTCACTCCCACTCATTGACGAATTCACACGGAAATTGCGTCGCCATGAAATACTATGGGTTCTATGACTTCTCCTTCTAAATCGAGTATCGTTTCTATGGAAACGACTGGCTTTTCTTTAGCGATACGACAATCACATTTCCGATCCACTAATCCGTCTTTACTGCATCCCTCACTAATACACATTGACGAATTCACACGGAAATTGCGTCGCCATGAAATACTATGGGTTCTATGACTTCTCCTTCTAAATCGAGTAACGTTTCTATGGAAACGACAGGATTTTCTTTTGGGATACGACAATCACATTTCCGATCCACTAATCCGTCTTTACTGCATCTCTCACTAATACACATTGACGAATTCACACGGATATTGCGTCGCCATGAAATACTATGGGTTCTATGACTTCTCCTTCTAAATCGAGTATCGTTTCTATGGAAACGACTGGCTTTTCTTTAGCGATACGACAATCACATTTCCGATCCACTAATCCGTCTTTACTGCATCCCTCACTAATACACATTGACGAATTCACACGGAAATTGCGTCGCCATGAAATACTATGGGTTCTACGACTTCTCCTTCTAAATTGAGTAACGTTTCTATGGAAACGACAGGATTTTCTTTTGGGATTAGACAATCACATTTCCGATCCACTAATCGGTCTTTACTGCATCCCTCACTAATACACATTGACGAATTCACACGGAAATTGCGTCGCCATGAAATACTATGGGTTCGATGACTTCTCCTTCTAAATCGAGTATCGTTTCTATGGAAACGACTGGCTTTTCTTTTGCGATACGACAATCACATTTCCGATCCACTAATCCGTCTTTACTGCATCCCTCACTTATACACATTGACGAATTCATACGGAAATTGCGTCGCTATGAAATACTATGGGTTCTAAGACTTCTCCTTCTAAATCGAGTATCGTTTCTATGGAAACGACTGGCTTTTCTTTTGCGATACGAGTATCTCCCTCTCGATGCACTAATCCTTCTTTACTGCATCCCTCACTCCCACTCACTGACGAATTCACACGGAAATTGCGTCGCTATGAAATACTATGGGTTCTATGACTTCTCCTTCTAAATCGAGTATCGTTTCTATGGAAACGACTGGCTTTTCTTTTGCGATACGACAATCACATTTCCGATCCACTAATCCGTCTTTACTGCATCCCTCACTAATACACATTGACGAATTCACACGGAAATTGCGTCGCCATGAAATACTATGGGTTCTATGACTTCTCCTTCTAAATCGAGTATCGTTTCTATGGAAACGTCTGGCTTTTCTTTTGCGATACGACAATCACATTTCCGATCCACCAATCCGTCTTTACTGCATCCCTCACTAATACACATTGATGAATTCATACGGACATTGCGACGCTATGAAATACTATGGGTTCTATGACTTCTCCTTCTAAATCGAGTATCGTTTCTATGGAAACGGCTGGCTTTTCTTTTGCGATACGAGTATCTCCCTCTCGATGCACTAATCCTTCTTTACTGCATCCCTCACTCCCACTCAATGACGAATTCACACGGAAATTGCGTCGCCATGAAATACTATGGGTTCTATGACTTCTCCTTCTAAATCGAGTGACGTTTCTATGAAAACGACAGGATTTTCTTTTGCGATACGACAATCGCATTTCCGATCCACTAATCCGTCTTTACTGCATCCCTCACTAATACACATTGACGAATTCATACAGAAATTGCGTCGCTATGAAATACTATGGGTTCTATGACTTCTCCTTCTAAATCGAGTATCGTTTCTATGGAAACGACTGGCTTTTCCTTTGCGATACGACAATCACATTTCCGATCCACTAATCCGTCTTTACTGCATCCGTCACTAATACACATTGACGAATTCGATCGGAAATTGCGTCGCCATGAAATACTATGGGTTCTATGACTTCTCCTTCTAAATCGAGTATCGTTTCTATGGAAACGACTGTCTTTTCTTTTGCGATACGAGTATCTCCCTCTCGATGCACTAATCCATCTTTACTGCATCCCTCACTCCAACTCATTGACGAATTCACACGGAAATTGCGTCGCCATGAAATACTATGGGTTCTATGACTTCTCCTTCTAAATCGAGTAACGTTTGTATGGAAACGACAGGATTTTCTTTTGGGATACGACAATCACATTTCCGATCCACTAATCCGTCTTTACTGCATCCCTCACTAATACACATTGACGAATTCTCACGGAAATTGCGTCGCCATGAAATACTATGGGTTCTATGACTTCTCCTTCTAAATCGAGTATCGTTTCTATGGAAACGACTGGCTTTGATTTTGCGATACGACAATCACATTTCCGATCCACTAATCCGTCTTTACTGCATCCCTCACTAATACACATTGACGAATTCATACGGAAATTGCGTCGCTATGAAATACTATGGGTTCTAAGACTTCTCCTTCTAAATCGAGTATCGTTTCTATGGAAACGACTGGCTTTTCTTTTGCGATACGAGTATCTCCCTCTCGATGCACTAATCCTTCTTTACTGCATCCCTCACTCCCACTCATTAACGAATTCACACGGAAATTGCATCGCTATGAAATACTATGGGTTCTATGACTTCTCCTTCTATATCGAGTATCGTTTCTATGGAAACGACTGGCTTTTCTTTTGCGATACGAGCATCTCCCTCTCGATGCACTAATCCTTCTTTACTGCATCCTTCAATCTCACTCATTGACGAATTCACACGGAAATTGCGTCGCCATGAAATACTATGGGATCTATGACTTCTCCTTCTAAATCGAGTAACGTTTCTATGGAAACGACAGGATTTTCTTTTGGGATATGACAATCACATTTCCAATCCACTAATCCGTCTTTACTGCATCCCTCACTAATACACATTGACGAAATCACACAGAAATTGCGTCGCCATGAAATACTATGGGTTCTATGACTTCTCCTTCCAAATCGAGTATCGTTTCTATGGAAACGACTGGCTTTTCTTTTGCGATACGAGTATCTCCCTCTCGATGCACTAATCCTTCTTTACTGCATCCCTCACTCCCACTCATTGACGAATTCACACGGAAATTGCGTCGCCATGAAATACTATGGGTTCTATGACTTCTCCTTCTAAATCGAGTAACGTTTCTATGGAAACGACAGGATTTTCTTTTGGGATACGACAATCACATTTCCGATCCACTAATCCGTCTTTACTGCATCTCTCACTAATACACATTGACGAATTCACACGGATATTGCGTCGCCATGAAATACTATGGGTTCTATGACTTCTCCTTCTAAATCGAGTATCGTTTCTATGGAAACGACTGGCTTTTCTTTAGCGATACGACAATCACATTTCCGATCCACTAATCCGTCTTTACTGCATCCCTCACTAATACACATTGACGAATTCACATGGAAATTGCGTCGTAATGAAATTCTAATGGTTCTATGACTTCTCCTTCTAAATCGAGTAACGTTTGTATGGAAACGACAGGATTTTCTTTTGGGATACGACAATCACATTTCCGATCCACTAATCCGTCTTTACTGCATCCCTCACTAATACACATTGACGAATTCACACGGAAATTGCGTCGCCATGAAATACTAGGGCTCTATGACTTCTCCTTCTAAATCGAGTTTCGTTTCTATGGAAACGACTGGCTTTTCTTTTGCGATACGAGTATCTCCCTCTCGATGCACTAATCCTTCTTTACTGCATCCCTCACTCCCACTCATTGACGAATTCACACGGAAATTGCGTCGCCATGAAATACTGTGGGTTCTATGACTTCTCCTTCTAAATCGAGTGACGTTTCTATGGAAACGACAGGATTTTCTTTTGCGATACGACAATCTCATTTCCGATCCACTAATCCGTCTTTACTGCATCCCTCACTAATACACATTGACGAATTCATACGGAAATTGCGTCGCTATGAAATACTATGGGTTCTATGACTTCTCCTTCTAAATCGAGTATCGTTTCTATGGAAACGACTGACTTTTCTTTTGCGATACGACAATCACATTTCCGATCAACTAATCCGTCTTTACTGCATCCGTCACTAATACACATTGACGAATTCACACGGAAATTGCGTCGCCATGAAATACTATGGGTTCTATGACTTCTCCTTCTAAATCGGGTATCGTTTCTATGGAAACGACTGGTTTTTCTTTTGCGATACGACAATCACATTTCCGATCCACTAATCCGTCTTTACTGCATCCCTCACTAATACACATTGACGAATTCACATGGAAATTGCGTCGCCATGAAATTCTAATGGTTCTATGACTTCTCCTTCTAAATCGAGTAACGTTTCTATGGAAACGACAGGATTTTCTTTTGGGATACGACAATCACATTTCCGATCCACTAATCCGTCTTTACTGCATCCCTCACTAATACACATTGACGAATTCACACGGAAATTGCGTCGCCATGAAATACTAGGGCTCTATGACTTCTCCTTCTAAATCGAGTATCGTTTCTATGGAAACGACTGGCTTTTCTTTTGCGATACGAGTATCTCCCTCGCGATGCACTAATCCTTCTATACTGCATCCCTCACTCCCACTCATTGAGGAATTCACACGGAAATTGCGTCGCCATGAAATACTATGGGTTCTATGACTTCTGCTTCTAAATCGAGTAACGTTTCTATGGAAACGACAGGATTTTCTTTTGGGATACGAGTATCTCCCTCTCGATGCACTAATCCTTCTTTACTGCATCCCTCACTCCCACTCATTGACGAATTCACACGGAAATTGCGTCGCCATGAAATACTATGGGTTCTATGACTTCTCCTTCTAAATCGAGTAACGTTTCTATGGAAACGACAGGATTTTCTTTTGGGATTAGACAATCACATTTCCGATCCACTAATCCGTCTTTACTGCATCCCTCATTAATACACATTGACGAATTCACACGGAAATTGCGTCGCCATGAAATACTATGGGTTCTATGACTTCTCCTTCTAAATCGAGTATCGTTTCTATGGAAACGACTGGCTTTTCTTTTGCGATACGACAATCACATTTCCGATCCACTAATCCGTCTATACTGCATCCCTCACTAATACACATTGACGAATTCATACGGAAATTGCGTCGCTATGAAATACTATGGGTTCTAAGACTTCTCCTTCTAAATCGAGTATCGTTTCTATGGAAACGACTGGCTTTCTTTTGCGATACGAGTATCTCCCTCTCGATGCACTAATCCTTCTTTACTGCATCCCTCACTCTCACTCATTGACGAATTCACACGGAAATTGCGTCGCTATGAAATACTGTGGGTTCCATGACTTCTCCTTCTAAATCGAGCATCGTTTATATGGAAACGACTGGCTTTCCTTTTGCGATACGAGTATCTCCCTCTCGATGCACTAATCCTTCTTTACTGCATCCCTCACTCTCACTCATTGACGAATTCACACGGAAATTGCGTCGCCATGAAATACTATGGGTTCTATGACTTCTCCTTCTAAATCGAGTAACGTTTCTATGGAAACGACACTATTTTCTTTTGGGATACGACAATCACATTTCCAATACACTAATCCGTCTTTACTGCATCCCTCACTAATACACATAGACGAATTCACACGGAAATTGCGTCGCCATGAAATACTATGGGTTGTATGCCTTCTCCTTCTTAATCGAGTATCGTTTCTATGGAAACGACTGGCTTTTCTTTTGCGATACGAGTATCTCCCTCTCGATGCACTAATCCCTCTTCACTGCATCCCTCACTCCCACTCATTGACGAATTCACACGGAAATTGCGTCGCTATGAAATACTATGGGTTCTATGACTTCTCCTTCTAAATCGAGTATCGTTTCTATGGAAACGACTGGCTTTTCTTTTGCGATACGAGTATCTCCCTCTCGATGCACTAATCCTTCTTTATTGCATCCCTCACACCCACTCATTGACGAATTCACACGGAAATTGCGTCGCCATGAAATACTATGGGTTCTATGACTTCTCCTTCTAAATCGAGTATCGTTTCTATGGAAACGACTGGCTTTTCTTTTGCGATACGACAATCACATTTCCGATCCACTAATCCGTCTATACTGCATCCCTCACTAATACACATTGACGAATTCATACGGAAATTGCGTCGCTATGAAATACTATGGGTTCTAAGACTTCTCCTTCTAAATCGAGTATCGTTTCTATGGAAACGACTGGCTTTCTTTTGCGATACGAGTATCTCCCTCTCGATGCACTAATCCTTCTTTACTGCATCCCTCACTCTCACTCATTGACGAATTCACACGGAAATTGCGTCGCTATGAAATACTGTGGGTTCCATGACTTCTCCTTCTAAATCGAGCATCGTTTATATGGAAACGACTGGCTTTCCTTTTGCGATACGAGTATCTCCCTCTCGATGGACTAATCCTTCTTTACTGCATCCCTCACTCTCACTCATTGACGAATTCACACGGAAATTGCGTCGCCATGAAATACTATGGGTTCTATGACTTCTCCTTCTAAATCGAGTAACGTTTCTATGGAAACGACAGGATTTTCTTTTGGGATACGACAATCACATTTCCAATACACTAATCCGTCTTTACTGCATCCCTCACTAATACTCATTGACGAATTCACACGGAAATTGCGTCGCCATGAAATACTATGGGTTCTATGCCTTCTCCTTCTAAATCGAGTATCGTTTCTATGGAAACGACTGGCTTTTCTTTTGCGATACGAGTATCTCCCTCTCGATGCACTAATCCCTCTTTACTGCATCCCTCACTCCCACTCATTGACGAATTCACACGGAAATAGCGTCGCTATGAAATACTATGGGTTCTATGACTTCTCCTTCTAAATCGAGTATCGTTTCTATGGAAACGACTGGCTTTTCTTTTGCGATACGAGTATCTCCCTCTCGATGCACTAATCCTTCTTTATTGCATCCCTCACACCCACTCATTGACGAATTCACACGGAAATTGCGTCGCCATGAAATACTATGTGTTCTATGACTTCTCCTTCTAAATCGAGTATCGTTTCTATGGAAACGACTGGCTTTTCTTTTGCGATGCGACAATCACATTTCCGATCCACTAATCCGCCTTTACTGCATCCCTCACTAATACACATTGACGAATTCATACGGAAATTGCGTCGCTATGAAATACAATGGGTTTTAAGACTTCTCCTTCTAAATCGAGTATTGTTTCTATGGAAACGACTGGCTTTTCTTTTGCGATACGAGTATCTCCCTCTCGATGCACTAATCCTTCTTTACTGCATCCCTCACTCTCACTCATTGACGAATTCACACGGAAATTGCGTCGCCATGAAATACTATGGGTTCTATGACTTCTCCTTCTAAATCGTTAACGTTTCTATGGAAACGACAGGATTTTCTTTTGGGATACGACAATCACATTTCCAATCCACTAATCCGTCTTTACTGCATCCCTCACTAATACACATTGACGAATTCACACGGAAATTGCGTCGCCATGAAATACTATGGGTTCTATGACTTCTCCTTCTAAATCGAGTATCGTTTCTATGGAAACGACTGGCTTTTCTTTTGCGATACGAGTATCTCCCTCTCGATGCACTAATCCTTCTTTACTGCATCCCTCACTCCCACTCATTGACGAATTCACACGGAAATTGCGTCGCTATGAAATACTATGGGTTCTATGACTTCTCCTTCTAAATCGAGTATCGTTTCTATGGAAACGACTGGCTTTTCTTTTGCGATACGAGTATCTCCCTCTCAATGCACTAATCCTTCTTTACTGCATCCCTCACACCCACTCATTGACGAATTCACACGGAAATTGCTTCGCCATGAAATACTATGGGTTCTATGACTTCTCCTTCTAAATCGAGTAACGTTTCTATGGAAACGACAGGATGTTCTTTTGCGATACGACAATCACATTTCCGATCCACTAAACCGTCTTTACTGCATCCCTCACTAATACACATTGACGAATTCATACGGAAATTGCGTCGCCATGAAATACTATGGGTTCTATGACTTCTCCTTCTAAATCGAGTATCGTTTCTATGGAAACGACTGGCTTTTCTTTTGCGATACGACAATCACATTTCCGATCCACTAATCCGTCTTTACTGCATCCCTCACTAATACACATTGACGAATTCACATGGAAATTGCGTCGCCATGAAATTCTAATGGTTCTATGACTTCTCCTTCTAAATCGAGTAACGTTTCTATGGAAACGACAGGATTTTCTTTTGGGATACGACAATCACATTTCCGATCCACTAATCCGTCTTTACTGCATCCCTCACTAATACACATTGACGAATTCACACGGAAATTGCGTCGCCATGAAATACTATGGGCTCTATGACTTCTGCTTCTAAATCGAGTATCGTTTCTATGGAAACGACTGGCTTTTCTTTTGCGATACGAGTATCTCCCTCTCGATGCACTAATCCTTCTTTACAGCATCCCTCACTTCCACTCATTGAGGAATTCACACGGAAATTGCGTTGCCATGAAATACTATGGGTTCTATGACTTCTGCTTCTAAATCGAGTAACGTTTCTATGGAAACGACAGGATTTTCTTTTGGTATACGACAATCACATTTCCGATCCACTAATCCGACTTTACTGCATCCCTCACTAATACACATTGACGAATTCACACGGAAATTGCGTCGCCATGAAATACTATGGGTTCTATGACTTCTCCTTCTAAATCGAGTAACGTTTCTATGGAAACGACAGGATTTTCTTTTGGGATACGACACTCACATTTCCGATCCACTAATCCGTCTTTACTGCATCCCTCACTAATACACATTGACGAATTCACACGGAAATTGCGTCGCCATGAAAACTATGGGTTCTATGACTTCTCCTTCTAAATCGAGTATCGTTTCTATGGAAACGTCTGGCTTTTCTTTTGCGATACGACAATCACATTTCCGATCCACTAATCCGTCTTTACTACATCCCTCACTAATACACATTGACGAATTCATACGGAAATTGCGTCGCTATGAAATACTATGGGTTCTATGACTTCTCCTTCTAAATCGAGTATCGTTTCTATGGAAACGACTGGCTTTTCTTTTGCGATACGAGTATCTCCCTCTCGATGCACTAATCCTTCTTTACTGCATCCCTCACTCCCACTCATTAACGAATTCACACGGAAATTGCATCGCTATGAAATACTATGGGTTCTATGACTTCTCCTTCTATATCGAGTATCGTTTCTATGGAAACGACTGGCTTTTCTTTTGCGATACGAGCATCTCCCTCTCGATGCACTAATCCTTCTTCACTGCATCCTTCAATCTCACTCATTGACGAATTCACACGGAAATTGCGTCGCCATGAAATACTATGGGATCTATGACTTCTCCTTCTAAATCGAGTAACGTTTCTATGGAAACGACAGGATTTTCTTTTGGGATATGACAATCACATTTCCAATCCACTAATCCGTCTTTACTGCATCCCTCACTAATACACATTGACGAAATCACACGGAAATTGCGTCGCCATGAAATACTATGTGTTCTATGACTTCTCCTTCCAAATCGAGTACCGTTTCTATGGAAACGACTGGCTTTTCTTTTGCGATACGAGTATCTCCGTCTCGATGCACTAATCCTTCTTTACTGCATCCCTCACTCCCACTCATTGACGAATTCACACGGAAATTGCGTCGCCATGAAATACTATGGGTTCTATGACTTCTCCTTCTAAATCGAGTAACGTTTCTATGGAAACGACAGGATTTTCTTTTGGGATACGACAATCACATTTCCGATCCACTAATCCGTCTTTACTGCATCTCTCACTAATACACATTGACGAATTCACACGGATATTGCGTCGCCATGAAATACTATGGGTTCTATGACTTCTCCTTCCAAATCGGATATCGTTTCTATGGAAACGACTGGCTTTTCTTTTGCGATACGAGTATCTCCGTCTCGATGCACTAATCCTTCTTTACTGCATCCCTCACTCCCACTCATTGACGAATTCACACGGAAATTGCGTCGCCATGAAATACTATGTGTTCTATGACTTCTCCTTCTAAATCGAGTATCGTTTCTATGGAAACGACTGGCTTTTCTTTAGCGATACGACAATCACATTTCCGATCCACTAATCCGTCTTTACTGCATCCCTCACTAATACACATTGACGAATTCATACGGAAATTGCGTCGCTATGAAATACTATGGGTTCTATGACTTCTCCTTCTAAATCGAGTATCGTTTCGATGGAAACGACTGACTTTTCTTTTGCGATACGACAATCACATTTCCGATCAACTAATCCGTCTTTACTGCATCCGTCACTAATACACATTGACGAATTCACACGGATATTGCGTCGCCATGAAATACTATGGGTTCTATGACTTCTCCTTCTAAATCGGGTATCGTTTCTATGGAAACGACTGGTTTTTCTTTTGCGATACGACAATCACATTTCCGATCCACTAATCCGTCTTTACTGCATCCCTCACTAATACACATTGACGAATTCACATGGAAATTGCGTCGCCATGAAATTCTAATGGTTCTATGACTTCTCCTTCTAAATCGAGTAACGTTTCTATGGAAACGACAGGATTTTCTTTTGGGATACGACAATCACATTTCCGATCCACTAATCCGTCTTTACTGCATCCCTCACTAATACACATTGACGAATTCACACGGAAATTGCGTCGCCATGAAATACTAGGGCTCTATGACGTCTCCTTCTAAATCGAGTATCGTTTCTATGGAAACGACTGGCTTTTCTTTTGCGATACGAGTATCTCCCTCGCGATGCACTAATCCTTCTTTACTGCATCCCTCACTCCCACTCATTGAGGAATTCACACGGAAATTGCGTCGCCATGAAATACTATGGGTTCTATGACTTCTGCTACTAAATCGAGTAACGTTTCTATGGAAACGACAGGATTTTCTTTTGGGATACGAGTATCTCCCTCTCGATGCACTAATCCTTCTTTACTGCATCCCTCACTCCCACTCATTGACGAATTCACACGGAAATTGCGTCGCCATGAAATACTATGGGTTCTATGACTTCTCCTTCTAAATCGAGTAACGTTTCTATGGAAACGACAGGATTTTCTTTTGGGATTAGACAATCACATTTCCGATCCACTAATCCGTCTTTACTGCATCCCTCATTAATACACATTGACGAATTCACACGGAAATTGCGTCGCCATGAAATACTATGGGTTCTATGACTTCTCCTTCTAAATCGAGTATCGTTTCTATGGAAACGACTGGCTTTTCTTTTGCGATACGACAATCACATTTCCGATCCACTAATCCGTCTATACTGCATCCCTCACTAATACACATTGACGAATTCATACGGAAATTGCGTCGCTATGAAATACTATGGGTTCTAAGACTTCTCCTTCTAAATCGAGTATCGTTTCTATGGAAACGACTGGCTTTCTTTTGCGATACGAGTATCTCCCTCTCGATGCACTAATCCTTCTTTACTGCATCCCTCACTCTCACTCATTGACGAATTCACACGGAAATTGCGTCGCTATGAAATACTGTGGGTTCTATGACTACTCCTTCTAAATCGAGCATCGTTTATATGGAAACGACTGGCTTTCCTTTTGCGATACGAGTACCTCCCTCTCGATGCACTAATCCTTCTTTACTGCATCCCTCACTCTCACTCATTGACGAATTCACACGGAAATTGCGTCGCCATGAAATACTATGGGTCCTATGACTTCTCCTTCTAAATCGAGTAACGTTTCTATGGAAACGACAGGATTTTCTTTTGGGATACGACAATCACATTTCCAATACACTAATCCGTCTTTACTGCATCCCTCACTAATACACATTGACGAATTCACACGGATGTTGCGTCGCCATGAAATACTATGGGTTCTATGCCTTCTCCTTCTAAATCGAGTATCGTTTCTATGGAAACGACTGGCTTTTCTTTTGCGATACGAGTATCTCCCTCTCGATGCACTAATCCCTCTTTACTGCATCCCTCACTCCCACTCATTGACGAATTCACACGGAAATTGCGTCGCTATGAAATACTATGTGTTCTATGACTTCTCCTTCTAAATCGAGTATCGTTTCTATGGAAACGACTGGCTTTTCTTTTGCGATACGAGTATCTCCCTCTCGATGCACTAATCCTTCTTTATTGCATCCCTCACACCCACTCATTGACGAATTCACACGGAAATTGCGTCGCCATGAAATACTATGGGTTCTATGACTTCTCCTTCTAAATCGAGTATCGTTTCTATGGAAACGACTGGCTTTTCTTTTGCGATGCGACAATCACATTTCCGATTCACTAATCCGCCTTTACTGCATCCCTCACTAATACACATTGACGAATTCATACGGAAATTGCGTCGCTATGAAATACAATGGGTTCTAAGACTTCTCCTTCTAAATCGAGTATTGTTTCTATGGAAACGACTGGCTTTTCTTTTGCGATACGAGTATCTCCCTCTCGATGCACTAATCCTCCTTTACTGCATCCCTCACTCCCACCCATTGACGAATTCACACGGAAATTGCGTCGCTATGAAATACTATGGGTTCTATGACTTCTCCTTCTAAATCGAGCATCGTTTCTATGGAAACGACTGGCTTTCCTTTTGCGATACGAGTATCTCCCTCTCGATGCACTAATCCTTCTTTACTGCATCCCTCACTCTCACTCATTGACGAATTCACACGGAAATTGCGTCGCCATGAAATACTATGGGTTCTATGACTTCGCCTTCTAAATCGTTAACGTTTCTATGGAAACGACAGGATTTTCTTTTGGGATACGACAATCACATTTCCAATCCACTAATCCGTCTTTACTGCATCCCTCACTAATACACATTGACGAATTCACACGGAAATTGCGTCGCCATGAAATACTATGGGCTCTATGACTTCTCCTTCTAAATCGAGTATCGCTTCTATGGAAACGACTGGCTTTTCTTTTGCGATGCGACAATCACATTTCCGATCCACTAATCCGCCTTTACTGCATCCCTCACTAATACACATTGACGAATTCATACGGAAATTGCGTCGCTATGAAATACAATGGGTTCTAAGACTTCTCCTTCTAAATCGAGTATTGTTTCTATGGAAACGACTGGCTTTTCTTTTGCGATACGAGTATCTCCCTCTCGATGCACTAATCCTCCTTTACTGCATCCCTCACTCCCACCCATTGACGAATTCACACGGAAATTGCGTCGCTATGAAATACTATGGGTTCTATGACTTCTCCTTCTAAATCGAGCATCGTTTCTATGGAAACGACTGGCTTTCCTTTTGCGATACGAGTATCTCCCTCTCGATGCACTAATCCTTCTTTACTGCATCCCTCACTCTCACTCATTGACGAATTCACACGGAAATTGCGTCGCCATGAAATACTATGGGTTCTATGACTTCTCCTTCTAAATCGTTAACGTTTCTATGGAAACGACAAGATTTTCTTTTGGGATACGACAATCACATTTCCAATCCACTAATCCGTCTTTACTGCATCCCTCACTAATACACATTGACGAATTCACACGGAAATTGCGTCGCCATGAAATACTATGGGTTCTATGACTTCTCCTTCTAAATCGGGTATCGTTTCTATGGAAACGACTGGTTTTTCTTTTGCGATACGACAATCACATTTCCGATCCACTAATCCGTCTATACTGCATCCCTCACTAATACACATTGACGAATTCATACGGAAATTGCGTCGCTATGAAATACTATGGGTTCTAAGACTTCTCCTTCTAAATCGAGTATCGTTTCTATGGAAACGACTGGCTTTCTTTTGCGATACGAGTATCTCCCTCTCGATGCACTAATCCTTCTTTACTGCATCCCTCACTCTCACTCATTGACGAATTCACACGGAAATTGCGTCGCTATGAAATACTGTGGGTTCCATGACTTCTCCTTCTAAATCGAGCATCGTTTATATGGAGACGACTGGCTTTCCTTTTGCGATACGAGTATCTCCCTCTCGATGCACTAATCCTTCTTTACTGCATCCCTCACTCTCACTCATTGACGAATTCACACGGAAATTGCGTCGCCATGAAATACTATGGGTTCTATGACTTCTCCTTCTAAATCGAGTAACGTTTCTATGGAAACGACAGGATTTTCTTTTGGGATACGACAATCACATTTCCAATACACTAATCCGTCTTTACTGCATCCCTCACTAATACACATTGACGAATTCACACGGAAATTGCGTCGCCATGAAATACTATGGGTTCTATGCCTTCTCCTTCTAAATCGAGTATCGTTTCTATGGAAACGACTGGCTTTTCTTTTGCGATACGAGTATCTCCCTCTCGATGCACTAATCCCTCTTTACTGCATCCCTCACTCCCACTCATTGACGAATTCACACGGAAATTGCGTCGCTATGAAATACTATGGGTTCTATGACTTCTCCTTCTAAATCGAGTATCGTTTCTATGGAAACGACTGGCTTTTCTTTTGCGATACGAGTATCTCCCTCTCGATGCACTAATCCTTCTTTATTGCATCCCTCACACCCACTCATTGACGAATTCACACGGAAATTGCGTCGCCATGAAATACTATGGGTTCTATGACTTCTCCTTCTAAATCGAGTATCGTTTCTATGGAAACGACTGGCTTTTCTTTTGCGATACGACAATCATATTTCCGATCCACTAATCCGTCTATACTGCATCCCTCACTAATACACATTGACGAATTCATACGGAAATTGCGTCGCTATGAAATACTATGGGTTCTAAGACTTCTCCTTCTAAATCGAGTATCGTTTCTATGGAAACGACTGGCTTTCTTTTGCGATACGAGTATCTCCCTCTCGATGCACTAATCCTTCTTTACTGCATCCCTCACTCTCACTCATTGACGAATTCACACGGAAATTGCGTCGCTATGAAATACTGTGGGTTCCATGACTTCTCCTTCTAAATCGAGCATCGTTTATATGGAAACGACTGGCTTTCCTTTTGCGATACGAGTATCTCCCTCTCGATGGACTAATCCTTCTTTACTGCATCCCTCACTCTCACTCATTGACGAATTCACACGGAAATTGCGTCGCCATGAAATACTATGGGTTCTATGACTTCTCCTTCTAAATCGAGTAACGTTTCTATGGAAACGACAGGATTTTCTTTTGGGATACGACAATCACATTTCCAATACACTAATCCGTCTTTACTGCATCCCTCACTAATACACATTGACGAATTCACACGGAAATTGCGTCGCCATGAAATACTATGGGTTCTATGCCTTCTCCTTCTAAATCGAGTATCGTTTCTATGGAAACGACTGGCTTTTCTTTTGCGATACGAGTATCTCCCTCTCGATGCACTAATCCCTCTTTACTGCATCCCTCACTCCCACTCATTGACGAATTCACACGGAAATAGCGTCGCTATGAAATACTATGGGTTCTATGACTTCTCCTTCTAAATCGAGTATCGTTTCTATGGAAACGACTGGCTTTTCTTTTGCGATACGAGTATCTCCCTCTCGATGCACTAATCCTTCTTTATTGCATCCCTCACACCCACTCATTGACGAATTCACACGGAAATTGCGTCGCCATGAAATACTATGTGTTCTATGACTTCTCCTTCTAAATCGAGTATCGTTTCTATGGAAACGACTGGCTTTTCTTTTGCGATGCGACAATCACATTTCCGATCCACTAATCCGCCTTTACTGCATCCCTCACTAATACACATTGACGAATTCATACGGAAATTGCGTCGCTATGAAATACAATGGGTTTTAAGACTTCTCCTTCTAAATCGAGTATTGTTTCTATGGAAACGACTGGCTTTTCTTTTGCGATACGAGTATCTCCCTCTCGATGCACTAATCCTCCTTTACTGCATCCCTCACTCCCACTCATTGACGAATTCACACGGAAATTGCGTCGCTATGAAATACTATGGGTTCTATGACTTCTCCTTCTAAATCGAGCATCGTTTCTATGGAAACGACAGGCTTTCCTTTTGCGATACGAGTATCTCCCTCTCGATGCACTAATCCTTCTTTACTGCATCCCTCACTCTCACTCATTGACGAATTCACACGGAAATTGCGTCGCCATGAAATACTATGGGTTCTATGACTTCTCCTTCTAAATCGTTAACGTTTCTATGGAAACGACAGGATTTTCTTTTGGGATACGACAATCACATTTCCAATCCACTAATCCGTCTTTACTGCATCCCTCACTAATACACATTGACGAATTCACATGGAAATTGCGTCGCCATGAAATACTATGGGTTCTATGACTTCTCCTTCTAAATCGAGTATCGTTTCTATGGAAACGACTGGCTTTTCTTTTGCGATACGAGTATCTCCCTCTCGATGCACTAATCCTTCTTTACTGCATCCCTCCCTCCCACTCATTGACGAATTCACACGGAAATTGCGTCGCTATGAAATACTATGGGTTCTATGACTTCTCCTTCTAAATCGAGTATCGTTTCTATGGAAACGACTGGCTTTTCTTTTGCGATACGAGTATCTCCCTCTCAATGCACTAATCCTTCTTTACTGCATCCCTCACACCCACTCATTGACGAATTCACACGGAAATTGCTTCGCCATGAAATACTATGGGTTCTATGACTTCTCCTTCTAAATCGAGTAACGTTTCTATGGAAACGACAGGATGTTCTTTTGCGATACGACAATCACATTTCCGATCCACTAAACCGTCTTTACTGCATCCCTCACTAATACACATTGACGAATTCATACGGAAATTGCGTCGCCATGAAATACTATGGGTTCTATGACTTCTCCTTCTAAATCGAGTATCGTTTCTATGGAAACGACTGGCTTTTCTTTTGCGATACGACAATCACATTTCCGATCCACTAATCCGTCTTTACTGCATCCCTCACTAATACACATTGACGAATTCACATGGAAATTGCGTCGCCATGAAATTCTAATGGTTCTATGACTTCTCCTTCTAAATCGAGTAACGTTTCTATGGAAACGACAGGATTTTCTTTTGGGATACGACAATCACATTTCCGATCCACTAATCCGTCTTTACTGCATCCCTCACTAATACACATTGACGAATTCACACGGAAATTGCGTCGCCATGAAATACTATGGGCTCTATGACTTCTGCTTCTAAATCGAGTATCGTTTCTATGGAAACGACTGGCTTTTCTTTTGCGATACGAGTATCTCCCTCTCGATGCACTAATCCTTCTTTACAGCATCCCTCACTTCCACTCATTGAGGAATTCACACGGAAATTGCGTTGCCATGAAATACTATGGGTTCTATGACTTCTGCTTCTAAATCGAGTAACGTTTCTATGGAAACGACAGGATTTTCTTTTGGTATACGACAATCACATTTCCGATCCACTAATCCGACTTTACTGCATCCCTCACTAATACACATTGACGAATTCACACGGAAATTGCGTCGCCATGAAATACTATGGGTTCTATGACTTCTCCTTCTAAATCGAGTAACGTTTCTATGGAAACGACAGGATTTTCTTTTGGGATACGACACTCACATTTCCGATCCACTAATCCGTCTTTACTGCATCCCTCACTAATACACATTGACGAATTCACACGGAAATTGCGTCGCCATGAAAACTATGGGTTCTATGACTTCTCCTTCTAAATCGAGTATCGTTTCTATGGAAACGTCTGGCTTTTCTTTTGCGATACGACAATCACATTTCCGATCCACTAATCCGTCTTTACTACATCCCTCACTAATACACATTGACGAATTCATACGGAAATTACGTCGCTATGAAATACTATGGGTTCTATGACTTCTCCTTCTAAATCGAGTATCGTTTCTATGGAAACGACTGGCTTTTCTTTTGCGATACGAGTATCTCCCTCTCGATGCACTAATCCTTCTTTACTGCATCCCTCACTCCCACTCATTAACGAATTCACACGGAAATTGCATCGCTATGAAATACTATGGGTTCTATGACTTCTCCTTCTATATCGAGTATCGTTTCTATGGAAACGACTGGCTTTTCTTTTGCGATACGAGCATCTCCCTCTCGATGCACTAATCCTTCTTCACTGCATCCTTCAATCTCACTCATTGACGAATTCACACGGAAATTGCGTCGCCATGAAATACTATGGGATCTATGACTTCTCCTTCTAAATCGAGTAACGTTTCTATGGAAACGACAGGATTTTCTTTTGGGATATGACAATCACATTTCCAATCCACTAATCCGTCTTTACTGCATCCCTCACTAATACACATTGACGAAATCACACGGAAATTGCGTCGCCATGAAATACTATGTGTTCTATGACTTCTCCTTCCAAATCGAGTATCGTTTCTATGGAAACGACTGGCTTTTCTTTTGCGATACGAGTATCTCCGTCTCGATGCACTAATCCTTCTTTACTGCATCCCTCACTCCCACTCATTGACGAATTCACACGGAAATTGCGTCGCCATGAAATACTATGGGTTCTATGACTTCTCCTTCTAAATCGAGTAACGTTTCTATGGAAACGACAGGATTTTCTTTTGGGATACGACAATCACATTTCCGATCCACTAATCCGTCTTTACTGCATCTCTCACTAATACACATTGACGAATTCACACGGATATTGCGTCGCCATGAAATACTATGGGTTCTATGACTTCTCCTTCCAAATCGAGTATCGTTTCTATGGAAACGACTGGCTTTTCTTTTGCGATACGAGTATCTCCGTCTCGATGCACTAATCCTTCTTTACTGCATCCCTCACTCCCACTCATTGACGAATTCACACGGAAATTGCGTCGCCATGAAATACTATGTGTTCTATGACTTCTCCTTCTAAATCGAGTATCGTTTCTATGGAAACGACTGGCTTTTCTTTAGCGATACGACAATCACATTTCCGATCCACTAATCCGTCTTTACTGCATCCCTCACTAATACACATTGACGAATTCATACGGAAATTGCGTCGCTATGAAATACTATGGGTTCTATGACTTCTCCTTCTAAATCGAGTATCGTTTCGATGGAAACGACTGACTTTTCTTTTGCGATACGACAATCACATTTCCGATCAACTAATCCGTCTTTACTGCATCCGTCACTAATACACATTGACGAATTCACACGGAAATTGCGTCGCCATGAAATACTATGGGTTCTATGACTTCTCCTTCTAAATCGGGTATCGTTTCTATGGAAACGACTGGTTTTTCTTTTGCGATACGACAATCACATTTCCGATCCACTAATCCGTCTTTACTGCATCCCTCACTAATACACATTGACGAATTCACATGGAAATTGCGTCGCCATGAAATTCTAATGGTTCTATGACTTCTCCTTCTAAATCGAGTAACGTTTCTATGGAAACGACAGGATTTTCTTTTGGGATACGACAATCACATTTCCGATCCACTAATCCGTCTTTACTGCATCCCTCACTAATACACATTGACGAATTCACACGGAAATTGCGTCGCCATGAAATACTAGGGCTCTATGACTTCTCCTTCTAAATCGAGTATCGTTTCTATGGAAACGACTGGCTTTTCTTTTGCGATACGAGTATCTCCCTCGCGATGCACTAATCCTTCTTTACTGCATCCCTCACTCCCACTCATTGAGGAATTCACACGGAAATTGCGTCGCCATGAAATACTATGGGTTCTATGACTTCTGCTTCTAAATCGAGTAACGTTTCTATGGAAACGACAGGATTTTCTTTTGGGATACGAGTATCTCCCTCTCGATGCACTAATCCTTCTTTACTGCATCCCTCACTCCCACTCATTGACGAATTCACACGGAAATTGCGTCGCCATGAAATACTATGGGTTCTATGACTTCTCCTTCTAAATCGAGTAACGTTTCTATGGAAACGACAGGATTTTCTTTTGGGATTAGACAATCACATTTCCGATCCACTAATCCGTCTTTACTGCATCCCTCATTAATACACATTGACGAATTCACACGGAAATTGCGTCGCCATGAAATACTATGGGTTCTATGACTTCTCCTTCTAAATCGAGTATCGTTTCTATGGAAACGACTGGCTTTTCTTTTGCGATACGACAATCACATTTCCGATCCACTAATCCGTCTATACTGCATCCCTCACTAATACACATTGACGAATTCATACGGAAATTGCGTCGCTATGAAATACTATGGGTTCTAAGACTTCTCCTTCTAAATCGAGTATCGTTTCTATGGAAACGACTGGCTTTCTTTTGCGATACGAGTATCTCCCTCTCGATGCACTAATCCTTCTTTACTGCATCCCTCACTCTCACTCATTGACGAATTCACACGGAAATTGCGTCGCTATGAAATACTGTGGGTTCTATGACTACTCCTTCTAAATCGAGCATCGTTTATATGGAAACGACTGGCTTTCCTTTTGCGATACGAGTATCTCCCTCTCGATGCACTAATCCTTCTTTACTGCATCCCTCACTCTCACTCATTGACGAATTCACACGGAAATTGCGTCGCCATGAAATACTATGGGTCCTATGACTTCTCCTTCTAAATCGAGTAACGTTTCTATGGAAACGACAGGATTTTCTTTTGGGATACGTCAATCACATTTCCAATACACTAATCCGTCTTTACTGCATCCCTCACTAATACACATTGACGAATTCACACGGATGTTGCGTCGCCATGAAATACTATGGGTTCTATGCCTTCTCCTTCTAAATCGAGTATCGTTTCTATGGAAACGACTGGCTTTTCTTTTGCGATACGAGTATCTCCCTCTCGATGCACTAATC
Organism: Schistocerca piceifrons; assembly: GCF_021461385.2. Taxonomy (NCBI): domain Eukaryota; kingdom Metazoa; phylum Arthropoda; class Insecta; order Orthoptera; family Acrididae; genus Schistocerca; species Schistocerca piceifrons. Next base: position 1,900,832 of record NW_025727551.1, read on the forward strand.
CCTCTTTACTGCATCCCTCACTCCCACTCATTGACGAATTCACACGGAAATTGCGTCGCTATGAAATACTATGGGTTCTATGACTTCTCCTTCTAAATCGAGTATCGTTTCTATGGAAACGACTGGCTTTTCTTTTGCGATACGAGTATCTCCCTCTCGATGCACTAATCCTTCTTTATTGCATCCCTCACACCCACTCATTGACGAATTCACACGGAAATTGCGTCGCCATGAAATACTATGGGTTCTATGACTTCTCCTTCTAAATCGAGTATCGTTTCTATGGAAACGACTGGCTTTTCTTTTGCGATGCGACAATCACATTTCCGATTCACTAATCCGCCTTTACTGCATCCCTCACTAATACACATTGACGAATTCATACGGAAATTGCGTCGCTATGAAATACAATGGGTTCTAAGACTTCTCCTTCTAAATCGAGTATTGTTTCTATGGAAACGACTGGCTTTTCTTTTGCGATACGAGTATCTCCCTCTCGATGCACTAATCCTCCTTTACTGCATCCCTCACTCCCACCCATTGACGAATTCACACGGAAATTGCGTCGCTATGAAATACTATGGGTTCTATGACTTCTCCTTCTAAATCGAGCATCGTTTCTATGGAAACGACTGGCTTTCCTTTTGCGATACGAGTATCTCCCTCTCGATGCACTAATCCTTCTTTACTGCATCCCTCACTCTCACTCATTGACGAATTCACACGGAAATTGCGTCGCCATGAAATACTATGGGTTCTATGACTTCGCCTTCTAAATCGTTAACGTTTCTATGGAAACGACAGGATTTTCTTTTGGGATACGACAATCACATTTCCAATCCACTAATCCGTCTTTACTGCATCCCTCACTAATACACATTGACGAATTCACACGGAAATTGCGTCGCCATGAAATACTATGGGTTCTATGACTTCTCCTTCTAAATCGAGTATCGTTTCTATGGAAACGACTGGCTTTTCTTTTGCGATGCGACAATCACGTTTCCGATCCACTAATCCGCCTTTACTGCATCCCTCACTAATACACATTGACGAATTCATACGGAAATTGCGTCGCTATGAAATGCAATGGGTTCTAAGACTTCTCCTTCTAAATCGAGTATTGTTTCTATGGAAACGACTGGCTTTTCTTTTGCGATACGAGTATCTCCCTCTCGATGCACTAATCCTCCTTTACTGCATCCCTCACTCCCACCCATTGACGAATTCACACGGAAATTGCGTCGCTATGAAATACTATGGGTTCTATGACTTGTCCTTCTAAATCGAGCATCGTTTCTATGGAAACGACTGGGTTTCCTTTTGCGATACGAGTATCTCCCTCTCGATGCACTAATCCTTCTTTACTGCATCCCTCACTCTCACTCATTGACGAATTCACACGGAAATTGCGTCGCCATGAAATACTATGGGTTCTATGACTTCTCCTTCTAAATCGTTAACGTTTCTATGGAAACGACATGATTTTCTTTTGGGATACGACAATCACATTTCCAATCCACTAATCCGTCTTTACTGCATCCCTCACTAATACACATTGACGAATTCACACGGAAATTGCGTCGCCATGAAATACTATGGGTTCTATGACTTCTCCTTCTAAATCGAGTATCGTTTCTACGGAAACGACTGGCTTTTCTTTTGCGATACGAGTATCTCCCTCTCGATGCACTAATCCTTCTTTACTGCATCCCTCACTCCCACTCATTGACGAATTCACACGGAAATTGCGTCGCTATGAAATACTATGGGTTCTATGACTTCTCCTTCTAAATCGAGTATCGTTTCTATGGAAACGACTGGCTTTTCTTTTGCGATACGAGTATCTCCCTCTCAATGCACTAATCCTTCTTTACTGCATCCCTCACACCCACTCATTGACGAATTCACACGGAAATTGCTTCGCCATGAAATACTATGGGTTCTATGACTTCTCCTTCTAAATCGAGTAACGTTTCTATGGAAACGACAGGATGTTCTTTTGCGATACGGCAATCACATTTCCGATCCACTAAACCGTCTTTACTGCATCCCTCACTAATACACATAGACGAATTCATACGGAAATTGCGTCGCCATGAAATACTATGGGTTCTATGACTTCTCCTTCTAAATCGAGTATCGTTTCTATGGAAACGACTGGCTTTTCTTTTGCGATACGACAATCACATTTCCGATCCACTAATCCGTCTTTACTGCATCCCTCACTAATACACATTGACGAATTCACATGGAAATTGCGTCGCCATGAAATTCTAATGGTTCTATGACTTCTCCTTCTAAATCGAGTAACGTTTCTATGGAAACGACAGGATTTTCTTTTGGGATACGACAATCACATTTCCGATCCACTAATCCGTCTTTACTGCATCCCTCACTAATACACATTGACGAATTCACACGGAAATTGCGTCGCCATGAAATACTATGGGCCCTATGACTTCTGCTTCTAAATCGAGTATCGTTTCTATGGAAACGACTGGCTTTTCTTTTGCGATACGAGTATCTCCCTCTCGATGCACTAATCCTTCTTTACAGCATCCCTCACTTCCACTCATTGAGGAATTCACACGGAAATTGCGTTGCCATGAAATACTATGTGTTCTATGACTTCTCCTTCTAAATCGAGTATCGTTTCTATGGAAACGACTGGCTTTTCTTTAGCGATACGACAATCACATTTCCGATCCACTAATCCGTCTTTACTGCATCCCTCACTAATACACATTGACGAATTCATACGGAAATTGCGTCGCTATGAAATACTATGGGTTCTATGACTTCTCCTTCTAAATCGAGTATCGTTTCGATGGAAACGACTGACTTTTCTTTTGCGATACGACAATCACATTTCCGATCAACTAATCCGTCTTTACTGCATCCGTCACTAATACACATTGACGAATTCACACGGAAATTGCGTCGCCATGAAATACTATGGGTTCTATGACTTCTCCTTCTAAATCGGGTATCGTTTCTATGGAAACGACTGGTTTTTCTTTTGCGATACGACAATCACATTTCCGATCCACTAATCCGTCTTTACTGCATCCCTCACTAATACACATTGACGAATTCACATGGAAATTGCGTCGCCATGAAATTCTAATGGTTCTATGACTTCTCCTTCTAAATCGAGTAACGTTTCTATGGAAACGACAGGATTTTCTTTTGGGATACGACAATCACATTTCCGATCCACTAATCCGTCTTTACTGCATCCCTCACTAATACACATTGACGAATTCACACGGAAATTGCGTCGCCATGAAATACTAGGGCTCTATGACTTCTCCTTCTAAATCGAGTATCGTTTCTATGGAAACGACTGGCTTTTCTTTTGCGATACGAGTATCTCCCTCGCGATGCACTAATCCTTCTTTACTGCATCCCTCACTCCCACTCATTGAGGAATTCACACGGAAATTGCGTCGCCATGAAATACTATGGGTTCTATGACTTCTGCTTCTAAATCGAGTAACGTTTCTATGGAAACGACAGGATTTTCTTTTGGGATACGAGTATCTCCCTCTCGATGCACTAATCCTTCTTTACTGCATCCCTCACTCCCACTCATTGACGAATTCACACGGAAATTGCGTCGCCATGAAATACTATGGGTTCTATGACTTCTCCTTCTAAATCGAGTAACGTTTCTATGGAAACGACAGGATTTTCTTTTGGGATTAGACAGTCACATTTCCGATCCACTAATCCGTCTTTACTGCATCCCTCATTAATACACATTGACGAATTCACACGGAAATTGCGTCGCCATGAATTACTATGGGTTCTATGACTTCTCCTTCTAAATCGAGTATCGTTTCTATGGAAACGACTGGCTTTTCTTTTGCGATACGACAATCACATTTCCGATCCACTAATCCGTCTATACTGCATCCCTCACTAATACACATTGACGAATTCATACGGAAATTGCGTCGCTATGAAATACTATGGGTTCTAAGACTTCTCCTTCTAAATCGAGTATCGTTTCTATGGAAACGACTGGCTTTCTTTTGCGATACGAGTATCTCCCTCTCGATGCACTAATCCTTCTTTACTGCATCCCTCACTCCCACTCATTGACGAATTCACACGGAAATTGCGTCGCCATGAAATACTATGTGTTCTATGACTTCTCCTTCTAAATCGAGTATCGTTTCTATGGAAACGACTGGCTTTTCTTTAGCGATACGAGTATCTCCGTCTCGATGCACTAATCCTTCTTTACTGCATCCCTCACTCCCACTCATTGACGAATTCACACGGAAATTGCGTCGCCATGAAATACTATGGGTTCTATGACTTCTCCTTCTAAATCGAGTAACGTTTCTATGGAAACGACAGGATTTTCTTTTGGGATACGACAATCACATTTCCGATCCACTAATCCGTCTTTACTGCATCTCTCACTAATACACATTGACGAATTCACACGGATATTGCGTCGCCATGAAATACTATGGGTTCTATGACTTCTCCTTCCAAATCGAGTATCGTTTCTATGGAAACGACTGGCTTTTCTTTTGCGATACGAGTATCTCCGTCTCGATGCACTAATCCTTCTTTACTGCATCCCTCACTCCCACTCATTGACGAATTCACACGGAAATTGCGTCGCCATGAAATACTATGTGTTCTATGACTTCTCCTTCTAAATCGAGTATCGTTTCTATGGAAACGACTGGCTTTTCTTTAGCGATACGACAATCACATTTCCGATCCACTAATCCGTCTTTACTGCATCCCTCACTAATACACATTGACGAATTCATACGGAAATTGCGTCGCTATGAAATACTATGGGTTCTATGACTTCTCCTTCTAAATCGAGTATCGTTTCGATGGAAACGACTGACTTTTCTTTTGCGATACGACAATCACATTTCCGATCAACTAATCCGTCTTTACTGCATCCGTCACTAATACACATTGACGAATTCACACGGAAATTGCGTCGCCATGAAATACTATGGGTTCTATGACTTCTCCTTCTAAATCGGGTATCGTTTCTATGGAAACGACTGGTTTTTCTTTTGCGATACGACAATCACATTTCCGATCCACTAATCCGTCTTTACTGCATCCCTCACTAATACACATTGACGAATTCACATGGAAATTGCGTCGCCATGAAATTCTAATGGTTCTATGACTTCTCCTTCTAAATCGAGTAACGTTTCTATGGAAACGACAGGATTTTCTTTTGGGATACGACAATCACATTTCCGATCCACTAATCCGTCTTTACTGCATCCCTCACTAATACACATTGACGAATTCACACGGAAATTGCGTCGCCATGAAATACTAGGGCTCTATGACTTCTCCTTCTAAATCGAGTATCGTTTCTATGGAAACGACTGGCTTTTCTTTTGCGATACGAGTATCTCCCTCGCGATGCACTAATCCTTCTTTACTGCATCCCTCACTCCCACTCATTGAGGAATTCACACGGAAATTGCGTCGCCATGAAATACTATAGGTTCTATGACTTCTGCTTCTAAATCGAGTAACGTTTCTATGGAAACGACAGGATTTTCTTTTGGGATACGAGTATCTCCCTCTCGATGCACTAATCCTTCTTTACTGCATCCCTCACTCCCACTCATTGACGAATTCACACGGAAATTGCGTCGCCATGAAATACTATGGGTTCTATGACTTCTCCTTCTAAATCGAGTAACGTTTCTATGGAAACGACAGGATTTTCTTTTGGGATTAGACAATCACATTTCCGATCCACTAATCCGTCTTTACTGCATCCCTCATTAATACACATTGACGAATTCACACGGAAATTGCGTCGCCATGAAATACTATGGGTTCTATGACTTCTCCTTCTAAATCGAGTATCGTTTCTATGGAAACGACTGGCTTTTCTTTTGCGATACGACAATCACATTTCCGATCCACTAATCCGTCTATACTGCATCCCTCACTAATACACATTGACGAATTTATACGGAAATTGCGTCGCTATGAAATACTATGGGTTCTAAGACTTCTCCTTCTAAATCGAGTATCGTTTCTATGGAAACGACTGGCTTTCTTTTGCGATACGAGTATCTCCCTCTCGATGCACTAATCCTTCTTTACTGCATCCCTCACTCTCACTCATTGACGAATTCACACGGAAATTGCGTCGCTATGAAATACTGTGGGTTCTATGACTACTCCTTCTAAATCGAGCATCGTTTATATGGAAACGACTGGCTTTCCTTTTGCGATACGAGTATCTCCCTCTCGATGCACTAATCCTTCTTTACTGCATCCCTCACTCTCACTCATTGACGAATTCACACGGAAATTGCGTCGCCATGAAATACTATGGGTCCTATGACTTCTCCTTCTAAATCGAGTAACGTTTCTATGGAAACGACAGGATTTTCTTTTGGGATACGACAATCACATTTCCAATACACTAATCCGTCTTTACTGCATCCCTCACTAATACACATTGACGAATTCACACGGATGTTGCGTCGCCATGAAATACTATGGGTTCTATGCCTTCTCCTTCTAAATCGAGTATCGTTTCTATGGAAACGACTGGCTTTTCTTTTGCGATACGAGTATCTCCCTCTCGATGCACTAATCCCTCTTTACTGCATCCCTCACTCCCACTCATTGACGAATTCACACGGAAATTGCGTCGCTATGAAATACTATGGGTTCTATGACTTCTCCTTCTAAATCGAGTATCGTTTCTATGGAAACGACTGGCTTTTCTTTTGCGATACGAGTATCTCCCTCTCGATGCACTAATCCTTCTTTATTGCATCCCTCACACCCACTCATTGACGAATTCACATGGAAATTGCGTCGCCATGAAATACTATGGGTTCTATGACTTCTCCTTCTAAATCGAGTATCGTTTCTATGGAAACGACTGGCTTTTCTTTTGCGATGCGACAATCACATTTCCGATTCACTAATCCGCCTTTACTGCATCCCTCACTAATACACATTGACGAATTCATACGGAAATTGCGTCGCTATGAAATACAATGGGTTCTAAGACTTCTCCTTCTAAATCGAGTATTGTTTCTATGGAAACGACTGGCTTTTCTTTTGCGATACGAGTATCTCCCTCTCGATGCACTAATCCTCCTTTACTGCATCCCGCACTCCCACCCATTGACGAATTCACACGGAAATTGCGTCGCTATGAAATACTATGGGTTCTATGACTTCTCCTTCTAAATCGAGCATCGTTTCTATGGAAACGACTGGCTTTCCTTTTGCGATACGAGTATCTCCCTCTCGATGCACTAATCCTTCTTTACTGCATCCCTCACTCTCACTCATTGACGAATTCACACGGAAATTGCGTCGCCATGAAATACTATGGGTTCTATGACTTCGCCTTCTAAATCGTTAACGTTTCTATGGAAACGACAGGATTTTCTTTTGGGATACGACAATCACATTTCCAATCCACTAATCCGTCTTTACTGCATCCCTCACTAATACACATTGACGAATTCACACGGAAATTGCGTCGCCATGAAATACTATGGGTTCTATGACTTCTCCTTCTAAATCGAGTATCGTTTCTATGGAAACGACTGGCTTTTCTTTTGCGATGCGACAATCACATTTCCGATCCACTAATCCGCCTTTACTGCATCCCTCACTAATACACATTGACGAATTCATACGGAAATTGCGTCGCTATGAAATACAATGGGTTCTAAGACTTCTCCTTCTAAATCGAGTATTGTTTCTATGGAAACGACTGGCTTTTCTTTTGCGATACGAGTATCTCCCTCTCGATGCACTAATCCTCCTTTACTGCATCCCTCACTCCCACCCATTGACGAATTCACACGGAAATTGCGTCGCTATGAAATACTATGGGTACTATGACTTCTCCTTCTAAATCGAGCATCGTTTCTATGGAAACGACTGGCTTTCCTTTTGCGATACGAGTATCTCCCTCTCGATGCACTAATCCTTCTTTACTGCATCCCTCACTCTCACTCATTGACGAATTCACACGGAAATTGCGTCGCCATGAAATACTATGGGTTCTATGACTTCTCCTTCTAAATCGTTAACGTTTCTATGGAAACGACAAGATTTTCTTTTGGGATACGACAATCACATTTCCAATCCACTAATCCGTCTTTACTGCATCCCTCACTAATACACATTGACGAATTCACACGGAAATTGCGTCGCCATGAAATACTATGGGTTCTATGACTTCTCCTTCTAAATCGAGTATCGTTTCTATGGAAACGACTGGCTTTTCTTTTGCGATACGAGTATCTCCCTCTCGATGCACTAATCCTTCTTTACTGCATCCCTCACTCCCACTCATTGACGAATTCACACGGAAATTGCGTCGCTATGAAATACTATGGGTTCTATGACTTCTCCTTCTAAATCGAGTATCGTTTCTATGGAAACGACTGGCTTTTCTTTTGCGATACGAGTATCTCCCTCTCAATGCACTAATCCTTCTTTACTGCATCCCTCACACCCACTCATTGACGAATTCACACGGAAATTGCTTCGCCAGGAAATACTATGGGTTCTATGACTTCTCCTTCTAAATCGAGTAACGTTTCTATGGAAACGACAGGATGTTCTTTTGCGATACGGCAATCACATTTCCGATCCACTAAACCGTCTTTACTGCATCCCTCACTAATACACATAGACGAATTCATACGGAAATTGCGTCGCCATGAAATACTATGGGTTCTATGACTTCTCCTTCTAAATCGAGTATCGTTTCTATGGAAACGACTGGCATTTCTTTTGCGATACGACAATCACATTTCCGATCCACTAATCCGTCTTTACTGCATCCCTCACTAATACACATTGACGAATTCACATGGAAATTGCGTCGCCATGAAATTCTAATGGTTCTATGACTTCTCCTTCTAAATCGAGTAACGTTTCTATGGAAACGACAGGATTTTCTTTTGGGATACGACAATCACATTTCCGATCCACTAATCCGTCTTTACTGCATCCCTCACTAATACACATTGACGAATTCACACGGAAATTGCGTCGCCATGAAATACTATGGGCTCTATGACTTCTGCTTCTAAATCGAGTATCGTTTCTATGGAAACGACTGGCTTTTCTTTTGCGATACGAGTATCTCCCTCTCGATGCACTAATCCTTCTTTACAGCATCCCTCACTTCCACTCATTGAGGAATTCACACGGAAATTGCGTTGCCATGAAATACTATGTGTTCTATGACTTCTCCTTCTAAATCGAGTATCGTTTCTATGGAAACGACTGGCTTTTCTTTAGCGATACGACAATCACATTTCCGATCCACTAATCCGTCTTTACTGCATCCCTCACTAATACACATTGACGAATTCATACGGAAATTGCGTCGCTATGAAATACTATGGGTTCTATGACTTCTCCTTCTAAATCGAGTATCGTTTCGATGGAAACGACTGACTTTTCTTTTGCGATACGACAATCACATTTCCGATCAACTAATCCGTCTTTACTGCATCCGTCACTAATACACATTGACGAATTCACACGGAAATTGCGTCGCCATGAAATACTATGGGTTCTATGACTTCTCCTTCTAAATCGGGTATCGTTTCTATGGAAACGACTGGTTTTTCTTTTGCGGTACGACAATCACATTTCCGATCCACTAATCCGTCTTTACTGCATCCCTCACTAATACACATTGACGAATTCACATGGAAATTGCGTCGCCATGAAATTCTAATGGTTCTATGACTTCTCCTTCTAAATCGAGTAACGTTTCTATGGAAACGACAGGATTTTCTTTTGGGATACGACAATCACATTTCCGATCCACTAATCCGTCTTTACTGCATCCCTCACTAATACACATTGACGAATTCACACGGAAATTGCGTCGCCATGAAATACTAGGGCTCTATGACTTCTCCTTCTAAATCGAGTATCGTTTCTATGGAAACGACTGGCTTTTCTTTTGCGATACGAGTATCTCCCTCGCGATGCACTAATCCTTCTTTACTGCATCCCTCACTCCCACTCATTGAGGAATTCACACGGAAATTGCGTCGCCATGAAATACTATGGGTTCTATGACTTCTGCTTCTAAATCGAGTAACGTTTCTATGGAAACGACAGGATTTTCTTTTGGGATACGAGTATCTCCCTCTCGATGCACTAATCCTTCTTTACTGCATCCCTCACTCCCACTCATTGACGAATTCACACGGAAATTGCGTCGCCATGAAATACTATGGGTTCTATGACTTCTCCTTCTAAATCGAGTAACGTTTCTATGGAAACGACAGGATTTTCTTTTGGGATTAGACAGTCACATTTCCGATCCACTAATCCGTCTTTACTGCATCCCTCATTAATACACATTGACGAATTCACACGGAAATTGCGTCGCCATGAAATACTATGGGTTCTATGACTTCTCCTTCTAAATCGAGTATCGTTTCTATGGAAACGACTGGCTTTTCTTTTGCGATACGACAATCACATTTCCGATCCACTAATCCGTCTATACTGCATCCCTCACTAATACACATTGACGAATTCATACGGAAATTGCGTCGCTATGAAATACTATGGGTTCTAAGACTTCTCCTTCTAAATCGAGTATCGTTTCTATGGAAACGACTGGCTTTCTTTTGCGATACGAGTATCTCCCTCTCGATGCACTAATCCTTCTTTACTGCATCCCTCACTCTCACTCATTGACGAATTCACACGGAAATTGCGTCGCTATGAAATACTGTGGGTTCTATGACTACTCCTTCTAAATCGAGCATCGTTTATATGGAAACGACTGGCTTTCCTTTTGCGATACGAGTATCTCCCTCTCGATGCACTAATCCTTCTTTACTGCATCCCTCACTCTCACTCATTGACGAATTCACACGGAAATTGCGTCGCCATGAAATACTATGGGTCCTATGACTTCTCCTTCTAAATCGAGTAACGTTTCTATGGAAACGACAGGATTTTCTTTTGGGATACGACAATCACATTTCCAATACACTAATCCGTCTTTACTGCATCCCTCACTAATACACATTGACGAATTCACACGGATGTTGCGTCGCCATGAAATACTATGGGTTCTATGCCTTCTCCTTCTAAATCGAGTATCGTTTCTATGGAAACGACTGGCTTTTCTTTTGCGATACGAGTATCTCCCTCTCGATGCACTAATCCCTCTTTACTGCATCCCTCACTCCCACTCATTGACGAATTCACACGGAAATTGCGTCGCTATGAAATACTATGGGTTCTATGACTTCTCCTTCTAAATCGAGTATCGTTTCTATGGAAACGACTGGCTTTTCTTTTGCGATACGAGTATCTCCCTCTCGATGCACTAATCCTTCTTTATTGCATCCCTCACACCCACTCATTGACGAATTCACACGGAAATTGCGTCGCCATGAAATACTATGGGTTCTATGACTTCTCCTTCTAAATCGAGTATCGTTTCTATGGAAACGACTGGCTTTTCTTTTGCGATGCGACAATCACATTTCCGATTCACTAATCCGCCTTTACTGCATCCCTCACTAATACACATTGACGAATTCATACGGAAATTGCGTCGCTATGAAATACAATGGGTTCTAAGACTTCTCCTTCTAAATCGAGTATTGTTTCTATGGAAACGACTGGCTTTTCTTTTGCGATACGAGTATCTCCCTCTCGATGCACTAATCCTCCTTTACTGCATCCCTCACTCCCACCCATTGACGAATTCACACGGAAATTGCGTCGCTATGAAATACTATGGGTTCTATGACTTCTCCTTCTAAATCGAGCATCGTTTCTATGGAAACGACTGGCTTTCCTTTTGCGATACGAGTATCTCCCTCTCGATGCACTAATCCTTCTTTACTGCATCCCTCACTCTCACTCATTGACGAATTCACACGGAAATTGCGTCGCCATGAAATACTATGGGTTCTATGACTTCGCCTTCTAAATCGTTAACGTTTCTATGGAAACGACAGGATTTTCTTTTGGGATACGACAATCACATTTCCAATCCACTAATCCGTCTTTACTGCATCCCTCACTAATACACATTGACGAATTCACACGGAAATTGCGTCGCCATGAAATACTATGGGTTCTATGACTTCTCGTTCTAAATCGAGTATCGTTTCTATGGAAACGACTGGCTTTTCTTTTGCGATGCGACAATCACATTTCCGATCCACTAATCCGCCTTTACTGCATCCCTCACTAATACACATTGACGAATTCATACGGAAATTGCGTCGCTATGAAATACAATGGGTTCTAAGACTTCTCCTTCTAAATCGAGTATTGTTTCTATGGAAACGACTGGCTTTTCTTTTGCGATACGAGTATCTCCCTCTCGATGCACTAATCCTCCTTTACTGCATCCCTCACTCCCACCCATTGACGAATTCACACGGAAATTGCGTCGCTATGAAATACTATGGGTTCTATGACTTCTCCTTCTAAATCGAGCATCGTTTCTATGGAAACGACTGGCTTTCCTTTTGCGATACGAGTATCTCCCTCTCGATGCACTAATCCTTCTTTACTGCATCCCTCACTCTCACTCATTGACGAATTCACACGGAAATTGCGTCGCCATGAAATACTATGGGTTCTATGACTTCTCCTTCTAAATCGTTAACGTTTCTATGGAAACGACAAGATTTTCTTTTGGGATACGACAATCACATTTCCAATCCACTAATCCGTCTTTACTGCATCCCTCACTAATACACATTGACGAATTCACACGGAAATTGCGTCGCCATGAAATACTATGGGTTCTATGACTTCTCCTTCTAAATCGAGTATCGTTTCTATGGAAACGACTGGCTTTTCTTTTGCGATACGAGTATCTCCCTCTCGATGCACTAATCCTTCTTTACTGCATCCCTCACTCCCACTCATTGACGAATTCACACGGAAATTGCGTCGCTATGAAATACTATGGGTTCTATGACTTCTCCTTCTAAATCGAGTATCGTTTCTATGGAAACGACTGGCTTTTCTTTTGCGATACGAGTATCTCCCTCTCAATGCACTAATCCTTCTTTACTGCATCCCTCACACCCACTCATTGACGAATTCACACGGAAATTGCTTCGCCATGAAATACTATGGGTTCTATGACTTCTCCTTCTAAATCGAGTAACGTTTCTATGGAAACGACAGGATGTTCTTTTGCGATACGGCAATCACATTTCCGATCCACTAAACCGTCTTTACTGCATCCCTCACTAATACACATAGACGAATTCATACGGAAATTGCGTCGCCATGAAATACTATGGGTTCTATGACTTCTCCTTCTAAATCGAGTATCGTTTCTATGGAAACGACTGGCTTTTCTTTTGCGATACGACAATCACATTTCCGATCCACTAATCCGTCTTTACTGCATCCCTCACTAATACACATTGACGAATTCACATGGAAATTGCGTCGCCATGAAATTCTAATGGTTCTATGACTTCTCCTTCTAAATCGAGTAACGTTTCTATGGAAACGACAGGATTTTCTTTTGGGATACGACAATCACATTTCCGATCCACTAATCCGTCTTTACTGCATCCCTCACTAATACACATTGACGAATTCACACGGAAATTGCGTCGCCATGAAATACTATGGGCTCTATGACTTCTGCTTCTAAATCGAGTATCGTTTCTATGGAAACGACTGGCTTTTCTTTTGCGATACGAGTATCTCCCTCTCGATGCACTAATCCTTCTTTACAGCATCCCTCACTTCCACTCATTGAGGAATTCACACGGAAATTGCGTTGCCATGAAATACTATGGGTTCTATGACTTCTGCTTCTAAATCGAGTAACGTTTCTATGGAAACGACAGGATTTTCTTTTGGTATACGACAATCACATTTCCGATCCACTAATCCGTCTTTACTGCATCCCTCACTAATACACATTGACGAATTCACACGGAAATTGCGTCGCCATGAAATACTATGGGTTCTATGACTTCTCCTTCTAAATCGAGTAACGTTTCTATGGAAACGACAGGATTTTCTTTTGGGATACGACACTCACATTTCCGATCCACTAATCCGTCTTTACTGCATCCCTCACTAATACACATTGACGAATTCACACGGAAATTGCGTCGCCATGAAAACTATGGGTTCTATGACTTCTCCTTCTAAATCGAGTATCGTTTCTATGGAAACGTCTGGCTTTTCTTTTGCGATACGACAATCACATTTCCGATCCACTAATCCGTCTTTACTACATCCCTCACTAATACACATTGACGAATTCATACGGAAATTGCGTCGCTATGAAATACTATGGGTTCTATGACTTCTCCTTCTAAATCGAGTATCGTTTCTATGGAAACGACTGGCTTTTCTTTTGCGATACGAGTATCTCCCTCTCGATGCACTAATCCTTCTTTACTGCATCCCTCACTCCCACTCATTAACGAATTCACACGGAAATTGCATCGCTATGAAATACTATGGGTTCTATGACTTCTCCTTCTAAATCGAGTATCGTTTCTATGGAAACGACTGGCTTTTCTTTTGCGATACGAGCATCTCCCTCTCGATGCACTAATCCTTCTTTACTGCATCCTTCAATCTCACTCATTGACGAATTCACACGGAAATTGCGTCGCCATGAAATACTATGGGATCTATGACTTCTCCTTCTAAATCGAGTAACGTTTCTATGGAAACGACAGGATTTTCTTTTGGGATATGACAATCACATTTCCAATCCACTAATCCGTCTTTACTGCATCCCTCACTAATACACATTGACGAAATCACACGGAAATTGCGTCGCCATGGAATACTATGGGTTCTATGACTTCTCCTTCCAAATCGAGTATCGTTTCTATGGAAACGACTGGCTTTTCTTTTGCGATACGAGTATCTCCGTCTCGATGCACTAATCCTTCTTTACTGCATCCCTCACTCCCACTCATTGACGAATTCACACGGAAATTGCGTCGCCATGAAATACTATGGGTTCTATGACTTCTCCTTCTAAATCGAGTAACGTTTCTATGGAAACGACAGGATTTTCTTTTGGGATACGACACTCACATTTCCGATCCACTAATCCGTCTTTACTGCATCTCTCACTAATACACATTGACGAATTCACACGGATATTGCGTCGCCATGAAATACTATGGGTTCTATGACTTCTCCTTCTAAATCGAGTATCGTTTCTATGGAAACGACTGGCTTATCTTTAGCGATACGACAATCACATTTCCGATCCACTAATCCGTCTTTACTGCATCCCTCACTAATACACATTGACGAATTCACATGGAAATTGCGTCGCAATGAAATTCTAATGGTTCTATGACTTCTCCTTCTAAATCGAGTAACGTTTGTATGGAAACGACAGGATTTTCTTTTGGGATACGACAATCACATTTCCGATCCACTAATCCGTCTTTACTGCATCCCTCACTAATACACATTGACGAATTCACACGGAAATTGCGTCGCCATGAAATACTATGGGCTCTATGACTTCTCCTTCTAAATCGAGTTTCGTTTCTATGGAAACGACTGGCTTTTCTTTTGCGATACGAGTATCTCCCTCTCGATGCACTAATCCTTCTTTACTGCATCCCTCACTCCCACTCATTGACGAATTCACACGGAAATTGCGTCGCCATGAAATACTGTGGGTTCTATGACTTCTCCTTCTAAATCGAGTGACGTTTCTATGGAAACGACAGGATTTTCTTTTGCGATACGACAATCTCATTTCCGATCCACTAATCCGTCTTTACTGCATCCCTCACTAATACACATTGACGAATTCATACGGAAATTGCGTCGCTATGAAATACTATGGGTTCTATGACTTCTCCTTCTAAATCGAGTATCGTTTCTATGGAAGCGACTGACTTTTCTTTTGCGATACGACAATCACATTTCCGATCAACTAATCCGTCTTTACTGCATCCGTCACTAATACACATTGACGAATTCACACGGAAATGGCGTCGCCATGAAATACTATGGGTTCTATGACTTCTCCTTCTAAATCGGGTATCGTTTCTATGGAAACGACTGGTTTTTCTTTTGCGATACGACAATCACATTTCCGATCCACTAATCCGTCTTTACTGCATCCCTCACTAATACACATTGACGAATTCACATGGAAATTGCGTCGCCATGAAATACTATGGGTTCTATGACTTCTCTTTCTAAATCGAGTAACGTTTCTATGGAAACGACAGGATTTTCTTTTGGGATACGACAATCACATTTCCGATCCACTAATCCGTCTTTACTGCATCCCTCACTAATACACATTGACGAATTCACACGGAAATTGCGTCGCCATGAAATACTAGGGCTCTATGACTTCTCCTTCTAAATCGAGTATCGTTTCTATGGAAACGACTGGCTTTTCTTTTGCGATACGAGTATCTCCCTCGCGATGCACTAATCCTTCTTTACTGCATCCCTCACTCCCACTCATTGAGGAATTCACACGGAAATTGCGTCGCCATGAAATACTATGGGTTCTATGACTTCTGCTTCTAAATCGAGTAACGTTTCTATGGAAACGACAGGATTTTCTTTTGGGATACGAGTATCTCCCTCTCGATGCACTAATCCTTCTTTACTGCATCCCTCACTCCCACTCATTGACGAATTCACACGGAAATTGCGTCGCCATGAAATACTATGGGTTCTATGACTTCTCCTTCTAAATCGAGTAACGTTTCTATGGAAACGACAGGATTTTCTTTTGGGATTAGACAATCACATTTCCGATCCACTAATCCGTCTTTACTGCATCCCTCATTAATACACATTGACGAATTCACACGGAAATTGCGTCGCCATGAAATACTATGGGTTCTATGACTTCTCCTTCTAAATCGAGTATCGTTTCTATGGAAACGACTGGCTTTTCTTTTGCGATACGACAATCACATTTCCGATCCACTAATCCGTCTATGCTGCATCCCTCACTAATACACATTGACAAATTCATACGGAAATTGCGTCGCTATGAAATACTATGGGTTCTAAGACTTCTCCTTCTAAATCGAGTATCGTTTCTATGGAAACGACTGGCTTTCTTTTGCGATACGAGTATCTCCCTCTCGATGCACTAATCCTTCTTTACTGCATCCCTCACTCTCACTCATTGACGAATTCACACGGAAATTGCGTCGCTATGAAATACTGTGGGTTCTATGACTTCTCCTTCTAAATCGAGCATCGTTTATATGGAAACGACTGGCTTTCCTTTTGCGATACGAGTATCTCCCTCTCGATGCACTAATCCTTCTTTACTGCATCCCTCACTCTCACACATTGACGAATTCACACGGAAATTGCGTCGCCATGAAATACTATGGGTTCTATGACTTCTCCTTCTAAATCGAGTAACGTTTCTATGGAAACGACAGGATTTTCTTTTGGGATACGACAATCACATTTCCAATACACTAATCCGTCTTTACTGCATCCCTCACTAATACACATTGACGAATTCACACGGATGTTGCGTCGCCATGAAATACTATGGGTTCTATGCCTTCTCCTTCTAAATCGAGTATCGTTTCTATGGAAACGACTGGCTTTTCTTTTGCGATACGAGTATCTCCCTCTCGATGCACTAATCCTTCTTTATTGCATCCCTCACACCCACTCATTGACGAATTCACACGGAAATTGCGTCGCCATGAAATACTATGGGTTCTATGACTTCTCCTTCTAAATCGAGTATCGTTTCTATGGAAACGACTGGCTTTTCTTTTGCGATGCGACAATCACATTTCCGATCCACTAATCCGCCTTTACTGCATCCCTCACTAATACACATTGACGAATTCATACGGAAATTGCGTCGCTATGAAATACAATGGGTTCTAAGACTTCTCCTTCTAAATCGAGTATTGTTTCTATGGAAACGACTGGCTTTTCTTTTGCGATACGAGTATCTCCCTCTCGATGCACTAATCCTCCTTTACTGCATCCCTCACTCCCACCCATTGACGAATTCACACGGAAATTGCGTCGCTATGAAATACTATGGGTTCTATGACTTCTCCTTCTAAATCGAGCATCGTTTCTATGGAAACGACTGGCTTTCCTTTTGCGATACGAGTATCTCCCTCTCGATGCACTAATCCTTCTTTACTGCATCCCTCACTCTCACTCATTGACGAATTCACACGGAAATTGCGTCGCCATGAAATACTATGGGTTCTATGACTTCGCCTTCTAAATCGTTAACGTTTCTATGGAAACGACAGGATTTTCTTTTGGGATACGACAATCACATTTCCAATCCACTAATCCGTCTTTACTGCATCCCTCACTAATACACATTGACGAATTCACACGGAAATTGCGTCGCCATGAAATACTATGTGTTCTATGACTTCTCCTTCTAAATCGAGTATCGTTTCTATGGAAACGACTGGCTTTTCTCTTGCGATACGAGTATCTCCCTCTCGATGCACTAATCCTTCTTTACTGCATCCCTCACTCCCACTCATTGACGAATTCACACGGAAATTGCGTCGCTATGAAATACTATGGGTTCTATGACTTCTCCTTCTAAATCGAGTATCGTTTCTATGGAAACGACTGGCTTTTCTTTTGCGATACGAGTATCTCCCTCTCAATGCACTAATCCTTCTTTACTGCATCCCTCACACCCACTCATTGACGAATTCACACGGAAATTGCTTCGCCATGAAATACTATGGGTTCTATGACTTCTCCTTCTAAATCGAGTAACGTTTCTATGGAAACGACAGGATGTTCTTTTGCGATACGACAATCACATTTCCGATCCACTAAACCGTCTTTACTGCATCCCTCACTAATACACATTGACGAATTCATACGGAAATTGCGTCGCCATGAAATACTATGGGTTCTATGACTTCTCCTTCTAAATCGAGTATCGTTTCTATGGAAACGACTGGCTTTTCTTTTGCGATACGACAATCACATTTCCGATCCACTAATCCGTCTTTACTGCATCCCTCACTAATACACATTGACGAATTCACATGGAAATTGCGTCGCCATGAAATTCTAATGGTTCTATGACTTCTCCTTCTAAATCGAGTAACGTTTCTATGGAAACGACAGGATTTTCTTTTGGGATACGACAATCACATTTCCGATCCACTAATCCGTCTTTACTGCATCCCTCACTAATACACATTGACGAATTCACACGGAAATTGCGTCGCCATGAAATACTATGGGCTCTATGACTTCTGCTTCTAAATCGAGTATCGTTTCTATGGAAACGACTGGCTTTTCTTTTGCGATACGAGTATCTCCCTCTCGATGCACTAATCCTTCTTTACAGCATCCCTCACTTCCACTCATTGAGGAATTCACACGGAAATTGCGTTGCCATGAAATACTATGGGTTCTATGACTTCTGCTTCTAAATCGAGTAACGTTTCTATGGAAACGACAGGATTTTCTTTTGGTATACGACAATCACATTTCCGAACCACTAATCCGTCTTTACTGCATCCCTCACTAATACACATTGACGAATTCACACGGAAATTGCGTCGCCATGAAATACTATGGGTTCTATGACTTCTCCTTCTAAATCGAGTAACGTTTCTATGGAAACGACAGGATTTTATTTTGGGATACGACACTCACATTTCCGATCCACTAATCCGTCTTTACTGCATCCCTCACTAATATACATTGACGAATTCACACGGAAATTGCGTCGCCATGAAAACTATGGGTTCTATGACTTCTCCTTCTAAATCGAGTATCGTTTCTATGGAGACGTCTGGCTTTTCTTTTGCGATACGACAATCACATTTCCGATCCAATAATCCGTCTTTACTGCATCCCTCACTAATACACATTGACGAATTCATACGGAAATTGCGTCGCTATGAAATACTATGGGTTCTATGACTTCTCCTTCTAAATCGAGTATCGTTTCTATGGAAACGACTGGCTTTTCTTTTGCGATACGAGTATCTCCCTCTCGATGCACTAATCCTTCTTTACTGCATCCCTCACTCCCACTCATTGACGAATTCACACGGAAATTGCGTCGCTATGAAATACTATGGGTTCTATGACTTCTCCTTCTAAATCGAGTAACGTTTCTATGGAAACGACTGGATTTTCTTTTGCGATACGACAATCACATTTCCGATCCACTAATCCGTCTTTACTGCATCCCTCACTAATACACATTGACGAATTCATACGGAAATTGCGTCGCTATGAAATACTGTGGGTTCTATGACTTCTCCTTCTAAATCGAGTATCGTTTCTATGGAAACGACTGGCTTTTCTTTTGCGATACGACAATCACATTTCCGATCCACTAATCCGTCTTTACTGCATCCCTCACTAATACACATTGACGAATTCACACGGAAATTGCGTCGCCATGAAATACTATGGGTTCTATGACTTCTCCTTCTAAATCGAGTAACGTTTCTATGGAAACGACAGGATTTTCTTTTGGGATACGACAATCACATTTCCGATCCACTAATCCGTCTTTACTGCATCCCTCACACCCACTCATTGACGAATTCACACGGAAATTGCGTCGCCATGAAATACTATGGGTTCTATGACTTCTCCTTCTAAATCGAGTATCGTTTCTATGGAAACGACAGGATTTTTTTTGGGATACGACAATCACATTTCCGATCCACTAATCCGTCTTTACTGCATCCGTCACTAATACACATTGACGAATTCACACGGAAATTGCGTCGCCATGAAATACTATGGGTTCTATGACGTCTCCTTCTAAATCGAGTATCGTTTCTATGGAAACGACTGGCTTTTCTTTTGCGATACGAGTATCTCCCTCTCGATGCCCTAATCCTCCTTTACTGCATCCCTCACTCCCACCCATTGACGAATTCACACGGAAATTGCGTCGCTATGAAATACTATGGGTTCTATGACTTCTCCTTCTAAATCGAGCATCGTTTCAATGGAAACGACTGGCTTTCCTTTTGCGATACGAGTATCTCCCTCTCGATGCACTAATCCTTCTTTACTGCATCCCTCACTCTCACTCATTGACGAATTCACACGGAAATTGCGTCGCCATGAAATACTATGGGTTCTATGACTTCGCCTTCTAAATCGTTAACGTTTCAATGGAAACGACAGGATTTTCTTTTGGGATACGACAATCACATTTCCAATCCACTAATCCGTCTTTACTGCATCCCTCACTAATACACATTGACGAATTCACACGGAAATTGCGTCGCCATGAAATACTATGGGTTTAATGACTTCTCCTTCTAAATCGAGTATCGTATCTAAGGAAACGACTGGCTTTTCTCTTGCGATACGAGTATCTCCCTCTCGATGCACTAATCCTTCTTTACTGCATCCCTCACTCCCACTCATTGACGAATTCACACGGAAATTGCGTCGCTATGAAATACTATGGGTTCTATGACTTCTCCTTCTAAATCGAGTATCGTTTCTATGGAAACGACTGGCTTTTCTTTTGCGATACGAGTATCTCCCTCTCAATGCACTAATCCTTCTTTACTGCATCCCTCACACCCACTCATTGACGAATTCACACGGAAATTGCTTCGCCATGAAATACTATGGGTTCTATGACTTCTCCTTCTAAATCGAGTAACGTTTCTATGGAAACGACAGGATGTTCTTTTGCGATACGACAATCACATTTCCGATCCACTAAACCGTCTTTACTGCATCCCTCACTAATACACATTGACGAATTCATACGGAAATTGCGTCGCCATGAAATACTATGAGTTCTATGACTTCTCCTTCTAAATCGAGTATCGTTTCTATGGAAACGACTGGCTTTTCTTTTGCGATACGACAATCACATTTCCGATCCACTAATCCGTCTTTACTGCATCCCTCACTAATACACATTGACGAATTCACATGGAAATTGCGTCGCCATGATATTCTAATGGTTCTATGACTTCTCCTTCTAAATCGAGTAACGTTTCTATGGAAACGACAGGATTTTCTTTTGGGATACGACAATCACATTTCCGATCCACTAATCCGTCTTTACTGCATCCCTCACTAATACACATTGACGAATTCACACGGAAATTGCGTCGCCATGAAATACTATGGGCTCTATGACTTCTGCTTCTAAATCGAGTATCGTTTCTATGGAAACGACTGGCTTTTCTTTTGCGATACGAGTATCTCCCTCTCGATGCACTAATCCTTCTTTACAGCATCCCTCACTTCCACTCATTGAGGAATTCACACGGAAATTGCGTTGCCATGAAATACTATGGGTTCTATGACTTCTGCTTCTAAATCGAGTAACGTTTCTATGGAAACGACAGGATTTTCTTTTGGTATACGACAATCACATTTCCGATCCACTAATCCGTCTTTACTGCATCCCTCACTAATACACATTGACGAATTCACACGGAAATTGCGTCGCCATGAAATACTATGGGTTCTATGACTTCTCCTTCTAAATCGAGTATCGTTTCTATGGAAACGACTGGCTTTTCTTTTGCGATACGACAATCACATTTCCGATCCACTAATCCGTCTTTACTGCATCCCTCACTAATACACATTGACGAATTCACATGGAAATTGCGTCGCCATGAAATTCTAATGGTTCTATGACTTCTCCTTCTAAATCGAGTAACGTTTCTATGGAAACGACAGGATTTTCTTTTGGGATACGACAATCACATTTCCGATCCACTAATCCGTCTTTACTGCATCCCTCACTAATACACATTGACGAATTCACACGGAAATTGCGTCGCCATGAAATACTATGGGCTCTATGACTTCTGCTTCTAAATCGAGTATCGTTTCTATGGAAACGACTGGCTTTTCTTTTGCGATACGAGTATCTCCCTCTCGATGCACTAATCCTTCTTTACAGCATCCCTCACTTCCACTCATTGAGGAATTCACACGGAAATTGCGTTGCCATGAAATACTATGGGTTCTATGACTTCTGCTTCTAAATCGAGTAACGTTTCTATGGAAACGACAGGATTTTCTTTTGGTATACGACAATCACATTTCCGAACCACTAATCCGTCTTTACTGCATCCCTCACTAATACACATTGACGAATTCACACGGAAATTGCGTCGCCATGAAATACTATGGGTTCTATGACTTCTCCTTCTAAATCGAGTAACGTTTCTATGGAAACGACAGGATTTTCTTTTGGGATACGACACTCACATTTCCGATCCACTAATCCGTCTTTACTGCATCCCTCACTAATATACATTGACGAATTCACACGGAAATTGCGTCGCCATGAAAACTATGGGTTCTATGACTTCTCCTTCTAAATCGAGTATCGTTTCTATGGAAACGTCTGGCTTTTCTTTTGCGATACGACAATCACATTTCCGATCCACTAATCCGTCTTTACTGCATCCCTCACTAATACACATTGACGAATTCATACGGAAATTGCGTCGCTATGAAATACTATGGGTTCTATGACTTCTCCTTCTAAATCGAGTATCGTTTCTATGGAAACGACTGGCTTTTCTTTTGCGATACGAGTATCTCCCTCTCGATGCACTAATCCTCCTTTACTGCATCCCTCACTCCCACTCATTGACGAATTCACACGGAAATTGCGTCGCTATGAAATACTATGGGTTCTATGACTTCTCCTTCTAAATCGAGTAACGTTTCTATGGAAACGACTGGATTTTCTTTTGCGATACGACAATCACATTTCCGATCCACTAATCCGTCTTTACTGCATCCCTCACTAATACACATTGACGAATTCATACGGAAATTGCGTCGCTATGAAATACTATGTGTTCTATGACTTCTCCTTCTAAATCGAGTATCGTTTCTATGGAAACGACTGGCTTTTCTTTTGCGATACGACAATCACATTTCCGATCCACTAATCCGTCTTTACTGCATCCCTCACTAATACACATTGACGAATTCACACGGAAATTGCGTCGCCATGAAATACTATGGGTTCTATGACTTCTCCTTCTAAATCGAGTAACGTTTCTATGGAAACGACAGGATTTTCTTTTGGGATACGACAATCACATTTCCGATCCACTAATCCGTCTTTACTGCATCCCTCACACCCACTCATTGACGAATTCACACGGAAATTGCGTCGCCATGAAATACTATGGGTTCTATGACTTCTCCTTCTAAATCGAGTATCGTTTCTATGGAAACGA
The DNA here is from genome assembly GCF_021461385.2 of Schistocerca piceifrons. NCBI lineage: Eukaryota > Metazoa > Arthropoda > Insecta > Orthoptera > Acrididae > Schistocerca > Schistocerca piceifrons. The sequence continues at coordinate 1,925,074 of NW_025727551.1, forward strand.
CAGGATTTTTTTTGGGATACGACAATCACATTTCCGATCCACTAATCCGTCTTTACTGCATCCGTCACTAATACACATTGACGAATTCACACGGAAATTGCGTCGCCATGAAATACTATGGGTTCTATGACGTCTCCTTCTAAATCGAGTATCGTTTCTATGGAAACGACTGGCTTTTCTTTTGCGATACGAGTATCTCCCTCTCGATGCACTAATCCTCCTTTACTGCATCCCTCACTCCCACCCATTGACGAATTCACACGGAAATTGCGTCGCTATGAAATACTATGGGTTCTATGACTTCTCCTTCTAAATCGAGCATCGTTTCAATGGAAACGACTGGCTTTCCTTTTGCGATACGAGTATCTCCCTCTCGATGCACTAATCCTTCTTTACTGCATCCCTCACTCTCACTCATTGACGAATTCACACGGAAATTGCGTCGCCATGAAATACTATGGGTTCTATGACTTCGCCTTCTAAATCGTTAACGTTTCTATGGAAACGACAGGATTTTCTTTTGGGATACGACAATCACATTTCCAATCCACTAATCCGTCTTTACTGCATCCCTCACTAATACACATTGACGAATTCACACGGAAATTGCGTCGCCATGAAATACTATGGGTTCTATGACTTCTCCTTCTAAATCGAGTATCGTTTCTAAGGAAACGACTGGCTTTTCTCTTGCGATACGAGTATCTCCCTCTCGATGCACTAATCCTTCTTTACTGCATCCCTCACTCCCACTCATTGACGAATTCACACGGAAATTGCGTCGCTATGAAATACTATGGGTTCTATGACTTCTCCTTCTAAATCGAGTATCGTTTCTATGGAAACGACTGGCTTTTCTTTTGCGATACGAGTATCTCCCTCTCAATGCACTAATCCTTCTTTACTGCATCCCTCACACCCACTCATTGACGAATTCACACGGAAATTGCTTCGCCATGAAATACTATGGGTTCTATGACTTCTCCTTCTAAATCGAGTAACGTTTCTATGGAAACGACAGGATGTTCTTTTGCGATACGACAATCACATTTCCGATCCACTAAACCGTCTTTACTGCATCCCTCACTAATACACATTGACGAATTCATACGGAAATTGCGTCGCCATGAAATACTATGGGTTCTATGACTTCTCCTTCTAAATCGAGTATCGTTTCTATGGAAACGACTGGCTTTTCTTTTGCGATACGACAATCACATTTCCGATCCACTAATCCGTCTTTACTGCATCCCTCACTAATACACATTGACGAATTCACATGGAAATTGCGTCGCCATGAAATTCTAATGGTTCTATGACTTCTCCTTCTAAATCGAGTAACGTTTCTATGGAAACGACAGGATTTTCTTTTGGGATACGACAATCACATTTCCGATCCACTAATCCGTCTTTACTGCATCCCTCACTAATACACATTGACGAATTCACACGGAAATTGCGTCGCCATGAAATACTATGGGCTCTATGACTTCTGCTTCTAAATCGAGTATCGTTTCTATGGAAACGACTGGCTTTTCTTTTGCGATACGAGTATCTCCCTCTCGATGCACTAATCCTTCTTTACAGCATCCCTCACTTCCACTCATTGAGGAATTCACACGGAAATTGCGTTGCCATGAAATACTATGGGTTCTATGACTTCTGCTTCTAAATCGAGTAACGTTTCTATGGAAACGACAGGATTTTCTTTTGGTATACGACAATCACATTTCCGATCCACTAATCCGTCTTTACTGCATCCCTCACTAATACACATTGACGAATTCACACGGAAATTGCGTCGCCATGAAATACTATGGGTTCTATGACTTCTCCTTCTAAATCGAGTAACGTTTCTATGGAAACGACAGGATTTTCTTTTGGGATACGACACTCACATTTCCGATCCACTAATCCGTCTTTACTGCATCCCTCACTAATACACATTGACGAATTCACACGGAAATTGCGTCGCCATGAAAACTATGGGTTCTATGACTTCTCCTTCTAAATCGAGTATCGTTTCTATGGAAACGTCTGGCTTTTCTTTTGCGATACGACAATCACATTTCCGATCCACTAATCCGTCTTTACTGCATCCCTCACTAATACACATTGACGAATTCATACGGAAATTGCGTCGCTATGAAATACTATGGGTTCTATGACTTCTCCTTCTAAATCGAGTATCGTTTCTATGGAAACGACTGGCTTTTCTTTTGCGATACGAGTATCTCCCTCTCGATGCACTAATCCTTCTTTACTGCATCCCTCACTCCCACTCATTGACGAATTCACACGGAAATTGCGTCGCTATGAAATACTATGGGTTCTATGACTTCTCCTTCTAAATCGAGTAACGTTTCTATGGAAACGACTGGATTTTCTTTTGCGATACGACAATCACATTTCCGATCCACTAATCCGTCTTTACTGCATCCCTCACTAATACACATTGACGAATTCATACGGAAATTGCGTCGCTATGAAATACTATGGGTTCTATGACTTCTCCTTCTAAATCGAGTATCGTTTCTATGGAAACGACTGGCTTTTCTTTTGCGATACGACAATCACATTTCCGATCCACTAATCCGTCTTTACTGCATCCCTCACTAATACACATTGACGAATTCACACGGAAATTGCGTCGCCATGAAATACTATGGGTTCTATGACTTCTCCTTCTAAATCGAGTAACGTTTCTATGGAAACGACAGGATTTTCTTTTGGGATACGACAATCACATTTCCGATCCACTAATCCGTCTTTACTGCATCCCTCACACCCACTCATTGACGAATTCACACGGAAATTGCGTCGCCATGAAATACTATGGGTTCTATGACTTCTCCTTCTAAATCGAGTATCGTTTCTATGGAAACGACAGGATTTTTTTTGGGATACGACAATCACATTTCCGATCCACTAATCCGTCTTTACTGCATCCGTCACTAATACACATTGACGAATTCACACGGAAATTGCGTCGCCATGAAATACTATGGGTTCTATGACGTCTCCTTCTAAATCGAGTATCGTTACTATGGAAACGACTGGTTTTTCTTTTGCGATACGACAATCACATTTCCGATCCACTAATCCGTCTTTACTGCATCCCTCACTAATACACATTGACGAATTCACATGGAAATTGCGTCGCCATGAAATTCTAATGGTTCCCTGACTTCTCCTTCTAAATCGAGTAACATTTCTATGGAAACGACAGGATTTTCTTTTGGGATACGACGATCACATTTCCGATCCACTAATCCGTCTTTACTGCATCCCTCACTAATACACATTGACGAATTCACACGGAAATTGCGTCGCCATGAAATACTATGGGTTCTATGACTTCTCCTTCTAAATCGAGTATCGTTTCTATGGAAACGACTGGCTTTTCTTTTGCGATACGAGTATCTCCCTCTCAATGCACTAATCCTTCTTTACTGCATCCCTCACACCCACTCATTGACGAATTCACACGGAAATTGCTTCGCCATGAAATACTATGGGTTCTATGACTTCTCCTTCTAAATCGAGTAACGTTTCTATGGAAACGACAGGATGTTCTTTTGCGATACGACAATCACATTTCCGATCCACTAAACCGTCTTTACTGCATCCCTCACTAATACACATTGACGAATTCACACGGAAATTGCGTCGCCATGAAATACTATGGGTTCTATGACTTCTCCTTCTAAATCGAGTATCGTTTCTATGGAAACGACTGGCTTTTCTTTTGCGATACGACAATCACATTTCCGATCCACTAATCCGTCTTTACTGCATCCCTCACTAATACACATTGACGAATTCACATGGAAATTGCGTCGCCATGAAATTCTAATGGTTCTATGACTTCTCCTTCTAAATCGAGTAACGTTTCTATGGAAACGACAGGATTTTCTTTTGTTATACGACAATCACATTTCCGATCCACTAATCCGTCTTTACTGCATCCCTCACTAATACACATTGACGAATTCACACGGAAATTGCGTCGCCATGAAATACTATGGGCTCTATGACTTGTCCTTCAAAATCGAGTATCGTTTCTATGGAAACGACTGGCTTTTCTTTTGCGACACGAGTATCTCCCTCTCGATGCACTAATCCTTCTTTACAGCATCCCTCACTTCCACTCATTGAGGAATTCACACGGAAATTGCGTTGCCATGAAATACTATGGGTTCTATGACTTCTGCTTCTAAATCGAGTAACGTTTCTATGGAAACGACAGGATTTTCTTTTGCGATACGACAATCACATTTCCGATCCACTAATCCGTCTTTACTGCATCCCTCACTAATACACATTGACGAATTCATACGGAAATTGCGTCGCTATGAAATACTATGGGTTCTATGACTTCTCCTTCTAAATCGAGTATCGTTTCTATGGAAACGACTGGCTTTTCTTTTGCGATACGACAATCACATTTCCGATCCACTAATCCGTCTTTACTGCATCCCTCACTAATACACATTGACGAATTCACACGGAAATTGCGTCGCCATGAAATACTATGGGTTCTATGACTTCTCCTTCTAAATCGAGTAACGTTTCTATGGAAACGACAGGATTTTCTTTTGGGATACGACAATCACATTTCCGATCCACTAATCCGTCTTTACTGCATCCCTCACACCCACTCATTGACGAATTCACACGGAAATTGCGTCGCCATGAAATACTATGGGTTCTATGACTTCTCCTTCTAAATCGAGTATCGTTTCTATGGAAACGACAGGATTTTTTTTGGGATACGACAATCACATTTCCGATCCACTAATCCGTCTTTACTGCATCCGTCACTAATACACATTGACGAATTCACACGGAAATTGCGTCGCCATGAAATACTATGGGTTCTATGACGTCTCCTTCTAAATCGAGTATCGTTACTATGGAAACGACTGGTTTTTCTTTTGCGATACGACAATCACATTTCCGATCCACTAATCCGTCTTTACTGCATCCCTCACTAATACACATTGACGAATTCACATGGAAATTGCGTCGCCATGAAATTCTAATGGTTCCCTGACTTCTCCTTCTAAATCGAGTAACGTTTCTATGGAAACGACAGGATTTTCTTTTGGGATACGACGATCACATTTCCGATCCACTAATCCGTCTTTACTGCATCCCTCACTAATACACATTGACGAATTCACACGGAAATTGCGTCGCCATGAAATACTATGGGTTCTATGACTTCTCCTTCTAAATCGAGTATCGTTTCTATGGAAACGACTGGCTTTTCTTTTGCGATACGAGTATCTCCCTCTCAATGCACTAATCCTTCTTTACTGCATCCCTCACACCCACTCATTGACGAATTCACACGGAAATTGCTTCGCCATGAAATACTATGGGTTCTATGACTTCTCCTTCTAAATCGAGTAACGTTTCTATGGAAACGACAGGATGTTCTTTTGCGATACGACAATCACATTTCCGATCCACTAAACCGTCTTTACTGCATCCCTCACTAATACACATTGACGAATTCACACGGAAATTGCGTCGCCATGAAATACTATGGGTTCTATGACTTCTCCTTCTAAATCGAGTATCGTTTCTATGGAAACGACTGGCTTTTCTTTTGCGATACGACAATCACATTTCCGATCCACTAATCCGTCTTTACTGCATCCCTCACTAATACACATTGACGAATTCACATGGAAATTGCGTCGCCATGAAATTCTAATGGTTCTATGACTTCTCCTTCTAAATCGAGTAACGTTTCTATGGAAACGACAGGATTTTCTTTTGTTATACGACAATCACATTTCCGATCCACTAATCCGTCTTTACTGCATCCCTCACTAATACACATTGACGAATTCACACGGAAATTGCGTCGCCATGAAATACTATGGGCTCTATGACTTGTCCTTCAAAATCGAGTATCGTTTCTATGGAAACGACTGGCTTTTCTTTTGCGACACGAGTATCTCCCTCTCGATGCACTAATCCTTCTTTACAGCATCCCTCACTTCCACTCATTGAGGAATTCACACGGAAATTGCGTTGCCATGAAATACTATGGGTTCTATGACTTCTGCTTCTAAATCGAGTAACGTTTCTATGGAAACGACAGGATTTTCTTTTGGTATACGACAATCACATTTCCGATCCACTAATCCGTCTTTACTGCATCCCTCACTAATACACATTGACGAATTCACACGGAAATTGCGTCGCCATGAAATACTATGGGTTCTATGACTTCTCCTTCTAAATCGAGTAACGTTTCTATGTAAACGACAGGATTTTCTTTTGGGATACGACAATCACATTTCCGATCCACTAATCCGTCTTTACTGCATCCCTCACTAATACACATTGACGAATTCACACGGAAATTGCGTCGCCATGAAATACTGTGGGTTCTATGACTTCTCCTTCTAAATCGAGTGACGTTTCTATGGAAACGACAGGATTTTCTTTTGCGATACGACAATCACATTTCCGATCCACTAATCCGTCTTTACTGCATCCGTCACTAATACACATTGACGAATTCACACGGAAATTGCGTCGCCATGAAATACTATGGGTTCTATGACTTCTCCTTCTAAATCGAGTATCGTTTCTATGGAAACGACTGGTTTTTCCTTTGCGATACGACAATCACATTTCCGATCCACTAATCCGTCTTTACTGCATCCCTCACTAATACACATTGACGAATTCACATGGAAATTGCGTCGCCATGAAATTCTAATGGTTCCCTGACTTCTCCTTCTAAATCGAGTAACGTTTCTATGGAAACGACAGGATTTTCTTTTGGGATACGACAATCACATTTCCGATCCACTAATCCGTCTTTACTGCATCCCTCACTAATACACATTGACGAATTCACACGGAAATTGCGTCGCCATGAAATACTAGGGCTCTATGACTTCTCCTTATAAATCGAGTATCGTTTCTATGGAAACGACTGGCTTTTCTTTTGCGATACGAGTATCTCCCTCGCGATGCACTAATCCTTCTTTACTGCATCCCTCACTCCCACTCATTGAGGAATTCTCACGGAAATTGCGTCGCCATGAAATACTATGGGTTCTATGACTTCTGCTTCTAAATCGAGTAACGTTTCTATGGAAACGACAGGATTTTCTTTTGGGATACGAGTATCTCCCTCTCGATGCACTAATCCTTCTTTACTGCATCCCTCACTCCCACTCATTGACGAATTCACACGGAAATTGCGTCGCCATGAAATACTATGGGTTCTATGACTTCTCCTTCTAAATCGAGTAACGTTTCTATGGAAACGACAGGATATTCTTTTGGGATTAGACAATCACATTTCCGATCCACTAATCCGTCTTTACTGCATCCCTCACTAATACACATTGACGAATTCACACGGAAATTGCGTCGCCATGAAACACTATGGGTTCTATGACTTCTCCTTTTAAATCGAGTAACGTTTCTATGGAAACGACTGGCTTTTCTTTTGCGATACGACAATCACATTTCCGATCCACTAATCCGTCTATACTGCATCCCTCACTAATACACATTGACGAATTCATACGGAAATTGCGTCGCTATGAAATACTATGGGTTCTAAGACTTCTCCTTCTAAATCGAGTATCGTTTCTATGGAAACGACTGGCTTTCTTTTGCGATACGAGTATCTCCCTCTCGATGCACTAATCCTTCTTTACTGCATCCCTCACTCCCACTCATTGACGAATTCACACGGAAATTGCGTCGCTATGAAATACTGTGGGTTCTATGACTTCTCCTTCTAAATCGAGTAACGTTTCTATGGAAACGACAGGATGTTCTTTTGCGATACGACAATCACATTTCCGATCCACTAATCCGACTTTACTGCATCCCTCACTAATACACATTGACGAATTCACACGGAAATTGCGTCGCCATGAAAACTATGGGTTCTATGACTTCTCCTTCTAAATCGAGTATCGTTTCTATGGAAACGTCTGGCTTTTCTTTTGCGATACGACAATCACATTTCCGATCCACTAATCCGTCTTTACTGCATCCCTCACTAATACACATTGACGAATTCATACGGAAATTGCGTCGCTATGAAATACTATGGGTTCTATGACTTCTCCTTCTAAATCGAGTATCGTTTCTATGGAAACGACTGGCTTTTCTTTTGCGATACGAGTATCTCCCTCTCGATGCACTAATCCTTCTTTACTGCATCCCTCACTCCCACTCATTGACGAATTCACACGGAAATTGCGTCGCTATGAAATACTATGGGTTCTATGACTTCTCCTTCTAAATCGAGTAACGTTTCTATGGAAACGACTGGATTTTCTTTTGCGATACGACAATCACATTTCCGATCCACTAATCCGTCTTTACTGCATCCCTCACTAATACACATTGACGAATTCATACGGAAATTGCGTCGCTATGAAATACTATGGGTTCTATGACTTCTCCTTCTAAATCGAGTATCGTTTCTATGGAAACGACTGGCTTTTCTTTTGCGATACGACAATCACATTTCCGATCCACTAATCCGTCTTTACTGCATCCCTCACTAATACACATTGACGAATTCACACGGAAATTGCGTCGCCATGAAATACTATGGGTTCTATGACTTCTCCTTCTAAATCGAGTAACGTTTCTATGGAAACGACAGGATTTTCTTTTGGGATACGACAATCACATTTCCGATCCACTAATCCGTCTTTACTGCATCCCTCACTAATACACATTGACGAATTCACACGGAAATTGCGTCGCCATGAAATACTATGGGTTCTATGACTTCTCCTTCTAAATCGAGTATCGTTTCTATGGAAACGACAGGATTTTTTTTGGGATACGACAATCACATTTCCGATCCACTAATCCGTCTTTACTGCATCCGTCACTAATACACATTGACGAATTCACACGGAAATTGCGTCGCCATGAAATACTATGGGTTCTATGACTTCTCCTTCTAAATCGAGTATCGTTTCTATGGAAACGACTGGTTTTTCTTTTGCGATACGACAATCACATTTCCGATCCACTAATCCGTCTTTACTGCATCCCTCACTAATACACATTGACGAATTCACACGGAAATTGCGTCGCCATGAAATACTATGGGTTCTATGACTTCTCCTTCTAAATCGAGTAACGTTTCTATGTAAACGACAGGATTTTCTTTTGGGATACGACAATCACATTTCCGATCCACTAATCCGTCTTTACTGCATCCCTCACTAATACACATTGACGAATTCACACGGAAATTGCGTCGCCATGAAATACTGTGGGTTCTATGACTTCTCCTTCTAAATCGAGTGACGTTTCTATGGAAACGACAGGATTTTCTTTTGCGATACGACAATCACATTTCCGATCCACTAATCCGTCTTTACTGCATCCCTCACTAATACACATTGACGAATTCATACGGAAATTGCGTCGCTATGAAATACTATGGGTTCTATGACTTCTCTTTCTAAATCGAGTATCGTTTCTATGGAAACGACTGACGTTTCTTCTGCGATACGACAATCACATTTCCGATCCACTAATCCGTCTTTACTGCATCCGTCACTAATACACATTGACGAATTCACACGGAAATTGCGTCGCCATGAAATACTATGGGTTCTATGACTTCTCCTTCTAAATCGAGTATCGTTTCTATGGAAACGACTGGTTTTTCTTTTGCGATACGACAATCACATTTCCGATCCACTAATCCGTCTTTACTGCATCCCTCACTAATACACATTGACGAATTCACATGGAAATTGCGTCGCCATGAAATTCTAATGGTTCCCTGACTTCTCCTTCTAAATCGAGTAACGTTTCTATGGAAACGACAGGATTTTCTTTTGGGATACGACAATCACGTTTCCGATCCACTAATCCGTCTTTACTGCATCCCTCACTAATACACATTGACGAATTCACACGGAAATTGCGTCGCCATGAAATACTAGGGCTCTATGACTTCTCCTTATAAATCGAGTATCGTTTCTATGGAAACGACTGGCTTTTCTTTTGCGATACGAGTTTCTCCCTCGCGATGCACTAATCCTTCTTTACTGCATCCCTCACTCCCACTCATTGAGGAATTCACACGGAAATTGCGTCGCCATGAAATACTATGGGTTCTATGACTTCTGCTTCTAAATCGAGTAACGTTTCTATGGAAACGACAGGATTTTCTTTTGGGATACGAGTATCTCCCTCTCGATGCACTAATCCTTCTTTACTGCATCCCTCACTCCCACTCATTGACGAATTCACACGGAAATTGCGTCGCCATGAAATACTATGGGTTCTATGACTTCTCCTTCTAAATCGAGTAACGTTTCTATGGAAACGACAGGATTTTCATTTGGGATTAGACAATCACATTTCCGATCCACTAATCCGTCTTTACTGCATCCCTCACTAATACACATTGACGAATTCACACGGAAATTGCGTCGCCATGAAATACTATGGGTTCTATGACTTCTCCTTTTAAATCGAGTATCGTTTCTATGGAAACGACTGGCTTTTCTTTTGCGATACGACAATCACATTTCCGATCCACTAATCCGTCTATACTGCATCCCTCACTAATACACATTGACGAATTCATACGGAAATTGCGTCGCTATGAAATACTATGGGTTCTAAGACTTCTCCTTCTAAATCGAGTATCGTTTCTATGGAAACGACTGGCTTTCTTTTGCGATACGAGTATCTCCCTCTCGATGCACTAATCCTTCTTTACTGCATCCCTCACTCCCACTCATTGACGAATTCACACGGAAATTGCGTCGCTATGAAATACTGTGGGTTCTATGACTTCTCCTTCTAAATCGAGCATCGTTTCTATGGAAACGACTGGCTTTCCTTTTGCGATACGAGTATCTCCCTCTCGATGCACTAATCCTTCTTTACTGCATCCCTCACTAATACACATTGACGAATTCACACGGAAATCGCGTCGCCATGATATACTATGGGTTCTATGACTTCTCCTTCTAAATCGAGTATCGTTTCTATGGAAACAACTGGCTTTTCTTTTGGGATACGACAATCACATTTCCGATCCACTAATCCGTCTTTACTGCATCCCTCACTAATACACATTGACGAATTCACACGGAAATTGCGTCGCCATGAAATACTATGGGTTCTATGACTTCTCCTTCTAAATCGAGTATCGTTTCTATGGAAACGACTGGTTTTTCTTTTGCGATACGACAATCACATTTCCGATCCACTAATCCGTCTTTACTGCATCCCTCACTAATACACATTGACGAATTCACATGGAAATTGCGTCGCCATGAAATTCTAATGGTTCCCTGACTTCTCCTTCTAAATCGAGTAACGTTTCTATGGAAACGACAGGATTTTCTTTTGGGATACGACAATCACATTTCCGATCCACTAATCCGTCTTTACTGCATCCCTCACTAATACACATTGACGAATTCACACGGAAATTGCGTCGCCATGAAATACTAGGGCTCTATGACTTCTCCTTATAAATCGAGTATCGTTTCTATGGAAACGACTGGCTTTTCTTTTGCGATACGAGTATCTCCCTCGCGATGCACTAATCCTTCTTTACTGCATCCCTCACTCCCACTCATTGAGGAATTCTCACGGAAATTGCGTCGCCATGAAATACTATGGGTTCTATGACTTCTGCTTCTAAATCGAGTAACGTTTCTATGGAAACGACAGGATTTTCTTTTGGGATACGAGTATCTCCCTCTCGATGCACTAATCCTTCTTTACTGCATCCCTCACTCCCACTCATTGACGAATTCACACGGAAATTGCGTCGCCATGAAATACTATGGGTTCTATGACTTCTCCTTCTAAATCGAGTAACGTTTCTATGGAAACGACAGGATTTTCTTTTGGGATTAGACAATCACATTTCCGATCCACTAATCCGTCTTTACTGCATCCCTCACTAATACACATTGACGAATTCACACGGAAATTGCGTCGCCATGAAACACTATGGGTTCTATGACTTCTCCTTTTAAATCGAGTATCGTTTCTATGCAAACGACTGGCTTTTCTTTTGCGATACGACAATCACATTTCCGATCCACTAATCCGTCTATACTGCATCCCTCACTAATACACATTGACGAATTCATACGGAAATTGCGTCGCTATGAAATACTATGGGTTCTAAGACTTCTCCTTCTAAATCGAGTATCGTTTCTATGGAAACGACTGGCTTTTCTTTTGCGATACGAGTATCTCCCTCTCGATGCACTAATCCTTCTTTACTGCATCCCTCACTCCCACTCATTGACGAATTCACACGGAAATTGCGTCGCTATGAAATACTATGGGTTCTATGACTTCTCCTTCTAAATCGAGTAACGTTTCTATGGAAACGACTGGATTTTCTTTTGCGATACGACAATCACATTTCCGATCCACTAATCCGTCTTTACTGCATCCCTCACTAATACACACTGACGAATTCATACGGAAATTGCGTCGCTATGAAATACTATGGGTTCTATGACTTCTCCTTCTAAATCGAGTATCGTTTCTATGGAAACGACTGGCTTTTCTTTTGCGATACAACAATCACATTTCCGATCCACTAATCCGTCTTTACTGCATCCCTCACTAATACACATTGACGAATTCACACGGAAATTGCGTCGCCATGAAATACTATGGGTTCTATGACTTCTCCTTCTAAATCGAGTAACGTTTCTATGGAAACGACAGGATTTTCTTTTGGGATACGACAATCACATTTCCGATCCACTAATCCGTCTTTACTGCATCCCTCACTAATACACATTGACGAATTCACACGGAAATTGCGTCGCCATGAAATACTATGGGTTCTATGACTTCTCCTTCTAAATCGAGTATCGTTTCTATGGAAACGACAGGATTTTTTTTGGGATACGACAATCACATTTCCGATCCACTAATCCGTCTTTACTGCATCCGTCACTAATACACATTGACGAATTCACACGGAAATTGCGTCGCCATTAAATACTATGGGTTCTATGACTTCTCCTTCTAAATCGAGTATCGTTTCTATGGAAACGACTGGTTTTTCTTTTGCGATACGACAATCACATTTCCGATCCACTAATCCGTCTTTACTGCATCCCTCACTAATACACATTGACGAATTCACATGGAAATTGCGTCGCCATGAAATTCTAATGGTTCCCTGACTTCTCCTTCTAAATCGAGTAACGTTTCTATGGAAACGACAGGATTTTCTTTTGGGATACGACAATCACATTTCCGATCCACTAATCCGTCTTTACTGCATCCCTCACTAATACACATTGACGAATTCACACGGAAATTGCGTCGCCATGAAATACTATGGGTTCTATGACTTCTCCTTCTAAATCGAGTATCGTTTCTATGGAAACGACTGGCTTTTCTTTTGCGATACGAGTATCTCCCTCTCAATGCACTAATCCTTCTTTACTGCATCCCTCACACCCACTCATTGACGAATTCACACGGAAATTGCTTCGCCATGAAATACTATGGGTTCTATGACTTCTCCTTCTAAATCGAGTAACGTTTCTATGGAAACGACAGGATGTTCTTTTGCGATACGACAATCACATTTCCGATCCACTAAACCGTCTTTACTGCATTCCTCACTAATACACATTGACGAATTCACACGGAAATTGCGTCGCCATGAAATACTATGGGTTCTATGACTTCTCCTTCTAAATCGAGTATCGTTTCTATGGAAACGTCTGGCTTTTCTTTTGCGATACGACAATCACATTTCCGATCCACTAATCCGTCTTTACTGCATCCCTCACTAATACACATTGACGAATTCACATGGAAATTGCGTCGCCATGAAATTCTAATGGTTCTATGACTTCTCCTTCTAAATCGAGTAACGTTTCTATGGAAACGACAGGATTTTCTTTTGTTATACGACAATCACATTTCCGATCCACTAATCCGTCTTTACTGCATCCCTCACTAATACACATTGACGAATTCACACGGAAGTTGCGTCGCCATGAAATACTATGGGCTCTATGACTTGTCCTTCAAAATCGAGTATCGTTTCTATGGAAACGACTGGCTTTTCTTTTGCGATACGAGTATCTCCCTCTCGATGCACTAATCCTTCTTTACAGCATCCCTCACTTCCACTCATTGAGGAATTCACACGGAAATTGCGTTGCCATGAAATACTATGGTTTCTATGACTTCTGCTTCTAAATCGAGTAACGTTTCTATGGAAACGACAGGATTTTCTTTTGGTATACGACAATCACATTTCCGATCCACTAATCCGTCTTTACTGCATCCCTCACTAATACACATTGACGAATTCACACGGAAATTGCGTCGCCATGAAATACTATGGGTTCTATGACTTCTCCTTCTAAATCGAGTAACGTTTCTATGTAAACGACAGGATTTTCTTTTGGGATACGACAATCACATTTCCGATCCACTAATCCGTCTTTACTGCATCCCTCACTAATACACATTGACGAATTCACACGGAAATTGCGTCGCCATGAAATACTGTGGGTTCTATGACTTCTCCTTCTAAATCGAGTGACGTTTCTATGGAAACGACAGGATTTTCTTTTGCGATACGACAATCACATTTCCGATCCACTAATCCGTCTTTACTGCATCCCTCACTAATACACATTGACGAATTCATACGGAAATTGCGTCGCTATGAAATACTATGGGTTCTATGACTTCTCCTTCTAAATCGAGTATCGTTTCTATGGAAACGACTGACTTTTCTTTTGCGATACGACAATCACATTTCCGATCCACTAATCCGTCTTTACTGCATCCGTCACTAATACACATTGACGAATTCACACGGAAATTGCGTCGCCATGAAATACTATGGGTTCTATGACTTCTCCTTCTAAATCGAGTATCGTTTCTATGGAAACGACTGGTTTTTCTTTTGCGATACGACAATCACATTTCCGATCCACTAATCCGTCTTTACTGCATCCCTCACTAATACACATTGACGAATTCACATGGAAATTGCGTCGCCATGAAATTCTAATGGTTCCCTGACTTCTCCTTCTAAATCGAGTAACGTTTCTATGGAAACGACAGGATTTTCTTTTGGGATACGACAATCACATTTCCGATCCACTAATCCGTCTTTACTGCATCCCTCACTAATACACATTGACGAATTCACACGGAAATTGCGTCGCCATGAAATACTAGGGCTCTATGACTTCTCCTTATAAATCGAGTATCGTTTCTATGGAAACGACTGGCTTTTCTTTTGCGATACGAGTATCTCCCTCGCGATGCACTAATCCTTCTCTACTGCATCCCTCACTCCCACTCATTGAGGAATTCTCACGGAAATTGCGTCGCCATGAAATACTATGGGTTCTATGACTTCTGCTTCTAAATCGAGTAACGTTTCTATGGAAACGACAGGATTTTCTTTTGGGATACGAGTATCTCCCTCTCGATGCACTAATCCTTCTTTACTGCATCCCTCACTCCCACTCATTGACGAATTCACACGGAAATTGCGTCGCCATGAAATACTATGGGTTCTATGACTTCTCCTTCTAAATCGAGTAACGTTTCTATGGAAACGATAGGATTTTCTTTTGGGATTAGACAATCACATTTCCGATCCACTAATCCGTCTTTACTGCATCCCTCACTAATACACATTGACGAATTCACACGGAAATTGCGTCGCCATGAAATACTATGGGTTCTATGACTTCTCCTTTTAAATCGAGTATCGTTTCTATGGAAACGACTGGCTTTTCTTTTGCGATACGACAATCACATTTCCGATCCACTAATCCGTCTATACTGCATCCCTCACTAATACACATTGACGAATTCATACGGAAATTGCGTCGCTATGAAATACTATGGGTTCTAAGACTTCTCCTTCTAAATCGAGTATCGTTTCTATGGAAACGACTGGCTTTCTTTTGCGATACGAGTATCTCCCTCTCGATGCACTAATCCTTCTTTACTGCATCCCTCACTCCCACTCATTGACGAATTCACACGGAAATTGCGTCGCTATGAAATACTGTGGGTTCTATGACTTCTCCTTCTAAATCGAGCATCGTTTCTATGGAAACGACTGGCTTTCCTTTTGCGATACGAGTATCTCCCTCTCGATGCACTAATCCTTCTTTACTGCATCCCTCACTCTCACTCATTGACGAATTCACACGGAAATTGCGTCGCCATGAAATACTATGGGTTCTATGACTTCTCCTTCTAAATCGAGTAACGTTTCTATGGAAACGACAGGATTTTCTTTTGGGATACGACAATCACATTTCCAGTACACTAATCCGTCTTTACTGCATCCCTCACTAATACACATTGACGAATTCACACGGAAATTGCGTCGCCATGAAATACTATGGGTTCTATGCCTTCTCCTTCTAAATCGAGTATCGTTTCTATGGAAACGACTGGCTTTTCTTTTGCGATACGAGTATCTCCCTCTCGATGCACTAGTCCCTCTTTACTGCATCCCTCACTGTCACTCATTGACGAATTCACACGGAAATTGCGTCGCTATGAAATACTATGGGTTCTATGACTTCTCCTTCTAAATCGAGTATCGTTTCTGTGGAAACGACTGGCTTTTCTTTTGCGATACGAGTATCTCCCTCTCGATGCACTAATCCTTCTTTACTGCATCCCTCACACACACTCATTGACGAATTCACACGGAAATTGCGTCGCCATGAAATACTATGGGTTCTATGACTTCTCCTTCTAAATCGAGTAACGTTTCTATGGAAACGACAGGATTTTCTTTTGGGATATGACAATTACATTTCCGAACCACTAATCCGTCTTCACTGCATCCCTCACTAATACACATTGACGAATTCACACGGAAATTGTGTCGCCATGAAATACTATGGGTTCTATGACTTCTCCTTCTAAATCGAGTATCGTTTCTATGGAAACGACTGGCTTTTCTTTTGCGATGCGACAATCACATTTCCGATCCACTAATCCGTCTTTACTGCATCCCTCACTAATACACATTGACGAATTCATACGGAAATTGCGTCGCTATGAAATACAATGGGTTCTAAGACTTCTCCTTCTAAATCGAGTATCGTTTCTATGGAAACGACTGGCTTTTCTTTTGCGATACGAGTATCTCCCTCTCGATGCACTAATCCTTCTTTTCTGCATCCCTCACTCCCACCCATTGACGAATTCACACGGAAATTGCGTCGCTATGAAATACTATGGGTTCTATGACTTCTCCTTCTAAATCGAGCATCGTTTCTATGGAAACGACTGGCTTTCCTTTTGCGATACGAGTATCTCCCTCTCGATGCACTAATCCTTCTTTACTGCATCCCTCACTCTCACTCATTGACGAATTCACACGGAAATTGCGTCGCCATGAAATACTATGGGTTCTATGACTTCTCCTTCTAAATCGTTAACGTTTCTATGGAAACGACAGGATTTTCTTTTGGGATGCGACAATCACATTTCCAATCCACTAATCCGTCTTTACTGCATCCCTCACTAATACACATTGACGAAATCACACGGAAATTGCGTCGCCATGAAATACTATGGGTTCTATGACTTCTCCTTCGAAATCGAGTATCGTTTCTGTGGAAACGACTGGCTTTTCTTTTGCGATACGAGTATCTCCCTCTCGATGCACTAATCCTTCTTTACTGCATCCCTCACTCCCACTCATTGACGAATTCACACGGAAATTAAGTCGCTATGAAATACTATGGGTTCTATGACTTCTCCTTCTAAATCGAGTATCGTTTCTATGGAAACGACTGGCTTTTCTTTTGCGATACGACAATCACATTTCCGATCCACTAATCCGTCTTTACTGCATCCCTCACTAATACACATTGACGAATTCACATGGAAATTGCGTCGCCATGAAATTCTAATTGTTCTATGACTTCTCCTTCTAAATCGAGTAACGTTTCTATGGAAACGACAGGATTTTCTTTTGGGATACGACAATCACATTTCCGATCCACTAATCCGTCTTTACTGCATCCCTCACTAATACACATTGACGAATTCACACGGAAATTGCGTCGCCATGAAATACTATGGGCTCTATGACTTCTGCTTCTAAATCGAGTATCGTTTCTATGGAAACGACAGGATTTTCTTTTGGGATATGACAATTACATTTCCGAACCACTAATCCGTCTTCACTGCATCCCTCACTAATACACATTGACGAATTCACACGGAAATTGCGTCGCCATGAAATACTATGGGTTCTATGACTTCTCCTTCTAAATCGAGTATCGTTTCTATGGAAACGACTGGCTTTTCTTTTGCGATGCGACAATCACATTTCCGATCCACTAATCCGTCTTTACTGCATCCCTCACTAATACACATTGACGAATTCATACGGAAATTGCGTCGCTATGAAATACAATGGGTTCTAGGACTTCTCCTTCTAAATCGAGTATCGTTTCTATGGAAACGACTGGCTTTTCATTTGCGATACGAGTATCTCCCTCTCGATGCACTAATCCTTCTTTTCTGCATCCCTCACTCCCACCCATTGACGAATTCACACGGAAATTGCGTCGCTATGAAATACTATGGGTTCTATGACTTCTCCTTCTAAATCGAGCATCGTTTCTATGGAAACGACTGGCTTTCCTTTTGCGATACGAGTATCTCCCTCTCGATGCACTAATCCTTCTTTACTGCATCCCTCACTCTCACTCATTGACGAATTCACACGGAAATTGCGTCGCCATGAAATACTATGGGTTCTATGACTTCTCCTTCTAAATCGTTAACGTTTCTATGGAAACGACAGGATTTTCTTTTGGGATACGACAATCACATTTCCAATCCACTAATCCGTCTTTACTGCATCCCTCACTAATACACATTGACGAAATCACACGGAAATTGCGTCGCCATGAAATACTATGGGTTCTATGACTTCTCCTTCTAAATCGAGTATCGTTTCTGTGGAAACGACTGGCTTTTCTTTTGCGATACGAGTATCTCCCTCTCGATGCACTAATCCTTCTTTACTGCATCCCTCTCTCCCACTCATTGACGAATTCACACGGAAATTGCGTCGCTATGAAATACTATGGGTTCTATGACTTCTCCTTCTAAATCGAGTATCGTTTCTATGGAAACGACTGGCTTTTCTTTTGCGATACGAGTATCTCCCTCTCAATGCACTAATCCTACTTTAATGCATCCCTCACACCCACTCATTGACGAATTCACACGGAAATTGCTTCGCCATGAAATACTATGGGTTCTATGACTTCTCCTTCTAAATCGAGTAACGTTTCTATGGAAACGACAGGATGTTCTTTTGCGATACGACAATCACATTTCCGATCCACTAAACCGTCTTTACTGCATCCCTCACTAATACACATTGACGAATTCATACGGAAATTGCGTCGCCATGAAATACTATGGGTTCTATGACTTCTCCTTCTAAATCGAGTATCGTTTCTATGGAAACGACTGGCTTTTCTTTTGCGATACGACAATCACATTTCCGATCCACTAATCCGTCTTTACTGCATCCCTCACTAATACACATTGACGAATTCACATGGAAATTGCGTCGCCATGAAATTCTAATTGTTCTATGACTTCTCCTTCTAAATCGAGTAACGTTTCTATGGAAACGACAGGATTTTCTTTTGGGATACGACAATCACATTTCCGATCCACTAATCCGTCTTTACTGCATCCCTCACTAATACACATTGACGAATTCACACGGAAATTGCGTCGCCATGAAATACTATGGGCTCTATGACTTCTGCTTCTAAATCGAGTATCGTTTCTATGGAAACGACTGGCTTTTCTTTTGCGATACGAGTATTTCCCTCTCGATGCACTAATCCTTCTTTACAGCATCCCTCACTTCCACTCATTGAGGAATTCACACGGAAATTGCGTTGCCATGAAATACTATGGGTTCTATGACTTCTGCTTCTAAATCGAGTAACGTTTCTATGGAAACGACAGGATTTTCTTTTGGTATACGACAATCACATTTCCGATCCACTAATCAGTCTTTACTGCATCCCTCACTAATACACATTGACGAATTCACACGGAAATTGCGTCGCCATGAAATACTATGGGTTCTATGACTTCTCCTTGTAAATCGAGTAACGTTTCTATGGAAACGACAGGATTTTCTTTTGGGATACGACAATCACATTTCCGATCCACTAATCCGTCTTTACTGCATCCCTCACTAATACACATTGACGAATTCACACGTAAATTGCGTCGCCATGAAAACTATGGGTTCGATGACTTCTCCTTCTAAATCGAGTATCGTTTCTATGGAAACGTCTGGCTTTTCTTTTGCGATACGACAATCACATTTCCGATTCACTAATCCGTCTTTACTGCATCCCTCACTAATACACATTGACGAATTCATACGGAAATTGCGTCGCTATGAAATACTATGGGTTCTATGACTTCTCCTTCTAAATCGAGTAACGTTTCTATGGAAACGACAGGATGTTCTTTTGCGATACGACAATCACATTTCCGATCCACTAAACCGTCTTTACTGCATCCCTCACTAATACACATTGACGAATTCACACGGAAATTGCGTCGCCATGAAATACTATGGGTTCTATGACTTCTCCTTCTAAATCGAGTATCGTATCTATGGAAACGACTGGCTTTTCTTTTGCGATACGACAATCACATTTCCGATCCACTAATCCGCCTTTACTGCATCCCCCACTAATACACATTGACGAATTCACATGGAAATTGCGTCGCCATGAAATTCTAATGGTTCTATGACTTCTCCTTCTAAATCGAGTAACGTTTCTATGGAAACGACAGGATTTTCTTTTGTTATACGACAATCACATTTCCGATCCACTAATCCGTCCTTACTGCATCCCTCACTAATACACATTGACGAATTCACACGAAAATTGCGTCGCCATGAAATACTATGGGTTCTATGACTTCTCCTTCTAAATCGAGTATCGTTTCTATGGAAACGACTGGCTTTTCTTTTGCGATACGAGTATCTCCCTCTCGATGCACTAATCCTTCTTTACTGCATCCCTCACTCCCACTCATTTACGAATTCACACGGTAATTGCGTCGCCATGAAATACTATGGGTTCTATGACTTCTCCTTCTAAATCGAGTAACGTTTCTATGGAAACGACTGGATTTTCTTTTGCGATACGACAATCACATTTCCGATCCACTAATCCGTCTTTACTGCATCCCTCACTAATACACATTGACGAATTCATACGAAAATTGCGTCGCTATGAAATACTATGGGTTCTATGACTTCTCCTTCTAAATCGAGTATCGTTTCTATGGAAACGACTGGCTTTTCTTTTGCGATACGACAATCACATTTCCGATCCACTAATCCGTCTTTACTGCATCCCTCACTAATACACATTGACGAATTTACACGGAAATTGCGTCGCCATGAAATACTATGGGTTCTATGACTTCTCCTTCTAAATCGAGTAACGTTTCTATGGAAACGACAGGATTTTCTTTTGGGATACGACAATCACATTTCCGATCCACTAATCCGTCTTTACTGCATCCCTCACTAATACACATTGACGAATTCACACATAAATTGCGTCGCCATGAAATACTATGGGTTCTATGACTTCTCCTTCTAAATCGAGTATCGTTTCTATGGAAACGACTGGCTTTTCTTTTGCGATACGAGTATCTCCCTCTCGATGCACTAATCCTTCTTTACTGCATCCCTCACTCCCACTCATTGACGAATTCACACGGAAATTGCGTCGCTATGAAATACTATGGGTTCTATGACTTCTCCTTCTAAATCGAGTATCGTTTCTATGGAAACGACTGGCTTTTCTTTTGCGATACGAGTATCTCCCTCTCAATGCACTAATCCTTCTTTACTGCATCCCTCACACCCACTCATTGACGAATTCACACGGAAATTGCTTCGCCATGAAATACTATGGGTTCTATGACTTCTCCTTCTAAATCGAGTAACGTTTCTATGGAAACGACAGGATGTTCTTTTGCTATACGACAATCACATTTCCGATCCACTAAACCGTCTTTACTGCATCCCTCACTAATACACATTGACGAATTCATACGGAAATTGCGTCGCCATGAAATACTATGGGTTCTATGACTTCTCCTTCTAAATCGAGTATCGTTTCTATGGAAACGACTGGCTTTTCTTTTGCGATACGACAATCACATTTCCGATCCACTAATCCGTCTTTACTGCATCCCTCACTAATACACATTGACGAATTCACATGGAAATTGCGTCTCCATGAAATTCTAATTGTTCTATGACTTCTCCTTCTAAATCGAGTAACGTTTCTATGGAAACGACAGGATTTTCTTTTGGGATACGACAATCACATTTCCGATCCACTAATCCGTCTTTACTGCATCCCTCACTAATACACATTGACGAATTCACACGGAAATTGCGTCGCCATGAAATACTATGGGCTCTATGACTTCTGCTTCTAAATCGAGTATCGTTTCTATGGAAACGACTGGCTTTTCTTTTGCGATACGAGTATTTCCCTCTCGATGCACTAATCCTTCTTTACAGTATCCCTCACTTCCACTCATTGAGGAATTCACACGGAAATTGCGTTGCCATGAAATACTATGGGTTCTATGACTTCTGCTTCTAAATCGAGTAACGTTTCTATGGAAACGACAGGATTTTCTTTTGCTATACGACAATCACATTTCCGATCCACTAATCCGTCTTTACTGCATCCCTCACTAATACACATTGACGAATTCACACGGAAATTGCGTCGCCATGAAATACTATGGGTTCTATGACTTCTCCTTGTAAATCGAGTAACGTTTCTATAGAAACGACAGGATTTTCTTTTGGGATACGACAATCACATTTCCGATCCACTAATCCGTCTTTACTGCATCCCTCACTAATACACATTGACGAATTCACACGGAAATTGCGTCGCCATGAAAACTATGGGTTCTATGACTTCTCCTTCTAAATCGAGTATCGTTTCTATGGAAACGTCTGGCTTTTCTTTTGCGATACGACAATCACATTTCCGATCCACTAATCCGTCTTTACTGCATCCCTCACTAATACACATTGACGAATTCATACGGAAATTGCGTCGCTATGAAATACTATGGGTTCTATGACTTCTCCTTCTAAATCGAGTATCGTTTCTATGGAAACGACTGGCTTTTCTTTTGCGATACGAGTATCTCCCTCTCGATGCACTAATCCTTCTTTACTGCATCCCTCACTCCCACTCATTGACGAATTCACACGGAAATTGCGTCGCTATGAAATACTATGGGTTCTATGACTTCTCCTTCTAAATCGAGTAACGTTTCTATGGAAACGACTGGATTTTCTTTTGCGATACGACAATCACATTTCCGATCCACTAATCCGTCTTTACTGCATCCCTCACTAATACACATTGACGAATTCATACGGAAATTGCGTCGCTATGAAATACTATGGGTTCTATGACTTCTCCTTCTAAATCGAGTATCGTTTCTATGGAAACGACTGGCTTTTCTTTTGCGATACGACAATCACATTTCCGATCCACTAATCCGTCTTTACTGCATCCCTCACTAATACACATTGACGAATTCACACGGAAATTGCGTCGCCATGAAATACTATGGGTTCTATGACTTCTCCTTCTAAATCGAGTAACGTTTCTATGGAAACGACAGGATTTTCTTTTGGGATACGACAATCACATTTCCGATCCACTAATCCGTCTTTACTGCATCCCTCACTAATACACATTGACGAATTCACACGGAAATTGCGTCGCCATGAAATACTATGGGTTCTATGACTTCTCCTTCTAAATCGAGTATCGTTTCTATGGAAACGACTGGCTTTTCTTTTGCGATACGAGTATCTCCCTCTCAATGCACTAATCCTTCTTTACTGCATCCCTCACACCCACTCATTGACGAATTCACACACAAATTGCTTCGCCATGAAATACTATGGGTTCTATGACTTCTCCTTCTAAATCGAGTAACGTTTCTATGGAAACGACAGGATGTTCTTTTGCGATACGACAATCACATTTCCGATCCACTAAACCGTCTTTACTGCATCCCTCACTAATACACATTGACGAATTCACACGGAAATTGCGTCGCCATGAAATACTATGGGTTCTATGACTTCTCCTTCTAAATCGAGTATCGTATCTATGGAAACGACTGGCTTTTCTTTTGCGATACGACAATCACATTTCCGATCCACTAATCCGTCTTTACTGCATCCCTCACTAGTACACATTGACGAATTCACATGGAAATTGCGTCGCCATGAAATTCTAATGGTTCTATGACTTCTCCTTCTAAATCGAGTAACGTTTCTATGGAAACGAAAGGATCTTCTTTTGTTATACGACAATCACATTTCCGATCCACTAATCCGTCCTTACTGCATCCCTCACTAAAACACATTGACGAATTCACACGAAAATTGCGTCGCCATGAGATACTATGGGTTCTATGACTTCTCCTTCTAAATCGAGTATCGTTTCTATGGAAACGACTGGCTTTTCTTTTGCGATACGAGTATCTCCCTCTCGATGCACTAATCCTTCTTTACTGCATCCCTCACTCCCACTCATTTACGAATTCACACGGTAATTGCGTCGCCATGAAATACTATGGGTTCTATGACTTCTCCTTCTAAATCGAGTAACGTTTCTATGGAAACGACTGGATTTTCTTTTGCGATACGACAATCACATTTCCAATCCACTAATCCGTCTTTACTGCATCCCTCACTAATACACATTGACGAATTCATACGGAAATTGCGTCGCTATGAAATACTATGGGTTCTATGACTTCTCCTTCTAAATCGAGTATCGTTTCTATGGAAACGACTGGCTTTTCTTTTGCGATACGACAATCACATTTCCGATCCACTAATCCGTCTTTACTGCATCCCTCACTAATACACATTGACGAATTTACACGGAAATTGCGTCGCCATGAAATACTATGGGTTCTATGACTTCTCCTTCTAAATCGAGTAACGTTTCTATGGAAACGACAGGATTTTCTTTTGGGATACGACAATCACATTTCCGATCCACTAATCCGTCTTTACTGCATCCCTCACTAATACACATTGACGAATTCACACATAAATTGCGTCGCCATGAAATACTATGGGTTCTATGACTTCTCCTTCTAAATCGAGTATCGTTTCTATGGAAACGACTGGCTTTTCTTTTGCGATACGAGTATCTCCCTCTCGATGCACTAATCCTTCTTTACAGCATCCCTCACTTCCACTCATTGAGGAATTCACACGGAAATTGCGTTGCCATGAAATACTATGGGTTCTATGACTTCTGCTTCTAAATCGAGTAACGTTTCTATGGAAACGACAGGATTTTCTTTTGGGATACGACAATCACATTTCCGATCCACTAATCCGTCTTTACTGCATCCCTCACTAATACACATTGACGAATTCACACGGAAATTGCGTCGCCATGAAAACTATGGGTTCTATGACTTCTCCTTCTAAATCGAGTATCGTTTCTATGGAAACGTCTGGCTTTTCTTTTGCGATACGACAATCACATTTCCGATCCACTAATCCGTCTTTACTGCATCCCTCACTAATACACATTGACGAATTCACACATAAATTGCGTCGCCATGAAAACTATGGGTTCTATGACTTCTCCTTCAAAATCGAATATCGTTTCTATGGAAACGACTGGCTTTTCTTTTGCGATACGAGTATCTCCCTCTCGATGCACTAATCCTTCTTTACTGCATCCCTCACTCCCACTCATTGACGAATTCACACGGAAATTGCGTCGCTATGAAATACTATGGGTTCTATGACTTCTCCTTCTAAATCGAGTATCGTTTCTATGGAAACGACTGGCTTTTCTTTTGCGATACGAGTATCTCCCTCTCAATGCACTAATCCTTCTTTACTGCATCCCTCACACCCACTCATTGACGAATTCACACGGAAATTGCTTCGCCATGAAATACTATGGGTTCTATGACTTCTCCTTCTAAATCGAGTAACGTTTCTATGGAAACGACAGGATGTTC
The DNA here is from genome assembly GCF_021461385.2 of Schistocerca piceifrons. Taxonomy (NCBI): domain Eukaryota; kingdom Metazoa; phylum Arthropoda; class Insecta; order Orthoptera; family Acrididae; genus Schistocerca; species Schistocerca piceifrons. The sequence continues at coordinate 1,951,243 of NW_025727551.1, forward strand.
TTTTGCGATACGACAATCACATTTCCGATCCACTAAACCGTCTTTACTGCATCCCTCACTAATACACATTGACGAATTCATACGGAAATTGCGTCGCCATGAAATACTATGGGTTCTATGACTTCTCCTTCTAAATCGAGTATCGTTTCTATGGAAACGACTGGCTTTTCTTTTGCGATACGACAATCACATTTCCGATCCACTAATCCGTCTTTACTGCATCCCTCACTAATACACATTGACGAATTCACATGGAAATTGCGTCTCCATGAAATTCTAATTGTTCTATGACTTCTCCTTCTAAATCGAGTAACGTTTCTATGGAAACGACAGGATTTTCTTTTGGGATACGACAATCACATTTCCGATCCACTAATCCGTCTTTACTGCATCCCTCACTAATACACATTGACGAATTCACACGGAAATTGCGTCGCCATGAAATACTATGGGCTCTATGACTTCTGCTTCTAAATCGAGTATCGTTTCTATGGAAACGACTGGCTTTTCTTTTGCGATACGAGTATTTCCCTCTCGATGCACTAATCCTTCTTTACAGCATCCCTCACTTCCACTCATTGAGGAATTCACACGGAAATTGCGTTGCCATGAAATACTATGGGATCTACGACTTCTGCTTCTAAATCGAGTAACGTTTCTATGGAAACGACAGGATTTTCTTTTGCTATACGACAATCACATTTCCGTTCCACTAATCCGTCTTTACTGCATCCCTCACTAATACACATTGACGAATTCACACGGAAATTGCGTCGCCATGAAATACTATGGGTTCTATGACTTCTCCTTGTAAATCGAGTAACGTTTCTATGGAAACGACAGGATTTTCTTTTGGGATACGACAATCACATTTCCGATCCACTAATCCGTCTTTACTGCATCCCTCACTAATACACATTGACGAATTCACACGGAAATTGCGTCGCCATGAAAACTATGGGTTCTATGACTTCTCCTTCTAAATTGAGTATCGTTTCTATGGAAACGTCTGGCTTTTCTTTTGCGATACGACAATCACATTTCCGATCCACTAATCCGTCTTTACTGCATCCCTCACTAATACACATTGACGAATTCATACGGAAATTGCGTCGCTATGAAATACTATGGGTTCTATGACTTCTCCTTCTAAATCGAGTATCGTTTCTATGGAAACGACTGGCTTTTCTTTTGCGATACGAGTATCTCCCTCTCGATGCACTAATCCTTCTTTACTGCATCCCTCACTCCCACTCATTGACGAATTCACACGGAAATTGCGTCGCTATGAAATACTATGGGTTCTATGACTTCTCCTTCTAAATCGAGTAACGTTTCTATGGAAACGACTGGATTTTCTTTTGCGATACGACAATCACATTTCCGATCCACTAATCCGTCTTTACTGCATCCCTCACTAATACACATTGACGAATTCATACGGAAATTGCGTCGCTATGAAATACTATGGGTTCTATGACTTCTCCTTCTAAATCGAGTATCGTTTCTATGGAAACGACTGGCTTTTATTTTGCGATACGACAATCACATTTCCGATCCACTAATCCGTCTTTACTGCATCCCTCACTAATACACATTGACGAATTCACACGGAAATTGCGTCGCCATGAAATACTATGGGTTCTATGACTTCTCCTTCTAAATCGAGTAACGTTTCTATGGAAACGACAGGATTTTCTTTTGGGATACGACAATCACATTTCCGATCCACTAATCCGTCTTTACTGCATCCCTCACTAATACACATTGACGAATTCACACGGAAATTGCGTCGCCATGAAATACTATGGGTTCTATGACTTCTCCTTCTAAATCGAGTATCGTTTCTATGGAAACGACTGGCTTTTCTTTTGCGATACGAGTATCTCCCTCTCAATGCACTAATCCTTCTTTACTGCATCCCTCACACCCACTCATTGACGAATTCACACACAAATTGCTTCGCCATGAAATACTATGGGTTCTATGACTTCTCCTTCTAAATCGAGTAACGTTTCTATGGAAACGACAGGATGTTCTTTTGCGATACGACAATCACATTTCCGATCCACTAAACCGTCTTTACTGCATCCCTCACTAATACACATTGACGAATTCACACGGAAATTGCGTCGCCATGAAATACTATGGGTTCTATGACTTCTCCTTCTAAATCGAGTATCGTATCTATGGAAACGACTGGCTTTTCTTTTGCGATACGACAATCACATTTCCGATCCACTAATCCGTCTTTACTGCATCCCGCACTAATACACATTGACGAATTCACATGGAAATTGCGTCGCCATGAAATTCTAATGGTTCTATGACTTCTCCTTCTAAATCGAGTAACGTTTCTATGGAAACGACAGGATTCTCTTTTGTTATACGACAATCACATTTCCGATCCACTAATCCGTCCTTACTGCATCCCTCACTAATACACATTGACGAATTCACACGAAAATTGCGTCGCCATGAAATACTATGGGTTCTATGACTTCTCCTTCTAAATCGAGTATCGTTTCTATGGAAACGACTGGCTTTTCTTTTGCGATACGAGTATCTCCCTCTCGATGCACTAATCCTTCTTTACTGCATCCCTCACTCCCACTCATTTACGAATTCACACGGTAATTGCGTCGCCATGAAATACTATGGGTTCTATGACTTCTCCTTCTAAATCGAGTAACGTTTCTATGGAAACGACTGGATTTTCTTTTGCGATACGACAATCACATTTCCGATCCACTAATCCGTCTTTACTGCATCCCTCACTAATACACATTGACGAATTCATACGGAAATTGCGTCGCTATGAAATACTATGGGTTCTATGACTTCTCCTTCTAAATCGAGTATCGTTTCTATGGAAACGACTGGCTTTTCTTTTGCGATACGACAATCACATTTCCGATCCACTAATCCGTCTTTACTGCATCCCTCACTAATACACATTGACGAATTTACACGGAAATTGCGTCGCCATGAAATACTATGGGTTCTATGACTTCTCCTTCTAAATCGAGTAACGTTTCTATGGAAACGACAGGATTTTCTTTTGGGATACGACAATCACATTTCCGATCCACTAATCCGTCTTTACTGCATCCCTCACTAATACACATTGACGAATTCACACATAAATTGCGTCGCCATGAAATACTATGTGTTCTATGACTTCTCCTTCTAAATCGAGTATCGTTTCTATGGAAACGACTGGCTTTTCTTTTGCGATACGAGTATCTCCCTCTCGATGCACTAATCCTTCTTTACAGCATCCCTCACTTCCACTCATTGAGGAATTCACACGGAAATTGCGTTGCCATGAAATACTATGGGTTCTATGACTTCTGCTTCTAAATCGAGTAACGTTTCTATGGAAACGACAGGATTTTCTTTTGGGATACGACAATCAAATTTCCGATCCACTAATCCGTCTTTACTGCATCCCTCACTAATACACATTGACGAATTCACACGGAAATTGCGTCGCCATGAAAACTATGGGTTCTATGACTTCTCCTTCTAAATCGAGTATCGTTTCTATGGAAACGTCTGGCTTTTCTTTTGCGATACGACAATCACATTTCCGATCCACTAATCCGTCTTTACTGCATCCCTCACTAATACAAATTGACGAATTCATACGGAAATTGCGTCGCTATGAATTACTATGGGTTCTATGACTTCTCCTTCTAAATCGAGTATCGTTTCTATGGAAACGACTGGCTTTTCTTTTGCGATACGAGTATCTCCCTCTCGATGCACTAATCCTTCTTTACTGCATCCGTCACTCCCACTCATTGACGAATTCACACGGAAATTGCGTCGCCATGAAATACTATGGGTTCTATGACTTCTCCTTCTAAATCGAGTAACGTTTCTATGGAAACGACTGGATTTTCCTTTGCGATACCACAATCACATTTCCGATCCACTAATCCGTCTGTACTGCATCCCTCACTAATACACATTGACGAATTCATACGGAAATTGCGTCGCTATGAAATACTATGGGTTCTATGACTTCTCCTTCTAAATCGAGTATCGTTTCTATGGAAACGACTGGCTTTTCTTTTGCGATACGACAATCACATTTCCGATCCACTAATCCGTCTTTACTGCATCCCTCACTAATACACATTGACGATTTCACACGGAAATTGCGTCGCCATGAAATACTATGGGTTCTATGACTTCTCCTTCTAAATCGAGTAACGTTTCTATGGAAACGACAGGATTTTCTTTTGGGATACGACAATCACATTTCCGATCCACTAATCCGTCTTTACTGCATCCCTCACTAATACACATTGACGAATTCACACGGAAATTGCGTCGCCATGAAATAGTATGAGTTCTATGACTTCTCCTTCTAAATCGAGTATCGTTTCTATGGAAACGACTGGATTTTTTTTGGGATACGACAATCACATTTCCGAACAACTAATCCGTCTTTACAGCATCCCTCACTAATACCCATTGACGAATTCACACGGAAATTGCGTCGCCATGAAATACTATGGGTTCTATGACTTCTCCTTCTAAATCGAGTATCGTTTCTATGGAATCGACTGGCTTTTCTTTTGCGATACGAGTATCTCCCTCTCGATGCACTAATCCTTCTTTACTGCATCCCTCACTCCCACTCATTGACGAATTCACACGGAAATTGCGTCGCCATGAAATACTATGGGTTCTATGACTTCTCCCTCTAAATCGAGTAACGTTTCTATGGAAACGACAGGATTTTCTTTTGGGATACGACAATCACATTTCCGATCCACTAATCCGTCTTTACTGCATCCCTCACTAATACACATTGACGAATTCATACGGAAATAGCGTCGCCATGAAATACTATGGGTTCTATGACTTCTCCTTCTAAATCGAGTATTGTTTCTATGGAACCGACTGGCTTTTCTTTTGCGATACGAGTATCTCCCTCTCGATGCACTAATCCTTCATTACTGCATCCCTCACTCCCACTCATTGACGAATTCACACGGAAATTGCGTCGCCATGAAATACTATGGGTTCTATGACTTCTCCTTCAAAATCGAGTAACGTTTCTATGGAAACGACAGGATTTTCTTTTGGGATACGACAATCACATTTCCGATCCACTAATCCGTCTTTACTGCATCCCTCACTAATACACATTGACGAATTCACACGAAAATTGCGTCGCCATGAAATACTATGGGTTCTATGACTTCTCCTTCTAAATCGAGTAACGTATCTATGGAAACGACAGGATTTTCTTTTGGGATACGACAATCACATTCCGATCCACTAATCCGTCTTTACTGCATCCCTCACTAATACACATTGACGAATTCACACGGAAATTGCGTCGCTATGAAATACTATGGGTTCTATGACTTCTCCTTCTAAATCGAGTATCGTTTCTATGGAAACGTCTGGCTTTTCTTTTGCGATACGACAATCACATTTCCGATCCACTAATCCGTCTTTACTGCATCCCTCACTAATACACATTGATGAATTCATACGGAAATTGCGTCGCTATGAAATACTATGGGTTCTATGACTTCTCCTTCTAAATCGAGTATCGTTTCTATGGAAACGACTGGCTTTTCTATTGCGATACGAGTATCTCCCTCTCGATGCACTAATCCTTCTTTACTGCATCCCTCACTCCCACTCATTGACGAATTCACACGGAAATCGCGTCGCCATGAAATACTGTGGGTTCTATGACTTCTCCTTCTAAATCGAGTGACGTTTCTATGGAAACGACAGGATTTTCTTTTGCGATACGACAATCAAATTTTTCGATCCACTAATCCGTCTTTACTGCATCCCTCACTAATACACATTGACGAATTCATACGGAAATTGCGTCGCTATGAAATACTATGGGTTCTATGACTTCTCCTTCTAAATCGAGTATCGTTTCTATGGAAACGACTGGCTTTCCTTTGGCGATACGACAATCACATTTCCGATCCACTAATCCGTCTTTACTGCATCCGTCACTAATACAACTTGACGAATTCACACGGAAATTGCGTCGCCATGAAATACTATGGGTTCTATGACTTCCCCTTCTAAATCGAGTATCGTTTCTATGGAAACGACTGGTTTTTCTTTTGCGATACGACAATCACATTTCCTATCCACTAATCCGTCTTTACTGCATCCCTCACTAATACACATTGACGAATTCACATGGAAATTGCGTCGCCATGAAATTCTAATGGTTCTATGACTTCTCCTTCTAAATCGAGTAACGTTTCTATGGAAACGACAGGATTTTCTTTTGGGATACGACAACCACATTTCCGATCCACTAATCCGTCTTTACTGCATCCCTCACTAATACACATTGACGAATTCACACGGAAATTGCGTCGCCATGAAATACTATGGGCTCTATGACTTCTCCTTCTAAATCGAGTATCGTTTCTATGGAAACGACTGGCTTTTCTTTTGCGATACGAGTATCTCCCTCTCGATGCACTAATCCTTCTATACTGCATCCCTCACTCCCACTCATTGACGAATTCACACGGAAATTGCGTCGCTATGAAATACTATGGGTTCTATGACTTCTCCTTCTAAATCGAGCATCGTTTCTATGGAAACGACTGGCTTTCCTTTTGCGATACGAGTATCTCCCTCTCGATGCACTAATCCTTCTTTACTGCATCCCTCACTCTCACTCATTGACGAATTCACACGGAAATTGCGTCGCCATGAAATACTATGGGATCTATAACTTCTCCTTCTAAATCGAGTAACGTTTCTATGGAAACGACAGGATTTTCTTTTGGGATACGACAATCACATTTCCAATACACTTATCCGTCTTTACTGCATCCCTCACTAATACACATTGACGAATTCACACGGAAATTGCGTCGCCATGAAATACTATGGGTTCTATGACTTCTCCTTCTAAATCGAGTATCGTTTCTATGGAAACGACTGGCTTTTCTTTTGCGATACGAGTATCTCCCTCTCGATGCACTAATCCTTCTTTACTGCATCCCTCACTCCCACTCATTGACGAATTCACACGGAAATTGCGTCGCTATGAAATACTATGGGTTCTATGACTTCTCCTTCTAAATCGAGTATCGTTTCTATGGAAACGACTGGCTTTTCTTTTGCGATACGAGTATCTCCCTCTCGATGCACTAATCCTTCTTTACTGCATCCCTCACACCCACTCATTGACGAATTCACACGGAAATTGCGTTGCCATGAAATACTATGGGTTCTATGACTTCTCCTTCTAAATCGAGTAACGTTTCTATGGAAACGACAGGATTTTCTATTGGGATACGACAATTACATTTCCGAACCACTAATCCGTCTTTACTGCATCCCTCACTAATACACATTGACGAATTCACACGGAAATTGCGTCGCCATGAAATACTATGGGTTCTATGACTTCTCCTTCTAAATCGAGTATCGTTTCTATGGAAACGACTGGCTTTTCTTTTGCGATACGACAATCACATTTCCGATTAACTAATCCGTCTTTACTGCATCCCACACTAATACATATTGACGAATTCATACGGAAATAGCGTCGCTATGAAATACTATGGGTTCTAAGACTTCTCCTTCTAAATCGAGTATCGTTTCTATGGAAACGAATGGCTTTTCTTTTGCGATACGAGTATCTCCCTCTCGATGCACTAATCCTTCTTTACTGCATCCCTCACTCCCACTCATTGACGAATTCACACGGAAATTGCGTCGCTATGAAATACTGTGGGTTCTATGACTTCTCCTTCTAAATCGAGCATCGTTTCTATGGAAACGACTGGCTTTCCTTTTGCGATATGAGTATCTCCCTCTCGATGCACTAATCCTTCTTTACTGCATCCCTCACTCTCACTCATTGACGAATTCACACGGAAATTGCGTCGCCATGAAATACTATGGGTTCTATGACTTCTCCTTCTAAATCGAGTAACGTTTCTATGGAAACGACAGGATTTTCTTTTGGGATACGACAATCACATTTCCAATACACTAATCCGTCTTTACTGCATCCCTCACTAATACACATTGACGAATTCACACGGAAATTGCGTCGCCATGAAATACTATGCGTTCTATGACTTCTCCTTCTAAATCGAGTATCGTTTCTATGGAAACGACTGTCTTTTCTTTTGCGATACGAGTATCTCCCTCTCGATGCACTAATCCTTCTTTACTGCATCCCTCACTCCCACTCATTGACGAATTCACACGGAAATTGCGTCGCTATGAAATACTATGGGTTCTATGACTTCTCCTTCTAAATCGAGTATCGTTTCTATGGAAACGACGGGCTTTTCTTTTGCGATACGAGTATCTCCCTCTCGATGCACTAATCCTTCTTTTCTGCCTCCCTCACACCCACTCATTGACGAATTCACACGGAAATTGCGTCGCCATGAAATACTATGGGTTCTATGACTTCTCCTTCTAAATCGAGTAACGTTTCTATGGAAACGACAGGTTTTCTTTTGGGATACGACAATTACATTTCCGAACCACTAATCCGTCTTTACTGCATCCCTCACTAATACACATTGACGAATTCACACCGAAATTGCGTCGCCATGAAATACTATGGGTTCTATGACTTCTCCTTCTAAATCGAGTATCGTTTCTATGGAAACGACTGGCTTTTCTTTTGCGATACGAGTATCTCCCTCTCGATGCACTAATCCTTCTTTACTGCATCCCTCACTCCCACTCATTGACGAATTCACACGGAAATTGCGTCGCTATGAAATACTATGGGTTCTATGACTTCTCCTTCTAAATCGAGTATCTTTTCTATGGAAACGACTGGCTTTTCTTTTGCGATACGAGTATCTCCCTCTCAATGCACTAATCCTTCTTTACTGCATCCCTCACACCCACTCATTGACGAATTCACACGGAAATTGCTTCGCCATGAAATACTATGGGTTCTATGACTTCTCCTTCTAAATCGAGTAACGTTTCCATGGAAACGACAGGATGTTCTTTTGCGATACGACAATCACATTTCCGATCCACTAAAAAGTCTTTACTGCATCCCTCACTAATACACATTGACGAATTCACACGGAAATTGCGTCGCCATGAAATACTATGGGTTCTATGACTTCTCCTTCTAAATCGAGTATCGTTTCTATGGAAACGACTGGCTTTTCTTTTGCGATACGACAATCACATTTCCGATCCACTAATCCGTCTTTACTGTATCCCTCACTAATACACATTGACGAATTCACATGGAAATTGCGTCGCCATGATATTCTAATGGTTCTATGACTTCTCCTTCTAAATCGAGTAACGTTTCTATGGAAACGACAGGATTTTCTTTTGGGATACGACAATCACATTTCCGATCCACTAATCCGTCTTTACTGCATCCCTCACTAATACACATTGACGAATTCACACGGAAATTGCGTCGCCATGAAATACTATGGGCTCTATGACTTCTCCTTCTAAATCGAGTATCGTTTCTATTTAAACGACTTGCTTTTCTTTTGCGATTCGAGTATCTCCCTCTCGATGCACTAATCCTCCTTTACAGCATCCCTCACTTCCACCCATTGAGGAATTCACACGGAAATTGCGTCGCCATGAAATACTATGGGTTCTATGACTTCTGCTTCTAAATCGAGTAACGTTTCTATGGAAACGACAGGATTTTCTTTTGGTATACGACAATCACATTTCCGATCCACTAATCCGTCTTTACTGCATCCCTCACTAATACACATTGACGAATTCACACGGAAATTGCGTCGCCATGAAATACTACGGGATCTATAACTTCTCCTTCTAAATCGAGTAACGTTTCTATGGAAACGACAGGATTTTCTTTTGGGATACGACAATCACATTTCCAATACACTAATCCGTCTTTACTGCATCCCTCACTAATACACATTGACGAATTCACACGGAAATTGCGTCGCCATGAAATACTATGGGTTCTATGACTTCTCCTTCTAAATCGAGTTTCGTTTCTATGGAAAAGACTGGCTTTTCTTTTGCGATACGAGTATCTCCCTCTCGATGCACTAATCCTTCTTTACTGCATCCCTCACTCCCACTCATTGACGAATTCGCACGGAAATTGCGTCGCTATGAAATACTATGGGTTCTATGACTTCTCCTTCTAAATCGAGTATCGTTTCTATGGAAACGACTGGCTTTTCTTTTGCGATACGAGTATCTCCCTCTCGATGCACTAATCCTTCTTTACTGCATCCCTCACTCCCACTCATTGACGAATTCACACGGAAATTGCGTCGCCATGAAATACTATGGGTTCTATGACTTCTCCTTCTAAATCGAGTAACGTTTCTATGGAAACGACTGGATTTTCTTTTGCGATACGACAATCACATTTCCGATCCACTAATCCGTCTTTACTGCATCCCTCACCAATACACATTGACGAATTCATACGGAAATTGCGTCGCTATGAAATACTATGGGTTCTATGACTTCTCCTTCTAAATCGAGTATCGTTTCTATGGAAACGACTGGATTTTCTTTTGCGATACGACAATCACATTTCCGATCCACTAATCCGTCTTTACTGCATCCCTCACTAATACACATCGACGAATTCACACGGAAATTGCGTCGCCATGAAACACTATGGGTTCTATGACTTCTCCTTCTAAATCGAGTAACGTTTCTATGGAAACGACAGGATTTTCTTTTGGGATACGACAATCACATTTCCGATCCACTAATCCGTCTTTACTGCATCCCTCACTAATACACATTGACGAATTCACACGGAAATTGCGTCGCCATGAAATACTATGGGTTCTATGACTTCTCCTTCTAAATCGAGTATCGTTTCTATGGAAACGACAGGATTTTTTTTGGGATACGACAATCACATTTCCGATCCACTAATCCGTCTTTACTGCATCCCTCACTAATACCCATTGACGAATTCACACGGAAATTGCGTCGATATGAAATACTATGGGTTGTATGACTTCTCCTTCTAAATCGAGTATCGTTTCTATGGAATCGACTGGCTTTTCTTTTGCGATACGAGTATCTCCCTCTCGATGCACTATCCTTCTTTACTGCATCCCTCACTCCCACTCATTGACGAATTCACACGGAAATGGCGTCGCCATGAAATACTATGGGTTCTATGACTTCTCCTTCTAAATCGAGTAACGTTTCTATGGAAACGACAGGATTTTCTTTTGGGATACGACAATCACATTTCCGATCCACTAATCCGTCTTTACTGCATCCCTCACTAATACACATTGACGAATTCACACGGAAATCGCGTCGCCATGAAATACTACGGGTTCTATGACTTCTCCTTCTAAATCGAGTATCGTATCTATGGAAACGACTGGCTTTTCTTTTGCGATACGACAATCACATTTCCGATCCACTAATCCGTCTTTACTGCATCCCTCACTAATACACATTGACGAATTCACACGGAAATTGCGTCGCCATGAAATACTATGGGTTCTATGACTTCTCCTTCTCAATCGAGTAACGTTTCTATGGAAACGACTGGCTTTTCTCTTGCGATACGAGTATCTCCCTCTCGATGCACTAATCCTTCTTTACTGCATCCCTCACTCCCACTCATTGACGAATTCACACGGAAATTGCGTCGCCATGAAATACTATGGGTTCTATGACTTCTCCTTCTAAATCGAGTAACGTTTCTATGGAAACGAAAGGATTTTCTTTTGGGATACGACAATCACATTTCCGACCCACTAATCCGTCTTTACTGCATCCCTCACTAATACACATTGACGAATTCATACGGAAATTGCGTCGCTATGAAATACTATGGGTTCTATGACTTCTCCTTCTAAATCGAGTACCGTTTCTATGGAAACGACTGGCTTTTCTTTTGCGATACGACAATCACATTTCCGATCCACCAATCCGTCTTTACAGCATCCCTCACTAATACACATTGACGAATTCATACGGAAATTGCGTCGCTATGAAATACTATGGGTTCTATGACTTCTCCTTCTAAATCGAGAATCGTTTCTATGGAAACGACTGGCTTTTATTTTGCGATACGAGCATCTCCCTCTCGATGCACTAATCCTTCTTTACTGCATCCCTCACTCCCACTCATTGACGAATTCACACGGAAATTGCGTCGCCATGATATACTATGGGTTCTATGACTTCTCCTTCTAAATCGAGTAACGTTTCTATGGAAACGACAGGATTTTCTTTTGCGATACGACAATCACATTTCCGATCCATTAATCCGTCTTTACTGCATCCCTCACTAATACACATTGACGAATTCATACGGAAATTGCGTCGCCATGAAATACTATGGGTTCTATGACTTCTCCTTCTAAATCGAGTAACGTTTCTATGGAAACGACTGGCTTTTCTTTTGCGATACGAGTATCTCCCTCTCGATGCACTAATCCTTCTTTACTGCATCCCTCACTCCCACTCATTGACGAATTCACACGGAAATTGCGTCGCCATGATATACTATGGGTTCTATGACTTCTCTTTCTAAATCGAGTAACGTTTCTATGGAAACGACAGGATTTTCTTTTGCGAGACGAGTATCTCCCTCTCGATTCACTAATCCTTCTTTACTGCATCCCTCACTCCCACTCATTGACGAATTCACACGGAAATTGCGTCGCCATGATATACTATGGGTTCTATGACTTCTCTTTCTAAATCGAGTAACGTTTCTATGGAAACGACTGGCTTTTCTTTTGCGATACGAGTATCTCCCTCTCGATGCACTAATCCTTCTTTACTGCATCCCTCACTCCCACTCATTGACGAATTCACACGGAAATTGCGTCGCCATGAAATACTATGGGTTCTATGACTTCTCCTTCTAAATCGAGTATCGTTTCTATGGAAACGACTGGCTTTTCTTTTGCGATACGACAATCACATTTCCGATCCACTAATCCGTCTTTACTGCATCCCTCACTAATACACATTGACGAATGCACACGGAAATTGCGTCGCCATGAAATGCTATGGGTTCTATGACTTCTCCTTCTAAATCGAGTATCGTTTCTATGGAAACGACTGGCTTTTCTTTTGCGATACGACAATCACATTTCCGATCCACTAATCCGTCTTTACTGCATCCCTCACTAATACAAATTGACGAATTCATACGGAAGTTGCGTCGCTATGAAATACTATGTGTTCTACGACTTCTCCTTCAAAATCGAGTTTCGTTTCTATGGAAACGACTGGCTTTTCTTTTGCGATACGAGTATCTCCCTCTCGATGCACTAATCCTTCTTTACTGCATCCCTCACTCCCACTCATTGACGAATTCACACGGAAATTGCGTCCCCATGAAATACTATGGGTTCTATGACTTCTCCTTGTAAATCGAGAATCGTTTCTATGGAAACGACAGGATTTTCTTTTGGGATACGACAATCACATTTCCGATCCACTAATCCGTCTTTACTGCATCCCTCACTAATACACATTGACGAATTCACACGGAAATTGCGTCGCCATGAAATACAATGGGTTCTATGACTTCTCCTTGTAAATCGAGTATCGTTTCTATGGAAACGATTGGCTTTTCTTTCGCGATACGACAATCACATTTCCGATCCACTAATCCGTCTTCACTGCATCCTCACTAATACACATTGACGAATTCACACGGAAATTGCGTCGCCATGAAATACTATGGGTTCTTTGACTTCTCCTTCTAAATCGAGTAACGTTTCTATGGAAACGACAGGATTTTCTTTTGAGATACGACAATCACATTTCCGATCCACTAATCCGTCTTTACTGCATCCCTCACTAATACACATTGACGAATTCATACGGAAATTGCGTCGCTATGAAATACTATGGGTTCTATGACTTCTCCTTCTAAATCGAGTATCGTTTCTATGGAAACGACTGGCTTTTCTTTTGCGATACGACAATCACATTTCCGATCCACTAATCCGTCTTTACCGCATCCCTCACTAATACACATTGACGAATTCACACGGAAATGGCGTCGCCATGAAATACTATGGGTTCTATGACTTCTCCTTCTAAATCGAGTATCGTTTCTATGGAACCGACTGGCTTTTCTTTTGGAATACGAGTATCTCCCTCTCGATGCACTAATCCTTCTTTACTGCATCCCTCACTCCCACTCATTGACGAATTCACACGGAAATTGCGTCGCCATGAAATACTATGGGTTCTATGACTTCTCCTTCTAAATCGAGTATCGCTTCTATGGAAACGACTGGCTTTTCTTTTGTGATACGACAATCACATTTCCGATCCACTAATCCGTCCTTACTGCATCCCTCACTAATACACATTGACGAATTCACACGGAAATTGCGTCGCCATGAAATACTATGGGTTCTATGACTTCTCCTTCTAAATCGAGTATCGTTTCTATGGAAACGACTAGCTTTTCTTTTGCGATACGACAATCACATTTCCGATCCACTAATCCGTCTTTACTGCATCCCTTACTAATACACATTGACGAATTCACACGGAAATTGCGTCGCCATGAAATACTATGGGTTCTATGACTTCCCCTTCTAAATCGAGTATCGTTTCTATGGAAACGACTGGCTTTTCTTTTGCGATACGACAATCACATTTCCGATCCACTAATCCGTCTTTACTGCATCCCTCACTAATACACATTGACGAATTCACACGGAAATTGTGTCGCCATGAAATACTATGGGTTCTATGACTTCTCCTTCTAAATCGAGTATCGTTTCTATGGAAACGACTGGCTTTTCTTTTGCGATACGACAATCACATTTCCGATCCACTAATCCGTCTTTACTGCATCCCTCACTAATACACATTGACGAGTTCACACGGAAATTGCGTCGCCATGAAATACTATGGGATCTATGACTTCTCCTTCTAAATCGAGTATCGTTTCTATGGAAACGACAGGATTTTCTTTTGCGATACGACAATCACATTTCCGATCCACTAATCCGTCTTTGCTGCATCCCTCACCAATACACTTTGACGAATTCATACGGAAATTGCGTCGCCATGAAATACTATGGTTTCTATGACTTCTCCTTCTAAATCGAGTATCGTTTCTATGGAAACGACTGGCTTTACTTTTGCGATACCACAATCACATTTCCGATCCACTAATCCGTCTTTACTGCATCCCTCACTAATACACATTGACGAATTCACACGGAAATTGCGTCGCCATGAAATACTATTGGTTCTAAGACTTCTCCTTCTAAATCGAGTATCGTTTCTATGGAAACGACTGGCTTTTCTTTTGCGATACGAGTATCTCCCTCTCGATGCACTAATCCTTCTTTACTGCATCCCTCACTCCGACTCATTGACGAATTCACACGGAAATGGCGTCGCCATGAAATACTATGGGTTCTATGACTTCTCCTTCTAAATCGAGTAACGTTTCTATGGAAACGAGAGGATTTTCTTTTGGGATACGACAATCACATTTCCGATCCACTAATCCGTCTTTACTGCATCCCTCACTAATACACATTGACGAATTCACACGGAAATTGCGTCGCTATGAAATACTATGTGTTCTATGACTTCTCCTTCTAAATCGAGTATCGTTTCTATGGAAACGACTGGCTTTTCCTTTGCGATACGACAATCACATTTCCGATCCACTAATCCGTCTTTACTGCATCCCTCACTAATACACATTGACGAATTCACACGGAAATTGCGTCGCCATGAAATACTATGGGTTCTATGACTTCTCTTTCTAAATCGAGTATCGTTTCTATGGAAACGACTGGCTTTTCTTTTGCGATACGAGTATCTCCCTCTCGATGCACTAATCCTTCTTTACTGCATCCCTCACTCCCACTCATTGACGAATTCACACGGAAATTGCGTCGCCATGAAATACTGTGGGTTCTATGACTTCTCCTTCTAAATCGAGTATCGTTTCTATGGAAACGACTGGCTTTCCTTTTGCGATACGAGTATCTCCCCCTCGATACACTAATCCATCTTTACTGCATCCCTCACTCCCACTCATTGAAGAATTCACACGGAAATTGCGTCGCCATGAAATACTATGTGTTCTATGACTTCTCCTTCTAAATCGAGTATCGTTTCTATGGAAACGACTGGCTTTTCTTTTGCGATACGACAATCACATTTGCGATCCACTAATCCGTCTTTACTGCATCCCTCACTAATACACATTGACGAATTCACACGGAAATTGCGTCGCCATGAAACACTATGGGTTCTATGACTTCTCCTTCTAAATCGAGTAACGTTTCTATGGAAACGACAGGATTTTCTTTTGGGATACGACAATTACATTTCCGAACCACTAATCCGTCTTTACTGCATCCCTCACTAATACACATTGACGAATTCACACGGAAATTGCGTCGCCATGAAATACTATGGGTTCTATGACTTCTCCTTCTAAATCGAGTATCGTTTCTATGGAAACGACTGGCTTTTCTTTTGCGATACGACAATCACATTTCCGATTAACTAATCCGTCTTTACTGCATTCCTCACTAATACATATTGACGAATTCATACGGAAATTGCGTCGCTATGAAATACTATGGGTTCTAAGACTTCTCCTTCTAAATCGAGTATCGTTTCTATGGATACGACTGGCTTTTCTTTTGCGATACGAGTATCTCCCTCTCGATGCACTAATCCTTCTTTACTGCATCCCTCACTCCCACTCATTGACGAATTCACACGGAAATTGCGTCGCTATGAAATACTATGGGTTCTATGACTTCTCCTTCTAAATCGAGTATCGTTTCAATGGAAACGACTGGCTTTTCTTTTGCGATACGAGTATCTCCCTCTCGATGCACTAACCCTTCTTTACTGCATCCCTCACACCCACTCATTGACGAATTCACACGGAAATTGCGCGCCATGAAATACTATGGGTTCTATGACTTCTCCTTCTAAATCGAGTAACGTTTCTATGGAAACGACAGGATTTTCTTTTGGGATACGACAATTACATTTCCGAACCACTAATCCGTCTTTACTGCATCCCTCACTAATACACATTGACGAATTCAATCGGAAATTGCGTCGCCATGAAATACTATGGGTTCTATGACTTCTCCTTCTAAATCGAGTATCGTTTCTATGGAAACGACTGGCTTTTCTTTTGCGATACGAGTATCTCCCTCTCGATGCACTAATCCTTCTTTACTGCATCCCTCACTCCCACTCATTGACGAATTCACACGGAAATTGCGTCGCTATGAAATACTATGGGTTCTATGACTTCTCCTTCTAAATCGAGTATCGTTTCTATGGAAACGACTGGCTTTTCTTTTGCGATACGAGTATCTCCCTCTCAATGCACTAATCCTTCTTTACTGCATCCCTCACACCCACTCATTGACGAATTCACACGGAAATTGCTTCGCCATGAAATACTATGGGTTCTATGACTTCTCCTTCTAAATCGAGTAACGTTTCCATGGAAACGACAGGATGTTCTTTTGCGATACGACAATCACATTTCCGATCCACTAAACCGTCTTTACTGCATCCCTCACTAATACACATTGACGAATTCACACGGAAATTGCGTCGCCATGAAAAACTATGGGTTCTATGACTTCTCCTTCTAAATCGAGTATCGTTTGTATGGAAACGTCTGGCTTTTCTTTTGCGATACGACAATCACATTTCCGATCCACCAATCCGTCTTTACTGCATCCCTCACTAATACACATTGACGAATTCATACGGAAATTGCGTCGCTATGAAATACTATGGGTTCTATGACTTCTCCTTCTAAATCGAGTATCGTTTCTATGGAAACGACTGGCTTTTCTTTTGCGATACGACAATCACATTTCCGATCCACTAATCCGTCTTTACTGCATCCCTCACTAATACACTTTGACGAATTCATACGGAAATTGCGTCGCTATGAGATACTATGGGTTCTATGACTTCTCCTTCTAAATCGAGTATCGTTTCTATGGAAACGACTGGATTTTCTTTTGCGATACGACAATCACATTTCCGATCCACTAATCCGTCTTTACTGCATCCCTCACTAATACACATCGACGAATTCACACGGAAATTGCGTCGCCATGAAATACTATGGGTTCTATGACTTCTCCTTCTAAATCGAGTAACGTTTCTATGGAAACGACAGGATTTTCTTTTGGGATACGACAATCACATTTCCGATCCACTAATCCGTCTTTACTGCATCCCTCACTAATACACATTGACGAATTCATACGGAAATTGCGTCGCCATTAAATACTATGCGTTCTATGACTTCTCCTTCTAAATCGAGTATCGTTTCTATGGAACCGACTGGCTTTTCTTTTGCGATACGAGTATCTCCCTCTCGATGCACTAATCCTTCTTTACTGCATCCCTCACTCCCACTCATTGACGAATTCACACGGAAATTGCGTCGCCATGAAATACTATGGGTTCTATGACTCCTCCTTCTAAATCGAGTAACGTTTCTATGGAAACGACAGGATTTTCTTTTGGGATACGACAATCACATTTCCGATCCACTAACCCGTCTTTACTGCATCCCTCACTAATACACATTGACGAATTCACACGGAAATCGCGTCGCCATGAAATACTATGGGTTCTATGACTTCTCCTTCTAAATCGAGTATCGTATCTATGGAAACGACTGGCTTTTCTTTTGCGATACGACAATCACATTTCCGATCCACTAATCCGTCTTTACTGCATCCCTCACTAATACACATTGACGAATTCACACGGAAATTGCGTCGCCATGAAATACTATGGGTTCTATGACTTCTCCTTCTAAATCGAGTATCGTTTCTATGGAAACGACTGGCTTCTCTTTTGCGATACGAGTATCTCCCTCTCGATGCACTAATCCTTCTTTACTGCATCCCTCACTCCCACTCATTGACGAATTCACACGGAAATTGCGTCGCCATGAAATACTATGGGTTCTATGACTTCTCCTTCTAAATCGAGTAACGTTTCTATGGAAACGACAGGATTTTCTTTTGGGATACGACAATCACATTTCCGATCCACTAATCCGTCTTTACTGCATCCCTCACTAATACACATTGACGAATTCATACGGAAATTGCGTCGCTATGAAATACTATGGGTTCTATGACTTCTCCTTCTAAATCGAGTATCGTTTCTATGGAAACGACTGGCTTTTCTTTTGCGATACGACAATCAAATTTCCGATCCACTAATCCGTCTTTACTGCATCCCTCACTAATACACATTGACGAATTCATACGGAAATTGCGTCGCTATGAAATACTATGGTTTCTATGACTTCTCCTTCTAAATCGAGAATCGTTTCTATGGAAACGACTGGCTTTTCTTTTGCGATACGAGTATCTCCCTCTCGATGCACTAATCCTTCTTTACTGCATCCCTCACTCCCACTCATTGACGAATTCACACGGAAATTGCGTCGCCATGATATACTATGGGTTCTATGACTTCTCCTTCTAAATCGAGTAACGTTTCTATGGAAACGACAGGATTTTCTTTTGGGATACGACAATTACATTTCCGAACCACTAATCCGTCATTACTGCATCCCTCACTAATACACATTGACGAATTCACACGGAAATTGCGTCGCCATGAAATACTATGGGTTCTATGACTTCTCCTTCTAAATCGAGTATCGTTTCTATGGAAACGACTGGCTTTTCTTTTGCGATACGAGTATCTCCCTCTCGATGCACTAATCCTTCTTTACTGCATCCCTCACTCCCACTCATTGACGAATTCACACGGAAATTGCGTCGCTATGAAATACTATGGGTCCTATGACTTCTCCTTCTAAATCGAGTATCGTTTCTATGGAAACGACTGGCTTTTCTTTTGCGATACGAGTATCTCCCTCTCAATGCACTAATCCTTCTTTACTGCATCCCTCACACCCACTCATTGACGAATTCACACGGAAATTGCTTCGCCATGAAATACTATGGGTTCTATGACTTCTCCTTCTAAATCGAGTAACGTTTCCATGGAAACGACAGGATGTTCTTTTGCGATACGACAATCACATTTCCGATCCACTAAACCGTCTTTACTGCATCCCTCACTAATACACATTGACGAATTCACACGGAAATTGCGTCGCCATGAAATACTATGGGTTCTATGACTTCTCCTTCTAAATCGAGTATCGTTTCTATGGAAACGACTGGCTTTTCTTTTGCGATACGACAATCACATTTCCGATAAACTAATCCGTCTTTACTGTATCCCTCACTAATACACATTGACGAATTCACATGGAAATTGCGTCGCCATGATATTCTAATGGTTCTATGACTTCTCCTTCTAAATCGAGTAACGTTTCTATGGAAACGACAGGATTTTCTTTTGGGATACGACAATCACATTTCCGATCAACTAATCCGTCTTTACTGCATCCCTCACTAATACACATTGACGAATTCACACGGAAATTGCGTCGCCATGAAATACTATGGGCTCTATGACTTCTCCTTCTAAATCGAGTATCGTTTCTATGGAAACGACTGGCATTTCTTTTGCGATACGAGTATCTCCCTCTCGATGCACTAATCCTTCTTTACAGCATCCCTCACTTCCACTCATTGAGGAATTCACACGGAAATTGCGTCGCCATGAAATACTATGGGTTCTATGACTTCTGCTTCTAAATCGAGTAACGTTTCTATGGAAACGACAGGATTTTCTTTTGGTATACGACAATCACATTTCCGATCCACTAATCCGTCTTTACTGCATCCCTCACTAATACACATTGACGAATTCACACGGAAATTGCGTCGCCATGAAATACTATGGGTTCTATTCCTTCTCCTTCTAAATCGAGTAACGTTTCTATGGAAACGACAGGATTTTCTTTTGGGGTACGACAATCACATTTCCGATCCACTAATCCGTCTTTACTGCATCCCTCACTAATACACATTGACGAATTCACACGGAAATTGAGTCGCCATGAAAACTATGGCTTCTATGACTTCTCCTTCTAAATCGAGTATCGTTTGTATGGAAACGTCTGGCTTTTCTCCCTCTCGATGCACTAATCCTTCTTTACTGCATCCTTCACTCCCACTCATTGACGAATTCACACGGAAATTGCGTCGCCATGAAATACTATGGGTTCTATGACTTCTCCTTCTAAATCGAGTAACGTTCTATGGAAACGGCAGGATTTTCTTTTGCGATACGACAATCACATTTCCGATCCACTAATCCGTCTTTACTGCATCCCTCACTAATACACATTGACGAATTCATACGGAAATTGCGTCGCTATGAAATACTATGGGTTCTATGACTTCTCCTTCTAAATCGAGTATCGTTTCTATGGAAACGACTGGATTCTCTTTTGCGATACGACAATCACATTTCCGATCCACTAATCCGTCTTTACTGCATCCCTCACTAATACACATCGACGAATTCACACGGAAATTGCGTCGCCATGAAATACTATGGGTTCTATGACTTCTCCTTCTAAATCGAGTAACGTTTCTATGGAAACGACAGGATTTTCTTTTGGGATACGACAATCAAATTTCCGATCCACTAATCCGTCTTTACTGCATCCCTCACTAATACACATTGACGAATTCATACGGAAATTGCGTCGCCATGAAATACTATGGGTTCTATGACTTCTCCTTCTAAATCGAGTAACGTTCTATGGAAACGACTGGATTTTCTTTTGCGATACGACAATCACATTTCCGATCCACTAATCCGTATTTACTGCATCCCTCACTAATACACATTGACGAATTCATACGGAAATTGCGTCGCTATGAAATACTATGGGTTCTATGACTTCTCCTTCTAAATCGAGTAACGTTTCTATGGAAACGACAGGATTTTCTTTTGGGATACGACAATCAAATTTCCGATCCACTAATCCTTCTTTACTGCATCCCTCACTCCCACTCATTGACGAATTCACACGGAAATTGCGTCGCCATGATATACTATGGGTTCTATGACTTCTCCTTCTAAATCGAGCAACGTTTCTATGGAAACGACAGGATTTTCTTTTGGGATACGACAATCACATTTCCGAGCCACTAATCCGTCTTTACTGCATCCCTCACTAATACACATTGACGAATTCACACGGAAATCGCGTCGCCATGAAATACTATGGGTTCTATGACTTCTCCTTCTAAATCGAGTATCGTATCTATGGAAACGACTGGCTTTTCTTTTGCGATACGACAATCACATTTCCGATCCACTAATCCGTCTTTACTGCATCCCTCACTAATACACATTGACGAATTCACACGGAAATTGCGTCGCCATGAAATACTATGGGTTCTATGACTTCTCCTTCTAAATCGAGTATCGTTTCTATGGAAACGACTGGCTTTTCTTTTGCGATACGAGTATCTCCCTCTCGATGCACTAATCCTTCTTTACTGCATCCCTCACTCCCACTCATTGACGAATTCACACGGAAATTGCGTCGCCATGAAATACTATGGGTTCTATGACTTCTCTTTCTAAATCGAGTAACGTTTCTATGGAAACGACAGGATTTTCTTTTGCGATACGAGTATCTCCCTCTCGATGCACTAATCCTTCTTTACTGCATCCCTCACTCCCACTCATTGACGAATTCACACTGAAATTGCGTCGCTATGAAAAACTATGGGTTCTATGACTTATCCTTCTAAATCGAGTAACGTTTCTATGGATACGACAGGATTTTCTTTTGGGATACGAGTATCTCCCTCTCGATGCACTAATCCTTCTTTACTGCATCCCTCACTCCCACTCATTGACGAATTCACACGGAAATTGCGTCGCCATGAAATACTATGGGTTCTATGACTTCTCCTTCTAAATCGAGTAACGTTTCTATGGAAACGACAGGATTTTCTTTTGGGATACGACAATCACATTTCCGATCCACTAATCCGTCTTTACTGCATCCCTCACTAATACACATTGACGAATTCACACGGAAATTGCGTCGCCATGAAATACTATGGATTCTATGACTTCTCCTTCTAAATCGAGTATCGTTTCTATGGAAACGACTGGCTTTTCTTTTGCGATACGACAATCACATTTCCGATCCACTAATCTGTCTTTACTGCATCCCTCACTAATACACATTGACGAGTTCCAACGGAAATTGCGTCGCCATGAAATACTATGGGTTCTATGACTTCTCCTTCTAAATCGAGTATCGTTTCTATGGAAACGACAGGATTTTCTTTTGGGATACGACAATCACATTTCCGATCCACTAATCCGTCTTTGCTGCATCCCTCACTAATACACATTGACGAATTCATACGGAAATTGCGTCGCCATGAAATACTGTGGGTTCTATGACTTCTCCTTCTAAATCGAGTAACGTTTCTATGGAAACGACAGGATTTTCTTTTGGGATACGACAATCACATTCTCGATCCACTAATCCGTCTTTACTGCATCCCTCACTAATACACATTGACGAATTCACACGGAAATTGCGTCGCTATGAAATACTATGGGTTCTATGACTTCTCCTTCTAAATCGAGTATCGTTTCTATGGAAACGACTGGCTTTTCTTTTGCGATACGACAATCAAATTTCCGATCCACTAATCCGTCTTTACTGCATCCCTCACTAATACACATTGACGAATTCATACGGAAATTGCGTCGCTATGAAATACTATGGGTTCTATGACTTCTCCTTCTAAATCGAGAATCGTTTCTACGGAAACGACTGGCTTTTCTTTTGCGATACGAGTATCTCCCTCTCGATGCACTAATCCTTCTTTACTGCATCCCTCACTCCCACTCATTGACGAATTCACACGGAAATTGCGTCGCCATGATATACTATGGGTTCTATGACTTCTCCTTCTAAATCGAGTAACGTTTCTATGGAAACGGCAGGATTTTCTTTTGCGATACGACAATCACATTTCCGATCCATTATTCCGTCTTTACTGCATCCCTCACTAATACACATTGACGAATTCATACGGAAATTGCGTCGCCATGAAATACTATGGGTTCTATGACTTCTGCTTCTAAATCGAGTAACGTTTCTATGGAAACGACTGGCTTTTCTTTTGCAATACGAGTATCTCCCTCTCGATGCACTAATCCTTCTTTACTGCATCCCTCACTCCCACTCATTGACGAATTCACACGGAAATTGCGTCGCCATGAAATACTATGTGTTCTATGACTTCTCTTTCTAAATCGAGTAACGTTTCTATGGAAACGACTGGCTTTTCTTTTGCGATACGAGTATCTCCCTCTCAATGCACTAATCCTTCTTTACTGCATCCCTCACACCCACTCATTGACGAATTCACACGGAAATTGCTTCGCCATGAAATACTATGGGTTCTATGACTTCTCCTTCTAAATCGAGTAACGTTTCCATGGAAACGACAGGATGTTCTTTTGCGATACGACAATCACATTTCCGATCCACTAAACCGTCTTTACTGCATCCCTCACTAATACACATTGACGAATTCACACGGAAATTGCGTCGCCATGAAATACTATGGGTTCTATGACTTCTCCTTCTAAATCGAGTATCGTTTCTATGGAAACGACTGGCTTTTCTTTTGCGATACGACAATCACATTTCCGATCCACTAATCCGTCTTTACTGCATCCCTCACTAATACACATTGACGAATTCACACGGAAATTGCGTCGCTATGAAATACTATGGGTTCTATGACTTCTCCTTCTAAATCGAGTATCGTTTCTATGGAAACGACTGGCTTTTCTTTTGCGATACGACAATCACATTTCCGATCCACTAATCTGTCTTTACTGCATCCCTCACTAATACACATTGACGAATTCACACGGAAATTGCGTCGCCATGAAATACTATGGGTTCTATGACTTCTCCTTCTAAATCGAGTATCGTTTCTATGGAAACGACTGGCTTTTCTTTTGCGATACGAGTATCTCCCTCTCGATGCACTAATCCTTCTTTACAGCATCCCTCACTTCCAGTCATTGAGGAATTCACACGGAAATTGCGTCGCCATGAAATACTATGGGTTCTATGACTTCTCCTTCTAAATCGAGTATCGTTTCTATGGAAACGACTGGCTTTTCTTTTGCGATACGAGTATCTCCCTCTCAATGCACTAATCCTTCTTTACTGCATCCCTCACACCCACTCATTGACGAATTCACACGGAAATTGCTTCGCCATGAAATACTATGGGTTCTATGACTTCTCCTTCTAAATCGAGTAACGTTTCCATGGAAACGACAGGATGTTCTTTTGCGATACGACAATCACATTTCCGATCCACTAAACCGTCTTTACTGCATCCCTCACTAATACACATATACGAATTCACACGGAAATTGCGTCGCCATGAAATACTATGGGTTCTATTCCTTCTCCTTCTAAATCGAGTAACGTTTCTATGGAAACGACAGGATTGTCTTTTGGGGTACGACAATCACATTTCCGATCCACTAATCCGTCTTTACTGCATCCCTCACTAATACACATTGACGAATTCACACGGAAATTGCGTCGCCATGAAAACTATGGCTTCTATGACTTCTCCTTCTAAATCGAGTATCGTTTGTATGGAAACGTCTGGCTTTTCTTTTGCGATACGACAATCACATTTCCGATCCACTAATCCGTCTTTACTGCATCCCTCACTAATACACATTGACGAATTCATACGGAAATTGCGTCGCTATGAAATACTATGGGTTCTATGACTTCTTCTAAATCGAGTATCGTTTCTATGGAAACGACTGGCTTTTCTTTTGCGATACGAGTATCTCCCTCTCGATGCACTAATCCTTCTTTACTGCATCCCTCACTCCCACTCATTGACGAATTCACACGGAAATTGCGTCGCCATGAAATACTATGGGTTCTATGACTTCTCCTTCTAAATCGAGTAACGTTCTATGGAAACGACTGGATTTTCTTTTGCGATACGACAATCACATTTCCGATCCACTAATCCGTCTTTACTGCATCCCTCACTAATACACATTGACGAATTCATACGGAAATTGCGTCGCTATGAAATACTATGGGTTCTATGACTTCTCCTTCTAAATCGAGTATCGTTTCTATGGAAACGACTGGATTTTATTTTGCGATACGACAATCACATTTCCGATCCACTAATCCGTCTTTACTGCATCCCTCACTAATACACATCGACGAATTCACACGGAAATTGCGTCGCCATGAAATACTATGGGTTCTATGACTTCTCCTTCTAAATCGAGTGACGTTTCTATGGAAACGACAGGATTTTCTTTTGGGATACGACAATCACATTTCCGATCCACTAATCCGTCTTTACTGCATCCCTCACTAATACACATTGACGAATTCACACGGAAATTGCGTCGCCATGAAATACTATGGGTTCTATTCCTTCTCCTTCTAAATCGAGTAACGTTTCTATGGAAACGACAGGATTTTCTTTTGGGGTACGACAATCACATTTCCGATCCACTAATCCGTCTTTACTGCATCCCTCACTAATACACATTGACGAATTCACACGGAAATTGCGTCGCCATGATAACTATGGCTTCTATGACTTCTCCTTCTAAATCGAGTATCGTTTGTATGGAAACGTCTGGCTTTTCTTTTGCGATACGATAATCACATTTCCGATCCACTAATCCGTCTTTACTGCATCCCTCACTAATACACATTGACGAATTCATACGGAAATTGCGTCGCTATGAAATACTATGGGTTCTATGACTTCTTCTAAATCGAGTATCGTTTCTATGGAAACGACTGGCTTTTCTTTTGCGATACGAGTATCTCCCTCTCGATGCACTAATCCGTCTTTACTGCATCCCTCACTCCCACTCATTGGCGAATTCACACGGAAATTGCGTCGCCATGAAATACTATGGGTTCTATGACTTCTCCTTCTAAATCGAGTAACGTTCTATGGAAACGCCTGGATTTTCTTTTGCGATACGACAATCACATTTCCGATCCACTAATCCGTCTTTACTGCATCCCTCACTAATACACATTGACGAATTCATACGGAAATTGCGTCGCTATGAAATACTATGGGTTCTATGACTTCTCCTTCTAAATCGAGTATCCTTTCTATGGAAACGACTGGATTTTATTTTGCGATACGACAATCACATTTCCGATCCACTAATCCGTCTTTACTGCATCCCTCACTAATACACATCGACGAATTCACACGGAAATTGCGTCGCCATGAAATACTATGGGTTCTATGACATCTCCTTCTAAATCGAGTATCGTTTCTATGGAACCGACTGGCTTTTCTTTTGCGATACGAGTATCTCCCTCTCGATGCACTAATCCTTCTTTACTGCATCCCTCACTCCCACTCATTGACGAATTCACACGGAAATTGCGTCGCCATGAAATACTATGGGTTCTATGACTTCTCCTTCTAAATCGAGTAACGTTTCTATGGAAACGACAGGATTTTCTTTTGGGATACGACAATCACATTTCCGATCCACTAATCCGTCTTTACTGCATCCCTCACTAATACACATTGACGAATTCACACGGAAATCGCGTCGCCATGAAATACTATGGGTTCTATGACTTCTCCTTCTAAATCGAGTATCGTATCTATGGAAACGACTGGCTTTTCTTTTGCGATACGACAATCACATTTCCGATCCACTAATCCGTCTTTACTGCATCCCTCACTAATACACATTGACGAATTCACACGGAAATTGCGTCGCCATGAAATACTATGGGTTCTATGACTTCTCCTTCTAAATCGAGTATCGTTTCTATGGAAACGACTGGCTTTTCTTTTGCGATACGAGTATCTCCCTCTCGATGCACTAATCCTTCTTTACTGCATCCCTCACTCCCACTCATTGACGAATTCACACGGAAATTGCGTCGCCATGAAATACTATGGGTTCTATGACTTCTCCTTCTAAATCGAGTAACGTTTCTATGGAAACGACAGGATTTTCTTTTGGGATACGACAATCACATTTCCGATCCACTAATCCGTCTTTACTGAATCCCTCACTAATACACATTGACGAATTCATACGGAAATTGCGTCGCTATGAAATACTATGGGTTCTATGACTTCTCCTTCTAAATCGAGTATCGTTTCTATGGAAACGACTGGCTTTTCTTTTGCGATACGACAATCAAATTTCCGATCCACTAATCCGTCTTTACTGCATCCCTCACTAATACACATTGACGAATTCATACGGAAATTGCGTCGCTATGAAATACTATGGGTTCTATGACTTCTCCTTCTATATCGAGAATCGTTTCTATGGAAACGACTGGCTTTTCTTTTGCGATACGAGTATCTCCCTCTCGATGCACTAATCCTTCTTTACTGCATCCCTCACTCCCACTCATTGACGAATTCACACGGAAATTGCGTCGCCATGATATACTATGGGTTCTATGACTTCTCCTTCTAAATCGAGTAACGTTTCTATGGAAACGGCAGGATTTTCTTTTGCGATACGACAATCACATTTCCGATCCATTATTCCGTCTTTACTGCATCCCTCACTAGTACACATTGACGAATTCATACGGAAATTGCGTCGCCATGAAATACTATGGGTTCTATGACTTCTCCTTCTAAATCGAGTAACTTTTCTATGGAAACGACTGGCTTTTCTTTTGCGATACGAGTATCTCCCTCTCGATGCACTAATCCTTCTTTACTGCATCCCTCACTCCCACTCATTGACGAATTCAAACGGAAATTGCGTCGCCATGAAATACTTTGAGTTCTATGACTTCTCTTTCTAAATCGAGTAACGTTTCTATGGAAACGACAGGATTTTCTTTTGCGATACGAGTATCTCCCTCTCGATGCACTAATCCTTCTTTACTGCATCCCTCACTCCCACTCATTGACGAATTCACACTGAAATTGCGTCGCTATGAAAAACTATGGGTTCTATGACTTCTCCTTCTAAATCGAGTAACGTTTCTATGGATACGACAGGATTTTCTTTTGGGATACGAGTATCTCCCTCTCGATGCACTAATCCTTCTTTACTGCATCCCTCACTCCCACTCATTGACGAATTCACACGGAAATTGCGTCGCCATGAAATACTATGGGTTCTATGACTTCTCCTTCTAAATCGAGTAACGTTTCTATGGAAACGACAGGAGTTTCTTTTGGGATACGACAATCACATTTCCGATCCACTAATCCGTCTTTACTGCATCCCTCACTAATACACATTGACGAATTCACACGGAAATTGCGTCGCCATGAAATGCTATGGGTTCTATGACTTCTCCTTCTAAATCGAGTATCGTTTCTATGGAAACGACTGGCTTTTCTTTTGCGATACGACAATCACATTTCCGATCCACTAATCCGTCTTTACTGCATCCCTCACTAATACACATTGACGAATTCACACGGAAATTGCGTCGCCATGAAATGCTATGGGTTCAATGACTTCTCCTTCTAAATCGAGTATCGTTTCTATGGAAACGACTGGCTTTTCTTTTGCGATACGACAATCACATTTCCGATCCACTAATCCGTCTTTACTGCATCCCTCAATAATACAAATTGACGAATTCATACGGAAGTTGCGTCGCTATGAAATACTATGGGTTCTATGACTTCTCCTTCTAAATCGAGTAACGTTTCTATGGAAACGACAGGATTTTCTTTTGGGATACGACAATCACATTCTCGATCCACTAATCCGTCTTTACTGCATCCCTCACTAATACACATTGACGAATTCACACGGAAATTGCGTCGCTATGAAATACTATGGGTTCTATGACTTCTCCTTCTAAATCGAGTATCCTTTCTATGGAAACGACTGGATTTTATTTTGCGATACGACAATCACATTTCCGATCCACTAATCCGTCTTTACTGCATCCCTCACTAATACACATCGACGAATTCACACGGAAATTGCGTCGCCATGAAATACTATGGGTTCTATGACATCTCCTTCTAAATCGAGTATCGTTTCTATGGAACCGACTGGCTTTTCTTTTGCGATACGAGTATCTCCCTCTCGATGCACTAATCCTTCTTTACTGCATCCCTCACTCCCACTCATTGACGAATTCACACGGAAATTGCGTCGCCATGAAATACTATGGGTTCTATGACTTCTCCTTCTAAATCGAGTAACGTTTCTATGGAAACGACAGGATTTTCTTTTGGGATACGACAATCACATTTCCGATCCACTAATCCGTCTTTACTGCATCCCTCACTAATACACATTGACGAATTCACACGGAAATCGCGTCGCCATGAAATACTATGGGTTCTATGACTTCTCCTTCTAAATCGAGTATCGTATCTATGGAAACGACTGGCTTTTCTTTTGCGATACGACAATCACATTTCCGATCCACTAATCCGTCTTTACTGCATCCCTCACTAATACACATTGACGAATTCACACGGAAATTGCGTCGCCATGAAATACTATGGGTTCTATGACTTCTCCTTCTAAATCGAGTATCGTTTCTATGGAAACGACTGGCTTTTCTTTTGCGATACGAGTATCTCCCTCTCGATGCACTAATCCTTCTTTACTGCATCCCTCACTCCCACTCATTGACGAATTCACACGGAAATTGCGTCGCCATGAAATACTATGGGTTCTATGACTTCTCCTTCTAAATCGAGTAACGTTTCTATGGAAACGACAGGATTTTCTTTTGGGATACGACAATCACATTTCCGATCCACTAATCCGTCTTTACTGAATCCCTCACTAATACACATTGACGAATTCATACGGAAATTGCGTCGCTATGAAATACTATGGGTTCTATGACTTCTCCTTCTAAATCGAGTATCGTTTCTATGGAAACGACTGGCTTTTCTTTTGCGATACGACAATCAAATTTCCGATCCACTAATCCGTCTTTACTGCATCCCTCACTAATACACATTGACGAATTCATACGGAAATTGCGTCGCTATGAAATACTATGGGTTCTATGACTTCTCCTTCTATATCGAGAATCGTTTCTATGGAAACGACTGGCTTTTCTTTTGCGATACGAGTATCTCCCTCTCGATGCACTAATCCTTCTTTACTGCATCCCTCACTCCCACTCATTGACGAATTCACACGGAAATTGCGTCGCCATGATATACTATGGGTTCTATGACTTCTCCTTCTAAATCGAGTAACGTTTCTATGGAAACGGCAGGATTTTCTTTTGCGATACGACAATCACATTTCCGATCCATTATTCCGTCTTTACTGCATCCCTCACTAGTACACATTGACGAATTCATACGGAAATTGCGTCGCCATGAAATACTATGGGTTCTATGACTTCTCCTTCTAAATCGAGTAACTTTTCTATGGAAACGACTGGCTTTTCTTTTGCGATACGAGTATCTCCCTCTCGATGCACTAATCCTTCTTTACTGCATCCCTCACTCCCACTCATTGACGAATTCAAACGGAAATTGCGTCGCCATGAAATACTTTGAGTTCTATGACTTCTCTTTCTAAATCGAGTAACGTTTCTATGGAAACGACAGGATTTTCTTTTGCGATACGAGTATCTCCCTCTCGATGCACTAATCCTTCTTTACTGCATCCCTCACTCCCACTCATTGACGAATTCACACTGAAATTGCGTCGCTATGAAAAACTATGGGTTCTATGACTTCTCCTTCTAAATCGAGTAACGTTTCTATGGATACGACAGGATTTTCTTTTGGGATACGAGTATCTCCCTCTCGATGCACTAATCCTTCTTTACTGCATCCCTCACTCCCACTCATTGACGAATTCACACGGAAATTGCGTCGCCATGAAATACTATGGGTTCTATGACTTCTCCTTCTAAATCGAGTAACGTTTCTATGGAAACGACAGGATTTTCTTTTGGGATACGACAATCACATTTCCGATCCACTAATCCGTCTTTACTGCATCCCTCACTAATACACATTGACGAATTCACACGGAAATTGCGTCGCCATGAAATACTATGGATTCTATGACTTCTCCTTCTAAATCGAGTATCGTTTCTATGGAAACGACTGGCTTTTCTTTTGCGATACGAGTATCTCCCTCTCGATGCACTAATCCTTCTTTACTGCATCCCAAACTCCCACTCATTGACGAATTCACACGGAAATTGCGTCGCTATGAAATACTATGGGTTCTATGACTTCTCCTTCTAAATCGAGTATCGTTTCTATGGAAACGACTGGCTTTTCTTTTGCGATACGACAATCACATTTCCGATCCACTAATCCGTCTTTACTGCATCCCTCACTAATACACATTGACGAATTCACACGGAAATTGCGTCGCCATGAAATGCTATGGGTTCTATGACTTCTCCTTCTAAATCGAGTATCGTTTCTATGGAAACGACTGGCTTTTCTTTTGCGATACGACAATCACATTTCCGATCCACTAATCCGTCTTTACTGCATCCCTCACTAATACACATTAACGAATTCACACGGAAATTGCGTCGCCATGAAATGCTATGGGTTCAATGACTTCTCCTTCTAAATCGAGTATCGTTTCTATGGAAACGACTGGCTTTTCTTTTGCGATACGACAATCACATTTCCGATCCACTAATCCGTCTTTACTGCATCCCTCAATAATACAAATTGACGAATTCATACGGAAGTTGCGTCGCTATGAAATACTATGGGTTCTATGACTTCTCCTTCTAAATCGAGTAACGTTTCTATGGAAACGACAGGATTTTCTTTTGGGATACGACAATCACATTCTCGATCCACTAATCCGTCTTTACTGCATCCCTCACTAATACACATTGACGAATTCACACGGAAATTGCGTCGCTATGAAATACTATGGGTCCTATGACTTCTCCTTCTAAATCGAGTATCGTTTCTATGGAAACGACTGGCTTTTCCTTTGCGATACGACAATCACATTTCCGATCCACTAATCCGTCTTTACTGCATCCCTCACTAATACACATTGACGAATTCACACGGAAATTGCGTCGCCATGAAAACTATGGGTTCTATGACTTCTCCTTCTAAATCGAGTATCGTTTCTATGGAAACGACTGGCTTTTCTTTTGCGATACGAGTATCTCCCTCTCGATGCACTAATCCTTCTTTACTGCATCCCTCACTTCCACTCATTGACGAATTCACACGGAAATTGTGTCGGCATGAAATACTATGGGTCCTATGACTTCTCCTTCTAAATCGAGTAACGTTTCTATGGAAACGACAGGATTTTCTTTTGGGATACGACAATCACATTTCCGATCCACTAATCCGTCTTTACTGCATTCCTCACTAATACACATTGACGAATTCACAAAGAAATAGCGTCGCCATGAAATACTATGGGTTCTATGACTCCTCCTTCTAAATCGAGTAACGTTTCTATGGAAACGACAGGATTTTCTTTTGGGATACGACAATCACATTTCCGATCCACTAATCCGTCTTTACTGCATCCCTCACTAATACACATTGACGAATTCACACGGAAATTGCGTCGCTATGAAATACTATGGGTTCTATGACTTCTCCTTCTAAATCGAGTATCGTTTCTATGGAAAAGACTGGCTTTTCCTTTGCGATACGACAATCATATTTCCGATCCACTAATCCGTCTTTACTGCATCGCTCACTAATACACATTGACGAATTCACACGGAAATTGCGTCGCCATGAAATACTATGGGTTCTATGACTTCTCCTTCTAAATCGAGTATCGTTTCTATGGAAACGACTGGCTTTTCTTTTGCGATACGAGTATCTCCCTCTCGATGCACTAATCCTTCTTTACTGCATCCCTCACTCCCACTCATTGACGAATTCACACGGAAATTGCGTCGCCATGAAATACTATAGGTTCTATGACTTCTCCTTCTAAATCGAGTATCGTTTCTATGGAAACGACTGGCTTCTCTTTTGCGATACGACAATCACATTTCCGATCCACTAATCCGTCTTTACTGCATCCCTCACTAATACACATTGACGAATTGACACGGAAATTGCGTCGCCATGAAATACTATGGGTTCTATGACTTCTCCTTCTAAATCGAGTAACGTTTCTATGGAAACGACAGGATTTTCTTTTGGGATACGACAATCACATTTCCGATCCACTAATCCGTCTTTACTGCATCCCTCACTAATACACATTGACGAATTCACACGGAAATTGCGTCGCTATGAAATACTATGGGTTCTATGACTTCTCCTTCTAAATCGAGTATCGTTTCTATGGAAACGACTGGCTTTTCCTTTGCGATACGACAATCACATTTCCGATCCACTAATCCGTCTTCACTGCATCCCTCACTAATACACATTGACGAATTCACACGGAAATTGCGTCGCCATGAAATACTATGGGTTCTATGACTTCTCCTTCTAAAACGAGTATCGTTTCTATGGAAACGACTGGCTTTTCTTTTGTGATACGAGTATCTCCCTCTTGATGCACTAATCCTTCTTTACTGCATCCCTCACTCCCACACATTGACGAATTCACACGGAAATTGCGTCGCCATGAAATACTATGGGTTGTATGACTTCTCCTTCTAAATCGAGTAACGTTTCTATGGAAACGACAGGATTTTCTTTTGGGATACGACAATCACATTTCCGATCCACTAATCCGTCTTTACTGCATCCCTAACTAATACACATTGACGAATTCATACGGAAATTGCGTCGCTATGAAATACTATGGGTTTTATGACTCCTCCTTCTAAATCGAGTATCGTTTCTATGGAAACGACTGGCTTTTCTTTTGCGATACGAGTATCTCCCTCTCGATGCACTAATCCTTCTTTACTGCATCCCTCACTTCCACTCATTGACGAATTCACACGGAAATTGCGTCACCATGAAATACTATGGGTCCTATGACTTCTCCTTCTAAATCGAGTAACGTTTCTATGGAAACGACAGGATTTTCTTTTGGGATACGACAATCACATTTCCGATCCACTAATCCGTCTTTACTGCATCCCTCACTCCCACTCATTGACGAATTCACACTGAAATTGCGTCGCTATGAAAAACTATGGGTTCTATGACTTCTCCTTCTAAATCGAGTAACGTTTCTATGGATACGACAGGATTTTCTTTTGGGATACGAGTATCTCCCTCTCGATGCACTAATCCTTCTTTACTGCATCCCTCACTCCCACTCATTGACGAATTCACACGGAAATTGCGTCGCCATGAAATACTATGGGTTCTATGACTTCTCCTTCTAAATCGAGTAACGTTTCTATGGAAACGACAGGATTTTCTTTTGGGATACGACAATCACATTTCCGATCCACTAATCCGTCTTTACTGCATCCCTCACTAATACACATTGACGAATTCACACGGAAATTGCGTCGCCATGAAATACTATGGATTCTATGACTTCTCCTTCTAAATCGAGTATCGTTTCTATGGAAACGACTGGCTTTTCTTTTGCGATACGAGTATCTCCCTCTCGATGCACTAATCCTTCTTTACTGCATCCCTCACTCCCACTCATTGACGAATTCACACGGAAATTGCGTCGCTATGAAATACTATGGGTTCTATGACTTCTCCTTCTAAATCGAGTATCGTTTCTATGGAAACGACTGGCTTTTCTTTTGCGATACGACAATCACATTTCCGGTCCACTAATCCGTCTTTACTGCATCCCTCACTAATACACATTGACGAATTCACACGGAAATTGCGTCGCCATGAAATGCTATGGGTTCTATGACTACTCCTTCTAAATCGAGTATCGTTTCTATGGAAACGACTGGCTTTTCTTTTGCGATACGACAATCACATTTCCGATCCACTAATCCGTCTTTACTGCATCCCTCACTAATACACATTGACGAATTCACACGGAAATTGCGTCGCCATGAAATGCTATGGGTTCTATGACTTCTCCTTCTAAATCGAGTATCGTTTCAATGGAAACGACTGGCTTTTCTTTTGCGATACGACAATCACATTTCCGATCCACTAATCCGTCTTTACTGCATCCCTCAATAATACAAATTGACGAATTCATACGGAAGTTGCGTCGCTATGAAATACTATGGGTTCTATGACTTCTCCTTCTAAATCGAGTAACGTTTCTATGGAAACGACAGGATTTCCTTTTGGGATACGACAATCACATTCTCGATCCACTAATCCGTCTTTACTGCATCCCTCACTAATACACATTGACGAATTCACACGGAAATAGCGTCGCTATGAAATACTATGGGTTCTATGACTTCTCCTTCTAAATCGAGTATCGTTTCTATGGAAACGACTGGCTTTTCCTTTGCGATACGACAATCACATTTCCGATCCACTAATCCGTCTTTACTGCATCCCTCACTAATACACATTGACGAATTCACACGGAAATTGCGTCGCCATGAAAACTATGGGTTCTATGACTTCTCCTTCTAAATCGAGTATCGTTTCTATGGAAACGACTGGCTTTTCTTTTGCGATACGAGTATCTCCCTCTCGATGCACTAATCCTTCTTTACTGCATCCCTCACTCCCACTCATTGACGAATTCACACGGAAATTGCGTCGCCATGAAATACTATGGGTTCTATGACTTCTCCTTCTAAATCGAGTATCGTTTCTATTGAAACGACTGGCTTTTCTTTTGCGATACGAGTATCTCCCCCTCGATACACTAATCCTTCTTTACTGCATCCCTCACTCCCACTCATTGAAGAATTCACACGGAAATTGCGTCGCCATGAAATACTATGTGTTCTATGACTTCTCCTTCTAAATCGAGTATCGTTTCTATGGAAACGACTGGCTTTTCTTTTGCAATACGACAATCACATTTCCGATCCACTAATCCGGCTTTACTGCATCCCTCACTAATACACATTGACGAATTCACACGGAAATTGCGTCGCCATGAAATACTATGGGTTCTATGACTTCTCCTTCTAAATCGAGTATCGTTTCTATGGAAACGACTGGCTTTTCTTTTGCGATACGAGTATCTCCCTCTTGATGCACTAATCCTTCTTTACTGCATCCCTCACTCCCACACATTGACGAATTCACACGGAAATTGCGTCGCCATGAAATACTATGGGTCCTATGACTTCTCCTTCTAAATCGAGTAACGTTTCTATGGAAACGACAGGATTTTCTTTTGGGATACGACAATCACATTTCCGATCCACTAATCTGTCTTTACTGCATCCCTCACTAATACGCATTGACGAATTCACAAAGAAATAGCGTCGCCATGAAATACTATGGGTTATATGACTCCTCCTTCTAAATCGAGTAACGTTTCTATGGAAACGACAGGATTTTCTTTGGGATACGACAATCACATTTCCGATCCACTAATCCGTCTTTACTGCATCCCTCACTAATACACATTGACGAATTCACACGGAAATTGCGTCGCTATGAAATACTATGGGTTCTATGACTTCTCCTTCTAAATCGAGTATCGTTTCTATGGAAAAGACTGGCTTTTCCTTTGCGATACGACAATCATATTTCCGATCCACTAATCCGTCTTTACTGCATCGCTCACTAATACACATTGACGAATTCACACGGAAATTGCGTCACCATGAAATACTATGGGTTCTATGACTTCTCCTTCTAAATCGAGTATCGTTTCTATGGAAACGACTGGCTTTTCTTTTGCGATACGAGTATCTCCCTCTCGATGCACTAATCCTTCTTTACTGCATCCCTCACTCCCACTCATTGACGAATTCACACGGAAATTGCGTCGCCATGAAATACTATAGGTTCTATGACTTCTCCTTCTAAATCGAGTATCGTTTCTATGGAAACGACTGGCTTCTCTTTTGCGATACGACAATCACATTTCCGATCCACTAATCCGTCTTTACTGCATCCCTCACTAATACACATTGACGAATTGACACGGAAATTGCGTCGCCATGAAATACTATGGGTTCTATGACTTCTCCTTCTAAATCGAGTAACGTTTCTATGGAAACGACAGGATTTTCTTTTGGGATACGACAATCACATTTCCGATCCACTAATCCGTCTTTACTGCATCCCTCACTAATACACATTGACGAATTCACACGGAAATTGCGTCGCTATGAAATACTATGGGTTCTATGACTTCTGCTTCTAAATCGAGTATCGTTTCTATGGAAACGACTGGCATTTCCTTTGCGATACGACAATCACATTTCCGATCCACTAATCCGTCTTCACTGCATCCCTCACTAATACACATTGACGAATTCACACGGAAATTGCGTCGCCATGAAATACTATGGGTTCTATGACTTCTCCTTCTAAATCGAGTATCGTTTCTATGGAAACGACTGGCTTTTCTTTTGCGATACGAGTATCTCCCTCTCGATGCACTAATCCTTCTTTACTGCATCCCTCACTCCCACTCATTGACGAATTCACACGGAAATTGCGTCGCCATGAAATACTATGGGTTCTATGACTTCTCCTTCTAAATCGAGTATCGTTTCTATGGAAACGACTGGCTTTTCTTTTGCGATACGACAATCACATTTCCGATCCACTAATCCGTCTTTACTGCATCCCTCACTAATACACATTGACGAATTCACACGGAAATTGCGTCGCCATGAAATACTATGGGTTCTATGACTTCTCCTTCTAAATCGAGTATCGTTTCTATGGAAACGACTGGCTTTTCTTTTGCGATACGAGTATCTCCCTCTTGATGCACTAATCCTTCTTTACTGCATCCCTCACTCCCACACATTGACGAATTCACACGGAAATTGCGTCGCCATGAAATACTATGGGTTGTATGACTTCTCCTTCTAAATCGAGTAACGTTTCTATGGAAACGACAGGATTTTCTTTTGGGATACGACAATCACATTTCCGATCCACTAATCCGTCTTTACTGCATCCCTAACTAATACACATTGACGAATTCATACGGAAATTGCGTCGCTATGAAATACTATGGGTTCTATGACTCCTCCTTCTAAATCGAGTATCGTTTCTATGGAAACGACTGGCTTTTCTTTTGCGATACGAGTATCTCCCTCTCGATGCACTAATCCTTCTTTACTGCATCCCTCACTCCCACTCATTGACGAATTCACACGGAAATTGCGTCGCCATGAAATACTATGGGTCCTATGACTTCTCCTTCTAAATCGAGTAACGTTTCTATGGAAACGACAGGATTTTCTTTTGGGATACGACAATCACATTTCCGATCCACTAATCCGTCTTTACTGCATCCCTCACTCCCACTCATTGACGAATTCACACTGAAATTGCGTCGCTATGAAAAACTATGGGTTCTATGACTTCTCCTTCTAAATCGAGTAACGTTTCTATGGATACGACAGGATTTTCTTCTGGGATACGAGTATCTCCCTCTCGATGCACTAATCCTTCTTTACTGCATCCCTCACTCCCACTCATTGACGAATTCACACGGAAATTGCGTCGCCATGAAATACTATGGGTTCTATGACTTCTCCTTCTAAATCGAGTAACGTTTCTATGGAAACGACAGGATTTTCTTTTGGGATACGACAATCACATTTCCGATCCACTAATCCGTCTTTACTGCATCCCTCACTAATACACATTGACGAATTCACACGGAAATTGCGTCGCCATGAAATACTATGGATTCTATGACTTCTCCTTCTAAATCGAGTATCGTTTCTATGGAAACGACTGGCTTTTCTTTTGCGATACGAGTATCTCCCTCTCGATGCACTAATCCTTCTTTACTGCATCCCTCACTCCCACTCATTGACGAATTCACACGGAAATTGCGTCGCTATGAAATACTATGGGTTCTATGACTTCTCCTTCTAAATCGAGTATCGTTTCTATGGAAACGACTGGCTTTTCTTTTGCGATACGACAATCACATTTCCGGTCCACTAATCCGTCTTTACTGCATCCCTCACTAATACACATTGACGAATTCACACGGAAATTGCGTCGCCATGAAATGCTATGGGTTCTATGACTTCTCCTTCTAAATCGAGTATCGTTTCTATGGAAACGACTGGCTTTTCTTTTGCGATACGACAATCACATTTCCGATCCACTAATCCGTCTTTACTGCATCCCTCAATAATACAAATTGACGAATTCATACGGAAGTTGCGTCGCTATGAAATACTATGGGTTCTATGACTTCTCCTTCTAAATCGAGTAACGTTTCTATGGAAACGACAGGATTTCCTTTTGGGATACGACAATCACATTCTCGATCCACTAATCCGTCTTTACTGCATCCCTCACTAATACACATTGACGAATTCACACGGAAATAGCGTCGCTATGAAATACTATGGGTTCTATGACTTCTCCTTCTAAATCGAGTATCGTTTCTATGGAAACGACTGGCTTTTCCTTTGCGATACGACAATCACATTTCCGATCCACTAATCCGTCTTTACTGCATCCCTCACTAATACACATTGACGAATTCACACGGAAATTGCGTCGCCATGAAAACTATGGGTTCTATGACTTCTCCTTCTAAATCGAGTATCGTTTCTATGGAAACGACTGGCTTTTCTTTTGCGATACGAGTATCTCCCTCTCGATGCACTAATCCTTCTTTACTGCATCCCTCACTCCCACTCATTGACGAATTCACACGGAAATTGCGTCGCCATGAAATACTATGGGTTCTATGACTTCTCCTTCTAAATCGAGTATCGTTTCTATGGAAACGACTGGCTTTTCTTTTGCGATACGAGTATCTCCCCCTCGATACACTAATCCTTCTTTACTGCATCCCTCACTCCCACTCATTGAAGAATTCACACGGAAATTGCGTCGCCATGAAATACTATGTGTTCTATGACTTCTCCTTCTAAATCGAGTATCGTTTCTATGGAAACGACTGGCTTTTCTTTTGCGATACGACAATCACATTTCCGATCCACTAATCCGTCTTTACTGCATCCCTCACTAATACACATTGACGAATTCACACGGAAATTGCGTCGCCATGAAATACTATGGGTTCTATGACTTCTCCTTCTAAATCGAGTATCGTTTCTATGGAAACGACTGGCTTTTCTTTTGCGATACGAGTATCTCCCTCTTGATGCACTAATCCTTCTTTACTGCATCCCTCACTCCCACACATTGACGAATTCACACGGAAATTGCGTCGCCATGAAATACTATGGGTCCTATGACTTCTCCTTCTAAATCGAGTAACGTTTCTATGGAAACGACAGGATTTTCTTTTGGCATACGACAATCACATTTCCGATCCACTAATCCGTCTTTACTGCATCCCTCACTAATACACATTGACGAATTCACAAAGAAATAGCGTCGCCATGAAATACTATGGGTTCTATGACTCCTCCTTCTAAATCGAGTAACGTTTCTATGGAAACGACAGGGTTTTCTTTTGGGATACGACAATCACATTTCCGATCCACTAATCCGTCTTTACTGCATCCCTCACTAATACACATTGACGAATTCACACGGAAATTGCGTCGCTATGAAATACTATGGGTTCTATGACTTCTCCTTCTAAATCGAGTATCCTTTCAATGGAAAAGACTGGCTTTTCCTTTGCGATACGACAATCATATTTCCGATCCACTAATCCGTCTTTACTGCATCGCTCACTAATACACATTGACGAATTCACACGGAAATTGCGTCGCCATAAAATACTATGGGTTGTATGACTTCTCCTTCTAAATCGAGTATCGTTTCTATGGAAACGACTGGCTTTTCTTTTGCGATACGAGTATCTCCCTCTCGATGCACTAATCCTTCTTTACTGCATCCCTCACTCCCACTCATTGACGAATTCACACGGAAATTGCGTCGCCATGAAATACTATAGGTTCTATGACTTCTCCTTCTAAATCGAGTATCGTATCTATGGAAACGACTGGCTTCTCTTTTGCGATACCACAATCACATTTCCGATCCACTAATCCGTCTTTACTGCATCCCTCACTAATACACATTGACGAATTGACACGGAAATTGCGTCGCCATGAAATACTATGGGTTCTATGACTTCTCCTTCTAAATCGAGTAACGTTACTATGGAAACGACAGGATTTTCTTTTGGGATACGACAATCACATTTCCGATCCACTAATCCGTCTTTACTGCATCCCTCACTAATACACATTGACGAATTCACACGGAAATTGCGTCGCTATGAATTACTATGGGTTCTATGACTTCTCCTTCTAAATCGAGTATCGTTTCTATGGAAACGACTGGCTTTTCCTTTGCGATACGACAATCACATTTCCGATCCACTAATCCGTCTTCACTGCATCCCTCACTAATACACATTGACGAATTCACACGGAAATTGCGTCGCCATGAAATACTATGGGTTCTATGACTTCTCCTTCTAAATCGAGTATCGTTTCTATGGAAACGACTGGCTTTTCTTTTGCGATACGAGTATCTCCCTCTCGATGCACTAATCCTTCTTTACTGCATCCCTCACTCCCACTCATTGACGAATTCACACGGAAATTG
The DNA here is from genome assembly GCF_021461385.2 of Schistocerca piceifrons. Taxonomy (NCBI): domain Eukaryota; kingdom Metazoa; phylum Arthropoda; class Insecta; order Orthoptera; family Acrididae; genus Schistocerca; species Schistocerca piceifrons. Next base: position 1,993,791 of record NW_025727551.1, read on the forward strand.
CGTCGCCATGAAATACTATGGGTTCTATGACTTCTCCTTCTAAATCGAGTATCGTTTCTATGGAAACGACTGGCTTTTCTTTTGCGATACGACAATCACATTTCCGATCCACTAATCCGTCTTTACTGCATCCCTCACTAATACACATTGACGAATTCACACGGAAATTGCGTCGCCATGAAATACTATGGGTTCTATGACTTCTCCTTCTAAATCGAGTATCGTTTCTATGGAAACGACTGGCTTTTCTTTTGCGATACGAGTATCTCCCTCTTGATGCACTAATCCATCTTTACTGCATCACTCACTCCCACACATTGACGAATTCACACGGAAATTGCGTCGCCATGAAATACTATGGGTTGTATGACTTCTCCTTCTAAATCGAGTAACGTTTCTATGGAAACGACAGGATTTTCTTTTGGGATACGACAATCACATTTCCGATCCACTAATCCGTCTTTACTGCATCCCTAAGTAATACACATTGACGAATTCATACGGAAATTGCGTCGCTTTGAAATACTATGGGTTCTATGACTCCTCCTTCTAAATCGAGTATCGTTTCTATGGAAACGACTGGCTTTTCTTTTGCGATACGAGTATCTCCCTCTCGATGCACTAATCCTTCTTTACTGCATCCCTCACTCCCACTCATTGACGAATTCACACGGAAATTGCGTCGCCATGAAATACTATGGGTCCTATGACTTCTCCTTCTAAATCGAGTAACGTTTCTATGGAAACGACAGGATTTTCTTTTGGGATACGACAATCACATTTCCGATCCACTAATCCGTCTTTACTGCATCCCTCACTCCCACTCATTGACGATTTCACACTGAAATTGCGTCGCTATGAAAAACTATGGGTTCTATGACTTCGGCTTCTAAATCGAGTAACGTTTCTATGGATACGACAGGATTTTCTTTTGGGATACGAGTATCTCCCTCTCGATGCACTAATCCTTCTTTACTGCATCCCTCACTCCCACTCATTGACGAATTCACACGGAAATTGCGTCGCCATGAAATACCATGTGTTCTATGACTTCTCCTTCTAAATCGAGTAACGTTTCTATGGAAACGACAGGATTTTCTTTTGGGATACGACAATCACATTTCCGATCCACTAATCCGTCTTTACTGCATCCCTCACTAATACACATTGACGAATTCACACGGAAATTGCGTCGCCATGAAATACTATGGATTCTATTACTTCTCCTTCTAAATCGAGTATCGTTTCTATGGAAACGACTGGCTTTTCTTTTGCGATACGAGTATCTCCCTCTCGATGCACTATTCCTTCTTTACTGCATCCCTCACTCCCACTCATTGACGAATTCACACGGAAATTGCGTCGCTATGAAATACTATGGGTTCTATGACTTCTCCTTCTAAATCGAGTATCGTTTCTATGGAAACGACTGGCTTTTCTTTTGCGATACGACAATCACATTTCCGGTCCACTAATCCGTCTTTACTGCATCCCTCACTAATACACATTGACGAATTCACACGGAAATTGCGTCGCCATGAAATGCTATGGGTTCTATGACTTCTCCTTCTAAATCGAGTATCGTTTCTATGGAAACGACTGGCTTTTCTTTTGCGATACGACAATCACATTTCCGATCCACTAATCCGTCTTTACTGCATCCCTCAATAATACAAATTGACGAATTCATACGGAAGTTGCGTCGCTATGAAATATTATGGGTTCTATGACTTCTCCTTCTAAATCGAGTAACGTTTGTATGGAAACGACAGGATTTTCTTTTGGGATACGACAATCACATTCTCGATCCACTAATCCGTCTTTACTGCATCCCTCACTAATACACATTGACGAATTCACACGGAAATTGCGTCGCTATGAAATACTATGGGTTCTATGACTTCTCCTTCTAAATCGAGTATCGTTTCTATGGAAACGACTGGCTTTTCCTTTGCGATACGACAATCACATTTCCGATCCACTAATCCGTCTTTACTGCATCCCTCACTAATACACATTGACGAATTCACACGGAAATTGCGTCGCCATGAAAACTATGGGTTCTATGATTTCTCCTTCTAAATCGAGTATCGGTTCTATGGAAACGACTGGCTTTTCTTTTGCGATACGAGTATCTCCCTCTCGATGCACTAATCCTTCTTTACTGCATCCCTCACTCCCACTCATTGACGAATTCACACGGAAATTGCGTCGCCATGAAATACTATGGGTTCTATGACTTCTCCTTCTAAATCGAGTATCGTTTCTATGGAAACGACTGGCTTTTCTTTTGCGATACGAGTATCTCCCCCTCGATACACTAATCCCTCTTTACTGCATCCCTCACTCCCACTCATTGAAGAATTCACACGGAAATTGCGTCGCCATGAAATACTATGTGTTCTATGACTTCTCCTTATAAATCGAGTATCGTTTCTATGGAAACGACTGGCTTTTCTTTTGCGATACGACAATCACATTTCCGATCCACTAATCCGTCTTTACTGCATCCCTCACTAATACACATTGACGAATTCACACGGAAATTGCGTCGCCATGAAATACTATGGGTTCTATGACTTCTCCTTCTAAATCGAGTATCGTTTCTATGGAAACGACTGGCTTTTCTTTTGCGATACGAGTATCTCCCTCTTGATGCACTAATCCTTCTTTACTGCATCCCTCACTCCCACACATTGACGAATTCACACGGAAATTGCGTCGCCATGAAATACTATGGGTCCTATGACTTCTCCTTCTAAATCGAGTAACGTTTCTATGGAAACGACAGGATTTTCTTTTGGGATACGACAATCACATTTCCGATCCACTAATCCGTCTTTACTGCATCCCTCACTAATACACATTGACGAATTCACAAAGAAATAGCGTCGCCATGAAATACTATGGGTTCTATGACTCCTCCTTCTAAATCGAGTAACGTTTCTATGGAAACGACAGGATTTTCTTTTGGGATACGACAATCACATTTCCGATCCACTAATCCGTCTTTACTGCATCCCTCACTAATACACATTGACGAATTCACACGGAAATTGCGTCGCTATGAAATACTATGGGTTCTATGACTTCTCCTTCTAAATCGAGTATCGTTTCTATTGAAAAGACTGGCTTTTCCTTTGCGATACGACAATCATATTTCCGATCCACTAATCCCTCTTTACTGCATCGCTCACTAATACACATTGACGAATTCACACGGAAATTGCGTCGCCATGAAATACTATGGGTTCTATGACTTCTCCTTCTAAATCGAGTATCGTTTCTATGGAAACGACTGGCTTTTCTTTTGCGATACGAGTATCTCCCTCTCGATGCACTAATCCTTCTTTACTGCATCCCTCACTCCCACTCATTGACGAATTCACACGGAAATTGCGTCGCCATGAAATACTATAGGTTCTATGACTTCTCCTTCTAAATCGAGTATCGTTTCTATGGAAACGACTGGCTTCTCTTTTGCGATACGACAATCACATTTCCGATCCACTAATCCGTCTTTACTGCATCCCTCACTAATACACATTGACGAATTGACACGGAAATTGCGTCGCCATGAAATACTATGGGTTCTATGACTTCTCCTTCTAAATCGAGTAACGTTTCTATGGAAACGACAGGATTTTCTTTTGGGATACGACAATCACATTTCCGATCCACTAATCCGTCTTTACTGCATCCCTCACTAATACACATTGACGAATTCACACGGAAATTGCGTCGCTATGAAATACTATGGGTTCTATGACTTCTCCTTCTAAATCGAGTATCGTTTCTATGGAAACGACTGGCTTTTCCTTTGCGATACGACAATCACATTTCCGATCCACTAATCCGTCTTCACTGCATCCCTCACTAATACACATTGACGAATTCACACGGAAATTGCGTCGCCATGAAATACTATGGGTTCTATGACTTCTCCTTCTAAATCGAGTATCGTTTCTATGGAAACGACTGGCTTTTCTTTTGCGATACGAGTATCTCCCTCTCGATGCACTAATCCTTCTTTACTGCATCCCTCACTCCCACTCATTGACGAATTCACACGGAAATTGCGTCGCCATGAAATACTATGGGTTCTATGACTTCTCCTTCTAAATCGAGTATCGTTTCTATGGAAACGACTGGCTTTTCTTTTGCGATACGACAATCACATTTCCGATCCACTAATCCGTCTTTAATGCATCCCTCACTAATACACATTGACGAATTCACACGGAAATTGCGTCGCCATGAAATACTATGGGTTCTATGACTTCTCCTTCTAAATCGAGTATCGTTTCTATGGAAACGACTTGCTTTTCTTTTGCGATACGAGTATCTCCCTCTTGATGCACTAATCCTTCTTTACTGCATCCCTCACTCCCACACATTGACGAATTCACACGGAAATTGCGTCGCCATGAAATACTATGGGTTTTATGACTTCTCCTTCTAAATCGAGTAACGTTTCTATGGAAACGACAGGATTTTCTTTTTTGATACGACAATCACATTTCCGATCCACTAATCCGTCTTTACTGCATCCCTAACTAATACACATTGACGAATTCATACGGAAATTGCGTCGCTATGAAATACTATGGGTTCTATGACTCCTCCTTCTAAATCGAGTATCGTTTCTATGAAAACGACTGGCTTTTCTTTTGCGATACGAGTATCTCCCTCTCGATGCACTAATCCTTCTTTACTGCATCATTCACTCCCACTCATTGACGAATTCACACGGAAATTGCGTCGCCATGAAATACTATGGGTCCTATGACTTCTCCTTCTAAATCGAGTAACGTTTCTATGGAAACGACAGGATTTTCTTTTGTGATACGACAATCACATTTCCGATCCACTAATCCGTCTATACTGCATCCCTCACTCCCACTCATTGACGAATTCACACTGAAATTGCGTCGCTATGAAAAACTATGGGTTCTATGACTTCTCCTTCTAAATCGAGTAACGTTTCTATGGATACGACAGGATTTTCTTTTGGGATACGAGTATCTCCCTCTCGATGCACTAATCCTTCTTTACTGCATCCCTCACTCCCACTCATTGACGAATTCACACGGAAATTGCGTCGCCATGAAATACTATGGGTTCTATGACTTCTCCTTCTAAATCGAGTATCGTTTCTATGGAAACGACTGGCTTTTCTTTTGCGATACGACAATCACATTTCCGATCCACTAATCCGTCTTTACTGCATCCCTCACTAATACACATTGACGAATTCACACGGAAATTGCGTCGCCATGAAATGCTATGGGTTCTATGACTTCTCCTTCTAAATCGAGTATCGTTTCTATGGAAACGACTGGCTTTTCTTTTGCGATACGAGTATCTCCCTCTCGATGCACTAATCCTTCTTTACTGCATCCCTCACTCCCACTCATTGACGAATTCACACGGAAATTGCGTCGCCATGAAATACTATGGGTTCTATGACTTCTCCTTCTAAATCGAGTATCGTTTCTATGGAAACGACTGGCTTTTCTTTTGCGATACGAGTATCTCCCCCTCGATACACTAATCCTTCTTTACTGCATCCCTCACTCCCACTCATTGAAGAATTCACACGGAAATTGCGTCGCCATGAAATACTATGTGTTCTATGACTTCTTCTAAATCGAGTATCGTTTCTATGGAAACGACTGGCTTTTCTTTTGCGATACGACAATCACATTTCCGATCCACTAATCCGTCTTTACTGCATCCCTCACTAATACACATTGACGAATTCACACGGAAATTGCGTCGCCATGAAATACTATGGGTTCCATGACTTCTCCTTCTAAATCGAGTATCGTTTCTATGGAAACGACTGGCTTTTCTTTTGCGATACGAGTATCTCCCTCTTGATGCACTAATCCTTCTTTACTGCATCCCTCACTCCCACACATTGACGAATTCACACGGAAATTGCGTCGCCATGAAATACTATGGGTCCTATGACCTCTCCTTATAAATCGAGTAACGTTTCTATGGAAACGACAGGATTTTCTTTTGGGATACGACAATCACATTTCCGATCCACTAATCCGTCTTTACTGCATCCCTCACTAATACACATTGACGAATTCACACAGAAATAGCGTCGCCATGAAATACTATGGGTTCTATGACTCCTCCTTCTAAATCGAGTAACGTTTCTATGGAAACGACAGGATTTTCTTTTGGGATACGACAATCACATTTCCGATCCACTAATCCGTCTTTACTGCATCCCTCACTAATACACATTGGCGAATTCACACGGAAATTGCGTCGCTATGAAATACTATGGGTTCTATGACTTCTCCTTCTAAATCGAGTATCGTTTCTATGGAAAAGACTGGATTTTCCTTTGCGATACGACAATCACATTTCCGATCCACTAATCCGTCTTTACTGCATCGCTCACTAATACACATTGACGAATTCACACGGAAATTGCGTCGCCATGAAATACTATGGGTTCTATGACTTCTCCTTCTAAATCGAGTAACGTTTCTATGGAAACGACAGGATTTTCTTTTGGGATACGACAATCACATTTCCGATCCACTAATCCGTCTTTACTGCATCCCTCACTAATACACATTGACGAATTCACACGGAAATTGCGTCGCTATGAAATACTATGGGTTCTATTACGTCTCCTTCTAAATCGAGTATCGTTTCTATGGAAACGACTGGCTTTTCCTTTGCGATACGACAATCACATTTCCGATCCACTAATCCGTCTTCACTGCATCCCTCACTAATACACATTGACGAATTCACACGGAAATTGCGTCGCCATGAAATACTATGGGTTCTATGACTTCTCCTTCTAAATCGAGTATCGTTTCTATGGAAACGACTGGCTTTTCTTTTGCGATACGAGTATCTCCCTCTCGATGCACTAATCCTTCTTTACTGCATCCCTCACTCCCACTCATTGACGAATTCACACGGAAATTGCGTCGCCATGAAATACTATGGGTTCTATGACTTCTCCTTCTAAATCGAGTATCGTTTCTATGGAAACGACTGGCTTTTCTTTTGCGATACGACAATCACATTTCCGATCCACTAATCCGTCTTTACTGCATCCCTCACTAATACACATTGACGAATTCACACGGAAATTGCGTCGCCATGAAATACTATGGGTTCTATGACTTCTCCTTCTAAATCGAGTATCGTTTCTATGGAAACGACTGGCTTTTCTTTTGCGATACGAGTATCTCCCTCTTGATGCACTAATCCTTCTTTACTGCATCCCTCACTCCCACACATTGACGAATTCACACGGAAATTGCGTCGCCATGAAATACTATGGGTTGTATGACTTCTCCTTCTAAATCGAGTAACGTTTCTATGGAAACGACAGGATTTTCTTTTATGATACGACAATCACATTTCCGATCCACTAATCCGTCTTTACTGCATCCCTAACTAATACACATTGACGAATTCATACGGAAATTGCGTCGCTTTGAAATACTATGGGTTCTATGACTCCTCCTTCTAAATCGAGTATCGTTTCTATGGAAACGACTGGCTTTTCTTTTGCGATACGAGTATCTCCCTCTCGATGCACTAATCCTTCCTTACTGCATCCCTCACTCCCACTCATTGACGAATTCACACGGAAATTGCGTCGCCATGAAATACTATGGGTCCTATGACTTCTCCTTCTAAATCGAGTAACGTTTCTATGGAAACGACAGGATTTTCTTTTGGGATACGACAATCACATTTCCGATCCACTAATCCGTCTTTACTGCATCCCTCACTAATACACATTGACGAATTCACAAAGAAATAGCGTCGCCATGAAATACTATGGGTTCTATGACTCCTCCTTCTAAATCGAGTAACGTTTCTATGGAAACGACAGGATGTTCATTTGGGATACGACAATCACATTTCCGATCCACTAATCCGTCTTTACTGCATCCCTCACTAATACACATTGACGAATTCACACGGAAATTGCGTCGCCATGAAATACTATGTGTTCTATGACTTCTCCATCTAAATCGAGTAACGTTTCTATGGAAACGACAGGGTTTTCTTTTGGGATACGACAATCACATTTCCGATCCACTAATCCGTCTTTACTGCATCCCTCACTAATACACATTGACGAATTCACACGGAAATTGCGTCGCCATGAAATACTATGGGTTCTATGGCTTCTCCTTCTAAATCGAGTAACGTTTCTATGGAAACGACAGGATTTTCTTTTGGGATACGACAATCACATTTCCGATCGACTAATCCGTCTTTACTGCATCCCTCACTAATACAGATAGACGAATTCACACGGAAATTGCGTCGCCATGAAATACTATGGGTTCTATGACTTCTCCTTCTAAATCGAGTAACGTTTCTATGGAAACGACAGGATTTTATTTTGGGATACGACAATCACATTTCCGATCCACTAATCCGTCTTTACTGCATCCCTCACTAATACACATTGACAAATTCACACGGAAATTGCGTCGCCATGAAATACTATGGGTTCTATGACTTCTCCTTCTAAATCGAGTAACGTTTCAATGGAAACGACAGGATTTTCTTTTGGGATACGACAATCACATTTCCGATCCACTAATCCGTCTTTACTGCATCCCTCACTAATACACATTGACGAATTCACACGGAAATTGCGTCGCCATGAAATACCATGGGTTCTATGACTTCTCCTTCTAAATCGAGTAACGTTTCCATGGAAACGACAGGATTTTCGTTTGGGATACGACAATCACATTTCCGATCCACTAATCCGTCTTTACTGCATCCCTCACTAATACACATTGACGAATTCACACGGAAATTGCGTCGCCATGAAATACTATGGGTTCTATGACTTCTCCTTCTAAATCGAGTACCGTTTCTATGGAAACGACTGGCTTTTCTTTTGCGATACGAGTATCTCCCTCTCGATGCACTAATCCTTCTTTACTGCATCCCTCACTCCCACTCATTGACGAATTCACACGGAAATTGCGTCGCCACGAAATACTATGGGTTCTATGACTTCTCCTTCTAAATCGAGTATCGTTTCTATGGAAAAGACTGGCTTCTCTTTTGCGATACGACAATCACATTTCCGATCCACTAATCCGTCTTTACTGCATCCCTCACTAATACACATTGACGAATTCACACGGAAATTGCGTCGCCATGAAATACTATGGGTTCTATGACTTCTCCTTCTAAATCGAGTATCGTTTCTATGGAAACGACTGGCTTTTCTTTTGCGATACGAGTATCTCCCTCTTGATGCACTAATCCTTCTTTACTGCATCCCTCACTCCCACACATTGACGAATTCACACGGAAATTGCGTCGCCATGAAATACTATGGGTTGTATGACTTCTCCTTCTAAATCGAGTAACGTTTCTATGGAAACGACAGGATTTTCTTTTATGATACGACAATCACATTTCCGATCCACTAATCCGTCTTTACTGCATCCCTAACTAATACACATTGACGAATTCATACGGAAATTGCGTCGCTTTGAAATACTATGGGTTCTATGACTCCTCCTTCTAAATCGAGTATCGTTTCTATGGAAACGACTGGCTTTTCTTTTGCGATACGAGTATCTCCCTCTCGATGCACTAATCCTTCCTTACTGCATCCCTCACTCCCACTCATTGACGAATTCACACGGAAATTGCGTCGCCATGAAATACTATGGGTCCTATGACTTCTCCTTCTAAATCGAGTAACGTTTCTATGGAAACGACAGGATTTTCTTTTGGGATACGACAATCACATTTCCGATCCACTAATCCGTCTTTACTGCATCCCTCACTAATACACATTGACGAATTCACAAAGAAATAGCGTCGCCATGAAATACTATGGGTTCTATGACTCCTCCTTCTAAATCGAGTAACGTTTCTATGGAAACGACAGGATGTTCATTTGGGATACGACAATCACATTTCCGATCCACTAATCCGTCTTTACTGCATCCCTCACTAATACACATTGACGAATTCACACGGAAATTGCGTCGCCATGAAATACTATGTGTTCTATGACTTCTCCATCTAAATCGAGTAACGTTTCTATGGAAACGACAGGGTTTTCTTTTGGGATACGACAATCACATTTCCGATCCACTAATCCGTCTTTACTGCATCCCTCACTAATACACATTGACGAATTCACACGGAAATTGCGTCGCCATGAAATACTATGGGTTCTATGGCTTCTCCTTCTAAATCGAGTAACGTTTCTATGGAAACGACAGGATTTTCTTTTGGGATACGACAATCACATTTCCGATCGACTAATCCGTCTTTACTGCATCCCTCACTAATACAGATAGACGAATTCACACGGAAATTGCGTCGCCATGAAATACTATGGGTTCTATGACTTCTCCTTCTAAATCGAGTAACGTTTCTATGGAAACGACAGGATTTTCTTTTGGGATACGACAATCACATTTCCGATCCACTAATCCGTCTTTACTGCATCCCTCACTAATACACATTGACAAATTCACACGGAAATTGCGTCGCAATGAAATACTATGGGTTCTATGACTTCTCCTTCTAAATCGAGTAACGTTTCAATGGAAACGACAGGATTTTCTTTTGGGATACGACAATCACATTTCCGATCCACTAATCCGTCTTTACTGCATCCCTCACTAATACACATTGACGAATTCACACGGAAATTGCGTCGCCATGAAATACCATGGGTTCTATGACTTCTCCTTCTAAATCGAGTAACGTTTCCATGGAAACGACAGGATTTTCGTTTGGGATACGACAATCACATTTCCGATCCACTAATCCGTCTTTACTGCATCCCTCACTAATACACATTGACGAATTCACACGGAAATTGCGTCGCCATGAAATACTATGGGTTCTATGACTTCTCCTTCTAAATCGAGTACCGTTTCTATGGAAACGACTGGCTTTTCTTTTGCGATACGAGTATCTCCCTCTCGATGCACTAATCCTTCTTTACTGCATCCCTCACTCCCACTCATTGACGAATTCACACGGAAATTGCGTCGCCACGAAATACTATGGGTTCTATGACTTCTCCTTCTAAATCGAGTATCGTTTCTATGGAAACGACTGGCTTTTCTTTTGCGATACGACAATCACATTTCCGATCCACTAATCCGTCTTTACTGCATCCCTCACTAATACACATTGACAAATTCACACGGAAATTGCGTCGCCATGAAATACTATGGGTTCTATGACTTCTCCTTCTAAATCGAGTATCGTTTCTATGGAAACGACTGGCTTTTCTTTTGCGATACGAGTATCTCCCTCTTGATGCACTAATCCTTCTTTACTGCATCCCTCACTCCCACACATTGACGAATTCACACGGAAATTGCGTCGCCATGAAATACTATGGGTTGTATGACTTCTCCTTCTAAATCGAGTAACGTTTCTATGGAAACGACAGGATTTTCTTTTGGGATACGACAATCACATTTCCGATCCACTAATCCGTCTTAACTGCATCCCTAACTAATACACATTGACGAATTTATACGGAAATTGCGTCGCTATGAAATACTATGGGTTCTATGACTCCTCCTCCTAAATCGAGTATCGTTTCAATGGAAACGACTGGCTTTTCTTTTGCGATACGAGTATCTCCCTCTCGATGCACTAATCCTTCTTTACTGCATCCCTCACTCCCACTCATTGACGAATTCACACGGAAATTGCGTCGCCATGAAATACTATGGGTCCTATGACTTCTCCTTCTAAATCGAGTAACGTTTCTATGGAAACGACAGGATTTTCTTTTGGGATACTACAATCACATTTCCGATCCACTAATCCGTCTTTACTGCATCCCTCACTAATACACATTGACGAATTCACAAAGAAATAGCGTCGCCATGAAATACTATGTGTTCTATGACTCCTCCTTCTAAATCGAGTAACGTTTCTATGGAAACGACAGGATTTTCTTTTGGGATACGCCAATCACATTTCCGATCCACTAATCCGTCTTTACTGCATCCCTCACTAATACACATTGACGAATTCATACGGAAATTGCGTCGCCATGAAATACTATGTGTTCTATGACTTCTCCATCTAAATCGAGTTACGTTTCTATGGAAACGACAGGGTTTTCTTTTGGGATACGACAATCACATTTCCGATCCACTAATCCGTCTTTACTGCATCCCTCACTAATACACATTGACGAATTCACACGGAAATTGCGTCGCCATGAAATACTATGGGTTCTATGACTTCTCCTTCTAAATCGAGTAACGTTTCTATGGAAACGACAGGATTTTCTTTTGGGATACGACAATCACATTTCCGATCCACTAATCCGTCTTTACTGCATCCCTCACTAATACACATTGACGAATTCACACGGAAATTGCGTCGCCATGAAATACTATGGGTTCTATGACTTCTCCTTCTAAATCGAGTAACGTTTCTATGGAAACGACAGGATTTTCGTTTGGGATACGACAATCACATTTCCGATCCACTAATCCGTGTTTACTGCATCCCTCACTAATACACATTGACGAATTCACACAGAAATTGCGTCGCCATTAAATACTATGGGTTCTATGACTTCTCCTTCCAAATCGAGTAACGTTTCTATGGAAACGACAGGATTTTCTTTTGGGATACGACAATCACATTTCCGATCCACTAATCCGTCTTTACTGCATCCCTCACTAATACACATTGACGAATTCACACGGAAATTGCGTCGCTATGAAATACTATGGGTTCTATGACTTCTCCTTCTAAATCGAGTATCGTTTCTATGGAAACGACAGGATTTTCTTTTGCGATACGACAATCACATTTCCGATCCACTAATCCAACTTTACTGCATCCCTCACTAATACACATTGACGAATTCATACGGAAATTGCGTCGCTATGAAATACTATGGGTTCTATGACTTCTCCTTCTAAATCGAGTATCGTTTCTAAGGAAACGACTGGCTTTTCTTTTGCGATACGAGTATCTCCCTCTCGATGCTCTAATCCTTCTTTACTGCATCCCTCACTCCCACTCATTGACAAATTCACACGGAAATTGCGTCGCCATGAAATACTATGGGTTCTATGACTTCTAGTTCTAAATCGAGTAACGTTTCTATGGAAACGACAGGATTTTCTTTTGGGATACGACAATCACATTTCCGATCCACTAATCCGTCTTTACTGCATCCCTCACTAATACACATTGACGAATTCACACGGAAATTGCGTCGCCATGAAATACTATGTGTTCTATGACTTCTCCATCTAAATCGAGTAACGTTTCTATGGAAACGACAGGGTTTTCTTTTGGGATACGACAATCACATTTCCGATCCACTAATCCGTCTTTACTGCATCCCTCACTAATACACATTGACGAATTCACACGGAAATTGCGTCGCCATGAAATACTATGGGTTCTATGGCTTCTCCTTCTAAATCGAGTAACGTTTCTATGGAAGCGACAGGATTTTCTTTTGGGATACGACAATCACATTTCCGATCGACTAATCCGTCTTTACTGCATCCCTCACTAATACAGATTGACGAATTCACACGGAAATTGCGTCGCCATGAAATACTATGGGTTCTATGACTTCTCCTTCTAAATCGAGTAACGTTTCTATGGAAACGACAGGATTTTCTTTTGGGATACGACAATCACATTTCCGACCACTAATCCGTCTTTACTGCATCCCTCACTAATACACATTGACGAATACACACGGAAATTGCGTCGCCATGAAATACTATGGGTTCTATGACTTCTCCTTCCAAATCGAGTAACGTTTCAATGGAAACGACAGGATTTTCTTTTGGGATACGACAATCACATTTCCGATCCACTAATCCGTCTTTACTGCATCCCTCACTAATACACATTGACGAATTCACATGGAAATTGCGTCGCCATGAAATACTATGGGTTCTATGACTTCTCCTTCTAAATCGAGTAACGTTTCTATGGAAACGACAGGATTTTCGTTTGGGATACGACAATCACATTTCCGATCCACTAATCCGTCTTTACTGCATCCCTCACTAATACACATTGACGAATTCACACGGAAATTGCGTCGCCATGAAATACTATGGGTTCTATGACTTCTCCTTCTAAATCGAGTACCGTTTCTATGGAAACGACTGGCTTTTCTTTTGCGATACGAGTATCTCCCTCTCGATGCACTAATCCTTCTTTACTGCATCCCTCACTCCCACTCATTGACGAATTCACACGGAAATTGCGTCGCCACGAAATACTATTTGTTCTATGACTTCTCCTTCTAAATCGAGTATCGTTTCTATGGAAACGACTGGCTTTTCTTTTGCGATACGACAATCACATTTCCGATCCACTAATCCGTCTTTACTGCATCCCTCACTAATACACATTGACGAATTCACACGGAAATTGCGTCGCCATGAAATACTATGAGTTCTATGACTTCTCCTTCTAAATCGAGTATCGTTTCTATGGAAACGACTAGCTTTTCTTTTGCGATACGAGTATCTCCTTCTTGATGCACTAATCCTTCTTTACTGCATCCCTCACTCCCACACATTGACGAATTCACACGGAAATTGCGTCGCCATGAAATACTATGGGTTGTATGACTTCTCCTTCTAAATCGAGTAACGTTTCTATGGAAACGACAGGATTTTCTTTTGGGATACGACAATCACATTTCCGATCCACTAATCCGTCTTTACTGCATCCCTAACTAATACACATTGACGAATTTATACGGAAATTGCGTCGCTATGAAATACTATGGGTTCTATGACTCCTCCTCCTAAATCGAGTATCGTTTCAATGGAAACGACTGGCTTTTCTTTTGCGATACGAGTATCTACCTCCTTCTCGATGCACTAATCCTTCTTTACTGCATCCCTCACTCCCACTCATTGACGAATTCACACGGAAATTGCGTCGCCATGAAATACTATGGGTCCTATGACTTCTCCTTCTAAATCGAGTAACGTTTCTATGGAAACGACAGGATTTTCTTTTGGGATACTACAATCACATTTCCGATCCACTAATCCGTCTTTACTGCATCCCTCACTAATACACATTGACGAATTCACAAAGAAATAGCGTCGCCATGAAATACTATGGGTTCTATGACTCCTCCTTCTAAATCGAGTAACGTTTCTATGGAAACGACAGGATTTTCTTTTGGGATACGCCAATCACATTTCCGATCCACTAATCCGTCTTTACTGCATCCCTCACTAATACACATTGACGAATTCACACGGAAATTGCGTCGCCATGAAACACTATGTGTTCTATGACTTCTCCATCTAAATCGAGTTACGTTTCTATGGAAACGACAGGGTTTTCTTTTGGGATACGACAATCACATTTCCGATCCACTAATCCGTCTTTACTGCATCCCTCACTAATACACATTGACGAATTCACACGGAAATTGCGTCGCCATGAAATACTATGGGTTCTATGACTTCTGCTTCTAAATCGAGTAACGTTTCTATGGAAACGACAGGATTTTCTTTTGGGATACGACAATCACATTTCCGATCCACTAATCCGTCTTTACTGCATCCCTCACTAATACACATTGACGAATTCACACGGAAATTGCGTCGCCATGAAATACTATGGGTTCTATGACTTCTCCTTCTAAATCGAGTAACGTTTCTATGGAAACGACAGGATTTTCGTTTGGGATACGACAATCACATTTCCGATCCACTAATCCGTGTTTACTGCATCCCTCACTAATACACATTGACGAATTCACACAGAAATTGCGTCGCCATTAAATACTATGGGTTCTATGACTTCACCTTGTAAATCGAGTAACGTTTCTATGGAAACGACAGGATTTTCTTTTGGGATACGACAATCACATTTCCGATCCACTAATCCGTCTTTACTGCATCCCTCACTAATACACATTGACGAATTCACACGGAAATTGCGTCGCTATGAAATACTATGGGTTCTATGACTTCTCCTTCTAAATCGAGTATCGTTTCTATGGAAACGACTGGCTTTTCTTTTGCGATACGAGTATCTCCCTCTCGATGCTCTAATCCTTCTTTACTGCATCCCTCACTCCCACTCATTGACAAATTCACACGGAAATTGCGTCGCCATGAAATACTATGGGTTCTATGACTTCTCCTTCTAAATCGAGTAACGTTTCTATGGAAACGACAGGATTTTCTTTTGGGATACGACAATCACATTTCCGATCCACTAATCCGTCTTTACTGCATCCCTCACTAATACACATTGACGAATTCATACGGAAATTGCGTCGCTATGAAATACTATGGGTTCTATGACTTCTCCTTCTAAATCGAGTATCGTTTCTATGGAAACGACTGGCTTTTCTTTTGCGATACGACAATCACATTTCCGATCCACTAATCCGTCTTTACTGCATCCCTCACTAATACACATTGACGAATTCACACGGAAATTGCGTCGTCATGAAATACTATGGGTTCTATGACTTCTCCTTCTAAATCGAGTATCGTTTCTATGGAAACGACTGGCTTTTCTTTTGCGATACGACAATCACATTTCCGATCCACTAATCCGTCTTTACTGCATCCCTCACTAATACACATTGACGAATTCATACGGAATTTGCGTCGCCATGAAATACTATGGGTTCTATGACTTCTCCTTCTAAATCGAGTAACGTTTCTATGGAAACGACAGGATTTTCTTTTGGGATACGACAATCACATTTCCGATCCCCTAATCCGTCTTTACTGCATCCCTCACTAATACACATTGACGAATTCATACGGAAATTGCGTGGCTATGAAATACTATGGGTTCTATGACTCCTCCTTCTAAATCGAGTATCGTTTCTATGGAAACGACTGGCTTTTCTTTTGCGATACGAGGATCTCCCTCTCGATGCACTAATCCTTCTTTACTGCATCCCTCACTCCCACTCATTGACGAATTCACACGGAAATTGCGTCGCCATGAAATACTATGGGTTCTATGACTTCTCCTTCTAAATCGAGTAACGTTTCTATGGAAACGACAGGATTTTCTTTTGGGATACGACAATCACATTTCCGATAAACTAATCCGTCTTTACTGCATCCCTCACTAATACACATTGACGAATTCACACGGAAATTGCGTCGCCATGAAATACTATGGGTTCTATGACTCCTCCTTCTAAATCGAGTAACGTTTCTATGGAAACGACAGGATTTTCTTTTGGGATACTTCAATCACATTTCCGATCCACTAATCCGTCTTTACTGCATCCCTCACTAATACACATTGACGAATTCACACGGAAATTGCGTCGCCATGAAATACTATGGGTTCTATGACTTCTCCTTCTAAATCGAGTAACGTTTCTATGGAAACGACAGGATTTTCTTTTGGGATACGACAATCACATTTCCGATCCACTAATACGTCTTTACTGCATCCCTCACTAATACACATTGAGGAATTCACACGGAAATTGCGTTGCCATGAAATACTATGGGTTCTATGACTTCTCCTTCTAAATCGAGTAACGTTTCTATGGAAACGACAGGATTTTCTTTTGGGATACGACAATCACATTTCCGATCCACTAATCCGTCTTTACTGCATCCCTCACTAATACAGATCGACGAATTCACACGGAAATTGCGTCGCCATGAAATACTATGGGTTCTATGACTTCTCCTTCTAAATCGAGTAACGTTTCTATGGAGACGACAGGATTTTCTTTTGGGATACGACAATCACATTTCCGATCCACTAATCCGTCTTTACTGCATCCCTCACTAATACACATTGACGAATTCACACGGAAATTGCGTCGCCATGAAATACTATCTGTTCTATGACTTCTCCTTCTAAATCGAGTAACGTTTCTATGGAAAGGACAGGATTTTCTTTTGGGATACGACAATCACATTTCCGATCCACTAATCCGTCTTTACTGCATCCCGAACTAATACAAATTGACGAATTCACACGGAAATTGCGTCGGCATGCAATACTATGGGTTCTATGACTTCTCCTTCTAAATCGAGTAACGTTTCTATGGAAACGACAGGATTTTCTTTTGGGATACGACAATCACATTTCCGATCCACTAATCCGTCTTTACTGCATCCCTCACTAATACACATTGACGAATTCACACGGAAATTGCGTCGCCATGAAATACTATGGGTTCTATGACTTCTCCTTCTAAATCGAGTAACGTTTCTATGGAAACGACAGGATTTTCTTTTGGGATACGACAATCACATTTCCGATCCACTAATCCGTCTTTACTGCATCCCTCACTAATACACATTGACGAATTCACACGGAAATTGCGTCGCTATGAAATACTATGGGTTCTATGACTTCTCCTTCGAAATCGAGTATCGTTTCTATGGAAACGACTGGCTTTTCTTTTGCGATACGACAATCACATTTCCGATCCACTAATCCGTCTTTACTGCATCCCTCACTAATACACATTGACGAATTCATACATAAATTGCGTCGCTATGAAATACTATGGGTTCTATGACTTCTCCTTCTAAATCGAGTATCGTTTCTATGGAAACGACTGGCTTTTCTTTTGCGATACGAGTATCTCCCTCTCGATGCACTAATCCTCCTTTACTGCATCCCTCACTCCCACTCATTGACGAATTCGCATGGAAATTGCGTCGCCATGAAATACTATGGGTTCTATGACTTCTCCTTCTAAATCGAGTAACGTTTCTATGGAAACGACAGGATTTTCTTTTGGGATACGCCAATCACATTTCCGATCCACTAATCCGTCTTTACTGCATCCCTCACTAATACACATTGACGAATTCACACGGAAATTGCGTCGCCATGAAATACTATGTGTTCTATGACTTCTCCATCTAAATCGAGTTACGTTTCTATGGAAACGACAGGGTTTTCTTTTGGGATACGACAATCACATTTCCGATCCACTAATCCGTCTTTACTGCATCCCTCACTAATACACACTGACGAATTCACACGGAAATTGCGTCGCCATGAAATACTATGGGTTCTATGACTTCTCCTTCTAAATCGAGTAACGTTTCTATGGAAACGACAGGATTTTCTTTTGGGATACGACAATCACATTTCCGATCCACTAATCCGTCTTTACTGCATCCCTCACTAATACACATTGACGAATTCACACGGAAATTGCGTCGCCATGAAATACTATGGGTTCTATGACTTCTCCTTCTAAATCGAGTAACGTTTCTATGGAAACGACAGGATTTTCGTTTGGGATACGACAATCACATTTCCGATCCACTAATCCGTGTTTACTGCATCCCTCACTAATACACATTGACGAATTCACACAGAAATTGCGTCGCCATTAAATACTATGGGTTCTATGACTTCTCCTTCCAAATCGAGTAACGTTTCTATGGAAACGACAGGATTTTCTTTTGGGATACGACAATCACATTTCCGATCCACTAATCCGTCTTTACTGCATCCCTCACTAATACACATTGACGAATTCACACGGAAATTGCGTCGCTATGAAATACTATGGGTTCTATGACTTCTCCTTCTAAATCGAGTATCGTTTCTATGGAAACGACAGGATTTTCTTTTGCGATACGACAATCACATTTCCGATCCACTAATCCAACTTTACTGCATCCCTCACTAATACACATTGACGAATTCATACGGAAATTGCGTCGCTATGAAATACTATGGGTTCTATGACTTCTCCTTCTAAATCGAGTATCGTTTCTAAGGAAACGACTGGCTTTTCTTTTGCGATACGAGTATCTCCCTCTCGATGCTCTAATCCTTCTTTACTGCATCCCTCACTCCCACTCATTGACAAATTCACACGGAAATTGCGTCGCCATGAAATACTATGGGTTCTATGACTTCTAGTTCTAAATCGAGTAACGTTTCTATGGAAACGACAGGATTTTCTTTTGGGATACGACAATCACATTTCCGATCCACTAATCCGTCTTTACTGCATCCCTCACTAATACACATTGACGAATTCACACGGAAATTGCGTCGCCATGAAATACTATGTGTTCTATGACTTCTCCATCTAAATCGAGTATCGTTTCTATGGAAACGACTGGCTTTTCTTTTGCGATACGACAATCACATTTCCGATCCACTAATCCGTCTTTACTGCATCCCTCACTAATACACATTGACGAATTCATACATAAATTGCGTCGCTATGAAATACTATGGGTTCTATGACTTCTCCTTCTAAATCGAGTATCGTTTCTATGGAAACGACTGGCTTTTCTTTTGCGATACGAGTATCTCCCTCTCGATGCACTAATCCTCCTTTACTGCATCCCTCACTCCCACTCATTGACGAATTCGCATGGAAATTGCGTCGCCATGAAATACTATGGGTTCTATGACTTCTCCTTCTAAATCGAGTAACGTTTCTATGGAAACGACAGGATTTTCTTTTGCGATACGACAATCACATTACCGATCCACTAATCCGTCTTTACTGCATCCCTCACTAATACACATTGACGAATTCATACGGAAATTGCGTCGCTATGAAATACTATGGGTTCTATGACTTCTCCTTCTAAATCGAGTATCGTTTCTTTGGAAACGACTGGCTTTTCTTTTGCGATACGACAATCACATTTCCGATCCACTAATCCGTCTTTACTGCATCCCTTACTAATACACATTGACGAATTCATACGGAAATTGCGTCGCTATGAAATACTATGGGTTCTATGACTTCTCCTTCTAAATCGAGTATCGTTTCTATGGAAACGACTGGCTTTTCTTTTGCGATACGACAATCACATTTCCGATCCACTAATCCGTCCTTACTGCATCCCTCACTAATACACATTGACGAATTCATACGGAAATTGCGTCGCTATGAAATACTATGGGTTCTATGATTTCTCCTTCTAAATCGAGTATCGTTTCTACGGAAACGACTGGCTTTTCTTTTGCGATACGAGTATCTCCCTCTCGATGCACTAATCCTTCTTTACTGCATCCCTCACTCCCACTCATTGACGAATTCACACGGAAATTGCGTCGCCATGAAATACTATGGGTTCTATGACTTCTCCTTCTAAATCGAGTATCGTTTCTATGGAAACGACTGGCTTTTCTTTTGCGATACGACAATCACATTTCCGATCCACTAATGCGTCTTTACTGCATCCCTCACTAATACACATTGACGAATTCATACGGAAATTGCGTCGCTATGAAATACTATGGGTTCTATGACTTCTCCTTCTAAATCGAGTAACGTTTCTATGGAAACGACTGGCTTTTCTTTTGCGATACGACAATCACATTTCCGATCCACTAATCCGTCTTTACTGCATCCCTCACTAATACACATTGACGAATTCACACGGAAATTGCGTCGCCATGAAATACTATGGGTTCTATGACTTCTCCTTCTAAATCGAGTATCGTTTCTATGGAAACGACTGGCTTTTCTTTTGCGATACGACAATCTCATTTCCGATCCACTAATCCGTCTTTACTGCATCCCTCACTAATACACATTGACGAATTCACACGGAAATTGCGTCGTCATGAAATACTGTGGTATCTATGACTTCTCCTTCTAAATCGAGTATCGTTTCTATGGAAACGACAGGATTTTCTTTTGGGATACGACTATCACATTTCCGATCCACTAATCCGTCTTTACTGCATCCCGCACTAATACACATTGACGAACTCACACGGAAATTGCGTCGCCATGAAATACTATAGGTTCTATGACTTCTCCTTCTAAATCGAGTATCGTTTCTATGGAAACGACAGGGTTTTCTTTTGGGATACGACAATCACATTTCCGATCCACTAATCCGTCTTTACTGCATCCCTCACTAATACACATTGACGAATTCACACGGAAATTGCGTCGCCATGAAATACTATGGGTTCTATGACGTCTCCTTCTAAATCGAGTAACGTTTCTATGGAAACGACTGGCTTTTATTTTGCGATACGACAATCACATTTCCGATCCACTAATCCGTCTTTACTGCATCCCTAACTAATACACATTTACGAATTCACACGGAAATTGCGTCGCCATGAAATACTATGGGATCTATGACTTCTCCTTCTAAATCGAGTATCGTTTCTGTGGAAACGACTGGCTTTTCTTTTGCGATACGAGTATCTCCCTCTCGATACACTAATCCTTCTTTACTGCATCCCTAACTCCCACTCATTGACGAATTCACACGGAAATTGCGTCGCCATGAAATACTATGGGTTCTATGACTTCCCCTTTTAAATCGAGTAACTTTTCTATGGAAACGACAGGATTTTCTTTTGGGATACGACAATCACATTTCCGATCCACTAATCCGTCTTTACTGCATCCCTCACTAATACACATTGACGAATTCACACGGAAATTGCGTCGCCATGAAATACTGTGGGTTCTATGACTTCTCCTTCTAAATCGAGTAACGTTTCTATGGAAACGACAGGATTTTCTTTAGGGCTACGACAATCACATTTCCGATCCACTAATCCGTCTTTACTGCATCCCTCACTAATACACATTGACGAATTCACACGGAAATTGCGTCGCCATGAAATACTATGAGTTCTATGACTTCTCCTTCTAAATCGAGTATCGTTTCTATGGAAACGACTGGCCTTTCCTTTGCGATACGACAATCACATTTCCGATCCACTAATCCGGCTTTACTGCATCCCTCACTAATACACATTGACGAATTCATACGGAAATTGCGTCGCTATGAAATACTATGGGTTCTATGACTTCTCCTTCTAAATCGAGTATCGTTTCTATGGAAACGACTGGCTTTTCTTTTGCGATACGAGTATCTCCCTCTCGATGCACTAATCCTTCTTTACTGCATCCCTCACTCCCACTCATTGACGAATTCACACGGAAATTGCGTCGCCATGAAAAACTATGGGTTCTATGACTTCCCCTTTTAAATCGAGTAACTTTTCTATGGAAACGACAGGATTTTCTTTTGGGATACGACAATCACATTTCCGATCCACTAATCCGTCTTTACTGCATCCCTCACTAATACACATTGACGAATTCACACGGAAATTGCGTCGCCATGAAATACTGTGGGTTCTATGACTTCTCCTTCTAAATCGAGTAACGTTTCTATGGAAACGACAGGATTTTCTTTAGGGCTACGACAATCACATTTCCGATCCACTAATCCGTCTTTACTGCATCCCTCACTAATACACATTGACGAATTCACACGGAAATTGCGTCGCCATGAAATACTATGAGTTCTATGACTTCTCCTTCTAAATCGAGTATCGTTTCTATGGAAACGACTGGCCTTTCCTTTGCGATACGACAATCACATTTCCGATCCACTAATCCGGCTTTACTGCATCCCTCACTAATACACATTGACGAATTCATACGGAAATTGCGTCGCTATGAAATACTATGGGTTCTATGACTTCTCCTTCTAAATCGAGTATCGTTTCTATGGAAACGACTGGCTTTTCTTTTGCGATACGAGTATCTCCCTCTCGATGCACTAATCCTTCTTTACTGCATCCCTCACTCCCACTCATTGACGAATTCACACGGAAATTGCGTCGCCATGAAAAACTATGGGTTCTATGACTTCTCCTTCTAAATCGAGTAACGTTTCTATGGAAACGACAGGATGTTCTTTTGCGATACGACAATCACATTTCCGATCCACTAATCCGTCTTTACTGCATCCCTCACTAATACACATTGACGAATTCATACATAAATTGCGTCGCTATGAAATACTATGGGTTCTATGACTTCTCCTTCTAAATCGAGTATCGTTTCTATGGAAACGACTGGCTTTTCTTTTGCGATACGAGTATCTCCCTCTCGATGCACTAATCCTCCTTTACTGCATCCCTCACTCCCACTCATTGACGAATTCGCATGGAAATTGCGTCGCCATGAAATACTATGGGTTCTGTGACTTCTCCTTCTAAATCGAGTAACGTTTCTATGGAAACGACAGGATTTTCTTTTGCGATACGACAATCACATTACCGATCCACTAATCCGTCTTTACTGCATCCCTCACTAATACACATTGACGAATTCATACGGAAATTGCGTCGCTATGAAATACTATGGGTTCTATGACTTCTCCTTCTAAATCGAGTATCGTTTCTTTGGAAACGACTGGCTTTTCTTTTGCGATACGACAATCACATTTCCGATCCACTAATCCGTCTTTACTGCATCCCTTACTAATACACATTGACGAATTCATACGGAAATTGCGTCGCTATGAAATACTATGGGTTCTATGACTTCTCCTTCTAAATCGAGTATCGTTTCTATGGAAACGACTGGCTTTTCTTTTGCGATACGACAATCACATTTCCGATCCACTAATCCGTCCTTACTGCATCCCTCACTAATACACATTGACGAATTCATACGGAAATTGCGTCGCTATGAAATACTATGGGTTCTATGATTTCTCCTTCTAAATCGAGTATCGTTTCTACGGAAACGACTGGCTTTTCTTTTGCGATACGAGTATCTCCCTCTCGATGCACTAATCCTTCTTTACTGCATCCCTCACTCCCACTCATTGACGAATTCACACGGAAATTGCGTCGCCATGAAATACTATGGGTTCTATGACTTCTCCTTCTAAATCGAGTATCGTTTCTATGGAAACGACTGGCTTTTCTTTTGCGATACGACAATCACATTTCCGATCCACTAATGCGTCTTTACTGCATCCCTCACTAATACACATTGACGAATTCATACGGAAATTGCGTCGCTATGAAATACTATGGGTTCTATGACTTCTCCTTCTAAATCGAGTAACGTTTCTATGGAAACGACTGGCTTTTCTTTTGCGATACGACAATCACATTTCCGATCCACTAATCCGTCTTTACTGCATCCCTCACTAATACACATTGACGAATTCACACGGAAATTGCGTCGCCATGAAATACTATGGGTTCTATGACTTCTCCTTCTAAATCGAGTATCGTTTCTATGGAAACGACTGGCTTTTCTTTTGCGATACGACAATCTCATTTCCGATCCACTAATCCGTCTTTACTGCATCCCTCACTAATACACATTGACGAATTCACACGGAAATTGCGTCGTCATGAAATACTATGGTATCTATGACTTCTCCTTCTAAATCGAGTATCGTTTCTATGGAAACGACAGGATTTTCTTTTGGGATACGACAATCACATTTCCGATCCACTAATCCGTCTTTACTGCATCCCGCACTAATACACATTGACGAACTCACACGGAAATTGCGTCGCCATGAAATACTATAGGTTCTATGACTTCTCCTTCTAAATCGAGTATCGTTTCTATGGAAACGACAGGGTTTTCTTTTGGGATACGACAATCACATTTCCGATCCACTAATCCGTCTTTACTGCATCCCTCACTAATACACATTGACGAATTCACACGGAAATTGCGTCGCCATGAAATACTATGGGTTCTATGACGTCTCCTTCTAAATCGAGTAACGTTTCTATGGAAACGACTGCCTTTTATTTTGCGATACGACAATCACATTTCCGATCCACTAATCCGTCTTTACTGCATCCCTAACTAATACACATTTACGAATTCACACGGAAATTGCGTCGCCATGAAATACTATGGGATCTATGACTTCTCCTTCTAAATCGAGTATCGTTTCTATGGAAACGACTGGCTTTTCTTTTGCGATACGAGTATCTCCCTCTCGATACACTAATCCTTCTTTACTGCATCCCTAACTCCCACTCATTGACGAATTCACACGGAAATTGCGTCGCCATGAAATACTATGGGTTCTATGACTTCCCCTTTTAAATCGAGTTACTTTTCTATGGAAACGACAGGATTTTCTTTTGGGATACGACAATCACATTTCCGATCCACTAATCCGTCTTTACTGCATCCCTCACTAATACACATTGACGAATTCACACGGAAATTGCGTCGCCATGAAATACTGTGGGTTCTATGACTTCTCCTTCTAAATCGAGTAACGTTTCTATGGAAACGACAGGATTTTCTTTAGGGCTACGACAATCACATTTCCGATCCACTAATCCGTCTTTACTGCATCCCTCACTAATACACATTGACGAATTCACACGGAAATTGCGTCGCCATGAAATACTATGAGTTCTATGACTTCTCCTTCTAAATCGAGTATCGTTTCTATGGAAACGACTGGCCTTTCCTTTGCGATACGACAATCACATTTCCGATCCACTAATCCGGCTTTACTGCATCCCTCACTAATACACATTGACGAATTCATACGGAAATTGCGTCGCTATGAAATACTATGGGTTCTATGACTTCTCCTTCTAAATCGAGTATCGTTTCTATGGAAACGACTGGCTTTTCTTTTGCGATACGAGTATCTCCCTCTCGATGCACTAATCCTTCTTTACTGCATCCCTCACTCCCACTCATTGACGAATTCACACGGAAATTGCGTCGCCATGAAAAACTATGGGTTCTATGACTTCTCCTTCTAAATCGAGTAACGTTTCTATGGAAACGACAGGATGTTCTTTTGCGATACGACAATCACATTTCCGATCCACTAATCCGTCTTTACTGCATCCCTCACTAATACACATTGACGAATTCATACGGAAATTGCGTCGCTATGAAATACTATGGGTTCTATGACTTCTCCTTCTAAATCGAGTATCGTTTCTATGGAAACGACTGTCTTTTCTTTTGCGATACGAGTATCTCCCTCTCGATGCACTAATCCTTCTTTACTGCATCCCTCACTCCCACTCATTGACGAATTCACACGGGAATTGCGTCGCCATGAAATACTATGGGTTCTATGACTTCTCCATCTAAATCGAGTATCGTTTCAATGGAAACGACTGGCTCTTCTTTTGCGAAACGACAATCAAATTTCCGATCCTCTAATCCGTCTTTACTGCATCCCTCACTAATACACATTGACGAATTCATACGGAAATTGCGTCGCTATGAAATACTATGGGTTCTATGACTTTTCCTTCTAAATCGAGTATCGTTTCTATGGAAACGACTGGCTTTTCTTTTGCGATACGACAATCACATTTCCGATCCACTAATCCGTCCTTACTGCATCCCTCACTAATACACATTGACGAATTCATACGGAAATTGCGTCGCTATGAAATACTATGGGTTCTATGACTTCTCCTTCTAAATCGAGTATCGTTTCTATGGAAACGACTGGCTTTTCTTTTGCGATACGAGTATCTCCCTCTCGATGCACTAATCCTTCTTTACTGCATCCCTCACTCCCACTCATTGACGAATTCACACGGAAATTGCGTCGCCATGAAATACTATGGGTTCTATGACTTCTCCTTTTAAATCGAGTATCGTTTCTATGGAAACGACTGGCTTTTCATTTGCGATACGACAATCACATTTCCGATCCACTAATCCGTCGTTACTGCATCCCTCACTAATACACATTGACGAATTCATACGGAAATTGCGTCGCTATGAAATACTATTTGTTCTATGACTTCTCCTTCTAAATCGAGTGTCGTTTCTATGGAAACGACTGGCTTTTCTTTTGCGATACGAGTATCTCCCTCTCGATGCACTAATCCTTCTTTACTGCATCCCTCACTCCCACTCATTGACGAATTCACACGGAAATTGCGTCGCCATGAAATACTGTGGGTTCTATGACTTCTCCTTCTAAATCGAGCAACGTATCTATGGAAACGACAGGATTTTCTTTTGCGATACGACAATCACATTTCCGATCCACTAATCCGTCTTTACTGCATCCTTCACTAATACACATTGACGAATTCATACGGAAATTGCGTCGCTATGAAATACTATGGGTTCTATGACTTCTCCTTCTAAATGGAGTATCGTTTCTATGGAAACGTTTGGCTTTTCTTTTGCGATACGACAATCACATTTCCGATCCACTAATCCGTCTTTACTGCATCCCTCACGATTACACATTGACGAATTCATACGGAAATTGCGTCGCTATGAAATACTATGGGTTCTATGACTTCTCCTTCAAAATCGAGTATCGTTTCTATGGAAACGAATGGCTTTTCTTTTGCGATGCGACAATCACATTTCCGATCCACTAATCCGTCTTTACTGCATCCCTCACTAATACACATTGACGAATTCATACGGAAATTGCGTCGCTATGAAATACTATGGGTTCTATGACTTCTCCTTCTAAATCGAGTATCGTTTCTATGGAAACGAATGGCTTTTCTTTTGCGATACGAGTATCTCCCTCTCGATGCACTAATCCTTCTTTACTGCATCCCTCACTCCCACTCATTGACGAATTCACACGGAAATTGCGTCGCCATGAAATACCATGGGTTCTATGACTTCTCCTTCTAAATCGAGTATCGTTTCTATGGAAACGACTGGCTTTTCTTTTGCGATACGACAATCAAATTTCCGATCCACTAATCCGTCTTCACTGCATCCCTCACTAATACACAATGACGAATTCACACAGAAATTGCGTCGCCATGAAATACTATGGGTTCTATGACTTCTCCTTCTAAATCGAGTATTGTTTCTATGGAAACGAGTAGCTTTTCTTTTGCGATACGACAATCACATTTCCGATCCACTAATCCGTCTTTACTGCATCCCTCACTAATACACATTGACGAATTCATACGGAAATTGCGTCGCTATGAAATACTATGGGTTCTATGACTTCTCCTTCTAAATCGAGTATCGTTTCTATGGAAACGACTGGCTTTTCTTTTGCGATACGAGTATCTCCCTCTCGATGCACTAATCCTTCTTTACTGCATCCCTCACTCCCACTCATTGACGAATTCACACGGAAATTGCGTCGCCATGAAATACTATGGGTTCTATGACTTCTCCTTCTAAATCGAGTATCGTTTCTATTGAAACGACTGGCTTTTCGTTTGCGATACGACAATCACATTTCCGATCCACTAATCCGTCTTTACTGCATCCCTCACTAATACACATTGACGAATTCATACGGAAATTGCGTCGCTATGAAATACTACTGGTTCTATGACTTCTCCTTCTAAATCGAGTATCGTTTCTATGGAAACGACTGGCTTTTCTTTTGCGATAAGAGTATCTCCCTCTCGATGCACTAATCCTTCTTTACTGCATCCCTCACTCCCACTCATTGACGAATTCACACGGAAATTGCGTCGCCATGAAATACTATGGGTTCTATGACTTCTCCTTCTAAATCGAGTAACGTTTCTATGGAAACGACAGGATTTTCTTTTGGGATACGACAATCACATTTCCGATCCACTAATCCGTCATTACTGCATCCCTCACTAATACACATTCACGAATTCACACGGAAATTGCGTCGCCATGAAATACTATGGGTTCTATGACTTCTCCTTCTAAATCGAGTAACGTTTCTATGGAAACGGCAGGATTTTCTTTTGGGATACGACAATCACATTTCCGATCCACAAATCCGTCTTTACTGCATCCCTCACTAATACACATTGACGAATTCACACGGAAATTGCGTCGCCATGAAATACTATGGTTTCTATGACTTCTCCTTCTAAATCGAGTAACGTTTCTATTGAAACGAAAGGATTTTCTTTTGGGATACGACAATCACATTTCCGATCCACTAATCCGTCCTTACTGCATCGCTCACTAATACACATTGACGAATTCATACGGAAATTGCGGCGCTATGAAATACTATGGGTTCTATGACTTCTCCTTCTAAATCGAGTATCGTTTCTATGGAAACGACTGGCTTTTCTTTTGCGATACGACAATCACATTTCCGATCCACTAATCCGTCTTTACTGCATCCCTCACTAATACACATTGACGAATTCATACGGAAATTGCGTCGCTATGAAATACTATGGGTTCTATGACTTCTACTTCTAAATCGAGTATTGTTTCTATGGAAACGACTGGCTTTTCTTTTGCGATACGACAATCACATTTCCGATCCACTAATCCGTCTTTACTGCATCCCTCACTAATACACATTGACGAATTCATACGGACATTGCGTCGCTATGAAATACTATGGGTTCTATGACTTCTCCTTCTAAATCGAGTATCGTTTCTATGGAAACGACTGGCTTTTCTTTTGCGATACGAGTATCTCCCTCTCGATGCACTAATCCTTCTTTACTGCATCCCTCACTCCCACTCATTGACGAATTCACACGGAAATGGCGTCGCCATGAAATACTATGGGTTCTATGACTTCTCCTACTAAATCGAGTAACGTTTCTATGGAAACGACAGGATTTTCTTTTGGGATACGACAATCACATTTCCGATCCACTAATCCGTCTTTACTGCATCCCTCACTAATACACATTGACAAATTCACACGGAAATTGCGTCGCCATGAAATACTATGGGTTCTATGACTTCTCCTTCTAAATCGAGTATCGTTTCAATGGAAACGACTGGCTTTTCTTTTGCGATACGACAATCAGCTTTCCGATCGACTAATCCGTCTTTACTGCATCCCTCACTAATACACATTGACGAATTCACACGGAAATTGCGTCACCATGAAATACTATGGGTTCTATGACTTCTCCTTCTAAATCGAGTAACGTTTCTATGGAAACGACTGGCTTTTCTTTTGCGATACGACAATCACATTTCCGATCTACTAATCCGTCTTTACTGCATCCCTCACTAATACACATTGACGAATTCACACGGAAATTGCGTCGCCATGAAATACTATGGGTTCTATGACTTCTCCTTCTAAATCGAGTAACGTTTCTATGGAAACGACAGAATTTTCTTTTGGGATACGACAATCACATTTCCGATCCACTAATCCGTCTTTACTGCATCCCTCACTAATACACATTGACGAATTCACACGGAAATTGCGTCGCCATGAAATACTTTGGGTTCTATGACTTCTCCTTCTAAATCGAGTAATGTTTCTATGGAAACGACAGGATTTTCTTTTGGGATACGACAAAAACATTTCCGATCCATTAATCCGTCTTTACTGCATCCCTCACTAATACACATTGACGAATTCACACGGAAATTGCGTCGCCATGAAATACTATGGGTTCTATGACTTCTCCTTCTAAATCGAGTATCGTTTCTATGGAAACGACTGGCTTTTCTTTTGCGATACGAGTATCTCCCTCTCGATGCACTAATCCTTCTTTACTGCATTCCTCACTCCCACTCATTGACGAATTCACACGGAAATAGCGTCGCTATGAAATACTATGTGTTCTATGACTTCTCCTTCTAAATCGAGTATCGTTTCTATGGAAACGACTGGCTTTTCTTTTGCGATACGAGTATCTCCCTCTCGATACCCTAATCCTTCTTTACTGCATCCCTCACTACCACTCATTGACGAATTCACACGGAAATTGCGTCGCCATGAAATACTATGGGTTCTATGACTTCTCCTTCTAAATCGAGTAACGTTTCTATGGAAACGACAGGATTTTCTTTTGGGTTACGACAATCACATTTCCGATCCACTAATCCGTCTTTACTGCATCCTTCACTAATACACATTGAGGAATTCACACGGAAATTGCGTCGCCATGAAATACTATGGGTTCTATGACTTCTCCTTCTAAATCGAGTAACGTTTCTATGGAAACGACAGGATTTTCTTTTGGGATACGACAATCACATTTCCGATCCACTAATCCGTCTTTACTGCATCCCTCACTAATACACATTGACGAATTCATACGGAATTTGCATCGCTATGAAATACTACGGATTCTATGACTTCCCCTGCTAAATCGAGTATCGTTTCTATGGAAACGACTGGCTTTTCTTTTGCGATACGACAATCACATTTCCGATCCACTAATCCGTCTTTACTGCATCCCTCACTAATACACATTGACGAATTTATACGGGAATTGCGTCGCTATGAAATACTATGGGTTCTATGACTTCTCCTTCTAAATCGAGTATCGTTTCTATGGAAACGACTGGCTTTTCTTATGCGATACGAGTATCTCCCTCTCGATGCACTAATCCTTCTTTACTGCATTCCTCACTCCCACTGATTGACGAATTCACACGGGAATTGCGTCGCCATGAAATACTATGGGTTCTATGATTTCTCCTTCTAAATCGAG
This sequence comes from Schistocerca piceifrons, assembly GCF_021461385.2. Classification (NCBI taxonomy): domain Eukaryota; kingdom Metazoa; phylum Arthropoda; class Insecta; order Orthoptera; family Acrididae; genus Schistocerca; species Schistocerca piceifrons. Next base: position 2,025,969 of record NW_025727551.1, read on the forward strand.
TATCGTTTCAATGGAAACGACTGGCTTTTCTTTTGCGATACGAGTATCTCCCTCTCGATGCACTAATCCTTCTTTACTGCATCCCTCACTCCCACTCATTGACGAATTCACACGGAATTTGCGTCGCTAAGAAATACTATGGGTTCTATGACTTCTCCTTCTAAATCGAGTATCGTTTCTATGGAAACGACTGGCTTTTCTTTTGCGATACGACAATCACATTTCCGATCCACTAATCCGTCTTTACTGCATCCCTCACTAATGCACATTGACGAACTCATACGGAAATTGCGTCGCTATGAAATACTATGGGTTCTATGACTTCTCCTTCTAAATCGAGTATCGTTTCTATGGAAACGACTGGCTTTTCTTTTGCGATACGACAATCACATTTCCGATCCACTAATCCGTCTTTACTGCATCCCTCACTAATACACATTGACGAATTCACACGGAAATTGCGTCGCCATGAAATACTCTGGGTACTATGACTTCTCCTTCTAAATCAAGTATCGTTTCTATGGAAACGACTGGCTTTTCTTTTGCGATACGACAATAACATTTCCGATCCACTAATCCGTCTTTACTGCATCCCTCACTAATACACATTGGCGAATTCATACGGAAATTGCGTCGCCATGAAATACTATGGGTTCTATGACTTCTCCTTCTATATCGAGTAACGTTTCTATGGAAACGACAGGATTTTCTTTTGTGATACGACAATCACATTTCCGATCCACTAATCCGTCTTTACTGCATCCCTCACTAATACACATTGACGAATTCATACGGAAATTGCGTCGCTATAAAATACTATGGGTTCTATGACTTCTCCTTCTAAGTCGAGTATCGTTTCTATGGAAACGACTGGCTTTTCTTTTGCGATACGACAATCACATTTCCGATCCACTAATCCGTCTTTACTGCATCCCTCACTAATACACATTGACGAATTCATACGGAAATTGCGTCGCTATGAAATACTATGGGTTCTATGACTTCTCCTTCTAAATCGAGTATCGTTTCTATGGAAACGACTGGCTTTTCTTTTGTGATACGAGTATCTCCCTGTCGTTGCACTAATCCTTCTTTACTGCATCCCTCACTCCCACTCTTTGACGAATTCACACGGAAATTGCGTCGCCATGAAATACTATGGGTTCTATGACTTCTCCTTCCAAATCGAGTAACGTTTCTATGGAAACGACAGGATTTTCTTTTGGGATACGAGAATCACATTTCCGATCCACTAATCCGTCTTTACTGCATCCCTCACTAATACACATTGACGAATTCATACGGAAATTGCGTCGCTATGAAATACTATGGGTTCTATGACTTCTCCCTCTAAATCGAGTAACGTTTCTATGGAAACGACAGGATTTTCTTTTGGGATACGACAATCACATTTCCGATCCACTAATCCGTCTTTACTGCATCCCTCACTAATACACACTGACGAATTCACACGGAAATTGCGTCGCCATGAAATACTATTGGTTCTATGTCTTCTCCTTCTAAATCGAGTAACGTTTCTATGGAAACGACACGATTTTCTTTTGGGATACGACAATCACATTTCCGATCCACTAATCCGTCTTTACTGCATCCCTCACTCCCACTCATTGACGAATTCACACGGAAATTGCGTCGCCATGAAATACTATGGGTTCTATGACTTCTCCTTCTAAATCGAGTAACGTTTCTATGGAAACGACAGGAATTTCTTTTGGGATACGACAATCACATTTCCGATCCACTAATCCGTCTTTACTGGATCCCTCACTAATACACTTGGACGAATTCACACGGAAATTGCGTCGCCATGAAATACTATGGGTTCTATGACTTCTAGTTCTAAATCGAGTATCGTTTCTATGGAAACGACTGGCTTTTCTTTTGCGATACGACAATCACATTTCCGATCCACTAATCCGTCTTTACTGCATCCCTCACTAATATACATTGGCGAATTCATACGGAAATTGCGTCGCCATGAAATACTATGGGTTCTATGACTTCTCCTTCTATATCGAGTATCGTTTCTATGGAAACGACTGGCTTTTCTTTTGCGATACGAGTATCTCCCTCTCGATGCACTAATCCTTCTTTACTGCATCCCTCACTCCCACTCATTGACGAATTCACACGGAAATAGCGTCGCTATGAAATACTATGGGTTCTATGACTTCCCCTTCTAAATCGAGTATCGTTTCTATGGAAACGACTGGATTTTCTTTTGCGATACGAGTATCTCCCTCTCGATACCCTAATCCTTCTTTACTGCATCCCTCACTACCACTCATTGACGAATTCACACGGAAATTGCGTCGCCATGAAATACTATGGGTTCTATGACTTCTCCCTCTAAATCGAGTAACGGTTCTACGGAAACGACAGGATTTTCTTTCGGGATACGACAATCACATTTCCGATCCACTAATCCGTCTTTACTGCATCCCTCACTAATACACATTGACGAATTCACACGGAAATTGCGTCGCCATGAAATACTATTGGTTCTCTGACTTCTCCTTCTAAATCGAGTAACGTTTCTATGGAAATGACAGGATTTTCTTTTGGGATACGACAATCACATTTCCGATCCACTAATCCGTCTTTACTGCATCCCTCACTAATACACATTGACGAATTCATACGGAAATTGCGTCGCTATGAAATACTATGGGTTCTATGACTTCTCCTTCTAAATCGAGTATCGGTTCTATGGAAACGACTGGCTTTTCTTTTGCGATTCGACAATCACATTTCCGATCCACTAATCCGTTTTTACTGCATCCCTCACTAATACACATTGACGAATTCATACGGAAATTGATTCGCTATGAAATACTATGGGTTCTATGACTTCTCCTTCTAAATCGAGTATCGTTTCTATGGAAACGACTGGCTTTTCTTTTGCGATACGAGTATCTCCCTCTCGATGCACTAATCCTTCTTTACTGCATCCCTCACTCCCACTCATTGACGAATTCACACGGAAATTGCGTCGCCATGAAATACTATGGGTTCTATGACTTCACCTTCTAAATCGGGTATCGTTTCTATGGAAACGACTGGCTTTTCTTTTGCGATACGACAATCAAATTTCCGATCCACTAATCCGTGTTTACTGCATCCCTCACTAATACACATTGACGAATTCACACAGAAATTGCGTCGCCATGAAATACTATGGGTTCTATGACTTCTCCTTCTAAATCGAGTATCGTTTCTATATAAACGACTGGCTTTTCTTTTGTGATACGACAATCACATTTCCGATCCACTAATCCGGCTTTACTGCATCCCTCACTAATACACATTGGCGAATTCATACGGAAATTGCGTCGCTATGAAATACTATGTGTTCTATGACTTCTCTTTCTAAATCGAGTATCGTTTCTATGGAAACGACTGGCTTTCTTTTGCGATACGAGTATCTCCCTCTCGAAGCACTAATCCTTCTTTACTGCATCCCTCACTCCCACTCATTGACGAATTCACACGGAAATTGCGTCGCCATGAAATACTATGTGTTCTATGACTTCTCCCTCTAGATCGAGTATCGTTTCTATGGAAACGACTGACTTTTCTTTTGCGATACGACAATCAAATTTCCGATCCACTACTCCATCATTACTGCATCCCTCACTAATACACATTGACGAATTCACACAGAAATTGCGTCGCCATGAAATACTATGGGTTCTATGACTCCTCCTTCTAAATTGAGTATCGTTTCTATGGAAACGACTGGCTTTTTTTTGCGATACGACAATCACATTTCCGATCCACTAATCCGTCTTTACTGCATCCCTCACTAATACACATTGACGAATTCATACGGAAATTGCGTCGCTATGAAATACTACTGGTTCTATGACTTCTCCTTCTAAATCGAGTATCGTTTCTATGGAAACGACTGGCTTTTCTTTTGCGATAAGAGTATCTTTCCTCTCGATGCACTAATCCTTCTTTACTGCATCCCTCACTCCCACTCATTGACGAATTCACACGGAAATTGCGTCGCCATGAAATACTATGGGTTCTATGACTTCTCCTTCTAAATCGAGTAGCGTTTCTATGGAAACGACAGGATTTTCTTTTGGGATACGACAATCACATTTCCGATCCACTAATCCGTCATTACTGCATCCCTCACTAATACACATTCACGAATTCACACGGAAATTGCGTCGCCATGAAATACTATGGGTTCTATGAGTTGTCCTTCTAAATCGAGTAACGTTTCTATGGAAATGGCAGGATTTTCTTTTGGGATACGACTATCACATTTCCGATCCACAAATCCGTCTTTTCTGCATCCCTCACTAATACACATTGACGAATTCACACGGAAATTGCGTCGCCATGAAATACTATGGGTTCTATGACTTCTCCATCTAAATCGAGTAACGTTTCTATTGAAACGACAGGATTTTCTTTTGGGATACGACAATCACATTTCCAATCCACTAATCCGTCTTTACTGCATCCCTCACTAATACACATTGACGAATTCATACGGAAATTGCGGCGCTATGAAATACTATGGGTTCTATGACTTCTCCTTCTAAATCGAGTATCGTTTCTATGGAAACGACTGGCTTTTCTTTTGCGATACGACAATCACATTTCCGATCCACTAATCCGTCTTTACTGCATCCCTCACTAATACACATTGACGAATTCATACGGAAATTGCGTCGCTATGAAATGCTATGGGTTCTATGACTTCTCCTTCTAAATCGAGTATTGTTTCTATGGAAACGACTGGCTTTTCTTTTGCGATACGACAATCACATTTCCGATCCACTAATCCGTCTTTACTGCATCCCTCACTAATACACATTGCCGAATTCATACGGAAATTGCGTCGCTATGAAATACTACTGGTTCTATGACTTCTCCTTCTAAATCGAGTATCGTTTCTATGGAAACGACTGGCTTTTCTTTTGCGATAAGAGTATCTCCCTCTCGATGCACTAATCCTTCTTTACTGCATCCCTCACTCCCACTCATTGACGAATTCACACGGAAATTGCGTCGCCATGAAATACTATGGGTTCTATGACTTCTCCTTCTAAATCGAGTAACGTTTCTATGGAAACGACAGGATTTTCTTTTGGGATACGACAATCACATTTCCGATCCACTAATCCGTCATTACTGCATCCCTCACTAATACACATTCACGAATTCACACGGAAATTGCGTCGCCATGAAATACTATGGGTTCTATGAGTACTCCTTCTAAATCGAGTAACGTTTCTATGGAAATGGCAGGATTTTCTTTTGGGATACGACTATCACACTTCCGATCCACAAATCCGTCTTTTCTGCATCCCTCACTAATACACATTGACGAATTCACACGGAAATTGCGTCGCCATGAAATACTATGGGTTCTATGACTTCTCCATCTAAATCGAGTAACGTTTCTATTGAAACGACAGGATTTTCTTTTGGGATACGACAATCACATTTCCAATCCACTAATCCGCCTTTACTGCATCCCTCACTAATACACATTGACGAATTCATACGGAAATTGCGGCGCTATGAAATACTATGGGTTCTATGACTTCTCCTTCTAAATCGAGTATCGTTTCTATGGAAACGACTGGCTTTTCTTTTGCGATACGACAATCACATTTCCGATCCACTAATCCGTCTTTACTGCATCCCTCACTAATACACATTGACGAATTCATACGGAAATTGCGTCGATATGAAATACTATGGGTTCTATGACTTCTCCTTCTAAATCGAGTATTGTTTCCATGGAAACGACTGGCTTTTCTTTTGCGATACGACAATCACATTTCCGATCCACTAATCCGTCTTTACTGCATCCCTCACTAATACACATTGGCGAATTTATACGGAAATTGCGTCGCCATGAAATACTATGGGTTCTATGACTTCTCCTTCTATATCGAGTAACGTTTCTATGGAAACGACAGGATTTTCTTTTGGGATACGACAATCACATTTCCGATCCACTAATCCGTCTTTACTGCATCCCTCACTAATACACATTGACGAATTCATACGGAAATTGCGTCGCTATGAAATACTATGGGTTCTATGACTTCTCCTTCTAAATCGAGTAAAGTTTCTATGGAAACGACAGGATTTTCTTTGGGATACGACAATCACATTTCCGATCCACTAATCCGTCTTTACTGCATCCCTCACTAATACACATTGACGAATTCATACGGATATTGCGTCGCTATGAAATACTATGGGTTCTATGACTTCTCCTTCTAAATCGAGTATCGTTTCTATGGAAACGACTGGCTTTTCTTTTGCGATACGAGTATCTCCCTCTCGATGCACTAATCCTTCTTTACTGCATCCCTCACTCCCACTCATTGACGAATTCACACGGTAATTGCGTCGCCATGAAATACTATGGGTTCTATGACTTCTCCTTCTAAATCGAGTATCGTTTCTATGGAAACGACTGGCTTTTCTTTTGCGATACGAGTATCTCCCTCTCGATGCACTAATCCTTCTTTACTGCATCCCTCACTCCCACTCATTGACGAATTCACACGGAATTTGCGTCGCTATGAAATACTATGGGTTCTATGACTTCTCCTTCTAAATCGAGTATCGTTTGTATGGAAACGACTGGCTTTTCTTTTGCGATACGAGTATCTCCCTCTCGATGCTCTAATCCTTCTTTACTGCATCCCTCACTCCCACTCATTGACGAATTCACACGGAAATAGCGTCGCTATGAAATACTATGGGTTCTATGACTTCTCCTTCTAAATCGAGTATCGTTTCTATGGAAACGACTGGCTTTTCTTTTGCGATAGGAGTATCTCCCTCTCGATACCCTAATCCTTCTTTACTGCATCCCTCACTACCACTAATTGACGAATTCACACGGAAATGGCGTCGCCATGAAATACTATGGGTTCTATGACTTCTCCCTCTAAATCGAGTAACGTTTCTATGGAAACGACAGGATTTTCTTTCGGGATACGACAATCACATTTCCGATCCACTAATCCGTCTTTACTGCATCCCTCACTCCCACTCATTGATGAATTCACACGGAAATTGCGTCGCCATGAAATACTATGGGTTCTATGACTTATCTTTCTAAATCGAGTAACGTTTCTATGGAAATGACAGGATTTTCTTTTGGGATACGACAATCACATTTCCGATCCACTAATCCGTCTTCACTGCATCCCTCTCTAATACACATTGACGAATTCATACGGAAATTGCGTCGCTATGAAATACTATGGGTTCTATGACTTCTCCTTCTAAATCGAGTATCGTTTCTATGGAAACGACTGGCTTTTCTTTTGCGATACGACAATCACATTTCCGATCCACTAATCCGTCTTTACTGCATCCCTCACTAATACACATTGACGAATTCATACGGAAATTGCGTCGCTATGAAATACTATGGGTTCTATGACTTCTCCTTCTAAATCGAGTATCGTTTCTATGGAAACGACTGGCTTTTCTTTTGCGATACGAGTATCTCCCTCTCGATGCACTAATCCTTCTTTACTGCATCCCTCACTCCCACTCATTGACGAATTCACACGGAAATTGCGTCGCCATGAAATACTATGGGTTCTATGACTTCTCCTTCTAAATCGGGTATCGTTTCTATGGAAACGACTGGCTTTTCTTTTGCGATACGACAATGAAATTTCCGATCCACTAATCCGTCCTAACTGCATCCCTCACTAATACACATTGACGAATTCACACAGAAATTGCGTCGCCATGAAATACTATGGGTTCTATGACTTCTCCTTCTAAATCAAGTATAGTTTCTATGGAAACGACTGGCTTTTCTTTTGCGATACGACAATAACATTTCCGATCCACTAATCCGTCTTTACTGCATCCCTCACTAATACACATTGGCGAATTCATACGGAAATTGCGTCGCCATGAAATACTATGGGTTCTATGACTTCCCCTTCTATATCGAGTAACGTTTCTATGGAAACGACAGTATTTTCTTTTGGGATACGACAATCACATTTCCGATCCACTAATCCGTCTTTACTGCATCCCTCACTAATACACATTGACGAATTCATACGGAAATTGCGTCGCTATAAAATACTATGGGTTCTATGACTTCTCCTTCTAAATCGAGTATCGTTTCTATGGAAACGACTGGCTTTTCTTTTGCGATACGACAATCACATTTCCGATCCACTAATCCGTCTTTACTGCATCCCTCACTAATACACATTGACGAATTCATACGGAAATTGCGTCGCTATGAAATACTATGGGTTCTATGACTTCTCCTTCTAAATCGAGTATCGTTTCTATGGAAACGACTGGCTTTTCTTTTGTGATACGAGTATCTCCCTCTCGTTGCACTAATCCTTCTTTACTGCATCCCTCACTCCCACTCTTTGACGAATTCACACGGAAATTGCGTCGCCATGAAATACTATGGGTTCTATGACTTCTCCTTCCAAATCGAGTAACGTTTCTATGGAAACGACAGGATTTTCTTTTGGGATACGAGAATCACATTTCCGATCCACTAATCCGTCTTTACTGCATCCCTCACTAATACACATTGACGAATTCATACGGAAATTGCGTCGCTATGAAATACTATGGGTTCTATGACTTCTCCCTCTAAATCGAGTAACGTTTCTATGGAAACGACTGGCTTTTCTTTTGCGATACGACAATCACATTTCCGATCCACTAATCCGTCTTTACTGCATCCCTCACTAATACACATTGACGAATTCACACGGAAATTGCGTCGCCATGAAATACTCTGGGTTCTATGACTTCTCCTTCTAAATCAAGTATCGTTTCTATGCAAACGACTGGCTTTTCTTTTGCGATACGACAATAACATTTCCGATCCACTAATCCGTCTTTACTGCATCCCTCACTAATACACATTGGCGAATTCATACGGAAATTGCGTCGCCATGAAATACTATGGGTTCTATGACTTCTCCTTCTATATCGAGTAACGTTTCTATGGAAACGACAGGATTTTCTTTTGGGATACGACAATCACATTTCCGATCCACTAATCCGTCTTTACTGCATCCCTCACTAATACACATTGACGAATTCATACGGAAATTGCGTCGCTATAAAATACTATGTGTTCTATGACTTCTCCTTCTAAATCGAGTATCGTTTCTATGGAAACGACTGGCTTTTCTTTTGCGATACGACAATCACATTTCCGATCCACTAATCCGTCTTTACTGCATCCCTCACTAATACACATTGACGAATTCATACGGAAATTGCGTCGCTATGATATACTATGGGTTCTATGACTTCTCCTTCTAAATCGAGTATCGTTTCTATGGAAACGACTGGCTTTTCTTTTGTGATACGAGTATCTCCCTCTCGTTGCACTAATCCTTCTTTACTGCATCCCTCACTCCCACTCTTTGACGAATTCACACGGAAATTGCGTCGCCATGAAATACTATGGGTTCTATGACTTCTCCCTCTAAATCGAGTAACGTTTCTATGGAAACGACAGGATTTTCTTTCGGGATACGACAATCACATTTCCGATCCACTAATCCGTCTTTACTGCATCCCTCACTCCCACTCATTGATGAATTCACACGGAAATTGCGTCGCCATGAAATACTATGGGTTCTATGACTTATCTTTCTAAATCGAGTAACGTTTCTATGGAAATGACAGGATTTTCTTTTGGGATACGACAATCACATTTCCGATCCACTAATCCGTCTTCACTGCATCCCTCTCTAATACACATTGACGAATTCATACGGAAATTGCGTCGCTATGAAATACTATGGGTTCTATGACTTCTCCTTCTAAATCGAGTATCGTTTCTATGGAAACGACTGGCTTTTCTTTTGCGATACGACAATCACATTTCCGATCCACTAATCCGTCTTTACTGCATCCCTCACTAATACACATTGACGAATTCATACGGAAATTGCGTCGCTATGAAATACTATGGGTTCTATGACTTCTCCTTCTAAATCGAGTATCGTTTCTATGGAAACGACTGGCTTTTCTTTAGCGATACGAGTATCTCCCTCTCGATGCACTAATCCTTCTTTACTGCATCCCTCACTCCCACTCATTGACGAATTCACACGGAAATTGCGTCGCCATGAAATACTATGGGTTCTATGACTTCTCCTTCTAAATCGGGTATCGTTTCTATGGAAACGACTGGCTTTTCTTTTGCGATACGACAATGAAATTTCCGATCCACTAATCCGTCCTAACTGCATCCCTCACTAATACACATTGACGAATTCACACAGAAATTGCGTCGCCATGAAATACTATGGGTTCTATGACTTCTCCTTCTAAATCAAGTATAGTTTCTATGGAAACGACTGGCTTTTCTTTTGCGATACGACAATAACATTTCCGATCCACTAATCCGTCTTTACTGCATCCCTCACTAATACACATTGGCGAATTCATACGGAAATTGCGTCGCCATGAAATACTATGGGTTCTATGACTTCTCCTTCTATATCGAGTAACGTTTCTATGGAAACGACAGGATTTTCTTTTGGGACACGACAATCACATTTCCGATCCACTAATCCGTCTTTACTGCATCCCTCACTAATACACATTGACGAATTCATACGGAAATTGCGTCGCTATAAAATACTATGGGTTCTATGACTTCTCCTTCTAAATCGAGTATCGTTTCTATGGAAACGACTGGCTTTTCTTTTGCGATACGACAATCACATTTCCGATCCACTAATCCGTCTTTACTGCATCCCTCACTAATACACATTGACGAATTCATACGGAAATTGCGTCGCTATGAAATACTATGGGTTCTATGACTTCTCCTTCTAAATCGAGTATCGTTTCTATGGAAACGACTGGCTTTTCTTTTGCGATACGACAATCACATTTCCGATCCACTAATCCGTCTTTACTGCATCCCTCACTAATACACATTGACGAATTCATACGGAAATTGCGTCGCTATGAAATACTATGGGTTCTATGACTTCTCCCTCTAAATCGAGTAACGTTTCTATGGAAACGACTGGCTTTTCTTTTGCGATACGACAATCACATTTCCGATCCACTAATCCGTCTTTACTGCATCCCTCACTAATACACATTGACGAATTCACACGGAAATTGCGTCGCCATGAAATACTCTGGGTTCTATGACTTCTCCTTCTAAATCAAGTATCGTTTCTATGCAAACGACTGGCTTTTCTTTTGCGATACGACAATAACATTTCCGATCCACTAATCCGTCTTTACTGCATCCCTCACTCCCACTCATTGATGAATTCACACGGAAATTGCGTCGCCATGAAATACTATGGGTTCTATGACTTATCTTTCTAAATCGAGTAACGTTTCTATGGAAATGACAGGATTTTCTTTTGGGATACGACAATCACATTTCCGATCCACTAATCCGTCTTCACTGCATCCCTCTCTAATACACATTGACGAATTCATACGGAAATTGCGTCGCTATGAAATACTATGGGTTCTATGACTTCTCCTTCTAAATCGAGTATCGTTTCTATGGAAACGACTGGCTTTTCTTTTGCGATACGACAATCACATTTCCGATCCACTAATCCGTCTTTACTGCATCCCTCACTAATACACATTGACGAATTCATACGGAAATTGCGTCGCTATGAAATACTATGGGTTCTATGACTTCTCCTTCTAAATCGAGTATCGTTTCTATGGAAACGACTGGCTTTTCTTTAGCGATACGAGTATCTCCCTCTCGATGCACTAATCCTTCTTTACTGCATCCCTCACTCCCACTCATTGACGAATTCACACGGAAATTGCGTCTCCATGAAATACTATGGGTTCTATGACTTCTCCTTCTAAATCGGGTATCGTTTCTATGGAAACGACTGGCTTTTCTTTTGCGATACGACAATGAAATTTCCGATCCACTAATCCGTCCTAACTGCATCCCTCACTAATACACATTGACGAATTCACACAGAAATTGCGTCGCCATGAAATACTATGGGTTCTATGACTTCTCCTTCTAAATCAAGTATAGTTTCTATGGAAACGACTGGCTTTTCTTTTGCGATACGACAATAACATTTCCGATCCACTAATCCGTCTTTACTGCATCCCTCACTAATACACATTGGCGAATTCATACGGAAATTGCGTCGCCATGAAATACTATGGGTTCTATGACTTCTCCTTCTATATCGAGTAACGTTTCTATGGAAACGACAGGATTTTTTTTGGGATACGACAATCACATTTCCGATCCACTAATCCGTCTTTACTGCATCCCTCACTAATACACATTGACGAATTCATACGGAAATTGCGTCGCTATAAAATACTATGGGTTCTATGACTTCTCCTTCTAAATCGAGTATCGTTTCTATGGAAACGACTGGCTTTTCTTTTGCGATACGACAATCACATTTCCGATCCACTAATCCGTCTTTACTGCATCCCTCACTAATACACATTGACGAATTCATACGGAAATTGCGTCGCTATGAAATACTATGGGTTCTATGACTTCTCCTTCTAAATCGAGTATCGTTTCTATGGAAACGACTGGCTTTTCTTTTGTGATACGAGTATCTCCCTCTCGTTGCACTAATCCTTCTTTACTGCATCCCTCACTCCCACTCATTGACGAATTCACACGGAATTTGCGTCGCTATGAAATACTATGGGTTCTATGACTTCTCCTTCTAAATCGAGTATCGTTTGTATGGAAACGACTGGCTTTTCTTTTGCGATACGAGTATCTCCCTCTCGATGCTCTAATCCTTCTTTACTGCATCCCTCACTCCCACTCATTGACGAATTCACACGGAAATAGTGTCGCTATGAAATACTATGGGTTCTATGACTTCTCCTTCTAAATCGAGTATCGTTTCTATGGAAACGACTGGCTTTTCTTTTGCGATAGGAGTATCTCCCTCTCGATACCCTAATCCTTCTTTACTGCATCCCTCACTACCACTAATTGACGAATTCACACGGAAATGGCGTCGCCATGAAATACTATGGGTTCTATGACTTCTCCCTCTAAATCGAGTAACGTTTCTATGGAAACGACAGGATTTTCTTTCGGGATACGACAATCACACTTCCGATCCACTAATCCGTCTTTACTGCATCCCTCACTCCCACTCATTGATGAATTCACACGGAAATTGCGTCGCCATGAAATACTATGGGTTCTATGACTTATCTTTCTAAATCGAGTAACGTTTCTATGGAAATGACAGGATTTTCTTTTGGGATACGACAATCACATTTCCGATCCACTAATCCGTCTTCACTGCATCCCTCTCTAATACACATTGACGAATTCATACGGAAATTGCGTCGCTATGAAATACTATGGGTTCTATGACTTCTCCTTCTAAATCGAGTATCGTTTCTATGGAAACGACTGGCTTTTCTTTTGCGATACGACAATCACATTTCCGATCCACTAATCCGTCTTTACTGCATCCCTCACTAATACACATTGACGAATTCATACGGAAATTGCGTCGCTATGAAATACTATGGGTTCTATGACTTCTCCTTCTAAATCGAGTATCGTTTCTATGGAAACGACTGGCTTTTCTTTTGCGATACGAGTATCTCCCTCTCGATGCACTAATCCTTCTTTACTGCATCCCTCACTCCCACTCATTGACGAATTCACACGGAAATTGCGTCGCCATGAAATACTATGGGTTCTATGACTTCTCCTTCTAAATCGGGTATCGTTTCTATGGAAACGACTGGCTTTTCTTTTGCGATACGACAATGAAATTTCCGATCCACTAATCCGTCCTAACTGCATCCCTCACTAATACACATTGACGAATTCACACAGAAATTGCGTCGCCATGAAATACTATGGGTTCTATGACTTCTCCTTCTAAATCAAGTATAGTTTCTATGGAAACGACTGGCTTTTCTTTTGCGATACGACAATAACATTTCCGATCCACTAATCCGTCTTTACTGCATCCCTCACTAATACACATTGGCGAATTCATACGGAAATTGCGTCGCCATGAAATACTATGGGTTCTATGACTTCTCCTTCTATATCGAGTAACGTTTCTATGGAAACGACAGGATTTTCTTTTGGGATACGACAATCACATTTCCGATCCACTAATCCGTCTTTACTGCATCCCTCACTAATACACATTGACGAATTCATACGGAAATTGCGTCGCTATAAAATACTATGGGTTCTATGACTTCTCCTTCTAAATCGAGTATCGTTTCTATGGAAACGACTGGCTTTTCTTTTGCGATACGACAATCACATTTCCGATCCACTAATCCGTCTTTACTGCATCCCTCACTAATACACATTGACGAATTCATACGGAAATTGCGTCGCTATGAAATACTATGGGTTCTATGACTTCTCCTTCTAAATCGAGTATCGTTTCTATGGAAACGACTGGCTTGTCTTTTGTGATACGAGTATCTCCCTCTCGTTGCACTAATCCTTCTTTACTGCATCCCTCACTCCCACTCTTTGACGAATTCACACGGAAATTGCGTCGCCATGAAATACTATGGGTTCTATGACTTCTCCTTCCAAATCGAGTAACGTTTCTATGGAAACGACAGGATTTTCTTTTGGGATACGAGAATCACATTTCCGATCCACTAATCCGTCTTTACTGCATCCCTCACTAATACACATTGACGAATTCATACGGAAATTGCGTCGCTATGAAATACTATGGGTTCTATGACTTCTCCCTCTAAATCGAGTAACGTTTCTATGGAAACGACTGGCTTTTCTTTTGCGATACGACAATCACATTTCCGATCCACTAATCCGTCTTTACTGCATCCCTCACTAATACACATTGACGAATTCACACGGAAATTGCGTCGCCATGAAATACTATGTGTTCTATGACTTCTCCTTCTAAATCAAGTATCGTTTCTATGCACACGACTGGCTTTTCTTTTGCGATACGACAATAACATTTCCGATCCACTAATCCGTCTTTACTGCATCCCTCACTAATACACATTGGCGAATTCATACGGAAATTGCGTCGCCATGAAATACTATGGGTTCTATGACTTCTCCTTCTATATCGAGTAACGTTTCTATGGAAACGACAGGATTTTCTTTTGGGATACGACAATCACATTTCCGATCCACTAATCCGTCTTTACTGCATCCCTCACTAATACACATTGACGAATTCATACGGAAATTGCGTCGCTATAAAATACTATGTGTTCTATGACTTCTCCTTCTAAATCGAGTATCGTTTCTATGGAAACGACTGGCTTTTCTTTTGCGATACGACAATCACATTTCCGATCCACTAATCCGTCTTTACTGCATCCCTCACTAATACACATTGACGAATTCATACGGAAATTGCGTCGCTATGAAATACTATGGGTTCTATGACTTCTCCTTCTAAATCGAGTATCGTTTCTATGGAAACGACTGGCTTTTCTTTTGTGATACGAGTATCTCCCTCTCGTTGCACTAATCCTTCTTTACTGCATCCCTCACTCCCACTCTTTGACGAATTCACACGGAAATTGCGTCGCCATGAAATACTATGGGTTCTATGACTTCTCCTTCCAAATCGAGTAACGTTTCTATGGAAACGACAGGATTTTCTTTTGGGATACGAGAATCACATTTCCGATCCACTAATCCGTCTTTACTGCATCCCTCACTAATACACATTGACGAATTCATACGGAAATTGCGTCTCTATGAAATACTATGGGTTCTATGACTTCTCCCTCTAAATCGAGTAACGTTTCTATGGAAACGACAGGATTTTCTTTTGGGATACGACAATCACATTTCCGATCCACTAATCCGTCTTTACTGCATCCCTCACTAATACACATTGACGAATTCACACGGAAATTGCGTCGCCATGAAATACTATTGGTTCTATGACTTCTCCTTCTAAATCGAGTAACGTTTCTATGGAAACGACACGATTTTCTTTTGGGATACGACAATCACATTTCCGATCCACTAATCCGTCTTTACTGCATCCCTCACTCCCACTCATTGACGAATTCACACGGAAATTGCGTCGCCATGAAATACTATGGGTTCTATGACTTCTCCTTCTAAATCGAGTAACGTTTCTATGGAAACGACAGGATTTTCTTTTGGGATACAACAATCACATTTCCGATCCACTAATCCGTCTTTACTGGATCCCTCACTAATACACTTTGACGAATTCACACGGAAATTGCGTCGCCATGAAATACTATGGGTTCTATGACTTCTAGTTCTAAATCGAGTATCGTTTCTATGGAAACGACTGGCTTTTCTTTTGCGATACGACAATCACATTTCCGATCCACTAATCCGTCTTTACTGCATCCCTCACTAATATACATTGGCGAATTCATACGGAAATTGCGTCGCCATGAAATACTATGGGTTCTATGACTTCTCCTTCTATATCGAGTATCGTTTCTATGGAAACGACTGGCTTTTCTTTTGCGATACGAGTATCTCCCTCTCGATGCACTAATCCTTCTTTACTGCATCCCTCACTCCCACTCATTGACGAATTCACACGGAAATAGCGTCGCTATGAAATACTATGGGTTCTATGACTTCCCCTTCTAAATCGAGTATCGTTTCTATGGAAACGACTGGCTTTTCTTTTGCGATACGAGTATCTCCCTCTCGATACCCTAATCCTTCTTTACTGCATCCCTCACTACCACTCATTGACGAATTCACACGGAAATTGCGTCGCCATGAAATACTATGGGTTCTATGACTTCTCCCTCTAAATCGAGTAACGTTTCTACGGAAACGACAGGATTTTCTTTCGGGATACGACAATCACATTTCCGATCCACTAATCCGTCTTTACTGCATCCCTCACTAATACACATTGACGAATTCACACGGAAATTGCGTCGCCATGAAATACTATTGGTTCTATGACTTCTCCTTCTAAATCGAGTAACGTTTCTATGGAAATGACAGGATTTTCTTTTGGGATACGACAATCACATTTCCGATCCACTAATCCGTCTTTACTGCATCCCTCACTAATACACATTGACGAATTCATACGGAAATTGCGTCGCTATGAAATACTATGGGTTCTATGACTTCTCCTTCTAAATCGAGTATCGTTTCTATGGAAACGACTGGCTTTTCTTTTGCGATTCGACAATCACATTTCCGATCCACTAATCCGTTTTTACTGCATCCCTCACTAATACACATTGACGAATTCATACGGAAATTGATTCGCTATGAAATACTATGGGTTCTATGACTTCTCCTTCTAAATCGAGTATCGTTTCTATGGAAACGACTGGCTTTTCTTTTGCGATACGAGTATCTCCCTCTCGATGCACTAATCCTTCTTTACTGCATCCCTCACTCCCACTCATTGACGAATTCACACGGAAATTGCGTCGCCATGAAATACTATGGGTTCTATGACTTCACCTTCTAAATCGGGTATCGTTTCTATGGAAACGACTGGCTTTTCTTTTGCGATACGACAATCAAATTTCCGATCCACTAATCCGTCTTAACTGCATCCCTCACTAATACACATTGACGAATTCACACAGAAATTGCGTCGCCATGAAATACTATGGGTTCTATGACTTCTCCTTCTAAATCGAGTATCGTTTCTATATAAACGACTGGCTTTTCTTTTGTGATACGACAATCACATTTCCGATCCACTAATCCGGCGTTACTGCATCCCTCACTAATACACATTGGCGAATTCATACGGAAATTGCGTCGCTATGAAATACTATGTGTTCTATGACTTCTCTTTCTAAATCGAGTATCGTTTCTATGGAAACGACTGGCTTTCTTTTGCGATACGAGTATCTCCCTCTCGATGCACTAATCCTTCTTTACTGCATCCCTCACTCCCACTCATTGACGAATTCACACGGAAATTGCGTCGCCATGAAATACTATGGGTTCTATGACTTCTCCTTCTAGATCGAGTATCGTTTCTATGGAAACGACTGGCTTTTCTTTTGCGATACGACAATCAAATTTCCGATCCACTAATCCATCTTTACTGCATCCCTCACTAACACACATTGACGAATTCACACAGAAATTGCGTCGCCATGAAATACTATGGGTTCTATGACTCCTCCTTCTAAATTGAGTATCGTTTCTATGGAAACGACTGGCTTTTCTTTTGCGATACGACAATCACATTTCCGATCCACTAATCCGTCTTTACTGCATCCCTCACTAATACACATTGACGAATTCATACGGAAATTGCGTCGCTATGAAATACTATGGGTTCTATGACTTCTCCTTCTAAATCGAGTATCGTTTCTATGGAAACGACTGGCTTTTCTTTTGCGATACGACAATCACATTTCCAATCCACTAATCCGTCCTTACTGCATCCCTCACTAATACACATTGACGAATTCATACGGAAATTGCGTCGCTATGAAATACTATGGGTTCTATGACTTCTCCTTCTAAATCGAGTATTGTTTCTATGGAAACGACTGGCTTTTCTTTTGCGATACGACAATCACATTTCCGATCCACTAATCCGTCTTTACTGCATCCCTCACTAATACACATTGACGAATTCATACGGAAATTGCGTCGCTATGAAATACTACTGGTTCTATGACTTCTCCTTCTAAATCGAGTATCGTTTCTATGGAAACGACTGGCTTTTCTTTTGCGATAAGAGTATCTCCCTCTCGATGCACTAATCCTTCTTTACTGCATCCCTCACTCCCACTCATTGACGAATTCACACGGAAATTTCGTCGCCATGAAATACTATGGGTTCTATGACTTCTCCTTCTAAATCGAGTAACGTTTCTATGGAAACGACAGGATTTTCTTTTGGGATACGACAATCACATTTCCGATCCACTAATCCGTCATTACTGCATCCCTCACTAATACACATTCACGAATTCACACGGAAATTGCGTCGCCATGAAATACTATGGGTTCTATGAGTTTATAACACTCCCCGTCTGCTAACTACTGTACCATAACCTCAATGCCAGAAGCAGGTTGTAACATAAAACAATTTTGTAAAAGTAACTATGGCACAAAGCAACAGAGCAGTGTTACCCTCTGAGAGGAATTTTGTTAAGTTGACCGTATTGTTCCTAATGGAAGTGGCTTATCGGAAATGAAAGTCAGAATTACGTTAATATTGGAATAGTGACAAACAAAATTTTGCCTAGCTATACTGTTTATAGAATAAGGGAAACGGTCGCCAGCCTAATTAGGCAAGAGAAAGATTAACATTCTCGTTTATGAAAGTAGGTATAAGTAACTATAATGGACAACACAACAGACACAACCTAGACTTAGCAAGACGCGAGTGCAATGAACTCTTAACACACATATGTTTTAAGATTGAAGCTAACAGTTAGAGCAGCAGGAACTATTTTCAAAATTATAACAGGTACAGAAAAACACTATCACTTTCAGGGTTTACACAAACTGAGTGGTCTTTATACTGTTAATAAGCACACAAGAGAGACAAACACTTGGCATACATGAGAACGTAACGTTTCACAACTGCAGCTTTCTCACTTTTACTACAACGAAACACAATGTTGACAAAATTGCAAGGAATTGAATCTCCTTTTTAGAATTTACTACAGACAACAACGTGATCATTTACTTTATAAGACTCAGCCTAAAGTTTGAAGTTGGTAACAGCACTTTAAATAACAGTTTCAATAGGAAAATTATTATTGGACAAATAACATTTGCTTTAACTCACTCTGTTACCACATTAGCTTTAACTATCTTTCAAATAAGTTCAAGAGGCATTATTTAACAAAGCTCTAGGCTTCAACGTACTTTGAGTAAGGACACTCGGTAATCACTTTACTTCAAACGGAGAGGACCCTGAGAAGTGTTATGATGAGGAGTAAAATCAAGGTAGGTAAATAAATTCCGATATGAATTACCTTATATTTCAGCACACTAACACATCCATTAGGCTGATCCTTCACTGTACATCAATATAGTATTACGTTACAGTGATTGCGCAATGTGGTGGCAACTGCATGTTGGTAGGTGGAATTACAGGTAGAATTGCCGGACTTTATCGTATCTTCATGGCGATGATTCATACAAATTCCAGAATAGATCCAGCTATTTATCCACCCATCCGAGGCATTGGAAAGAAGCAGTAAAAGCCTCTCTCTGAATCAGCATGATATGCACCTTTACATTGACAGTACACAGACTGGTAGCTCCTTTCCGACTGGTGGCTCGTCTCCGACTACTGCTCGTCTCCGACTATCAGTTCCACCTTTTCCACCTTGGCCAACCACAATTTGCGCGCGCTACACAGTTCCGTTCCCAAGGGGAACCACTACACCATTTACATACAAACTAACTAAGAACCCTAAGTGAGGATCAGCAATTTACATAACAACAAACAAATACATTAAACACAACAGAACATTTTCACATATTGACACTTCTACAAAAAATTATTCACACAAAATTACAATTACATACAATAAGTTCTGTTCCCTCCAAATGGGACAAAGAATACAAATTGCAGATACACTACTTTGCATAGAATCAAATCACGACATCAAAGGTTTGACAAAGAAAAGAATACACAATTTTATGCTATCGATTTGAACACATTCACAGGCGATCAACAATGTAACATTAAATAAAGCAAAATGAATCCATACAGCATAAGAGCTGTGGTGTTACACATGCCCCATGTTTCGTTGAAGTTTCCCATCAGGGATACTTCAAGGAAACATCCATAACACCTAAGTGGTGCTGGCTGCAAAAAAAAATTTATTCCATCCAACTTCAGTTGGGAGAAAAAAAAACACACACACACACATTACAAATATACAGTATATACACTAAGAAATTGCATGTATTTCTTTCAAAATATTTTCAAAGTAAAATATCTAAAGTAATTTTCAATTTCACACTGGTTTAAGGAAACTAATTTTGCACCATTACACAAGATATCTTTAAGCATGTTCTTTTCATACACACACAGTTCAATTAATAGGCAATCAGTACACAAACTCATCTACATATAAGTAGAATAGGAAAAGCTTTTAAATAATATGAAAAAAAATTTAAACACATATACAATAACACAGGACATTCTAAGTTAGCAAAACAGAATTTTGTCTCTCAATAATTATAGAGGAATGTAAAATTTCACAGACACACAAGCATATTAATGATCACAGTATATTTTACAAGGTTCAGCAATTAATGAAATATTGAAAATTTCAGTTTGCATCCGGATATGCACAATTATTTATACAAACAACTATGAGAAACCTTTTCCAACTGACTCCTTAAATACCAAAGTAACTTTGCTAGGTTGTTTCAAAATAATTAACTTTAAAGCTGCTCTTCATTAATAGCAGTCCAAAATATTTGTTACACATAAACACACTAACATATTCAGAGCCTATCTTTAATCATCACTGCTGTGTTTCAAAACAAGGCAGTCCAAAACTTTACGTTATTTCAAAAAACCTAGTATCAAAAACATCTACATCCATTTAAATAAGATTCCTTATACATTTTATAATAACTTTTCACTGACTTCAATAAGAATAGTCAGTTTATAACATATTGCTCAAAAAAACCTAACTTAATTCACTGCTTGCCTCAGCACTAGCAGTCCATGTTACACATTCTACCCATTATTGGTTTAGCAGTCTTTTTACATACACATTTAGACACAAAAACACAATTTAGATTAAGAATACACAAAAAACACATTTTTAAATTGACACACTGCCCCATCCTCTAGGTTTGGCAGTTCATGACCACTTATCAGCTCCTTGCCCCACAATGGCAAGTCCTTTGGTTACTGCTCACATCGTATATTTTGTAGTCCTTAGCATCAGGACCACAGCATTTTTATTATTTTGTCTTGTTTTACTGCCCATCAACATATTTTTGAGCAGTTTATTGTCATCATTTCCAGGTTTTTTATCATTCTGACACACTTTTGGTAAAATTTGCATTAGTGGTATAAAACATGAAACCTGTAACTTTGAAACAGCAATTAGACACTGGTAACAAAACCATTTCTTTTCAAATGACACAATCAGGTAACATATACATTAATCGAGAAAGAATTAAATGTCATATTCAGGATCAAGTTAGGATAAAGTATTTCTTACTACTCCTTTATCATTGCTTTTCCACACACAGTTAGGTCATTACATACATCAAGATCAGGACAATAATTTCATATCCTATTGCAAGTGATTTCTGCCAACTCTTTTGCTGGCACTAGACACATACCTCACATCTACTTTACACATACCTTAGCCAGGTTCATCTCCTCAGTTTTAAACACATATACAGTTTTTCAACACCATATTTGCCCCTTTCTTTTTCAAAAACATTTACATTTAATTATATTATGGCATTCATTTACCTTTTCTTTTCAATATTCTTACCTTTTCTCATCCATATTTCTCTTTCCAATTACTTTTTAATTTCATTTTTCCTTTACAGTACCCACTATATTTTCATTATTCTTTGCCATTTTCTAGTGTACCCATATTATTTTTCCATTTACTTGTCCACAAACAATACACAATATCTTACATCATTGCCACACTATTCAATACACTCTGATAGAGAAGAAGGAAAGAAGATAGTAAAAGTTCTGAATGATGAAGAGGAAGGTTGGCAGCACGAAAAGAAATGGAAGTAGTGCTAGCAACGACTCGGGTCCCTGGTGCTCGTCAGGCACCTGACAATGCAAAGAGTGCATTGCCCCCTGAGGGTTCAACAACCCTCATCAGAGGACATGTACCTTTAAACATACAACATGGTGCAAACATAAGCCCTTTCTGATCTTTAAGTAAATTAGAAATTAATTATTGTCACATGGAGTTCTTTGCACTTTCATAAAGTTACCTCTAAGCATCATAATTCATAAAGTTTACAGGTTTCTCACACTACATGGCCCTCTCTTCATAATTAGACTGGCAACAATAAGTATCCAATTAAAATTGAAACAGTTCCTAAGCAGAGTCATACAGTACAGTACAATAAATAAGCAACCTCCCCCAGGTCTCAGGATCAACAAAACAATAATTCACCTTCAGGTAACACTCAGATACAATAATAATAAAGACATGCATTATTTTGACAAAATATATACATACATCCTGCCCCCAGTCTCTTTATTAACATGGCAGTATTTTATGGTTCATAAAATAGTTACTAAGTCTGGTGGTTTTTTAGGCCTCCTATTTTCTACATCTTTCACTAAGCTATTCAGATCTTGCCAACGTTTTGTTTCATCAGGTGGCTTTTTAGGTTTTGGAATTTCAAAGTCTTTAGCAAGGTACAACATCTCCTGCTCTGCTATTATTTTATCAGGTGGTTCTTTTTGTTCCTGTGCCTCACACTTACTCAAAACATTAGTTAAAACTTGCCCCAGTATAGTATCATCTGGAGGTTCCTGCAAATTATGCCCCTGTGTTACATTACTAGATAATTCATTCGGTTTTGGCCCAGTTCTACTTCCTGTATCTTGCTTTGGAAAAATGTCACTAATTTTCTCATACCCTCTTTCAGTAAAAGTATATTCACTTTCATTTACACCTGAAAACTCATCTTCACTGGAGTCATCACTACTCTCTTCCTCACCATCAGATTTATTTAAGTACTCGACTTTTGAACAATATGGAAAGTTAGTATATTCATTTTTATCTGTATTCATATACTCTTCATCATCTGAACTATCACTGATTTCATTTTCGTCATCAGATTCGAGCAGGAAAGCAACTTTTAGACAGTGAGGCAGATTATCACTAGATGTCTCAGCCACTTCGTTTTCCGACTCCTTTTCTACATAATGCACATCGTTTGGACACGCAGGCACTTCAGTTATATCACTTTGAACGATTTCAGCCTTAACTTCATATTTAGTATAATCGTCATGTACTTCGATAGCTTTCATTCCATTTTCCCCTTTGTTATCATTCTCAGGTAATCGTGCAAAATACTTACTAGACCCTTCTGCATTAGAATCATAAAACACTTTTCCATCAACAACAATTTCATCTGCACTGTTCATAATGTCATGATTACTAACGTCCTCCTCTACCTCATTTTTGCCTATTATTAATTGTGCACACGTCTTTTGCGTGGCATATTCTACCTCCCTTTCCTCTTTATTCATCACAACCTCCCCCACATTTACGTCTTTTACTTCATACACATCATTAACAGTACAAATGTTCTCCTTTCCACTCGCCTTTTCTGGCTCCCTTTCATTCTTTAAAAAAGTCTTTTCACACGATTCCGATACCGAGTTATCATTATCATATGACATATTAACTTTATTTTCATCTCTACATTCATCTACTACTGAAACCGGCCATCGGAAGTGTCCGATCCCGCCTCTTCTGTCTCTCTCTACGGCAGCCATCTTGTTCCGACGTCTGCCATTTGTGTCTGCTGCCAAGTGCAATGTACGCAGCTTCGGCAACGGCTGGCCCGAGCACGAACGGTCACGTGACTTAGCACTGGAAACGCCACTATGTATCACTTCGCGCCCGTCTGCTATAGGCGCGCCCTTAACCATCCTGCCCCGTAGTTCACGTTTTTCCTTCTCGAATCTAATATTTGGCATCTTTTCTTTGGGCCCAAAATCGGTTTCCGCGTGAATCCGGCCCGTAACACACGCGGTTTTCAGTTTTCCATTTCTTCTCTATTTTGGAAATTCCGCGTCATGTATCCTCTACCGCGCGTAGTGTAATTTCCTCTACCTCTCGCACGACCTCTTTGAATCGTGTTTACACGAAATCTACCGTTTTCCTGTCGTTCAGCTTGGTCATTACTTTCTCGCGAATAATTATTGCTATTATGGGGACGGTCCTCGCGATTTCTTCGCCAATGATCTTCATCTTCTACCCTTTCCAAGAACGCAGAAAAACTACTGTGTGTACTCCCAACATATCGTTTCGAATCCTCAGGCAGTTTCTGCCAAAGAACCCAAACGATCTCAGCTTCAGTTCTTCTAGCCTTCAAATGTATCAGTTTTCTGTACCATGATTCGCAGAATTCTTTCATGGTTTGCCTACCTCTGATGTCATACAACCTGGCCATTAGAAATTCACGCCACAACTGGTCTTGTTTTTGTTCTGACCAGTATTCGTCAATAAATTTTTGTTTGAAGGTTTCAAAAGACATCTGGTTAGTATCAAGATTTAACCCCCACCTTTTTGCGTCTCCCGTTAATGCACTGATTACAACATTAATTTTTTCCTGGTCAGTCAAATATTCAGGAAAATTTCTTTCGCAATTCTTTACAAAGTCTAAGGGGTGCCATCCGTTATGTCTCTTTGCTGGGTCGAATTTTTCCTCGCCCTCTAATATTTTACTGAAAGGCATTTTTTCAGTAAAATGTGTAGGTCCGGTTTGTATTTTTCTTTCCAAGTCATACATTTTGCCATGGATTTGTGAAGTGTTATGTTCACACTTCTTTTCGCAAGTAAGAATCTGTTTGGTTAGAGCTCTGCTTGTTTCTGTTACAGATTGTTTAATCTGGGCAAATTCTGCGTTACAATCGGTTTGTATTTCGGATTTAATACCGAATACCTTTTCATCCACTTTAGTACAGACTAAGGGTTCTATCTGATCTTGAATTTTAATTATTTCAGAGTCAAATCTTTCGTTAATGTCATCAACTTGTCCCTGTATGTTGTCAATATTGCCATTGATGACAGTAATTTCGCTTTTAAGGTTTTTAATTTCATTACTCACAATGTCTACTTTTACATCAACTTTCTCAATCTGTTTACTAAGTTTTTTGCCTTGCTCTTGCATTTGTTTGCTAATATCACTCCCCTGTGTTGCAATTAACTGCCCCTGTGCTGCAATTTGTGCATTAATATTGTCATTTTGTGCAGCAAATTGCTGTCTTTGTTCTACATTTTGTTGTCCCAGTGCTGTAATTTGTGCTGACAACACTTTTAACAAATTTATCATATCTGAATTCTTTTCACTTTTATGTTCTGCTGCATTTCCGTGTGCAGGTTCTACTTTCCTTTCAGTTTTTGGTGATTCAAACATATCCCTCGATTCATCAGCATAGCCACTGTCTTCGACAACATCGCCTACATTGTCTTGCTTATTACGCGCTACACACATAGCTTCGATCTGTTTATTAACGTCTGCGTGATAACGTACGTAATTTAACTCGCGCGTCATGCCATCTGTTGGTGTGCTGCCTGAACTGCTCTCGGTTGCATTCTGCTCTCGTGTGTCTACATTTATTTCTAATTTCTTGTCCATTTTAGCTATTATTACGTACTGATACCTTTTATTTTTTTTTTTTAAACTGAACTTTCACTATTAGTTCTGTCAAGTTATGTACAGGTTCGTGCCGCTAGACGTTTTATGTTCACTCAATGTGTGTAAAATGCTAACTACTTATAATTTTTTCCGTCTGTAGGTGCAAACTGAACAACGTCCTGTCACGCGGCGCCACGTATAACACTCCCCGTCTGCTAACTACTGTACCATAACCTCAATGCCAGAAGCAGGTTGTAACATAAAACAATTTTGTAAAAGTAACTATGGCACAAAGCAACAGAGCAGTGTTACCCTCTGAGAGGAATTTTGTTAAGTTGACCGTATTGTTCCTAATGGAAGTGGCTTATCGGAAATGAAAGTCAGAATTACGTTAATATTGGAATAGTGACAAACAAAATTTTGCCTAGCTATACTGTTTATAGAATAAGGGAAACGGTCGCCAGCCTAATTAGGCAAGAGAAAGATTAACATTCTCGTTTATGAAAGTAGGTATAAGTAACTATAATGGACAACACAACAGACACAACCTAGACTTAGCAAGACGCGAGTGCAATGAACTCTAACACACATATGTTTTAAGATTGAAGCTAACAGTTAGAGCAGCAGGAACTATTTTCAAAATTATAACAGGTACAGAAAAACACTATCACTTTCAGGGTTTACACAAACTGAGTGGTCTTTATACTGTTAATAAGCACACAAGAGAGACAAACACTTGGCATACATGAGAACGTAACGTTTCACAACTGCAGCTTTCTCACTTTTACTACAACGAAACACAATGTTGACAAAATTGCAAGGAATTGAATCTCCTTTTTAGAATTTACTACAGACAACAACGTGATCATTTACTTTATAAGACTCAGCCTAAAGTTTGAAGTTGGTAACAGCACTTTAAATAACAGTTTCAATAGGAAAATTATTATTGGACAAATAACATTTGCTTTAACTCACTCTGTTACCACATTAGCTTTAACTATCTTTCAAATAAGTTCAAGAGGCATTATTTAACAAAGCTCTAGGCTTCAACGTACTTTGAGTAAGGACACTCGGTAATCACTTTACTTCAAACGGAGAGGACCCTGAGAAGTGTTATGATGAGGAGTAAAATCAAGGTAGGTAAATAAATTCCGATATGAATTACCTTATATTTCAGCACACTAACACATCCATTAGGCTGATCCTTCACTGTACATCAATATAGTATTACGTTACAGTGATTGCGCAATGTGGTGGCAACTGCATGTTGGTAGGTGGAATTACAGGTAGAATTGCCGGACTTTATCGTATCTTCATGGCGATGATTCATACAAATTCCAGAATAGATCCAGCTATTTATCCACCCATCCGAGGCATTGGAAAGAAGCAGTAAAAGCCTCTCTCTGAATCAGCATGATATGCACCTTTACATTGACAGTACACAGACTGGTAGCTCCTTTCCGACTGGTGGCTCGTCTCCGACTACTGCTCGTCTCCGACTATCAGTTCCACCTTTTCCACCTTGGCCAACCACAATTTGCGCGCGCTACACAGTTCCGTTCCCAAGGGGAACCACTACACCATTTACATACAAACTAACTAAGAACCCTAAGTGAGGATCAGCAATTTACATAACAACAAACAAATACATTAAACACAACAGAACATTTTCACATATTGACACTTCTACAAAAAATTATTCACACAAAATTACAATTACATACAATAAGTTCTGTTCCCTCCAAATGGGACAAAGAATACAAATTGCAGATACACTACTTTGCATAGAATCAAATCACGACATCAAAGGTTTGACAAAGAAAAGAATACACAATTTTATGCTATCGATTTGAACACATTCACAGGCGATCAACAATGTAACATTAAATAAAGCAAAATGAATCCATACAGCATAAGAGCTGTGGTGTTACAAGTTCTCCTTCTAAATCGAGTAACGTTTCTATGGAAATGGCAGGATTTTCTTTTGGGATACGACTATCACATTTCCGATCCACAAATCCGTCTTTTCTGCATCCCTCACTAATACACATTGACGAATTCACACGGAAATTGCGTCGCCATGAAATACTATGGGTTCTATGACTTCTCCATCTAAATCGAGTAACGTTTCTATTGAAACGACAGGATTTTCTTTTGGGATACGACAATCACATTTCCAATCCACTAATCCGTCTTTACTGCATGCCTCACTAATACACATTGACGAATTCATACGGAAATTGCGGCGCTATGAAATACTATGGGTTCTATGACTTCTCCTTCTAAATTGAGTATCGTTTCTATGGAAACGACTGGCTTTTCTTTTGCGATACGACAATCACATTTCCGATCCACTAATCCGTCTTTACTGCATCCCTGACTAATACACATTGACGAATTCATACGGAAATTGCGTCGCTATGAAATACTATGGGTTCTATGACTTCTCCTTCTAAATCGAGTATTGTTTCTATGGAAACGACTGGCTTTTCTTTTGCGATACGACAATCACATTTCCGATCCACTAATCCGTCTTTACTGCATCCCTCACTAATACACATTGGCGAATTTATACGGAAATTGCGTCGCCATGAAATACTATGGGTTCTATGACTTCTCCTTCTATATCGAGTAACGTTTCTATGGAAACGACAGGATTTTCTTTTGGGATACGACAATCACATTTCCGATCCACTAATCCGTCTTTACTGCATCCCTCACTAATACACATTGACGAATTCATACGGAAATTGCGTCGCTATGAAATACTATGGGTTCTATGACTTCTCCTTCTAAATCGAGTAAAGTTTCTATGGAAACGACAGGATTTTCTTTTGGGATACGACAATCACATTTCCGATCCACTAATCCGTCTTTACTGCATCCCTCACTAATACACATTGACGAATTCATACGGATATTGCGTCGCTATGAAATACTATGGGTTCTATGACTTCTCCTTCTAAATCGAGTATCGTTTCTATGGAAACGACTGGCTTTTCTTTTGCGATACGAGTATCTCCCTCTCGATGCACTAATCCTTCTTTACTGCATCCCTCACTCCCACTCATTGACGAATTCACACGGTAATTGCGTCGCCATGAAATACTATGGGTTCTATGACTTCTCCTTCTAAATCGAGTATCGTTTCTATGGAAACGACTGGCTTTTCTTTTGCGATACGAGTATCTCCCTCTCGATGCACTAATCCTTCTTTACTGCATCCCTCACTCTCACTCATTGACGAATTCACACGGAATTTGCGTCGCTATGAAATACTATGGGTTCTATGACTTCTCCTTCTAAATCGAGTATCGTTTGTATGGAAACGACTGGCTTTTCTTTTGCGATACGAGTATCTCCCTCTCGATGCTCTAATCCTTCTTTACTGCATCCCTCACTCCCACTCATTGACGAATTCACACGGAAATAGCGTCGCTATGAAATACTATGGGTTCTATGACTTCTCCTTCTAAATCGAGTATCGTTTCTATGGAAACGACTGGCTTTTCTTTTGCGATACGAGTATCTCCCTCTCGATACCCTAATCCTTCTTTACTGCTTCCCTCACTACCACTCATTGACGAATTCACGCGGAAATTGCGTCGCCATGAAATACTATGGGTTCTATGACTTCTCCTTCTAAATCGAGTATCGTTTCTATGTAAACGACTGGCTTTTCTTTTGCGATACGACAATCACATTTCCGATCCACTAATCCGTCTTTACTGCATCCCTCACTAATACACATTGACGAATTCATACGGAAATTGCGTCGCTATGAAATACTATGGGTTCTATGACTTCTCCTTCTAAATCGAGTATCGTTTCTATGGAAACGACTGGCTTTTCTTTTGTGATACGAGTATCTCCCTCTCGTTGCACTAATCCTTCTTTACTGCATCCCTCACTCCCACTCTTTGACGAATTCACACGGAAATTGCGTCGCCATGAAATACTATGGGTTCTATGACTTCTCCTTCCAAATCGAGTAACGTTTCTATGGAAACGACAGGATTTTCTTTTGGGATACGAGAATCACATTTCCGATCCACTAATCCGTCTTTACTGCATCCCTCACTAATACACATTGACGAATTCATACGGAAATTGCGTCGCTATGAAATACTATGGGTTCTATGACTTCTCCCTCTAAATCGAGTAACGTTTCTATGGAAACGACTGGCTTTTCTTTTGCGATACGACAATCACATTTCCGATCCACTAATCCGTCTTTACTGCATCCCTCACTAATACACATTGACGAATTCACACGGAAATTGCGTCGCCATGAAATACTCTGGGTTCTATGACTTCTCCTTCTAAATCAAGTATCGTTTCTATGCACACGACTGGCTTTTCTTTTGCGATACGACAATAACATTTCCGATCCACTAATCCGTCTTTACTGCATCCCTCACTAATACACATTGGCGAATTCATACGGAAATTGCGTCGCCATGAAATACTATGGGTTCTATGACTTCTCCTTCTATATCGAGTAACGTTTCTATGGAAACGACAGGATTTTCTTTTGGGATACGACAATCACATTTCCGATCCACTAATCCGTCTTTACTGCATCCCTCACTAATACACATTGACGAATTCATACGGAAATTGCGTCGCTATAAAATACTATGTGTTCTATGACTTATCCTTCTAAATCGAGTATCGTTTCTATGGAAACGACTGGCTTTTCTTTTGCGATACGACAATCACATTTCCGATCCACTAATCCGTCTTTACTGCATCCCTCACTAATACACATTGACGAATTCATACGGAAATTGCGTCGCTATGAAATACTATGGGTTCTATGACTTCTCCTTCTAAATCGAGTATCGTTTCTATGGAAACGACTGGCTTTTCTTTTGTGATACGAGTATCTCCCTCTCGTTGCACTAATCCTTCTTTACTGCATCCCTCACTCCCACTCTTTGACGAATTCACACGGAAATTGCGTCGCCATGAAATACTATGGGTTCTATGACTTCTCCTTCCAAATCGAGTAACGTTTCTATGGAAACGACAGGATTTTCTTTTGGGATACGAGAATCACATTTCCGATCCACTAATCCGTCTTTACTGCATCCCTCACTAATACACATTGACGAATTCATACGGAAATTGCGTCGCTATGAAATACTATGGGTTCTATGACTTCTCCCTCTAAATCGAGTAACGTTTCTATGGAAACGACAGGATTTTCTTTTGGGATACGACAATCACATTTCCGATCCACTAATCCGTCTTTACTGCATCCCTCACTAATACACATTGACGAATTCACACGGAAATTGCGTCGCCATGAAATACTATTGGTTCTATGACTTCTCCTTCTAAATCGAGTAACGTTTCTATGGAAACGACACGATTTTCTTTTGGGATACGACAATCACATTTCCGATCCACTAATCCGTCTTTACTGCATCCCTCACTCCCACTCATTGACGAATTCACACGGAAATTGCGTCGCCATGAAATACTATGGGTTCTATGACTTCTCCTTCTAAATCGAGTAACGTTTCTATGGAAACGACAGGATTTTCTTTTGGGATACGACAATCACATTTCCGATCCACTAATCCGTCTTTACTGGATCCCTCACTAATACACTTTGACGAATTCACACGGAAATTGCGTCGCCATGAAATACTATGGGTTCTATGACTTCTAGTTCTAAATCGAGTATCGTTTCTATGGAAACGACTGGCTTTTCTTTTGCGATACGACAATCACATTTCCGATCCACTAATCCGTCTTTACTGCATCCCTCACTAATATACATTGGCGAATTCATACGGAAATTGCGTCGCCATGAAATACTATGGGTTCTATGACTTCTCCTTCTATATCGAGTATCGTTTCTATGGAAACGACTGGCTTTTCTTTTGCGATACGAGTATCTCCCTCTCGATGCACTAATCCTTCTTTACTGCATCCCTCACTCCCACTCATTGACGAATTCACACGGAAATAGCGTCGCTATGAAATACTATGGGTTCTATGACTTCCCCTTCTAAATCGAGTATCGTTTCTATGGAAACGACTGGCTTTTCTTTTGCGATACGAGTATCTCCCTCTCGATACCCTAATCCTTCTTTACTGCATCCCTCACTACCACTCATTGACGAATTCACACGGAAATTGCGTCGCCATGAAATACTATGGGTTCTATGACTTCTCCCTCTAAATCGAGTAACGTTTCTACGGAAACGACAGGATTTTCTTTCGGGATACGACAATCACATTTCCGATCCACTAATCCGTCTTTACTGCATCCCTCACTAATACACATTGACGAATTCACACGGAAATTGCGTCGCCATGAAATACTATTGGTTCTATGACTTCTCCTTCTAAATCGAGTAACGTTTCTATGGAAATGACAGGATTTTCTTTTGGGATACGACAATCACATTTCCGATCCACTAATCCGTCTTTACTGCATCCCTCACTAATACACATTGACGAATTCATACGGAAATTGCGTCGCTATGAAATACTATGGGTTCTATGACTTCTCCTTCTAAATCGAGTATCGTTTCTATGGAAACGACTGGCTTTTCTTTTGCGATTCGACAATCACATTTCCGATCCACTAATCCGTTTTTACTGCATCCCTCACTAATACACATTGACGAATTCATACGGAAATTGATTCGCTATGAAATACTATGGGTTCTATGACTTCTCCTTCTAAATCGAGTATCGTTTCTATGGAAACGACTGGCTTTTCTTTTGCGATACGAGTATCTCCCTCTCGATGCACTAATCCTTCTTTACTGCATCCCTCACTCCCACTCATTGACGAATTCACACGGAAATTGCGTCGCCATGAAATACTATGGGTTCTATGACTTCACCTTCTAAATCGGGTATCGTTTCTATGGAAACGACTGGCTTTTCTTTTGCGATACGACAATCAAATTTCCGATCCACTAATCCGTCTTAACTGCATCCCTCACTAATACACATTGACGAATTCACACAGAAATTGCGTCGCCATGAAATACTATGGGTTCTATGACTTCTCCTTCTAAATCGAGTATCGTTTCTATATAAACGACTGGCTTTTCTTTTGTGATACGACAATCACATTTCCGATCCACTAATCCGGCTTTACTGCATCCCTCACTAATACACATTGGCGAATTCATACGGAAATTGCGTCGCTATGAAATACTATGTGTTCTATGACTTCTCTTTCTAAATCGAGTATCGTTTCTATGGAAACGACTGGCTTTCTTTTGCGATACGAGTATCTCCCTCTCGATGCACTAATCCTTCTTTACTGCATCCCTCACTCCCACTCATTGACGAATTCACACGGAAATTGCGTCGCCATGAAATACTATGGGTTCTATGACTTCTCCTTCTAGATCGAGTATCGTTTCAATGGAAACGACTGGCTTTTCTTTTGCGATACGACAATCAAATTTCCGATCCACTAATCCATCTTTACTGCATCCCTCACTAACACACATTGACGAATTCACACAGAAATTGCGTCGCCATGAAATACTATGGGTTCTATGACTCCTCCTTCTAAATTGAGTATCGTTTCTATGGAAACGACTGGCTTTTCTTTTGCGATACGACAATCACATTTCCGATCCACTAATCCGTCTTTACTGCATCCCTCACTAATACACATTGACGAATTCATACGGAAATTGCGTCGCTATGAAATACTATGGGTTCTATGACTTCTCCTTCTAAATCGAGTATCGTTTCTATGGAAACGACTGGCTTTTCTTTTGCGATACGACAATCACATTTCCGATCCACTAATCCGTCCTTACTGCATCCCTCACTAATACACATTGACGAATTCATACGGAAATTGCGTCGCTATGAAATACTATGGGTTCTATGACTTCTCCTTCTAAATCGAGTATTGTTTCTATGGAAACGACTGGCTTTTCTTTTGCGATACGACAATCACATTTCCGATCCACTAATCCGTCTTTACTGCATCCCTCACTAATACACATTGACGAATTCATACGGAAATTGCGTCGCTATGAAATACTACTGGTTCTATGACTTCTCCTTCTAAATCGAGTATCGTTTCTATGGAAACGACTGGCTTTTCTTTTGCGATAAGAGTATCTCCCTCTCGATGCACTAATCCTTCTTTACTGCATCCCTCACTCCCACTCATTGACGAATTCACACGGAAATTGCGTCGCCATGAAATACTATGGGTTCTATGACTTCTCCTTCTAAATCGAGTAACGTTTCTATGGAAACGACAGGATTTTCTTTTGGGATACGACAATCACATTTCCGATCCACTAATCCGTCATTACTGCATCCCTCACTAATACACATTCACGAATTCACACGGAAATTGCGTCGCCATGAAATACTATGGGTTCTATGAGTTCTCCTTCTAAATCGAGTAACGTTTCTATGGAAATGGCAGGATTTTCTTTTGGGATACGACTATCACATTTCCGATCCACAAATCCGTCTTTTCTGCATCCCTCACTAATACACATTGACGAATTCACACGGAAATTGCGTCGCCATGAAATACTATGGGTTCTATGACTTCTCCATCTAAATCGAGTAACGTTTCTATTGAAACGACAGGATTTTCTTTTGGGATACGACAATCACATTTCCAATCCACTAATCCGTCTTTACTGCATGCCTCACTAATACACATTGACGAATTCATACGGAAATTGCGGCGCTATGAAATACTATGGGTTCTATGACTTCTCCTTCTAAATTGAGTATCGTTTCTATGGAAACGACTGGCTTTTCTTTTGCGATACGACAATCACATTTCCGATCCACTAATCCGTCTTTACTGCATCCCTCACTAATACACATTGACGAATTCATACGGAAATTGCGTCGCTATGAAATACTATGGGTTCTATGACTTCTCCTTCTAAATCGAGTATTGTTTCTATGGAAACGACTGGCTTTTCTTTTGCGATACGACAATCACATTTCCGATCCACTAATCCGTCTTTACTGCATCCCTCACTAATACACATTGGCGAATTTATACGGAAATTGCGTCGCCAAGAAATACTATGGGTTCTATGACTTCTCCTTCTATATCGAGTAACGTTTCTATGGAAACGACAGGATTTTCTTTTGGGATACGACAATCACATTTCCGATCCACTAATCCGTCTTTACTGCATCCCTCACTAATACACATTGACGAATTCATACGGAAATTGCGTCGCTATGAAATACTATGGGTTCTATGACTTCTCCTTCTAAATCGAGTAAAGTTTCTATGGAAACGACAGGATTTTCTTTTGGGATACGACAATCACATTTCCGATCCACTAATCCGTCTTTACTGCATCCCTCACTAATACACATTGACGAATTCATACGGATATTGCGTCGCTATGAAATACTATGGGTTCTATGACTTCTCCTTCTAAATCGAGTATCGTTTCTATGGAAACGACTGGCTTTTCTTTTGCGATACGAGTATCTCCCTCTCGATGCACTAATCCTTCTTTACTGCATCCCTCACTCCCACTCATTGACGAATTCACACGGTAATTGCGTCGCCATGAAATACTATGGGTTCTATGACTTCTCCTTCTAAATCGAGTATCGTTTCTATGGAAACGACTGGCTTTTCTTTTGCGATACGAGTATCTCCCTCTCGATGCACTAATCCTTCTTTACTGCATCCCTCACTCTCACTCATTGACGAATTCACACGGAATTTGCGTCGCTATGAAATACTATGGGTTCTATGACTTCTCCTTCTAAATCGAGTATCGTTTGTATGGAAACGACTGGCTTTTCTTTTGCGATACGAGTATCTCCCTCTCGATGCTCTAATCCTTCTTTACTGCATCCCTCACTCCCACTCATTGACGAATTCACACGGAAATAGCGTCGCTATGAAATACTATGGGTTCTATGACTTCTCCTTCTAAATCGAGTATCGTTTCTATGGAAACGACTGGCTTTTCTTTTGCGATACGAGTATCTCCCTCTCGATACCCTAATCCTTCTTTACTGCTTCCCTCACTACCACTCATTGACGAATTCACACGGAAATTGCGTCGCCATGAAATACTATGGGTTCTATGACTTCTCCCTCTAAATCGAGTAACGTTTCTATGGAAACGACAGGATTTTCTTTCGGGATACGACAATCACATTTCCGATCCACTAATCCGTCTTTACTGCATCCCTCACTCCCACTCATTGATGAATTCACACGGAAATTGCGTCGCCATGAAATACTATGGGTTCTATGACTTATCTTTCTAAATCGAGTAACGTTTCTATGGAAATGACAGGATTTTCTTTTGGGATACGACAATCACATTTCCGATCCACTAATCCGTCTTTACTGCATCCCTCTCTAATACACATTGACGAATTCATACGGAAATTGCGTCGCTATGAAATACTATGGGTTCTATGACTTCTCCTTCTAAATCGAGTATCGTTACTATGGAAACGACTGGCTTTTCTTTTGCGATACGACAATCACATTTCCGATCCACTAATCCGTCTTTACTGCATCCCTCACTAATACACATTGACGAATTCATACGGGAATTGCGTCGCTATGAAATACTATGGGTTCTATGACTTCTCCTTCTAAATCGAGTATCGTTTCTATGGAAACGACTGGCTTTTCTTTAGCGATACGAGTATCTCCCTCTCGATGCACTAATCCTTCTTTACTGCATCCCTCACTCCCACTCATTGACGAATTCACACGGAAATTGCGTCGCCATGAAATACTATGGGTTCTATGACTTCTCCTTCTAAATCGGGTATCGTTTCTATGGAAAAGAATGGCTTTTCTTTTGCGATACGACAATGAAATTTCCGATCCACTAATCCGTCCTAACTGCATCCCTCACTAATACACATTGACGAATTCACACAGAAATTGCGTCGCCATGAAATACTATGGGTTCTATGACTTCTCCATCTAAATCGAGTATCGTTTCTATATAAACGACTGGCTTTTCTTTTGTGATACGACAATCACATTTCCGATCCACTAATCCGGCTTTACTGCATCCCTCACTAATACTCATTGGCGAATTCATACGGAAATTGCGTCGCTATGAAATACTATGTGTTCTACGACTTCTCTTTCTAAATCGAGTATCGTTTCTATGGAAACGACTGGCTTTTCTTTTGCGATACGAGTATCTCCCTCTCGATGCACTAATCCTTGTTTACTGCATCCCTCACTCCCACTCATTGACGAATTCACACGGAAATTGCGTCGCCATGAAATACTATGGGTTCTATGACTTCTCCTTCTAGATCGAGTACCGTTTCTATGGAAACGACTGGCTTTTCTTTTGCGATACGACATTCAAATTTCCGATCCACTAATCCGTCTTTACTGCATCCCTCACTAATACACATTGACGAATTCACACAGAAATTGCGTCGCCATGAAATACTATGGGTTCTATGACTTCTCCTTCTAAATCGAGTATCGTTTCTATGGAAACGACTGGCTTTTCTTTTGCGATACGACAATCACATTTCCGATCCACTAATCCGTTTTTACTGCATCCCTCACTAATACACATTGACGAATTCATACGGAAATTGCGTCGCTATGAAATACTACTGGTTCTATGACTTCTCCTTCTAAATCGAGTATCGTTTCTATGGAAACGACTGGCTTTTCTTTTGCGATAAGAGTATCTCCCTCTCGATGCATTAATCCTTCTTCACTGCATCCCTCACTCCCACTCATTGACGAATTCACACGGAAATTGCGTCGCCATGAAATACTATGGGTTCTATGACTTCTCCTTCTAAATCGAGTAACGTTTCTATGGAAACGAAAGGATTTTCTTTTGGGATACGACAATCACATTTCCGATCCACTAATCCGTCATTACTCAATCCCTCACTAATACACATTCACGAATTCACACGGAAATTGCGTCGCCATGAAATACTATGGGTTCTATGACTTCTCCTTCTAAATCGAGTAACGTTTCTATGGAAATGGCAGGATTTTCTTTTGGGATACGACAATCACATTTCCGATCCACAAATCCGTCTTTACTGCATCCCTCACTAATACACATTGACGAATTCACACGGAAATTGCGTCGCCATGAAATACTATGGGTTCTATGACTTCTCCTTGTAAATCGAGTAACGTTTCTATTGAAACGACAGGATTTTCTTTTGGGATACGACAATCACATTTCCGATCCACTAATCCGTCTTTACTGCATCCCTCACTAATACACATTGACGAATTCATACGGAAATTGCGGCGCTATGAAATACTATGGGTTCTATGACTTCTCCTTCTAAATCGAGTATCGTTTCGATGGAAACGACTGGCTTTTCTTTTGCGATACGACAGTCACATTTCCGATCCACTAATCCGTCTTTACTGCATCCCTCACTAATACACATTGACGAATTCATACGGAAATTGCGTCGCTATGAAATACTATGGGTTCTATGACTTCTCCTTCTAAATCGAGTATTGTTTCTATGGAAACGACTGGCTTTTCTTTTGCGATACGACAATCACATTTCCGATCCACTAATCCGTCTTTACTGCATCCCTCACTAATACACATTGACGAATTCATACGGAAATTGCGTCGCTATGAAATACTATGGGTTCTATGACTTCTCCTTCTACATCGAGTATCGTTTCTATGGAAACGACTGGCTTTTCTTTTGTGATACGAGTATCTCCCTCTCGATGCACTAATCCTTCTTTACTGCATCCCTCACTCCCAATCATTGACGAATTCACACGGAAATTGCGTCGCCATGAAATACTATGGGTTCTATGACTTCTCCTTCTAAATCGAGTAACGTTTCTATGGAAACGACAGGATATTCTTTTGCGATACGACAATCACATTTCCGATCCACTAATCCGTCTTTACTGCATCCCTCACTAATACACATTGACGAATTCATACGGAAATTGCGTCGCTATGAAATACTATGGGTTCTATGACTTATCCTTCTAAATCGAGTATCGTTTCTATGGAAACGACTGGCTTTTCTTTTGTGATACGAGTATCTCCCTCTCGATGCACTAATCCTACTTTACTGCATCCCTCACTCCCAATCATTGACGAATTCACACGGAAATTGCGTCGCCATGAAATACTATGGGTTCTATGACTTCTCCTTCTAAATCGAGTAACGTTTCTATGGAAACGACAGGATATTCTTTTGCGATACGACAATCACATTTCCGATCCACTAATCCGTCTTTACTGCATCCCTCACTAATACACATTGACGAATTCACACGGAAATTGCGTCGCCATGAAATACTATGGGTTCTATGATTTCTCCTTCTAAATCGAGTATCGTTTCTATGGATACGACTGGCTTTTCTTTTGCGATACGAGTATCTCCCTCTCGATGCACTAATCCTTCTTTACAGCATCCCTCACTCCCACTCATTGACGAATTCACACGGAAATTGCGTCGCCATGAAATACTATGGGTTCTATGACTTCTCCTACTAAACCGAGTAACGTTTCTATGGAAACGACAGGATTTTCTTTTGGGATACGACAATCACATTTCCGATCCACTAATCCGTCTTTACTGCATCCCTCACTAATACACATTGACAAATTCACACGGAAATTGCGTCGCCATGAAATACTATGGGTTCTATGACTTCTCCTTCTAAATCGAGTATCGTTTCAATGGAAACGACTGGCTTTTCTTTTGCGATACGACAATCACATTTCCGATCCACTAATCCGTCTTTACTGCATCCCTCACTAATACACATTGACGAATTGATACGGAAATTGCGTCGCCATGAAATACTACGGGTTCTATGACTTCTCCTTCTAAATCGAGTATCGTTTCTATGGAAACGACTGGCTTTTCTTTTGCGATACGACAATCACATTTCCGATCCACTAATCCGTCTTTACTGCATCCCTCACTAATACAGATTGACGAATTCATACGGAAATCGCGTCGCTATGAAATACTATGGGTTCTATGACTTCTCCTTCTAAATCGAGTATTGTTTCTATGGAAACGACTGGCTTTTCTTTTGCGATACGACAATCACATTTCCGATCCACTAATCCGTCTTTACTGCATCCCTCACTAATACACATTGACGAATTCATACGGAAATTGCGTCGCCATGAAATACTATGGGTTCTATGACTTCTCCTTCTAAATCGAGTATCGTTTCTAAGGAAACGACTGGCTTTTCTTTTGCGATACGAGTATCTCCCTCTCGATGCACTAATCCTTCTTTACTGCATCCCTCACTCCCACTCATTGACGAATTCACACGGAAATTGCGTCGCCATGAAATACTATGGGTTCTATGACTTCTCCTACTAAATCGAGTAACGTTTCTATGGAAACGACAGGATTTTCTTTTGGGATACGACAATCACATTTCCGATCCACTAATCCGTCTTTACTGCATCCCTCACTAATACACATTGACAAATTCACACGAAAATTGCGTCGCCATGAAATACTATGGGTTCTATGACTTCTCCTTCTAAATCGAGTATCGTTTCAATGGAAACGACAGGCTCTTCTTTTGCGATACGACAATCACATTTCCGATCCACTAATCCGTCTTTACTGCATCCCTCACTAATACACATTGACGAATTCACACGGAAATTGCGTCGCCATGAAATACTATGGGTTCTATGACTTCTCCTTCTAAATCGAGTAACGTTTCTATGGAAACGACTGGCTTTTCTTTTGCGGTACGACAATCACATTTCCGATCCACTAATCCGTCTTTACTGCATCCCTCACTAATACACATTGACGAATTCACACGGAAATTGCGTCGCCATGAAATACTATGGGTTCTATGACTTCTCCTTCTAAATCGAGTAACGTTTCTATGGAAACAACAGGATTTTCTTTTGGGATACGACAATCACATTTCCGATCCACTAATCCGTCTTTACTGCATCCCTCACTAATACACATTGACGAATTCACACGGAAATTGCGTCGCCATGAAATACTATGGGTTCTATGACTTCTCCTTCTAAATCGAGTAACGTTTCTATGGAAACGACAGGATTTTCTTTTGGGATACGACAATCACATTTCCGATCCACTAATCCGTCTTTACTGCATCCCTCACTAATACACATTGACGAATTCACACGGAAATTGCGTCGGCATGAAATACTTTGGGTTCTATGACTTCTCCTTCTAAATCGAGTAACGTTTCTATGGAAACGACAGGATTTTCTTTTGGGATACGACAAAAACATTTCCGATCCATTAATCCGTCATTACTGCATCCCTCACTAATACACATTGACGAATTCACACGGAAATTGCGTCGCCATGAAATACTATGGGTTCTATGACTTCTCCTTCTAAATCGAGTATCGTTTCTATGGAAACGACTGGCTTTTCTTTTGCGATACGAGTATCTCCCTCTCGATGCACTAATCCTTCTTTACTGCATCCCTCACTCCCACTCATTGACGAATTCACACGGAAATAGCGTCGCTAAAAAATGCTTTGGGTTCTATGACTTCTCCTTCTAAATCGAGTATCGTTTCTATGGAAACGACTGGCTTTTCTTTTGCGATACGAGTATCTCCCTCTCGATACCCTAATCCTCCTTTACTGCATCCCTCACTACCACTCATTGACGAATTCACACGGAAATTGCGTCGCCATGAAATACTATGGGTTCTATGACTTCTCCTTCTAAATCGAGTAACGTTTCTAAGGAAACGACAGGGTTTTCTTTTGGGTTACGACAATCACATTTCCGATCCACTAATCCGTCTTTACTGCATTCCTCACTAATACACATTGAGGAATTCACACGGAAATTGCGTCGCCATGAAATACTATGGGTTCTATGACTTCTCCTTCTAAATCGAGTAACGTTTCTATGGAAACAACAGGATTTTCTTTTGGGATACGACAATCACATTTCCGATCCACTAATCCGTCTTTACTGCATCCCTCACTAATACACATTGACGAATTCATACGGAAATTGCGTCGCTATGAAATACTATGGGTTCTATGACTTCTCCTTCTAAATCGAGTATCGTTTCTATGGAAACGACTGGCTTTTCTTTTGCGATACGACAATCACATTTCCGATCCACTAATCCGTCTTTACTGCATCCCTCACTAATACACATTGACGAATTCATACGGAAATTGCGTCGCTATGAAATACTATGGGTTCTATGACTTCTCCTTCTAAATCGAGTATCGTTTCTATGGAAACGACTGGCTTTTCTTTTGCGATACGAGTATCTCCCTCTCGATGCACTAATCCTTCTTTACTGCATTCCTCACACCCACTCATTGACGAATTCACACGGGAATTGCGTCGCCATGAAATACTATGGGTTCTATGACTTCTCCTTCTAAATCGAGTATCGTCTCTATGGAAACGACTGGCTTTTCTTTTGCGATTCGAGTATCTCCCTCTCGATGCACTAATCCTTCTTTACTGCATCCCTCACTCCCACTCATTGACGAATTCACACGGAATTTGCTTCGCTATGAAATACTATGGGTTCTATGACTTCTCCTTCTAAATCGAGTATCGTTTCTATGGAAACGACTGGCTTTTCTTTTGCGATGCGAGTATCTCCCTCTCGATGCACTAATCCTTCTTTACTGCATCCCTCATTCCCACTCATTGACGAATTCACACGGAAATTGCGTCGCCATGAAATACTATGGGTTCTATGACTTCTCCTTCTAAATCGAGTATCGTTTCTATGGAAACGACTGGCTTTTCTTTTGCGATACGACAATAACATTTCCGATCCACTAATCCGTCTTTACTGTATCCCTCACTAATACACATTGGCGAATTCATACGGAAATTGCGTCGCCATGAAATGCTATGGGTTCTATGACTTCTCCTTCTATATCGAGTAACGTTTCTATGGAAACGACAGTATTTTCTTTTGGGATACGACAATCACATTTCCGATCCACTAATCCGTCTTTACTGCATCCCTCACTAATACACATTGACGAATTCATACGGAAATTGCGTCGCTATGAAATACTATGGGTTCTATGACTTCTCCTTCTAAATCGAGTATCGTTTCTATGGAAACGACTGGCTTTTCTTTTGCGATACGACAATCACATTTCCGATCCACTAATCCGTCTTAACTGCATCCCTCACTAATACACATTGACGAATTCATACGGAAATTGCGTCGCTATGATATACTATAGGTTCTATGACTTCTCCTTCTAAATCGAGTATCGTTTCTATGGAAACGACTGGCTTATCTTTTGTGATACGAGTATCTCCCTCTCGTTGCACTAATCCTTCTTTACTGCATCCCTCACTCCCACTCTTTGACGAATTCACACGGAAATTGCGTCGCCATGAAATACTGTGGGTTCTATGACTTCTCCTTCTAAATCGAGTAACGTTTCTATTTAAAAGACAGGATTTTCTTTTGGGATACGAGAATCACATTTCCGATCCACTAATCCGTCTTTACTGCATCCCTCACTAATACACATTGACGAATTCATACGGAAATTGCGTCGCTATGAAATACTATGGGTTCTATGACTTCTCCCTCTAAATCGAGTAACGTTTCTATGGAAACGACAGGATTTTCTTTTGGGATACGACAATCACATTTCCGAT
This sequence comes from Schistocerca piceifrons, assembly GCF_021461385.2. Lineage (NCBI taxonomy): Eukaryota > Metazoa > Arthropoda > Insecta > Orthoptera > Acrididae > Schistocerca > Schistocerca piceifrons. The sequence goes on from NW_025727551.1 coordinate 2,069,966, forward strand.
CCACTAATCCGTCTTTACTGCATCCCTCACTAATACACATTGACGAATTCACACGGAAATTGCGTCGCCATGAAATACTATTGGTTCTATGACTTCTCCTTCTAAATCGAGTAACGTTTCTATGGAAACGACAGGATTTCCTTTTGGGATACGACAATCACATTTCCGATCCACTAATCCGTCTTTACTGCATCCCTCACTCCCACTCATTGACGAATTCACACGGAAATTGCGTCGCCATGAAATACTATGGGTTCTATGACTTCTCCTTCTAAATCGAGTAACGTTTCTATGGAAACGACAGGATTTTCTTTTGGGATACGACAATCACATTTCCGATCCACTAATCCGTCTTTACTGCATCCCTCACTAATACACATTGACGAATTCATACGGAATTTGCGTCGCTATGAAATACTATGGGTTCTATGACTTCTTCTAAATCGAGTATCGTTTCTATGGAAACGACTGGCTTTTCTTTTGCGATACGACAATCACATTTCCGATCCACTAATCCGTCTTTACTGCATCCCTCACTAATACACATTGAAGAATTCACACGGAAATTGCGTCGCCATGAAATACTATGGGTTCTATGACTTCTCCTTCTAAATCGAGTATCGTTTCTATGGAAACGACTGGCTTTTCTTTTGCGATACGACAATCACATTTCCGATCCACTAATCCGTCTTTACTGCATCCCTCACTAATACACATTGGCGAATTCATACGGAAATTGCGTCGCCATGAAATACTATGGGTTCTATGACTTCTCCTTCTATATCGAGTAACGTTTCTATGGAAACGACAGGATTTTCTTTTGGGATACGACAATCACATTTCCGATCCACTAATCCGTCTTTACTGCATCCCTCACTAATACACATTGACGAATTCATACGGAAATTGCGTCGCTATGAAATACTATGGGTTCTATGACTTCTCCTTCTAAATCGAGTATCGTTTCTATGGAAACGACTGGCTTTTCTTTTGCGACACGACAATCACATTTCCGATCCACTAATCCGTCTTTACTGCATCCCTCACTAATACACATTGACGAATTCATACGGAAATTGCGTCGCTATGAAATACTATGGGTTCTATGACTTCTCCTTCTAAATCGAGTATCGTTTCTATGGAAACGACTGGCTTTTCTTTTGCGATACGAGTATCTCCCTCTCGATGCACTAATCCTTCTTTACTGCATCCCTCACTCCCACACATTGACGAATTCGCACGGGAATTGCGTCGCCATGAAATACTATGGGTTCTAAGACTTCTCCTTCTAAATCGAGTATCGTTTCTATGGAAACGACTGGCTTTTCTTTTGCGATACGAGTATCTCCCTCTCGATGCACTAATCCTTCTTCACTGCATCCCTCACTCCCACTCATTGACGAATTCACACGGAATTTGCGTCGCTATGAAATACTATGGGTTCTATGACTTCTCCTTCTAAATCGAGTATCGTTTGTATGGAAACGACTGGCTTTTCTTTTGCGATACGAGTATCTCCCTCTCGATGCACTAATCCGTCTTTACTGCATCCCTCACTCCCTCTCATTGACGAATTCACACGGAAATTGCGTCGCCATGAAATACTATGGGTTCTATGACTTCTCCTTCTAAATCGAGTAACGTTTCTATGGAAACGACAGGATTTTCTTTTGGGATACGAGAATCACATTTCCGATCCACTAATCCGTCTTTACTGCATCCCTCACTAATACACATTGACGAATTCATACGGAAATTGCGTCGCTATGAAATACTATGGGTTCTATGACTTCTCCCTCTAAATCGAGTAACGTTTCTATGGAAACGACAGGATTTTCTTTCGGGATACGACAATCACATTTCCGATCCACTAATCCGTCTTTACTGCATCCCTCACTAATACACATTGACGAATTCACACGGAAATTGCGTCGCCATGAAATACTATTGGTTCTATGATTTCTCCTTCTAAATCGAGTAACGTTTCTATGGAAACGACAGGATTTTCTTTTGGGATACGACAATCACATTTCCGATCCATTAATCCGTCTTTACTGCATCCCTCACACCCACTCATTGACGAATTCACCTGGAAATTGCGTCGCCATGAAATACTATGGGTTCTATGACTTCTCCTTCTAAATCGAGTAACGTTTCAATGGAAACGACAGGATTTTCTTTTGGGATACGACAATCACATTTCCGATCCACTAATCCGTCTTTACTGCATCCCTCACTAATACACATTGACGAATTCATACGGAATTTGCGTCGCTATGAAATTCTATGGGTTCTATGACTTCTCCTTCTAAATCGAGTATCGTTTCAATGGAAACGACTGGCTTTTCTTTTGCGATACGACAATCACATTTCCGATCCACTAATCCGTCTTTACTGCATCCCTCACTAATACACATTGTCGAATTCACACGGAAATTGCGTCGCCATGAAATACTATGGGTTCTATGACTTCTCCTTCTAAATCGAGTATCGTTTCTATGGAAACGACTGGCTTTTCTTTTGCGATACGACAATCACATTTCCGATCCACTAATCCGTCTTTACTGCATCCCTCACTAATACACATTTCGAATTCATACGGAAATTGCGTCGCCATGAAATACTATGGGTTCTATGACTTCTCCTTCTAAATCGAGTAACGTTTCTATGGAAACGACAGGATTTTCTTTTGGGATACGACAATCACATTTCCGATCCACTAATCCGTCTTTACTGCATCCCTCACTAATACACATTGACGAATTCATACGGAAATTGCGTCACTATGAAATACTATGGGTTCTATGAGTTCTCCTTCTAAATCGAGTATCGTTTCTATGGAAACGACTGGCTTTTCTTTTGCGATACGACAATCACTTTTCCGATCCACTAATCCGTCTTTACTGCATCCCTCACTAATACACATTGACGAATTTATACGGAAATTGCGTCGCTATGAAATACAATGGGTTCTATGACTTCTCCTTCTAAATCGAGTATCGTTTCTATGGAAACGACTGGCTTTTCTTTTGCGATACGACAATCACATTTCCGATCCACTAATCCGTCTTTACTGCATCCCTCACTAATACACATTGACGAATTCATACGGAAATTGCGTCGCTATGAAATACTATGGGTTCTATGACTTCTCCTTCTAAATCGAGTATCGTTTCTATGGAAACGACTGGCTTTTCTTTTGTGATACGAGTTGCATGGGGGCTTAATTAAATTTATGATTGAAAATGATTTTTTTTTTTTTTTTTTTTGTATTTAGTAACTATATGTCCGATTACGCAGTGTCTCGTAATCGGTTGGCCCTGACTAGTATTATTACGCTATCTGACTGCAACAAACAATGTAAGAAAATTTTCGTAAACACAGTTAATTAATTAAGTCCCCAGCAACTAAAAAACCTACAAAATCCAAGCACAAATGTAACTGTTCTGTATGTGGGTGTGTGACTCAACGTATGCATCTGGCACGGTTCTTTTCCAACAAGACAAGAATTTTTAAATACCAACTATACAGACGTGACAAAAGAAAATTAGAAAACTATAATTACGCAAGAAAACCAGAATTCCACTCTAATCCAAGAACACAAGCCAGATGCTTTGTTGACTGAACCTGTAGTGACACATTATTTCAGATAGACAATTAATAAAAAAAAACATTATAAATTTTACCTTCATATATATTGACGAAATGCACTCATTACAATAACATCTGCTATCTCTCCCATCAAATAACTGCATAAAACAAGGAGCAACACTCTTTACTACCACATCTCACTCCGACTTCACGACAGTCACGAGCTCTTAACACACACTGTGCTCTCTACTAGCACTGACTGCCACGAACTCTCAACAACCACTGACTTCTACAATCTCATAACAAGCACTGTGGAGGCGGCTTAATAGTACTCTTTGGCGCACTCTCTGGCGCAGTGGCACAGTGTAGCCACCTTTCATATGCCCCTCCTCCACAGGCCAGAATTTGATGGTATTTTCGCCAGCATTGGTGGTGAAAATACCACCAAATTCGTCCACAAAAATACAGACAAAAATAAAAGATAATATTAATTCCTAAACATCACATAATTAGTTAAAAATTTTGGCTTTGCACTGACCTTTCACTAACCTAATGTATGAAATACAGTAAGCAATACAACTTCTTTTCATACATGTGACTTTACATAATAGTTTACAATATACAAAAAATCAGTTTATGCAAATGTTCACATAAAATGCCTTCAATGATTAGTTTATACAAAAAAAGAACACCAACAGGTAACATCTTTTCAGTAGAAGCAGTCCATCAGTTGCACCCAGTAAAGTTTAGCAGGTACACCCAGCAACAAGTCACATTAATTCAGTAGAAACAGTTCGTCAGTGGCACCCAGCAATGTTAAGCAGGTGCAGACACCAACAAGTGACATCATTTCAGTAGAAGCAGTCCATCAGTTGCACCCAGCAAAGTTGAGCAGGTGCAGACAGCAACAAGTGACATTATTTCAGTAGAAGCAGTCCATCAGAGGCACCCAGCAATGTTGAGTAGGTGCATACAGCAACAAGTGACTTCATTTCAGTGGAAACAGTTCATTAGATGCACCCAGCAATGTTAAGCAGGTGCAGACACCAACAAGTGACCATCATTTCAGTAGAAGCAGTCAATCAGTTGCACCCAGCAATGTTGAGTAGGTGCAAACACCAACAAGTGATATTTCAGTAGAAACAGTCCATCAGTTGCACCCAGCAATGTTGAGTGCAGGTGCAGACACCAAAAAGTCACATTTCTCAGCAGAAGCAGTTCCACAAAATTCACTAACACTGATCACACTGTTCATCAGAGTTTATGAGCAGAAATTAAACATGTCCTAATGTCACACATCATGTTGAAAAGTGCAGGTAACAGTTCAGAATATTTATCTTCACTAATCAGACAGTTCAGGCATGAACAATAGTTTGAATGCACATACAAATGCTTTTACAGTAACATACAAATCATAACAAACACACAAATGATGTCAGATAATTTTCATATTAACTATTACAATACACAAATACCAGTAAACCTATAATATTTATGGGTGTCAGTGCAAGCCACTACCAACAAATAAAATAATACTTAGGAGATAGGTGGGTAGGATTAGTAAAGGAAAACACACAAAACACACTCACTCATCTCTCATCCACATTAAGTACTACTGTATAACTGAATAGTGTTAATTGTGTAAATGAAATTCTGTCAAAATTTAATGTTCATCATGTGTATCAAGTAGTACTGGCAGCAATGTATAACAGTCAATAATAGTTAGTCAACGTCATAGTCATCATGTCAAGACCAATGTTTGCCAAGCCAGATCAAATGTACTGTTGCTGAACAACTGTCAGTGAGCCACGATATGCAATTACTTCCTCTCTCCAAAAAAAAGTATATACTGCTTAGTGATTTAACAAAGTGTGTGTATAGACTATCTTCCTTCTATTTTAGTGTTCTAGTCTGCTATCTTCATCCTCCTTGTTCCATAAGACCAACAAAGAAAATATGCTCCTCACTTACTTTACCTCTTATACACCAAAACTCCAATAATCATCAACTTAATCTCAATAATACCTCAATAATACCTCTTCAATACGTCTTATCATCAATATCATTTACCTTACCTCTCATCAACTTCATATAATCTCTATACCTCAATAATACGTCGATAAATGTGAACCTTATTGCCAATATCATCTCACTTCCAACACAACTCTTTCCTCTAGTCAGTCTCCTCGAACAAGTACAGATAAAATCCTAATGCAACTTCAATTCAGCATCCCATACAATCCGAAGACACAGTGTCAACACACAACCTCTGTGTAATCCATCTGACCCAAATTTTCTACTCATTATAAATTATAAGATACATTTTGGTTCCTTGTCCATCATTAAATAAAAGAAATGCATACCTGACCTCAAACAGACTTAGTTCGAATAACTCTCAGTAATTAAGTACGATTACGGAGTGTGAATGATCATAATATTTCACAGTGTGTACACCACTTCAAGAATCATAGCAGAAGCAAACATGTGGAGTATTTTTTGTGTCAAGTGTCACTTCCTATTTCAATTGCTCACGAAAAATGCAGTGTAATAACTATTAATGGTCTAAACCTAGTATTGGTATGTCATGTCGTTAGCCTCCTTCCTATTATCATAAATTTATACAGCTTCCATAAAACCTCAGCTCATGTGACTTCAATGACTTTCTTGTACTAATGTCGTTCGTCGAATTATAGCAGTTCATTTTCTTATCTTAAAAATATAAGGCACTGAGCGTAAGCAAAACATGCAATAGCGAGTAAATATACCAGTAGAGAACAGAATGTCAACAAGTGGATGCAGCACAATTCCTACAACGAGGCTCTGCCAAGCGAACAATCTATAATTAATACAGTAGTGTGACCTAAACTCTATGTTTATACACAGTATATCAGCATTTCTATACACCAAATTAAAGAGTAGTTATGGCAACAAAACAGAAATGTGTAAATATGTAATCCATGCAAAAAGCAGCAAACATATATCTTACGTAATAAACAAGTCATTAGCATCATATCAGCCTGAGCAAATAAATGTTCATATGTCATCTTAGCAAGTAAACATGGATGCGCAAGCAGATAAATCCAAAAAGTATAACTTACATACATAATCACAGTCAGCACAATTAATCAGGTTACAATTATAATCCATATGTAAAGCAGTAAACATGTCATTAGCATCATATCAGCAAAAGCAAATAAATGTTCATATGTCATCTTAATAAGTAAACATGAATGTGCAAGCAGATAAATCACATAGTATAACTTACATACCTAACCACATCAGCACAATTAATCAGGTGACAATTATAATTTAAATAAATAAGCACAGCAGGCACATAATTAAAAAAATGACATCAGTGAAAAAGCAGTGCAGCCAAGCGATGCATAATATATACAAGTTACAACCCAGTTCATTAATCAATAATTGTCAAAATCAGTAAATGTATACAAGCACGTCGCTTCACAAGTAAATCCAAAGAACATGAAATTACCACAAAGTATGAATCACGTAATCGCGAGCAGCAAATTACGTCTAAAGTACGTACCTAAGTGGAAATATGTTACCTGAAAAATAAACTCAATTAATAGTTACCTTTTTTAGTTAATTAGTTTCTTCTTGGAAATTACATTCGTTCTGAAATTTTCTCGATAGCAAGTCGTCTTAACGTCGGACACGCACAGAATTTACCTGAAGGTCTTAAATACTTTATACACCGTATCCTGCAAAATACTGAATGTTAATAACACAATTCAACAAGTCCTTATAGCTTCATACTGAATTTAATCGGAGAAATTAGACTGTGTGTTTGTTTACGGCTGTCAGTGCATTCGCACTGAGCGCTCGATCAGCTGTAGGAGCGTGACGTAGGAAGCTATTGTTCGCGGTCAACGACTGCCTTGTGCGGCGCGCAGACTTGACTGTTGCTTTGAGTATGTGCCGCCGCCAAAACACAGCGCGGTATCCTTGTACTCTCCGCATGTTTACATCTAGCTGTTAGTTTCTCACAAGTATGTCATTCCACAAAAATCTTTACGTTTGATATATGATGTATTCCTTTAGAGCGTCGTGATTTAAGAGTTTCTACTTCAACAGTGTTATCATGTATAATTTTGCGAATTCTATATGGACCGTTATAAAGCAGAAAAAATTTGCGACACAAGCCTTTTCCTTTGTGAGACAAACGGTGGGACTTAATTAACACCTTCTGACCAACTGACAAAGTTTTTAAACGACCAGGACGCTTCGCCGATTTCTTTCTTCTAGCAGCCGCAGATGCAATATTTTGTAGAGCCAGGTTGACAACTTCAGAATGCCGTAGTTTCCGTGAAGGCGGAAAAGGAACGATTTCAGAAATGCGATTTGTTGGTACTTTATTTTTTAATATCAATAGGCAGTAAAGAAGTTGAGTCATTAGGAAGTTCATTCAGAATGTTTTGAAAAATATGAAGATACTGATCCCAAGTTCTGTGATTCTGATGACAATAAAGTCGACACAATTTATTGATTTCCTTCATCCATCTCTCTGAAGCGTTAGATTGAGGGTGAAAAAGTGAAATGAAGATTGGTTTAATTTTACGACGGTGTAGAGTACGAAGCCAAATTTTAGAACGAAACTGTGATCCATTATCTGATATAACCTTATCAACGTGACCAACTTCTTTAAGAAAATGTTTGATGAAAGCATTAGATACTGAACGAGCTGTTGCTTTGCGTAAAGGTGTAAAACACACATATTTTGACGTCAACTCCACTGCTACGAAAATGTACGCAAAACCATTAGTAGAACGAACCACTGGACCAAACAAATCGACTGCAGCCATCTCCTTTAATTTCGCTGGAATGACAGGAAACAACGGTGCTCTGTGAGAAATCGTTGGAGGCTTAGCCATTTGACATAATTTGCATTTGGCAAGAACAGATCGAATACGTTTTTCCATATTACTGAAGTAACAATTTTCTCGTAATTTATGAAAGCATTTTCTGGGACCAAAGTGCGCATAACTGAGATGCGTATACCAAATCAATTTATTGACCCACTCATCAGGAATACAAACTAACCAAACGGAGTTGTCGACCGATTTTCGTTTAAAAAGAATGTCATTGCGAACTGAATAGCATCTAGTTTCTCTGGATCAGGAAGAATATCTTCTGTAGCAATAATGTGACCGAGAAATTTCACCTGAGAACGACCAAATTCAGATTTTACCAAGTTCACTGTAATGCCAACTCTTGCAAAAATACATAATAATGAGTCCAAAATTTTGTTGTGTTCACTCCAAGAACGTTTAGCGATAAGAATGTCGTCAACATAAGAAGTAATATTGTCACGAAGACAAACAGGTAAAATTTCATTTAAGCTACGAATGAATGCTGCTGAAGGTACAGTAAATCCACATGGTAATTTCCAAAGTCACTTTTGGGTAAAACAGTCAAATCCGGTTATTGTTTATACTTACTCACTAGATAGATTGATAGTCGAAGAGTTGTTTTGACAGATGCAAAGAATAGTAAAAGAGTAGGCAGCGGTACAGAAAACTAAAAGAGAAATAGCACCACTACAGCTCGGGGCCCTATGCTCGCTACGGCACATATTCACTTAGAGTAGTGAATCCCCTGAGGACTTTAATAACTGCACATAATTTCTAGTTCGTGACTTAGTGGCAAATTTGGCGGAAGTGCGTACGTAAATTGATCTAACCATGCACATAGATGTATGTCATTCTTAGAGTTGCGGAAGATCTTAAATTTCCGGACAGTCAAAAAGTGTTTATAATCAAAGTTTTCGCCTCGTGGCGACAAAGACCTACCACGTCTGTCCCAGTCCGAATGTCGATTATTGTAAAGTTCGCGCGCCTGGCGCTCTCTTGTTGCATCCCGTAAATGAAACAAATTATTTTCTTCAAACCCCTCGGCTACCTGTGATTCTAAATTTCTTCTGCTATCTTTTCCTACAATTTCGCCTTCGATCTGCTTGACTTGCTTCCGTAATGCCTCAAATTCCCTTTTCACCCGTTCATTAAATTTTCCCTGATTCTCAACATGCTTATTTATGTTCTGATACTCTTCGGTTTCTGCAAATGGTAATGGGGCTGTATCATCCGAATCTCTGTCCCCATGTAAACTAAGATTTGTCAATTTATCTGAAATTTCCTCAACTCTTTCCGATAAGTCACCTATTTTTTCTTTCTGTTTGTTTACATCTTCCGTAAGTGTCGCGACTCGGGTTTCAGTATTGACACATTTCGTAGCTAGCTGTTCAAATTGTTGTGTTAGGTTATTTAATCTGTCATTTGGTACGAATTCCTCGATTCTTTCAATTACTTCTGCCTTATCTTGTGCACGTTGTAAATTTAACTCTGAAAATTTCTGTACTATCACGCGATCTCTTTCTTCCTGTTCTCTATCCTGTTCCCTTTGTCTGATTTCTACTGCAATTAATCTATTATTGTGAGAATTCAGAATCGGTTGTACTTCTTCCCTGATTTCTTTCTTTAATTCATCTTTCATATTTTTGAAACATGTCCCTATTCGTGAATCTATCCGTGTTTCCAAAGTTCCCATCTCTGTTTTAAATTCAGATCCTAAAGTTTCCATTCGTGTTTCCATTGTCCCTATTCTTGATCCCACTGAGTCTAACTTTGTTCCCATTGTTCCCATCCGTGTTTCCATTGTTTCCATTCGTGTTACCATTGTTCCCATTTGTGATCCCAGATTTAATATTGCACTCATCAACTGCTCCATATTAAATTGTTCAGAATTCTTTTCGCCCCTAACATCTCCCGCAAAACTAACTTCCTTCGTCACAGCTGTAAGGCTATCTGTGTTCGATACTATTTCAGAATCTTCTGTCGTTAATCTCAGATTCTGTGAATTTTCCGATTGAGAAAAATTTTGAAATGGTTCCGGACTATTTTCCCGACTTATTACACTGTTTTCCACCTCATTATCCACCATACTGTTTTCCTCTGTTGGCGAGTTCGCCATGTGAACAATTTCGTTATTCTCACTATTCATCATTTTTGCCTTTTTCATTGATCGCGTAATCATTTACAAAATATACGAAAGATTCGTCACTGTACGAAAATTACACACAATGACTCTTTATCTCGAACAATACTATTCACATGAAATGTCTCCCTCAGACACGATCAATCGAACAATTGAAATAACTGCACTAATTTGTCAAACGCGTATACAAGGCAATAAAAATTAAATTTTGAAAAATACCATTAGAAGAATTCCAATTACCAAATCTACACATGCAAAATAGACTACAATTATTAACTACAAATTACTACCACAATACTACAGTCTACAATTTTCACAATCAGAAGAATCCAAGGGACGATCCGAAGCAGCGGTCGCCACGTGCATGGGGGCTTAATTAAATTTATGATTGAAAATGATTTTTTTTTTTTTTTTTTTGTATTTAGTAACTGTATGTCCGATTACGCAGTGTCTCGTAATCGGTTGGCCCTGACTAGTATTATTACGCTATCTGACTGCAACAAACAATGTAAGAAAATTTTCGTAAACACAGTTAATTAATTAAGTCCCCAGCAACTAAAAAACCTACAAAATCCAAGCACAAATGTAACTGTTCTGTATGTGGGAGTGTGACTCAACGTATGCATCTGGCACGGTTCTTTTCCAATAAGGCAAGAATTTTTAAATACCAACTATACAGACGTGACAAAAGAAAATTAGAAAACTATAATTACGCAAGAAAACCAGAATTCCACTCTAATCCAAGAACACAAGCCAGATGCTTTGTTGACTGAACCTGTAGTGTCACATTATTTCAGATAGACAATTAATAAAAAAAAACATTATAAATTTTTCCTTCATATATATTGACGAAATGCACTCATTACAATAACATCTGCTATCTCTCCCATCAAATAACTGCATAAAACAAGGAGCAACACTCTTTACTACCACATCTCACTCCGACTTCACGACAATCACGAGCTCTTAACACACACTGTGCTCTCTACTAGCACTGACTGCCACGAACTCTCAACAACCACTGACTTCTACAATCTCATAACAAGCACTGTGGAGGCGGCTAAATAGTACTCTTTGGCGCACTCTCTGGCGCAGTGGCACAGTGTAGCCACCTTTCAGAGTATCTCCCTCTCGATGCACTAATCCTTCTTTACTGCATCCCTCACTCCCACTCTTTGACGAATTCACACGGAAATTGCGTCGCCATGAAATACTATGGGTTCTATGACTTCTCCTTCTAAATCGAGTAACGTTTCTATGGAAACGACAGGATTTTCTTTTGGGATACGACAATCACATTTCCGATCCACTAATCCGTCTTTACTGCATCCCTCACTAATACACATTGACGAATTCATACGGAAATTGCGTCGCTATGAAATACTATGGGTTCTATGACATCTCCTTCTAAATCGAGTAATGTTTCTATGGAAACGACAGGATTTTCTTTTGGGATACGACAATCACATTTCCGATCCACTAATCCGTCTTTACTGCATCCCTCACTAATACACATTGACGAATTCACACGGAAATTGCGTCGCCATGAAATACTATGGGTTCTATGACTTCTCCTTCTAAATCGAGTATCGTTTCTATGGAAACGACTGGCTTTTCTTTTGCGATACGAGTATCTCCCTCTCGATGCACTAATCCTTCTTTACTGCATCCCTCACTCCCACTCATTGACGAATTCACACGGAAATTGCGTCGCCATGAAATACTATGGGTTCTATGACTTATCTTTCTAAATCGAGTAACGTTTCTATGGAAACGACAGGATTTTCTTTTGGGATACGACAATCACATTTCCGATCCACTAATCCGTCTTCACTGCATCCCTCACTAATACACATTGACGAATTCATACGGAAATTGCGTCGCTATGAAATACTATGGGTTCTATGACTTCTCCTTCTAAATCGAGTATCGTTTCTATGGAAACGACTGACTTTTCTTTTGCGATACGACAATCACATTTCCGATCCACTAATCCGTCTTTACTGCATCCCTCACTAATACACATTGACGAATTCATACGGAAATTGCGTCGCTATGAAATACTATGGGTTCTATGACTTCTCCTTCTAAATTGAGTATCGTTTCTATGGAAACGACTGGCTTTTCTTTTGCGATACGACAATCACATTTCCGATCCACTAATCCGTCTTTTCTGCATCTCTCACTAATACACATTGACGAATTCACACGGAAATTGCGTCGCCATGAAATACTATGGGTTCTATGACTTCTCCTTCTAAATCGAGTAACGTTTCTATGGAAACGACAGGATTTTCTTTTGGGATACGACAATCACATTTCCGATCCACAAATCCGTCTTTACTGCATCCCTCACTAATACACATTGACGAATTCACACGGAAATTGCGTCCCCATGAAATACTATGGGTTCTATGACTTCTCCTTCTAAATCGAGTAACGTTTCTATGGAAACGACAGGATTTTCTTTTGGGATACGACAATCACCTTTCCGATCCACTAATCCTTCTTTACTGCATCCCTCACTAATACACATTGACGAATTCACACGGAAATTGCGTCGCCATGAAATACTATGGGTTCTATGACTTCTCCTTCTAAATCGAGTAACGTTTCTAAGGAAACGACAGGATTTTCTTTTGGGATACGACAAAAACATTTCCGATCCATTAATCCGTCTTTACTGCATCCCTCACTAATACACATTGACGAATTCACACGGAAATTGCGTCGCCATGAAATACTATGGGTTCTATGACTTCTCCATCTAAATCGAGTATCGTTTCTATGGAAACGACTGGCTTTTCTTTGCGATACGACAATCACATTTCCGATCCACTAATCCGTCTTTACTGCATCCCTCACTAATACACATTGACGAATTCACACGGAAATTGCGTCGCCATGAAATACTATGGGTTCTATGACTTCTCCTTCTAAATCGAGTATCGTTTCTATGGAAACGACTGGCTTTTCTTTTGCGATACGAGTATCTCCCTCTCGATGCACTAATCCTTCTATACTGCATCCCTCACTCCCACTCATTGACGAATTCACACGGAAATTGCGTCGCTATGAAATACTATGGGTTCTATGACTTCTCCTTCTAAATCGAGTATCGTTTCTATGGAAACGACTGGCTTTTCTTTTGCGATACGAGTATCTCCCTCTCGATGCACTAATCCTTGTTTACTGCATCCCTCACTCCCACTCATTGACGAATTCACACGGAAATTGCGTCGCCATGAAATACTATGGGTTCTATGACTTCTCCTTCTAAATCGAGTAACGTTTCTATGGAAACGACAGGATTTTCTTTTGGGATACGACAATCACATTTCCGATCCACTAATCCGTCTTTACTGCATCCCTCACTAATACACATTGACGAATTCACACGGAAATTGCGTCGCCATGAAATACTATGGGTTCTATGACTTCTCCTTCTAAATCGAGTAACGTTTCTATAGAAACGACAGGATTTTCTTTTGGGATACGACAATCACATTTCCGATCCACTAATCCGTCTTTACTGCATCCCTCACTAATAGACATTGACGAATTCACACGGAAATTGCGTCGCCATGAAATACTATGGGTTCTATGACTTCTCCTTCTAAATCGGGTAACGTTTCTATGGAAACGACAGGAATTTCTTTTGGGATACGACAATCACATTTCCGATCCACTAATCCGTCTTTACTGCATCCCTCACTAATACACATTGACGAATTCACACGGAAATTGCGTCGCCATGAAATACTATGGGTTCTATGACTTCTCCTTCTAAATCGAGTTTCGTTTCTATGGAAACGACTGGCTTTTCTTTTGCGATACGAGTATCTCCCTCTCGATGCACTAATCCTTCTTTACTGCATCCCTCACTCCCACTCATTGACGAATTCACACGGAAATTGCGTCGCTATGAAATACTATGGGTTCTATGACTTCTCCTTCTAAATCGAGTATCGTTTCTATGGAAACGACTGGCTTTTCCTTTGCGATACGAGTATCTCCCTCTCGATACACTAATCCTTCTTTACTGCAACCCTCACTCCCACTCATTGACGAATTCACACGGAAATTGCGTCGCCATGAAATACTATGGGTTCTATGACTTCTCCTTCTAAATCAAGTAACGTTTCTATGGAAACGACAGGATTTTCTTTTGGGATACGACAATCACATTTCCGATCCACTAATCCGTCTTTACTGCGTCCCTCACTAATACACATTGACGAATTCACACGGAAATGGCGTCGCCATGAAATACTATGGGTTCTATGACTTCTCCTTCTAAATCGAGTAACGTTTCTATGGAAACGACAGGATTTTCTTTTGGGATACGACAATCACATTTCCGATCCACTAATCCGTCTTTACTGCATCCCTCACTAATACACATTGACGAATTCATACGGAAATTGCGTCGCTATGAAATACTATGGGGTCTATGACTTCTCCTTCTAAATCGAGTATCGTTTCTATGGAAACGACTGGCTTTTCTTTTGCGATACGACAATCACATTTCCGATCCACTAATCCGTCTTTACTGCATCCCTCACTCCCACTCATTGACGAATTCACACGGAAATTGCGTCGCCATGAAATACTATGGGTTCTATGACTTATCTTTCTAAATCGAGTAACGTTTCTATGGAAACGACAGGATTTTCTTTTGGGATACGACAATCACATTTCCGATCCACTAATCCGTCTTTACTGCATCCCTCACTAATACACATTGACGAATTCATACGGAAATTGCGTCGCTATGAAATAGTATGGGTTCTATGACTTCTCCTTCTAAATCGAGTATCGTTTCTATGGAAACGACTGACTTTTCTTTTGCGATACGACAATCACATTTCCGATCCACTAATCCGTCTTTACTGCATCCCTCACTAATACACATTGACGAATTCATACGGAAATTGCGTCGCTATGAAATACTATGGGTTCTATGACTTCTCCTTCTAAATTGAGTATCGTATCTATGGAAACGACTGGCGTTTCTTTTGCGATACGACAATCACATTTCCGATCCACTAATCCGTCTCTACTGCATCCCTCAATAATAAACATTGACGAATTCACACGGAAATTGCGTCGCCATGAAATACTATGTGTTCTATGACTTCTCTTTCTAAATCGAGTAACGTTTCTATGGAAACGACAGGATTTTCTTTTGGGATACGACAATCACATTTCCGATCCACTACTCCGTCTTTACTGCATCCCTCACTCCCACTCATTGATGAATTCACACGGAAATTGCGTCGCCATGAAATACTATGGGTTCTATGACTTATCTTTCTAAATCGAGTAACGATTCTATGGAAACGACGGGATTTTCTTTTGGGATACGACAATCACCTTTCCGATCCACTAATCCTTCTTTACTGCATCCCTCACTAATACACATTGACGAATTCACACGGAAATTGCGTCGCCATGAAATACTATGGGTTCTATGACTTCTCCTTCTAAATCGAGTAACGTTTCTATGGAAACGACAGGATTTTCTTTTGGGATACGACAAAAACATTTCCGATCCATTAATCCGTCTTTACTGCATCCCTCACTAATACACATTGACGAATTCACACGGAAATTGCGTCGCCATGAAATACTATGGGTTCTATGACTTCTCCATCTAAATCGAGTATCGTTTCTATGGAAACGACTGGCTTTTCTTTGCGATACGACAATCACATTTCCGATCCACTAATCCGTCTTTACTGCATCCCTCACTAATACACATTGACGAATTCACACGGAAATTGCGTCGCCATGAAATACTATGGGTTCTATGACTTCTCCTTCTAAATCGAGTAACGTTTCTATGGAAACGACAGGATTTTCTTTTGGGATACGACAATCACATTTCCGATCCACTAATCCGTCTTTACTGCATCCCTCACTAATAGACATTGACGAATTCACACGGAAATTGCGTCGCCATGAAATACTATGGGTTCTATGACTTCTCCTTCTAAATCGAGTAACGTTTCTATGGAAACGACAGGATTTTCTTTTGGGACACGACAATCACATTTCCGATCCACTAATCCGTCTTTACTGCATCCCTCACTAATACACATTGACGAATTCACACGGAAATTGCGTCGCCATGAAATACTATGGGTTCTATGACTTCTCCTCCTAAATCGAGTAACGTTTCTATAGAAACGACAGGATTTTCTTTTGGGATACGACAATCACATTTCCGATCCACTAATCCGTCTTTACTGCATCCCTCACTAATAGACATTGACGAATTCACACGGAAATTGCGTCGCCATGAAATACTATGGGTTCTATGACCTCTCCTCCTAAATCGGGTAACGTTTCTATGGAAACGACAGGAATTTCTTTTGGGATACGACAATCACATTTCCGATCCACTAATCCGTCTTTACTGCATCCCTCACTAATACACATTGACGAATTCACACGGAAATTGCGTCGCCATGAAATACTATGGGTTCTATGACTTCTCCTTCTAAATCGAGTTTCGTTTCTATGGAAACGACTGGCTTTTCTTTTGCGATACGAGTATCTCCCTCTCGATGCACTAATCCTTCTTTACTGCATCCCTCACTCCCACTCATTGACGAATTCACACGGAAATTGCGTCGCTATGAAATACTATGGGTTCTATGACTTCTCCTTCTAAATCGAGTATCGTTTCTATGGAAACGACTGGCTTTTCTTTTGCGATACGAGTATCTCCCTCTCGATACACTAATCCTCCTTTACTGCATCCTTCACTCCCACTCATTGACGAATTCACACGGAAATTGCGTCGCCATGAAATACTATGGGTTCTATGACTTATCTTTCTAAATCGAGTAACGTTTCTATGGAAACGACAGGATTTTCTTTTGGGATACGACAATCACATTTCCGATCCACTAATCCGTCTTTACTGCATCCCTCACTAATACACATTGACGAATTCATACGGAAATTGCGTCGCTATGAAATACTATGGGTTCTATGACTTCTCCTTCTAAATCGAGTATCGTTTCTATGGAAACGACTGACTTTTCTTTTGCGATACGACAATCACATTTCCGATCCACTAATCCGTCTTTACTGCATCCCTCACTAATACACATTGACGAATTCATACGGAAATTGCGTCGCTATGAAATACTATGGGTTCTATGACTTCTCCTTCTAAATTGAGTATCGTTTCTATGGAAACGACTGGCGTTTCTTTTGCGATACGACAATCACATTTCCGATCCACTAATCCGTCTTTACTGCATCCCTCACTAATAAACATTGACGAATTCACACGGAAATTGCGTCGCCATGAAATACTATGGGTTCTATGACTTCTCTTTCTAAATCGAGTAACGTTTCTATGGAAACGACAGGATTTTCTTTTGGGATACGACAATCACATTTCCGATCCACTAATCCGTCTTTACTGCATCCCTCACTCCCACTCATTGATGAATTCACACGGAAATTGCGTCGCCATGAAATACTATGGGTTCTATGACTTATCTTTCTAAATCGAGTAACGTTTCTATGGAAACGACAGGATTTTCTTTTGGGATACGACAATCACATTTCCGATCCACTAATCCGTTTTTACTGCATCCCTCACTAATACACATTGACGAATTCATACGGAAATTGCGTCGCTATGAAATACTATGGGTTCTATGACTTCTCCTTCTAAATTGAGTATCGTTTCTATGGAAACGACTGACTTTTCTTTTGCGATACGACAATCACATTTCCGATCCACTAATCCGTCTTTACTGCATCCCTCACTAATACACATTGACGAATTCATACGGAAATTGCGTCGCTATGAAATACTATGGGTTCTATGACTTCTCCTTCTAAATTGAGTATCGTTTCTATGGAAACGACTGGCTTTTCTTTTGCGATACGACAATCACATTTCCGATCCACTAATCCGTCTTTACTGCATCCCTCACTAATACACATTGACGAATTCACACGGAAATTGCGTCGCCATGAAATACTATGGGTTCTATGACTTCTCCTTCTAAATCGAGTAACGTTTCTATGGAAACGACAGGATTTTCTTTTGGGATACGACAATCACATTTCCGATCCACTAATCCGTCTTTACTGCATCCCTCACTAATACACATTGACGAATTCACACGGAAATTGCGTCCCCATGAAATACTATGGGTTCTATGACTTCTCCTTCTAAATCGAGTAACGTTTCTATGGAAACGACAGGATTTTCTTTTGGGATACGACAATCACCTTTCTGATCCACTAATCCTTCTTTACTGCATCCCTCACTAACACACATTGACGGATTCACACGGAAATTGCGTCGCCATGAAATACTATGGGTTCTATGACTTCTCCTTCTAAATCGAGTAACGTTTCTATGGAATCGACAGGATTTTCTTTTGGGATACGACAAAAACATTTCCGATCCATTAATCCGTCTTTACTGCATCCCTCACTAATACACATTGACGAATTCACACGGAAATTGCGTCGCCATGAAATACTATGGGTTCTATGACTTCTCCATCTAAATCGAGTATCGTTTCTATGGAAACGACTGGCTTTTCTTTGCGATACGACAATCACATTTCCGATCCACTAATCCGTCTTTACTGCATCCCTCACTAATACACATTGACGAATTCACACGGAAATTGCGTCGCCATGAAATACTATGGGTTCTATGACTTCTCCTTCTAAATCGAGTAACGTTTCTATGGAAACGACAGGATTTTCTTTTGGGATACGACAATCACATTTCCGATCCACTAATCCGTCTTTACTGCATCCCTCACTAATACACATTGACGAATTCACACGGAAAATGCGTCCCCATGAACTACTATGGGTTGTATGACTTCTCCTTCTAAATCGAGTAACATTTCTATGGAAACGACAGGATTTTCTTTTGGGATACGACAATCACCTTTCCGATCCACTAATCCTTCTTTACTGCATCCCTCACTAATACACATTGACGAATTCACACGGAAATTGCGTCGCCATGAAATACTATGGGTTCTATGACTTCTCCTTCTAAATCGAGTAACGTTTCTATGGAAACGACAGGATTTTCTTTTGGGAAACGACAATCACATTTCCGATCCTCTAATCCGTCTTTACTGCATCCCTCACTAATACACATTGACGAATTCACACGGAAATTGCGTCGCCATGAAATACTATGGGTTCTATGACTTCTCCTTCTAAATCGAGTAACGTTTCTATAGAAACGACAGGATTTTCTTTTGGGATACGACAATCACATTTCCGATCCACTAATCCGTCTTTACTGCATCCCTCACTAATAGACATTGACGAATTCACACGGAAATTGCGTCGCCATGAAATACTATGGGTTCTATGACCTCTCCTTCTAAATCGGGTAACGTTTATATGGAAACGACTGGAATTTCTTTTGGGATACGACAATCACATTTCCGATCCACTAATCCGTCTTTACTGCATCCCTCACTAATACACATTGACGAATTCACACGGAAATTGCGTCGCCATGAAATACTATGGGTTCTATGACTTCTCCTTCTAAATCGAGTTTCGTTTCTATGGAAACGACTGGCTTTTCTTTTGCGATACGAGTATCTCCCTCTCGATGCACTAATCCTTCTTTACTGCATCCCTCACTCCCACTCATTGACGAATTCACACGGAAATTGCGTCGCTATGAAATACTATGGGTTCTATGACTTCTCCTTCTAAATCGAGTATCGTTTCTATGGAAACGACTGGCTTTTCTTTTGCGATACGAGTATCTCCCTCTCGATACACTAATCCTTCTTTACTGCATCCTTCACTCCCACTCATTGACGAATTCACACGGAAATTGCGTCGCCATGAAATACTATGGGTTCTATGACTTCTCCTTCTAAATCAAGTAACGTTTCTATGGAGACGACAGGATTTTCTTTTGGGATACGACAATCACATTTCCGATCCACTAATCCGTCTTTACTGCGTCCCTCACTAATACACATTGACGAATTCACACGGAAATTGCGTCGCCATGAAATACTATGGGTTCTATGACTTCTCCTTCTAAATCGAGTAACGTTTCTATGGAAACGACTGGATTTTATTTTGGGATACGACAATCACATTTCCGATCCACTAATCCGTCTTTACTGCATCCCTCACTAATACACATTGACGAATTCATACGGAAATTGCGTCGCTATGAAATACTATGGGGTCTATGACTTCTCCTTCTAAATCGAGTATCGTTTCTATGGAAACGACTGGCTTTTCTTTTGCGATACGACAATCACATTTCCGATCCACTAATCCGTCTTTACTGCATCCCTCACTAATACACATTGACGAACCCATACGGAAATTGCGTCGCTATGAAATACTATGGGTTCAATGACTTCTCCTTCCAAATCGAGTATCGTTTCTATGGAAACGACTGGCTTTTCTTTTGCGATACGAGTATCTCCCTCTCGATGCACTAATCCTTCTTTACTGCATCCCTCACTCCCACTCATTGACGAATTCACACGGAAATTGCGTCGCCATGAAATACTATGGGTTCTATGACTTCTCCTTCTAAATCGAGTTTCGTTTCTATGGAAACGACTGGCTTTTCTTTTGCGATACGAGTATCTCCCTCTCGATGCACTAATCCTTCTTTACTGCATCCCTCACTCCCACTCATTGACGAATTCACACGGAAATTGCGTCGCTATGAAATACTATGGGTTCTATGACTTCTCCTTCTAAATCGAGTATCGTTTCTATGGAAACGACTGGCTTTTCTTTTGCGATACGAGTATCTCCCTCTCGATGCACTAATCCTTCTTAACTGCATCCATCACTCCCACTCATTGACGAATTCACACGGAAATTGCGTCGCCATGAAATACTATGGGTTCTATGACTTCTCCTTCTAAATCGAGTAACGTTACTATGGAAACGACAGGATTTTCTTTTGGGATACGACAATCACATTTCCGATCCACTAATCCGTCTTTACTGCATCCCTCACTAATACACATTGACGAATTCATACGGAAATTGCGTCGCTATGAAATACTATGGGTTCTATGACTTCTCCTTCTAAATCGAGTAACGTTTCTATGGAAACGACAGGATTTTCTTTTGGGATACGACAATCACATTTCCGATCCACTAATCCGTCTTTACTGCATCCCTCACTAATACACATTGACGAATTCACACGGAAATTGCGTCGCCATGAAATACTATGGGTTCTATGTCTTCTCTTTCTAAATCGAGTAACGTTTCTATGGAAACGACAGGATTTTCTTTTGGGATACGACAATCACATTTCCGATCCACTAATCCGTCTTTACTGCATCCCTCACTCCCACTCATTGACGAATTCACACGGAAATTGCGTCGCCATGAAATACTATGGGTTCTATGACTTCTCCTTCTAAATCGAGTAACGTTTCTATGGAAACGACAGGATTTTCATTTGGGATACGACAATCACAATTCCGAGCCACTAATCCGTCTTTACTGCATCCCTCACTAATACACATTGACGAATTCATACGGAAATTGCGTCGCTATGAAATACTATGGGTTCTATGACTTCTCCTTCTTAATCGAGTATCGTTTCTATGGAAACGACTGGCTTTTCTTTTGCGATACGACAATCACATTTCCGATCCACTAATCCGTCTTTACTGCAGCCCTCACTAATACACATTGACGAATTCACACGGAAATTGCGTCGCCATGAAATACTATGGGTTCTATGACTTCTCCTTCTAAATCGAGTATCGTTTCTATGGAAACGACTGGCTTTTCTTTTGCGTTACGATAATCACATTTCCGATCCACTAATCCGTCTTTACTGCATCCCTCACTAATACACATTGACGAATTCACACGGAAATTGCGTCGCCATGAAATACTATGGGTTCTATGACTTCTCCTTCTAAATCGAGTAACGTTTCTATGGAAACGACAGGATTTTCTTTTGGGATACGACAATCACCTTTCCGATCCACTAATCCTTCTTTACTGCATCCCTCACTAATACACATTGACGAATTCACACGGAAATTGCGTCGCCATGAAATACTATGGGTTCTATGACTTCTCCTTCGAAATCGAGTAACGTTTCTTTGGAAACGACAGGATTTTCTTTTGGGATACGACAATCACATTTCCGATCCACTAATCCGTCTTTACTGCATCCAACACTAATACACATTGACGAATTCACACGGAAATTGCGTCGCCATGAAATACTATGGGTTCTATGACTTCTCCTTCTAAATCGAGTAACGTTTCTATGGAAACGACAGGATTTTCTTTTGGGATACGACAATCACATTTCCGATCCACTAATCCGTCTTTACTGCATCCCTCACTAATAGACATTGACGAATTCACACGGAAATTGCGTCGCCATGAAATACTATGGGTTCTATGACTTCTCCTTCTAAATCTAGTATCGTTTCTATGGAAACGACTGGCTTTTCTTTTGCGATACGATAATCACATTTCCGATCCACTAATCCGTCATTACTGCATCCCTCACTAATACACATTGACGAATTCACACGGAAATTGCGTCGCCATGAAATACTATGGGTTTTATGACATGTCCTTCTAAATCGAGTAACGTTTCTATGGAAACGACATGATTTTCTTTTGGGATACGACAATCACATTTCCGATCCACTAATCCGTCTTTACTGCATCCCTCACTAATACAGATTGACGAATTCATACGGAAATAGCGTCGCTATGAAATACTATGGGTTCTAAGACTTCTCCTTCTAAATCGAGTATCGTTTCTATGGAAACGACTGGCTTTTCTTTTGCGAAACGAGTATCTCCCTCTCGATGCACTAATCCTTCTTTACTGCATCCCTCACTCCCACTCATTGACGAATTCACACGGAAATTGCGTCGCCATGAAATGCTATGGGTTCTATGACTTCTCCTTCTAAATCGAGTAACGTTTCTATGGAAACGACAGGATTTTCATTTGCGATACGACTATCACACTTCCGATCCACTAATCCGTCTTTACTGCATCCCTCACTAATACTAATTGACGAATTCACACGGAAATTGCGTCGCCATGAAATACTATGGGATCTATGACTTCTCCTTATAAGTCGAGTAACGTTTCTATGGAAACGACAGGATTTTCTTTTGGGATACGACAATCACATTTCCGATCCACTAATCCGTCTTTACTGCATCCCTCTCTAATACACATTGACGAATTCACACGGAAATTGCGTCGCCATGAAATACTATGCTTTCTATGACTTCTCCTTCTAAATCGAGTAACGTTTCTATGGAAACGACAGGATTTTCTTTTGGGATACGACAATCACATTTCCGATCCACTAATCCGTCTTTACTGCATCCCTCTCTAATACACATTGACGAATTCACACGGAAATTGCGTCGCCATGAAATACTATGGGTTCTATGACTTCTCCTTCTAAATCGAGTATCGTTTCTATGGAAACGACTGGCTTTTCTTTTGCGATACGACAATCACATTTCCGATCCACTAATCCGTCATTACTGCATCCCTCACTAATACACATTGACGAATTCACACGGAAATTGCGTCGCCATGAAATACTATGGGTTTTATGACATCTCCTTCTAAATCGAGTAACGTTTCTATGGAAACGACATGATTTTCATTGGGATACGACAATCACATTTCCGATCCACTAATCCGTCTTTACTGCATCCCTCACTAATACACATTGACGAATTCATACGGAAATTGCGTCGCTATGAAATACTATGGGTTCTATGACTTCTCCTTCTAAATCGAGTATCGTTTCTATGGAAACGACTGGCTTTTCTTTTGCGAAACGAGTATCTCCCTCTCGATGCACTAAACCTTCTTTACTGCATCCCTCACTCCCACTCATTGACGAATTCACACGGAAATTGCGTCGCCATGAAATGCTATGGGTTCTATGACTTCTCCTTCTAAATCGAGTAACGTTTCTATGGAAACGACAGGATTTTCATTTGCGATACGACTATCACACTTCCGATCCACTAATCCGTCTTTACTGCATCCCTCACTAATACTAATTGACGAATTCACACGGAAATTGCGTCGCCATGAAATACTATGGGATCTATGACTTCTCCTTATAAGTCGAGTAACGTTTCTATGGAAACGACAGGATTTTCTTTTGAGATACGACAATCACATTTCCGATCCACTAATCCGTCTTTACTGCATCCCTCTCTAATACACATTGACGAATTCACACGGAAATTGCGTCGCCATGAAATACTATGGGTTCTATGACTTCTCCTTCTAAATCGAGTATCGTTTCTATGGAAACGACAGGATTTTCTTTTGGGATACGACAATCACATTTCCGATCCACTAATCCGTCTTTACTGCATCCCTCACTAATACACATTGACGAATTCACACGGAAATTGCGTCGCCATGAAATATTATGGGTTCTATGACTTCTCCTTCTAAATCGAGTAACGTTTCTATGGAAACGACAGGATTTTCTTTTGGGATACGACAATCACATTTCCGATCCACTAATCCGTCTTTACTGCATCCCTCACTAATACACATTGACGAATTCACACGGAAATTGCGTCGCCATGAAATACTATGGGTTCTATGACTTCTCCTTCTAAATCGAGTAACGTTTCTATGGAAACGGCAGGATTTTCTTTTGCGATACGACAATCACATTTCCGATCCACTAATCCGTCTTTACTGCATCCCTCACTAATACACAATGACGAATTCACACGGAAATTGCGTCGCCATGGAATACTATGGGTTCTATGACTTCTCCTTCTAAATCGAGTATCGTTTCTATGGAAACGACTGGCTTTTCTTTTGCGATACGACAATCACATTTCCGATCCACTAATCCGTCTTTACTGCATCCCTCACTAATACACAATGACGAATTCACACGGAAATTGCGTCGCCATGAAATACTATGGGTTCTATGACTTCTCCTTCTAAATCGAGTATCGTTTCTATGGAAACGACTGGCTTTTCTTTTGCGATACGAGTATCTCCCTCTCGATGCACTAATGCTTCTTTGCTGCATCGCTCACTCCCACTCATTGACGAATTCACACGGAAATTGCGTCGCCATGAAATACTATGGGTTCTATGTCTTCTCCTTCTAAATCGAGTAACGTTTCTATGGAAACGACAGGATTTTCTTTTGGGATACGACAATCACATTTCCGATCCACTAATCCATCTTTACTGCATCCCTCACTAATACACATTGACGAATTCACACGGAAATTGCGTCGCCATGAAATACTATGGGTTCTATGACTTCTCCTTCTAAATCGAGTAACGTTTCTATGGAAACGACAGGATTTTCTTTTGGGATACAACAATCACATTTCCGATCCACTAATCCGTCTTTACTGCATCCCTCACTAATACACATTGACGAATTCATACGGAAATTGCGTCGCTATGAAATACTATGGGTTCTATGACTTCTCCTTCTAAATCGAGTATCGTTTCTATGGAAACGACTGGCTTTTCTATTGCGATACGACAATCACATTTCCGATCCACTAATCCGTCTTTACTGCATCCCTCACTAATACACATTGACGAATTCACACAGAAATTGCGTCGCCATGAAATACTATGGGTTCTATGACTTCTCCTTCTAAATCGAGTATCGTTTCTATGGAAACGACTGGCTTTTCTTTTGCGATACGAGTATCTCCCTCTCGATGCACTAATCCTTCTTTACTGCATCCCTCACTCCCACTCATTGACGAATTCACACGGAAATTGCGTCGCTATGAAATACTACGGGTTCTATGACTTCTCCTTCTAAATCGAGTAACGTCTCTATGGAAACGACAGGATTTTCTTTTGGGATACGACAATCACATTTCCGATCCACTAATCCGTCCTTACTGCATCCCTCACTAATACACATTGACGAATTCACACGGAAATTGCGTCGCCATGAAATACTATGGGTTCTATGACTTCTCCTTCTAAATCGAGTAACGTTTCTATGGAAACGACAGGATTTTCTTTTGGGATACGACAATCACACTTCCGATCCACTAATCCGTCTTTACTGCATCCCTCACTAATACACATTGACGAATTCATACGGAAATTGCGTCGCTATGAAATACTATGGGTTCTATGACTTCTCCTTCTAAATCGAGTATTGTTTCTATGGGAACGACTGGCTTTTCTTTTGCGATACGACAATCACATTTCCGATCCACTAATCCGTCTTTACTGCATCCCTCACTAATACACATTGACGAATTCATACGGAAATTGCGTCGCAATGAAATCCTATGGGTTCTATGACATCTCCTTCTAAATCGAGTATCGTTTCTATGGAAACGACTGGCTTTTCTTTTGCGATACGACAATCACATTTCCGATCCACTAATCCGTCTTTACTGCATCCCTCACTAATACACATTGACGAATTCATTCGGAAATTGCGTCGCCATGAAATACTATGGGTTCTATGACTTCTCCTTCTAAATCGAGTAACGTTTCTATGGAAACGACAGGATTTTCTTTTGGGATACGACAATCACATTTCCGATCCACTAATCCGTCTTTACTGCATCCCTCACTAATACACATTGACGAATTCACACGGAAATTGTGTCGCCATGAAATACTATGGGTTCTATGACTTCTCCTCTTAAATCGAGTATCGTTTCTATGGAAACGACTGGCTTATCTT
Organism: Schistocerca piceifrons; assembly: GCF_021461385.2. Taxonomy (NCBI): domain Eukaryota; kingdom Metazoa; phylum Arthropoda; class Insecta; order Orthoptera; family Acrididae; genus Schistocerca; species Schistocerca piceifrons. The sequence continues at coordinate 2,097,310 of NW_025727551.1, forward strand.
TTGCGATACGACAATCACATTTCCGATCCACTAATCCGTCTTTACTGCATCCCTCACTAATACACATTGACGAATTCACACGGAAATTGCGTCGCCATGAAATACTATGGGTTCTATGACTTCTCCTTCTAAATCGAGTAACGTTTCTATGGAAGCGACAGGATTTTCTTTTGTTCATACGACAATCACATTTCCGATCCACTAATCCGTCTTTACTGCATCCCTCACTAATACACATTGACGAATTCACACGGAAATTGCGTCGCCATGAAATACTATGGGTTCTATGACTTCTCCTTCTAAATCGAGTAACGTTTCTATTTAAACGACTGGCTTTTCTTTTGCGATACGAGTATCTCCCTCTCGATGCACTAATCCTTCTTTACTGCATCCCTCACTCCCACTCATTGACGAATTCACACGGAAAATGCGTCGCCATGAAATACTATGGGTTCTATGACTTCTCCTTCTAAATCGAGTATCGTTTCTATGGAAACGACTGGCTTTTCTTTTGCGATACGAGTATCTCCCTCTCGATGCACTAATCCTTCTTTACTGCATCCCTCACTCCCACTCATTGACGAATTCACACGGAAATTGCGTCGCCATGAAATACTATGGGTTCTATGACTTCTCCTTCTAAATCGAGTATCGTTTCTATGGAAACGACTGGCTTTTCTTTTGCGATACGAGTATCTCCATCTTGTTGCACTAATCCTTCTTTACTGCATCCCTCACTCCCACTCATTGACGAATTCACACGGAAAATGCGTCGCCACGAAATACTACGGGATCTGTGACTTCTACTTCTAAATCGAGTAACGTTTCTATGGAAACGACAGGATTTTCTTTTGGGATACGACAATCACATTTCCGATCCACTAATCCGTCTTTACTGCATCCCTCACTAATACACATTGACGAATTCATACGGAAATTGCGTCGCTATGAAATACTATGGGTTCTATGACTTCTCCTTCTAAATCGAGTAACGTTTCTATGGAAACGACAGGATTTTTTTTGGGATACGACAATCACATTTCCGATCCACTAATCCGTCTTTACTGTATCCCTCACTAATACACATTGACGAATTCACACGGAAATTGCGTCGCCATGATATACTATGGGGTTCTATGACTTCTCCTTCTAAATCGAGTAACGTTTCTATGGAAACGACAGGATTTTCTTTTGGGATACGACAATCACATTTCCGATACACTAATCCGTCTTTACTGCATCCCTCACTAATACACATTGACGAATTCATATGGAAATCGCGTCGCCATGAAATACTATGGGTTCTATGACTTCTCCTTCTAAATCGAGTAACGTTTCTATGGAAACGAAAGGATTTTCTTTTGGGGTACGACAATCACATTTCCGATCCACTAATCCGTCTTTACTGCATCCCTCACTAATACACATTGACGAATTCACCCGGAAATTTCGTCGCCATGAAATACTATGGGTTCTATGACTTCTCCTTCTACATCGAGTAACGTTTCTATGGAAACGACAGGATTTTCTTTTGGGATACGACAATCACATTTCCGATCCTCTAATCCGTCTTTACTGCATCCCTCACTAATACACATTGACGAATTCACACGGAAATGGCGTCGCCATGAAATACTATGGGTCCTATGACTTCGCCTTCTAAATCGAGTAACGTTTCTATGGAAACGACAGCTTTTTCTTTTGGGATACGACAATCACATTTCCGATCCACTAATCCGTCTTTACTGCATCCCTCACTAATACACATTGACGAATTCACACGGAAATTGCGTCGCCATGAAATACTATGTGTTCTATGACTTCTCATTCTAAATCGAGTAACGTTTCTATGGAAACGACTGGCTTGTCTTTTGCGATACGAGTATCTCCCTCTCGATGCACTAATCCCTCTTTACTGCATCCCTCACTCCCACTCATTGACGAATTCACACGGAAATTGCGTCGCCATGAAATACTATGGGTTCTATGACTTCTCCTTCTAAATCAAGTATCGTTTCTATGGAAACGACAGGATTTTCTTTTGGGATACGACAATCACGTTTCCGATCCACTAATCCGTCTTTACTGCATCCCTCACTAATACACATTGACGAATTCATACGGAAATTGCGTCGTTATGAAATACTATGGGTTCTATGACTTCTCCTTCTAAATCGAGTATCGTTTCTATGGAAACGACTGTCTTTTCTTTTGCGATACGAGTATCTCCCTCTCGATGCACTAATCCTTCTCTACTGCACCCCTCACTCCCACTCATTGACGAATTCACACGGAAATTGCGTCGCCATGAAATACTATGGTTTCTATGACTTCTCCTTCTAAATCGAGTAACGTTTCTATGGAAACGACAGGATTTTCTTTTGGGATACGACAATCACATTTCCGATCCACTAATCCGTCTTTACTGCATCCCTCACTAATACACATTGACGAATTCACACGGAAATTGCGTCGCCATGAAATACTATGGGTTCTATGACTTCTCCTTCTACATCGAGTAACGTTACTATGGAAACGACAGGATTTTCTTTTGGGACACGACAATCACATTTCCGATCCACCAATCCGTCTTTACTGCATCCCTCACTAATACACATTGACGAATTCACACGGAAATTGCGTCGTCATGAAATACTATGGGTTCTATGACTTCTCCTTCTAAATCGAGTAACGTTTCCATGGAAACGACAGGATTTTATTTTGGGATACGACAATCACATTTCCGATCCACTACTCCGTCTTTACTGCATCCCTCACTAATACACATTGACGAATTCACACGGAAATTGCGTCGCCATGAAATAATATGGGTTCTATGACTTCTCCTTCTAAATCGAGTAACGTTTCTATGGAAACGACAGGATTTTCTTTTGGGATACGACAATCACATTTCCGATCCACTAATCCGTCTTTACTGCATCCCTCACTAATACACATTGTCGAATTCATACGGAAATTGTGTCGCTATGAAATACTATGGGTTCTATGACTTCTCCTTCTAAATCGAGTAACGTTTCTATGGAAACGACATTATTTTCTTTTGGGATACGACAATCACATTTCCGATCCACTAATCCGTCTTTACTGCAACCCTCACTAATACACGTTGATGAATTCACACGGACATTGCGTCGCCATGAAATACTATGGGTTCTATGACTTCTCCATCAAAATCTAGTAACGTTTCTATGGAAAGGACTGGCTTTTCTTTTGCGATACGAGTATATCCCTCTCGATGCACTAATCCTTCTTTACTGCATCCCTCACTCCCACTCATTGACGAATTCACACGGAAATTGCGTCACCATGAAATACTGTGGGTTCTATGACTTCTCCTTCTAAATCGAGTAACGTTCCTATGGAAACGACAGGAATTTCTTTTGGGATACGACAATCACATTTCCGATCCACTAATCCGTCTTTACTGCATCCCTCACTAATACACATTGACGAATTCATACGGAAATTGCGTCGCTATGAAATTCTATGGGTTCTATGACTTCTCCTTCCAAATCGAGTATCGTTTCTATGGAAACGACTGGCTTTTCTTTTGCGATACGACAATCCCATTTCCGATCCACTAATCTGGCTTTACTGCATCCCTCACTAATACACATTGACGAATTCATACGGAAATTGCGTCGCCATGAAATACTATGGGTTCTATGACTTCTCCTTCTAAATCGAGTAACGTTTCTATGGAAACGACAGGATTTTCTTTTGGGATACCACAATCACATTTCCGATCCACTAATCCGTCATTACTGCATCCCTATCTAATACACATTGACGAATTCATACGGAAATTGCGTCGCTATGAAATACTATGGGTTCTATGACTTCTCCTTCTAAATCGAGTAACGTTTCTATGGAAATGACTGGCTTTTCTTTTGCGATACGACAATCACATTTCCGATCCACTTATCCGTCTTTACTGCATCCCTCACTAATACACGTTGACGAATTCACACGGAAATTGCGTCGCCATGAAGTACTATGGGTTCTATGACTTCTCCTTCTAAATCGAGTAACGTTTCTATAGAAACGACAGGATTTTCTTTTGGGATACGACAATCACATTTCCGATCCACTAATCCGTCTTTACTGCATCCCTCACTAATACACATTGACGAATTCACACGGAAATTGCGTCGCCATGAAATACTATGGGTTCTATGACTTCTCCTTCTAAATCAAGTAACGTTTCTATGGAAACGACAGGATTTTCTTCTGGGATACGACAATCACATTTCCGATCCACTAATCCGTCTTTACTGCATCCCTCACTAATACACATTGTCGAATTCATACGGAAATTGCGTCGCTATGAAATACTATGGGTTCTATGACTTCTCCTTCTAAATCGAGTAACGTTTCTATGGAAACGTCAGGATTTTCTTTTGGGATACGACAATCACATTTCCGATCCACTAATCCGTCTTTACTGCATCCCTCACTAATACACATTGACGAATTCACACGGAAATTGCGTCGCCATGAAATACTATGGGTTCTATGACTTCTCCTTCTAAATCGAGTATCGTTTCTAAGGAAACGACTGGCTTTTCTTTTGCGATACGAGTATCTCCCTCTCGATGCACTAATCCTTCTTTACTGCATCCCTCACTCCCACTCATTGACGAATTCACACGGAAATTGCGTCGCTATGAAATACTATGGGTTCTATGACTTCTCCATCTAAATCGAGTATTGTTTCTATGGAAACGACTGGCTTTTCTTTTGCGATACGAGTATCTCCCTCTCGATGCACTAATCCTTCTTTACTGCATCCCTCACTCCCACTCTTTGACGAATTCACACGGAAATTGCGTCGCCATAAATACTATGGGTTCTATGACTTCTCCTTCTAAATCGAGTAACGTTTCTATGGAAACGACAGGATTTTCTCTTGGGATACGACAATCACATTTCCGATCCACTAATCCGTCTTTACTGCATCCCTCACTAATACACATTGACGAATTCACACGGAAATTGCGTCGCCATGAAATACTATGGGTCTATGACTTCTCCTTCTAAATCGAGTAACGTTTCTATGGAAACGACAGGATTTTCTTTTGGGATACGACAGTCACATTTCCGATCCACTAATCCGTCTTTACTGCATCCCTCACTCCCACTCATTGACGAATTCACACGGAAATTGCGTCGCCATGAAATACTATGGGTTCTATGACTTCTCCCTCTAAATCGAGTATCGTTTCTATGGAAACGACTGGCTTTTCTTTTGCGATACGAGTATCTCCCTCTCGATGCACTAATCCTTCTTTACTGCATCCCTCACTCCCACTCATTGACGAATTCACACGGAAAATGCGTCACCATGAAATACTATGGGTTCTATGACTTCTCCTTCTAAATCGAGTAACGTTTCTATGGAAACGACTAGCTTTTCTTTTGCGATGCGAGTATCTCCCTCTCGATGCACTAATCCTTCTTTACAGCATTCCTCACTCCCACTCATTGACGAATTCACACGGAAAATGCGTCGCTATGAAATACTATGGGTTCTATGACTTCTCCTTCTAAATCGAGTAACGTTTCTATGGAAACGACAGGATTTTATTTTGGGATACGACAATCACATTTCCGATCCACTAATCTGTCTTTACTGCATCCCTCACTAATACACATTGACGAATTCACACGGAAATTGCGTCGCCATGAAATACTACGGGTTCTATGACTTCTCCTTCTAAATCGAGTAACGTTTCTATGGAAACGACAGGATTTTCTTCTGGGATACGACAATCACTTTTCCGATCCACTAATCCGTCTTTACTGCATCCCTCACTAATACACAATGTCGAATTCGTACGGAAATTGCGTCGCTATGAAATACTATGGGTTCTATGACTTCTCCTTCTAAATCGAGTAACGTTTCTATGGAAACGACAGGATTTTCTTTTGGGATACGACAATCACATTTCCGATCCACTAATCCGTCTTTACTGCATCCCTCACTAATACACATTGACGAATTCACACGGAAATTGCGTCGCCATGAAATACTATGGGTTCTATGACTTCTCCTTCTAAATCGAGTATCGTTTCTATGGAAACGACTGGCTTTTCTTTTGCGATACGACAATCACATATCCGATCCACTAATCCGTCTTTACTGCATCCCTCACTAATACTCATTGACGAATTCACACGGAAATTGCGTCGCCATGAAATACTATGGGTTCTATGACTTCTCCTTCTAAATCGAGTATCGTTTCTAAGGAAACGACTGGCTTTTCTTTTGCGATACGAGTATCTCCCTCTCGATGCACTAATCCTTCTTTACTGCATCCCTCACTCCCACTCATTGACGAATTCACACGGAAATTGCGTCGCTATGAAATACTATGGGTTCTATGACTTCTCCATCTAAATCGAGTATTGTTTCTATGGAAACGACTGGCTTTTCTTTTGCGATACGAGTATCTCCCTCTCGATGCACTAATCCTTCTTTACTGCATCCCTCACTCCCACTCTTTGACGAATTCACACGGAAATTGCGTCGCCATGAAATACTATGGGTTCTATGACTTCTCCTTCTAAATCGAGTAACGTTTCTATGGAAACGACAGGATTTTCTCTTGGGATACGACAATCACATTTCCGATCCACTAATCCGTCTTTACTGCATCCCTCACTAATACACATTGACGAATTCACACGGAAATTGCGTCGCCATGAAATACTATGGGTCTATGACTTCTCCTTCTAAATCGAGTAACGTTTCTATGGAAACGACAGGATTTTCTTTTGGGATACGACAGTCACATTTCCGATCCACTAATCCGTCTTTACTGCATCCCTCACTAATACACATTGACGAATTCATTCGGAAATTGCGTCGCCATGAAATACTATGGGTTCTATGACTTCTCCTTCTAAATCGAGTAACGTTTCTATGGAAACGACAGGATTTACTTTTGGGATACGACAATCACATTTCCGATCCACTAATCCGTCTTTACTGCATCCCTCACTAATGCACATTGACGAATTCACACGGAAATTGTGTCGCCATGAAATACTATGGGTTCTATGACTTCTCCTTCTAAATCGAGTATCGTTTCTATGGAAACGACTGGCTTTTCTTTTGCGATACGACAATCACATTTCCGATCCACTAATCCGTCTTTACTGCATCCCTCACTAATACACATTGACGAATTCACACGGAAATTGCGTCGCCATGAAATACTATGGCTTCTATGACTTCTCCTTCTAAATCGATTAACGTTTCTATGGAAACGACAGGATTTTCTTTTGGGATACGACAATCACATTTCCGATCCACAAATCCGTCTTTACTGCATCCCTCACTAATACACATTGACGAATTCACACGGAAATTGCGTCGCCATGAAATACTATGTGTTCTACGACTTCTCCTTCTAAATCGAGTAACGTTTCTATGGAAACGACAGGATTTTCTTTTGGGATACGACAATCACATTTCCGATCCACTAGTCCGTCTTTACTGCATCCCTCACTAATACACATTGACGAATTCACACGGAAATTGCGTCGCCATGAAATACTATGGGTTCTATGACTTCTCCTTCTAAATCGAGTAACGTTTCTATGGAAACGACAGGATTTTCTTTTGGGATACGACAGTCACATTTCCGATCCACTAATCCGTCTTTACTGCATCCCTCACTCCCACTCATTGACGAATTCACACGGAAATTGCGTCGCCATGAAATACTATGGGTTCTATGACTTCTCCTTCTAAATCGAGTATCGTTTCTATGGAAACGACTGGCTTTTCTTTTGCGATACGAGTATCTCCCTCTCGATGCACTAATCCTTCTTTACTGCATCCCTCACTCCCACTCTTTGACGAATTCACACGGAAATTGCGTCGCCATGAAATACTATGGGTTCTATGACTTCTCCTTCTAAATCGAGTAACGTTTCTATGGAAACGACAGGATTTTCTCTTGGGATACGACAATCACATTTCCGATCCACTAATCCGTCTTTACTGCATCCCTCACTAATACACATTGACGAATTCACACGGAAATTGCGTCGCCATGAAATACTATGGGTCTATGACTTCTCCTTCTAAATCGAGTAACGTTTCTATGGAAACGACAGGATTTTCTTTTGGGATACGACAGTCACATTTCCGATCCACTAATCCGTCTTTACTGCATCCCTCACTAATACACATTGACGAATTCATTCGGAAATTGCGTCGCCATGAAATACTATGGGTTCTATGACTTCTCCTTCTAAATCGAGTAACGTTTCTATGGAAACGACAGGATTTACTTTTGGGATACGACAATCACATTTCCGATCCACTAATCCGTCTTTACTGCATCCCTCACTAATGCACATTGACGAATTCACACGGAAATTGTGTCGCCATGAAATACTATGGGTTCTATGACTTCTCCTTCTAAATCGAGTATCGTTTCTATGGAAACGACTGGCTTTTCTTTTGCGATACGACAATCACATTTCCGATCCACTAATCCGTCTTTACTGCATCCCTCACTAATACACATTGACGAATTCACACGGAAATTGCGTCGCCATGAAATACTATGGCTTCTATGACTTCTCCTTCTAAATCGATTAACGTTTCTATGGAAACGACAGGATTTTCTTTTGGGATACGACAATCACATTTCCGATCCACAAATCCGTCTTTACTGCATCCCTCACTAATACACATTGACGAATTCACACGGAAATTGCGTCGCCATGAAATACTATGTGTTCTACGACTTCTCCTTCTAAATCGAGTAACGTTTCTATGGAAACGACAGGATTTTCTTTTGGGATACGACAATCACATTTCCGATCCACTAGTCCGTCTTTACTGCATCCCTCACTAATACACATTGACGAATTCACACGGAAATTGCGTCGCCATGAAATACTATGGGTTCTATGACTTCTCCTTCTAAATCGAGTAACGTTTCTATGGAAACGACAGGATTTTCTTTTGGGATACGACAGTCACATTTCCGATCCACTAATCCGTCTTTACTGCATCCCTCACTCCCACTCATTGACGAATTCACACGGAAATTGCGTCGCCATGAAATACTATGGGTTCTATGACTTCTCCTTCTAAATCGAGTATCGTTTCTATGGAAACGACTGGCTTTTCTTTTGCGATACTAGTATCTCCCTCTCGATGCACTAATCCTTCTTTACTGCATCCCTCACTCCCACTCATTGACGAATTCACACGGAATATGCGTCGCCATGAAATACTATGGGGTCTATGACTTCTCCTTCTAAATCGAGTAACGTTTCTATGGAAACGACTGGCTTTTCTTTTGCGATACGAGTATCTCCCTCTCGATGCACTAATCCGTCTTTACTGCATCCCTCACTCCCACTCATTGACGAATTGACACGGAAAATGCGTCGCCATGAATTACTATGGGTTCTATGACTTCTCCTTCTAAATCGAGTATCGTTTCTATGGAAACGACTGGCTTTTCTTTTGCGATACGAGTATCTCCCTCTCGTTGCACTAATCCTTCTTTACTGCATCCCTCACTCCCACTCATTGACGAATTCACACGGAAAATGCGTCGCCATGAAATACTATGGGTTCTATGATTTCTCCTTCTAAATCGAATAACGTTTCTATGGAAACGACAGGATTTTCTTTTGGGATACGACAGTCACATTTCCGATCCACTAATCCGTCTTTACTGCATCCCTCACTCACACTCATTGACGAATTCACACGGAAAATGCGTCGCCATGAAATACTATGGGTTCTATGACTTCTCCTTCTAAATCGAGTATCGTTACTATGGAAACGACTGGCTTTTCTTTTGCGATACGACAATCACATTTCCGATCCACTAATCCGTCTTTACTGCATCCCTCACTAATACACATTGACGAATTCACACGGAAATTGTGTCGCCATGAAATACTATGGGTTCTATGACTTCTCCTTCTAAATCGAGTATCGTTTCTATGGAAACGACTGGCTTTTCTTTTGCGATACGACAATCACATTTCCGATCCACTAATCCGTCTTTACTGCATCCCTCACTAATACACATTGACGAATTCACACGGAAATTGCGTCGCCATGAAATACTATGGGTTCTATGACGTCTCCTTCTAAATCGAGGAACGTTTCTATGGAAACGACAGGATTTTCTTTTGGGATACGACAATCACATTTCCGATCCACTAATCCGTCTTTACTGCATCCCTCACTAATACACATTGACGAATTCACACGGAAATTGCGTCGCCATGAAATACTATGGGTTCTATGACTTCTCCTTCTAAATTGAGTAACGTTCATATGGAAACGACAGGATTTTCTTTTGGGATACGACAATCACATTTCCGATCCACTAATCCGTCTTTACTGCATCCCTCACTAATACACATTGACGAATTCACACGGAAATTGTGTCGCCATGAAATACTATGGGTTCTATGACTTCTCCTTCTAAATCGAGTATCGTTTCTATGGAAACGACTGGCTTTTCTTTTGCGATACGACAATCACATTTCCGATCCACTAATCCGTCTTTACTGCATCCCTCACTAATACACATTGACGAATTCACACGGAAATTGCGTCGCCATGAAATACTATGGGTTCTATGACTTCTCCTTCTAAATCGAGGAACGTTTCTATGGAAACGACAGGATTTTCTTTTGGGATACGACAATCACATTTCCGATCCACTAATCCGTCTTTACTGCATCCCTCATTAATACACATTGACGAATTCACACGGAAATTGCGTCGCCATGAAATACTATGGGTTCTATGACTTCTCCTTCTAAATCGAGTAACGTTCATATGGAAACGACAGGATTTTCTTTTGGGATACGACAATCACATTTCCGATCCACTAATCCGTCTTTACTGCATCCCTCACTAATACACATTGACGAATTCACACGGAAATTGCGTCGCCATGAAATACTATGGGTTCTATGACTTCTCCTTCTAAATCGAGTAACGTTTCTATGGAAACGACAGGATTTTCTTTTGGGATACGACAGTCACATTTCCGATCCACTAATCCGTCTTTACTGCATCCCTCACTCCCACTCATTGACGAATTCACACGGAAATTGCGTCGCCATGAAATACTATGGGTTCTATGACTTCTCCTTCTAAATCGAGTATCGTTTCTATGGAAACGACTGGCTTTTCTTTTGCGATACGAGTATCTCCCTCTCGATACACTAATCCTCCTTTACTGCATCCCTCACTCCCACTCATTGACGAATTCACACGGAATATGCGTCGCCATGAAATACTATGGGTTCTATGACTTCTCCTTCTAAATCGAGTATCGTTTCTATGGAAACGACTGGCTTTTCTTTTGCGATACGAGTATCTCCCTCTCGATGCACTAATCCTTCTTTACTGCATCCCTCACTCCCACTCATTGACGAATTCACACGGAAAATGCGTCGCCATGAAATACTATGGGTTCTATGACTTCTCCTTCTAAATCGAGTATCGTTTCTATGGAAACGACTGGCTTTTCTTTTGCGATACGAGTATCTCCCTCCTGTTGCACTAATCCTTCTTTACTGCATCCCTCACTCCCACTCATTGACGAATTCACACGGAAAATGGGTCGCCATGAAATACTATGGGTTCTATGACTTCTCCTTCTAAATCGAGTAACGTTTCTATGGCAATGACAGGATTTTCTTTTGGGATACGACAATCACATTTCCGATCCACTAATCCGTCTTTACTGCATCCCTCATTAATACACATTGACGAATTCATACGGATATTGCGTCGCTATGAAATACTATGGGTTCTATAACTTCTCCTTCTAAATCGAGTAACGTTTCTATGGAAACGACAGGATTTTCTTTTGGGATACGACAATCACATTTCCGATCCACTAATCCGTCTCTACTGCATCCCTCACTAATACTCATTGACGAATTCACACGGAAATTGCGTCGCCATGATATACTATGGGGTTCTATGACTTCTCCTTCTAAATCGAGTAACGTTTCTATGGAAACGACAGGATTTTCTTTTGGGATACGACAATCACATTTCCGATCCACTAATCCGTCTTTACTGCATCCCTCACTAATACACATTGACGAATTCATACGGAAATTGCGTCGCTATGAAATACTATGGGTTCTATGACTTCTCCTTCTAAATCGAGTATCGTTTCTATGGAAACGACTGGCTTTTCTTTTGCGATACGACAATCACATTTCCGGTCCACTAATCCGTCTTTACTGCATCCCTCACTAATACACATTGACGAATTCATACGGAAATTGCGTCGCTATGATATACTATGGGTTCTATGACTTCTCCTTCTAAATCGAGTATCGTTTCTATGGAAACGACTGGCTTTTCTTTTGCGATACGACAATCACATTTCCGGTCCACTAATCCGTCTTTACTGCATCCCTCACTAATACACATTGTCGAATTCATACGGAAATTGCGTCGCTATGATATACTATGGGTTCTATGACTTCTCCTTCTAAATCGAGTATCGTTTCTATGGAAACGACTGGCTTTTCTTTTGCGATACGACAGACACATTTCCGATCCACTAATCCGTCTTTACTGCATCCCTCACTCACACTCATTGACGAATTCACACGGAAAATGCGTCGCCATGAAATACTATGGGTTCTATGACTTCTCCTTCTAAATCGAGTATCGTTTCTATGGAAACGACTGGCTTTTCTTTTGCGATACGAGTATCTCCCTCCTGTTGCACTAATCCTTCTTTAGTGCATCCTTCACTCCCACTCATTGACGAATTCACACGGAAAATGCGTCGCCATGAAATACTATGGGTTCTATGACTTCTCCTTCTAAATCGAGTAACGTTTCTATGGAAACGACAGGATTTTCTTTTGGGATACGACAGACACATTTCCGATCCACTAATCCGTCTTTACTGCATCCCTCACTCACACTCATTGACGAATTCACACGGAAAATGCGTCGCCATGAAATACTATGGGTTCTATGACTTCTCCTTCTAAATCGAGTACCGTTTCTATGGAAACGACTGGCTTTTCTTTTGCGATACGAGTATCTCCCTCCTGTTGCACTAATCCTTCTTTACTGCATCCCTCACTCCCACTCATTGACGAATTCACACGGAAAATGCGTCGCCATGAAATACTATGGGTTCTATGACTTCTCCTTCTAAATCGAGTAACGTTTCTATGGCAACGACAGGATTTTCTTTTGGGATACGACAATCACATTTCCGATCCACTAATCCGTCTTTACTGCATCCCTCACTAATACACATTGACGAATTCATACGGAAATTGCGTCGCTATGAAATACTATGGGTTCTATGACTTCTCCTTCTAAATCGAGTAACGTTTCTATGGAAACGACAGGATTTTCTTTTGGGATACGACAATCACATTTCCGATCCACTAATCCGTCTCTACTGCATCCCTCACTAATACTCATTGACGAATTCACACGGAAATTGCGTCGCCATGATATACTATGGGGTTCTATGACTTCTCCTTCTAAATCGAGTAACGTTTCTATGGAAACGACAGGATTTTCTTTTGGGATACGACAATCACATTTCCGATCCACTAATCCGTCTTTACTGCATCCCTCACTAATACACATTGACGAATTCATACGGAAATTGCGTCGCTATGAAATACTATGGGTTCTATGACTTCTCCTTCTAAATCGAGTATCGTTTCTATGGAAACGACTGGCTTTTCTTTTGCGATACGACAATCACATTTCCGGTCCACTAATCCGTCTTTACTGCATCCCTCACTAATACACATTGACGAATTCATACGGAAATTGCGTCGCTATGATATACTATGGGTTCTATGACTTCTCCTTCTAAATCGAGTATCGTTTCTATGGAAACGACTGGCTTTTCTTTTGCGATACGACAATCACATTTCCGGTCCACTAATCCGTCTTTACTGCATCCCTCACTAATACACATTGTCGAATTCATACGGAAATTGCGTCGCTATGATATACTATGGGTTCTATGACTTCTCCTTCTAAATCGAGTATCGTTTCTATGGAAACGACTGGCTTTTCTTTTGCGATACGACAATCACATTTCCGATCCACTAATCCGTCTTTACTGCATCCCTCACTAATACACATTGACGAATTCATACGGAAATTGCGTCGCTATGAAATACTATGGGTTCTATGACTTCTCCTTCTAAATCGAGTAACGTTTCTATGGAAACGACAGGATTTTCTTTTGGGATACGACAATCACATTTCCGATCCACTAATCCGTCTTTACTGCATCCCTCACTAATACACATTGACGAATTCATACGGAAATTGCGTCGCTATGAAATACTATGGGTTCTATGACTTCTCCTTCTAAATCGAGTAACGTTTCTATGGAAACGACAGGATTTTCTTTTGGGATACGACAATCACATTTCCGATCCACTCATCCGTCTTTACTGCATCCCTCACTAATACACATTGACGAATTCACACGGAAATTGCGTCGCCATGATATACTATGGTGTTCTATGACTTCTCCTTCTAAATCGAGTAACGTTTCTATGGAAACGACAGGATTTTCTTTTGGGATACGACAATCACATTTCCGATCCACTAATCCGTCTTTACTGCATCCCTCACTAATACACATTGACGAATTCATACGGAAATTGCGTCGCTATGAAATACTATGGGTTCTATGACTTCTCCTTCTAAATCGAGTATCGTTTCTATGGAAACGACTAACTTTTCTTTTGCGATACGACAATCACATTTCCGGTCCACTAATCCGTCTTTACTGCATCCCTCACTAATACACATTGACGAATTCATACGGAAATTGCGTCGCTATGATATACTATGGGTTCTATGACTTCTCCTTCTAAATCGAGTATCGTTTCTATGGAAACGACTGGCTTTTCTTTTGCGATACGACAATCACATTTCCGATCCACTAATCCGTCTTTACTGCATCCCTCACTAATACACATTGACGAATTCATACGGAAATTGCGTCGCTATGAAATACTATGGGTTCTATGACTTCTCCTTCTAAATCGAGTATCGTTTCTATGGAAACGACTGGCTTTTCTTTTGCGATACGACAATCACATTTCCGATCCACTAATCCGTCTTTACTGCATCCCTCACTAATACACATTGACGAATTCATACGGAAATTGCGTCGCCATGAAATACTATGGGTTCTATGACTTCTCCTTCTATATCGAGTAACGTTTCTATGGAAACGACAGGATTTTCTTTTGGGGTACGACAATCACATTTCCGATCCACTAATCCGTCTTTACTGCATCCCTCACTAATACACATTGACGAATTCACACGGAAATTGCGTCGCCATGAAATACTATGGGTTCTATGACTTCTCCTTCTACATCGAGTAACGTTTCTATGGAAACGACAGGATTTTCTTTTGGGATACGACAATCACATTTCCGATCCACTAATCCGTCTTTACTGCATCCCTCACTAATACACATTGACGAATTCACACGGAAATTGCGTCGCCATGAAATACTATGGGTTCTATGACTTCGCCTTCTAAATCGAGTAATGTTTCTATGGAAACGACAGCTTTTTCTTTTGGGATACGACTATCACATTTCCGATCCACTAATCCGTCTTTACTGCATCCCTCACTAATACACATTGACGAATTCACACGGAAATTGCGTCGCCATGAAATACTATGGGTTCTATGACTTCTCATTCTAAATCGAGTAACGTTTCTATGGAAACGACTGGCTTGTCTTTTGCGATACGAGTATCTCCCTCTCGATGCACTAATCCCTCTTTACTGCAACCCTCACTCCCACTCATTGACGAATTCACACGGAAATTGCGTCGCCATGAAATACTATGGGTTCTATGACTTCTCCTTCTAAATCGAGTAACGTTTCTATGGAAACGACAGGATTTTCTTTTGGGATACGACAATCACGTTTCCGATCCACTAATCCGTCTTTACAGCATCCCTCACTAATACACATTGACGAATTCATACGGAAATCGCGTCGTTATGAAATACTATGGGTTCTATGACTTCTCCTTCAAAATCGAGTATCGTTTCTATGGAAACGACTGTCTTTTCTTTTGCGATACGAGTATCTCCCTCTCGATGCACTAATCCTTCTCTACTGCATCCCTCACTCCCACTCATTGACGAATTCACACGGAAATTGCGTCTCCATGAAATACTATGGTTTCTATGACTTCTCCTTCTAAATCGAGTAACGTTTCTATGGAAACGACAGGATTTTCTTTTGGGATACGACAATCACATTTCCGATCCACTAATCCGTCTTTACTGCATCCCTCACTAATACACATTGACGAATTCACACGGAAATTGCGTCGCCATGAAATACTATGGGTTCTATGACTTCTCCTTCTAAATCGAGTAACGTTTCTATGGAAACGACAGGATTTTCTTTTGGGATACGACAATCACATTTCCGATCCACTAATCCGTCTTTACTGCACCCCTCACTAATACACATTGACGAATTCACATGGAAATTGCGTCGTCATGAAATACTATGGGTTCTATGACTTCTCCTTCTAAATCGAGTAACGTTTCTATGGAAACGACAGGATTTTATTTTGGGATACGACAATCACATTTCCGATCCACTAATCCGTCTTTACTGCATCCCTCACTAATACACATTGACGAATTCACACGGAAATTGCGTCGCAATGAAGTACTATGGGTTCTATGACTTCTCCTTCTAAATCGAGTAACGTTTCTATGGAAACGACAGGATTTTCTTTTGGGATACGACAATCACATTTCCGATCCACTAATCCGTCTTTACTGCATCCCTCACTAATACACATTGTCGAATTCATACGGAAATTGTGTCGCTATGAAATACTATGGGTTCTATGACTTCTCCTTCTAAATCGAGTAACGTTTCTATGGAAACGACAGGATTTTCTTTTGGGATACGTCAATCACATTTCCGATCCACTAATCCGTCTTTACTGCATCCCTCACTAATACACATTGACGAATTCACACGGAAATTGTGTCGCCATGAAATACTATGGGTTCTATGACTTCTCCTTCAAAATCGAGTAACGTTTCTATGGAAACGACTGGCTTTTCTTTTGCGATACGAGTATCTCCCTCTCGATGCACTAATCCGTCTTTACTGCATCCCTCACTCCCACTCATTGACGAATTCACACGGAAATTGCGTCGCCATGAAATACAGTGGGTTCTATGACTTCTCCTTCTAAATGGAGTAACGTTTCTATGGAAACGACAGGATTTTCTTTTGGGATACGACAATCACATTTCCGATCCACAAATCCGTCTTTACTGCATCCCTCACTAATACACATTGACGAATTCATACGGAAATTGCGTCGCTATGAAATTCTATGGGTTCTATGACTTCTCCTTCTAAATCGAGTATCGTTTCTATGGAAACGACTGGCTTTTCTTTTGCGATACGACAATCACATTTCCGATCCACTAATCTGTCTTTACTGCATCCCTCACTAATACACATTGACGAATTCACACGGAAATTGCGTCGCCATGAAATACTATGGGTTCTATGACTTCTCCTTCTAAATCGAGTAACGTTTCTATGGAAACGACAGGATTTTATTTTGGGATACGACAATCACATTTCCGATCCACTAATCCGTCTTTACTGCATCCCTCACTAATACACATTGACGAATTCACACGGAAATTGCGTCGCCATGAAATACTACGGGTTCTATGACTTCTCCTTCTAAATCGAGTAACGTTTCTATGGAAACGACAGGATTTTCTTCTGGGATACGACAATCAAATTTCCGATCGACTAATCCGTCTTTACTGCATCCCTCACTAATACACATTGTCGAACTCATACGGAAATTGCGTCGCTATGAAATACTATGGGTTCTATGACTTCTCCTTCTAAATCGAGTAACGTTTCTATGGAAGCGACAGGATTTTCTTTTGGGATACGACAATCACATTTCCGATCCACTAATCCGTCTTTACTGCATCCCTCACTAATACACATTGACGAATTCACACGGAAATTGCGTCGCCATGAAATACTATGGGTTCTATGACTTCTCCTTCTAAATCGAGTATCGTTTCTATGGAAACGACTGGCTTGTCTTTTGCGATACGAGTATCTCCCTCTCGATGCACTAATCCCTCTTTACTGCAACCCTCACTCCCACTCATTGACGAATTCACACGGAAATTGCGTCGCCATGAAATACTATGGGTTCTATGACTTCTCCTTCTAAATCGAGTAACGTTTCTATGGAAACGACAGGATTTTCTTTTGGGATACGACAATCACGTTTCCGATCCACTAATCCGTCTTTACAGCATCCCTCACTAATACACATTGACGAATTCATACGGAAATCGCGTCGTTATGAAATACTATGGGTTCTATGACTTCTCCTTCAAAATCGAGTATCGTTTCTATGGAAACGACTGTCTTTTCTTTTGCGATACGAGTATCTCCCTCTCGATGCACTAATCCATCTCTACTGCATCCCTCACTCCCACTCATTGACGAATTCACACGGAAATTGCGTCTCCATGAAATACTATGGTTTCTATGACTTCTCCTTCTAAATCGAGTAACGTTTCTATGGAAACGACAGGATTTTCTTTTGGGATACGACAATCACATTTCCGATCCACTAATCCGTCTTTACTGCATCCCTCACTAATACACATTGACGAATTCACACGGAAATTGCGTCGCCATGAAATACTATGGGTTCTATGACTTCTCCTTCTAAATCGAGTAACGTTTCTATGGAAACGACAGGATTTTCTTTTGGGATACGACAATCACATTTCCGATCCACTAATCCGTCTTTACTGCACCCCTCACTAATACACATTGACGAATTCACATGGAAATTGCGTCGTCATGAAATACTATGGGTTCTATGACTTCTCCTTCTAAATCGAGTAACGTTTCTATGGAAACGACAGGATTTTATTTTGGGATACGACAATCACATTTCCGATCCACTAATCCGTCTTTACTGCATCCCTCACTAATACACATTGACGAATTCACACGGAAATTGCGTCGCAATGAAGTACTATGGGTTCTATGACTTCTCCTTCTAAATCGAGTAACGTTTCTATGGAAACGACAGGATTTTCTTTTGGGATACGACAATCACATTTCCGATCCACTAATCCGTCTTTACTGCATCCCTCACTAATACACATTGTCGAATTCATACGGAAATTGTGTCGCTATGAAATACTATGGGTTCTATGACTTCTCCTTCTAAATCGAGTAACGTTTCTATGGAAACGACAGGATTTTCTTTTGGGATACGTCAATCACATTTCCGATCCACTAATCCGTCTTTACTGCATCCCTCACTAATACACATTGACGAATTCACACGGAAATTGTGTCGCCATGAAATACTATGGGTTCTATGACTTCTCCTTCAAAATCGAGTAACGTTTCTATGGAAACGACTGGCTTTTCTTTTGCGATACGAGTATCTCCCTCTCGATGCACTAATCCGTCTTTACTGCATCCCTCACTCCCACTCATTGACGAATTCACACGGAAATTGCGTCGCCATGAAATACAGTGGGTTCTATGACTTCTCCTTCTAAATGGAGTAACGTTTCTATGGAAACGACAGGATTTTCTTTTGGGATACGACAATCACATTTCCGATCCACTAATCCGTCTTTACTGCATCCCTCACTAATACACATTGACGAATTCATACGGAAATTGCGTCGCTATGAAATTCTATGGGTTCTATGACTTCTCCTTCTAAATCGAGTATCGTTTCTATGGAAACGACTGGCTTTTCTTTTGCGATACGACAATCACATTTCCGATCCACTAATCTGTCTTTACTGCATCCCTCACTAGTACACATTGACGAATTCACACGGAAATTGCGTCGCCATGAAATACTATGGGTTCTATGACTTCTCCTTCTAAATCGAGTAACGTTTCTATGGAAACGACAGGATTTTATTTTGGGATACGACAATCACATTTCCGATCCACTAATCCGTCTTTACTGCATCCCTCACTAATACACATTGACGAATTCACACGGAAATTGCGTCGCCATGAAATACTACGGGTTCTATGACTTCTCCTTCTAAATCGAGTAACGTTTCTATGGAAACGACAGGATTTTCTTCTGGGATACGACAATCAAATTTCCGATCGACTAATCCGTCTTTACTGCATCCCTCACTAATACACATTGTCGAACTCATACGGAAATTGCGTCGCTATGAAATACTATGGGTTCTATGACTTCTCCTTCTAAATCGAGTAACGTTTCTATGGAAGCGACAGGATTTTCTTTTGGGATACGACAATCACATTTCCGATCCACTAATCCGTCTTTACTGCATCCCTCACTAATACACATTGACGAATTCACACGGAAATTGCGTCGCCATGAAATACTATGGGTTCTATGACTTCTCCTTCTAAATCGAGTATCGTTTCTATGGAAACGACTGGCTTTTCTTTTGCGATACGACAATCACATTTCCGATCCACTAATCCGTCTTTACTGCATCCCTCACTAATACACATTGACGAATTCACACGGAAATTGCGTCGCCATGAAATACTATGGGTTCTATGACTTCTCCTTCTAAATCGAGTATCGTTTCTATGGAAACGACTGGCTTTTCTTTTGCGATACGAGTATCTCCCTCTCGATGCACTAATCCTTCTTTACTGCATCCCTCACTCCCACTCATTGAGGAATTCACACGGAAATTGCGTCGCTATGAAATACTATGGGTTCTATGACTTCTCCTTCTAAATCGAGTATCGTTTCTATGGAAACGACTGGCTTTTCTTTTGCGATACGAGTATCTCCCTCTCGATGCACTAATCCTTCTTTACTGCATCCCTCACTCCCACTCTTTGACGAATTCACACGGAAATTGCGTCGCCATGAAATACTATGGGTTCTATGACTTCTCCTTCTAAATCGAGTAACGTTTCTATGGAAACGACAGGATTTTCTCTTGGGATACGACAATCACATTTCCGATCCACTAATCCGTCTTTACTGCATCCCTCACTAATACACATTGACGAATTCACACGGAAATTGCGTCGCCATGAAAGACTATGGGTCTATGACTTCTCCTTCTAAATCGAGTAACGTTTCTATGGAAACGACAGGATTTTCTTTTGGGATACGACAGTCACATTTCCGATCCACTGATCTGTCTTTACTGCATCCCTCACTCCCACTCATTGACGAATTCACACGGAAATTGCGTCGCCATGAAATACTATGGGTTCTATGACTTCTCCTTCTAAATCGAGTATCGTTTCTATGGAAACGACTGGCTTTTCTTTTGCGATACGAGTATCTCCCTCTCGATGCACTAATCCTTCTTTACTGCATCCCTCACTCCCACTCATTGACGAATTCACACGGAAAATGCGTCGCCATGAAATACTATGGGTTCTATGACTTCTCCTTCTAAATCGAGTAACGTTTCTATGGAAACGACGGGCTTTTCTTTTGCGATACGAGTATCTCCCTCTCGATGCACTAATCCTTCTTTACTGCATTCCTCACTCCCACTCATTGACGAATTCACACGGAAAATGCGTCGCCATGAAATACTATGGGTTCTATGACTTCTCCTTCTAAATCGAGTATCGTTTCTATGGAAACGACTGGCTTTTCTTTTGCGATACGAGTATCTCCCTCTCGTTGCACTAATCCTTCTTTACTGCATCCCTCACTCCCACTCATTGACGAATTCACACGGAAATTGCGTCGCCATGAAATACTATGGGTTCTATGACTTCTCCTTCTAAATCGAGTAACGTTTCTATGGAGACGACAGGATTTTCTTTTGGGATACGGCTGTCACATTTCCGATCCACTAATCCGTCTTTACTGCATCCCTCACTAATACACATTGACGAATTCACACGGAAATTGTGTCGCCATGAAATACTATGGGTTCTATGACTTCTCCTTCAAAATCGAGTAACGTTTCTATGGAAACGACTGGCTTTTCTTTTGCGATACGAGTAGCTCCCTCTCGATGCACTAATCCGTCTTTACTGCATCCCTCACTCCCACTCATTGACGAATTCACACGGAAATTGCGTCGCCATGAAATACTGTGGGTTCTATGACTTCTCCTTCTAAATCGAGTAACGTTTCTATGGAAACGACAGGATTTTCTTTTGGGATACGACAATCACATTTCCGATCCACTAATCCGTCTTTACTGCACCCCTCACTAATACACATTGACGAATTCACATGGAAATTGCGTCGTCATGAAATACTATGGGTTCTATGACTTCTCCTTCTAAATCGAGTAACGTTTCTATGGAAACGACAGGATTTTATTTTGGGATACGACAATCACATTTCCGATCCACTAATCCGTCTTTACTGCATCCCTCACTAATACACATTGACGAATTCACACGGAAATTGCGTCGCAATGAAGTACTATGGGTTCTATGACTTCTCCTTCTAAATCGAGTAACGTTTCTATGGAAACGACAGGATTTTCTTTTGGGATACGACAATCACATTTCCGATCCACTAATCCGTCTTTACTGCATCCCTCACTAATACACATTGTCGAATTCATACGGAAATTGTGTCGCTATGAAATACTATGGGTTCTATGACTTCTCCTTCTAAATCGAGTAACGTTTCTATGGAAACGACAGGATTTTCTTTTGGGATACGTCAATCACATTTCCGATCCACTAATCCGTCTTTACTGCATCCCTCACTAATACACATTGACGAATTCACACGGAAATTGTGTCGCCATGAAATACTATGGGTTCTATGACTTCTCCTTCAAAATCGAGTAACGTTTCTATGGAAACGACTGGCTTTTCTTTTGCGATACGAGTATCTCCCTCTCGATGCACTAATCCGTCTTTACTGCATCCCTCACTCCCACTCATTGACGAATTCACACGGAAATTGCGTCGCCATGAAATACAGTGGGTTCTATGACTTCTCCTTCTAAATGGAGTAACGTTTCTATGGAAACGACAGGATTTTCTTTTGGGATACGACAATCACATTTCCGATCCACTAATCCGTCTTTACTGCATCCCTCACTAATACACATTGACGAATTCATACGGAAATTGCGTCGCAATGAAATCCTATGGGTTCTATGACATCTCCTTCTAAATCGAGTATCGTTTCTATGGAAACGACTGGCTTTTCTTTTGCGATACGACAATCACATTTCCGATCCACTAATCCGTCTTTACTGCATCCCTCACTAATACACATTGACGAATTCATTCGGAAATTGCGTCGCCATGAAATACTATGGGTTCTATGACTTCTCCTTCTAAATCGAGTAACGTTTCTATGGAAACGACAGGATTTTATTTTGGGATACGACAATCACATTTCCGATCCACTAATCCGTCTTTACTGCATCCCTCACTAATACACATTGACGAATTCACACGGAAATTGCGTCGCCATGAAATACTACGGGTTCTATGACTTCTCCTTCTAAATCGAGTAACGTTTCTATGGAAACGACAGGATTTTCTTCTGGGATACGACAATCAAATTTCCGATCGACTAATCCGTCTTTACTGCATCCCTCACTAATACACATTGTCGAACTCATACGGAAATTGCGTCGCTATGAAATACTATGGGTTCTATGACTTCTCCTTCTAAATCGAGTAACGTTTCTATGGAAGCGACAGGATTTTCTTTTGGGATACGACAATCACATTTCCGATCCACTAATCCGTCTTTACTGCATCCCTCACTAATACACATTGACGAATTCACACGGAAATTGCGTCGCCATGAAATACTATGGGTTCTATGACTTCTCCTTCTAAATCGAGTATCGTTTCTATGGAAACGACTGGCTTTTCTTTTGCGATACGACAATCACATTTCCGATCCACTAATCCGTCTTTACTGCATCCCTCACTAATACACATTGACGAATTCACACGGAAATTGCGTCGCCATGAAATACTATGGGTTCTATGACTTCTCCTTCTAAATCGAGTATCGTTTCTATGGAAACGACTGGCTTTTCTTTTGCGATACGAGTATCTCCCTCTCGATGCACTAATCCTTCTTTACTGCATCCCTCACTCCCACTCATTGAGGAATTCACACGGAAATTGCGTCGCTATGAAATACTATGGGTTCTATGACTTCTCCTTCTAAATCGAGTATCGTTTCTATGGAAACGACTGGCTTTTCTTTTGCGATACGAGTATCTCCCTCTCGATGCACTAATCCTTCTTTACTGCATCCCTCACTCCCACTCTTTGACGAATTCACACGGAAATTGCGTCGCCATGAAATACTATGGGTTCTATGACTTCTCCTTCTAAATCGAGTAACGTTTCTATGGAAACGACAGGATTTTCTCTTGGGATACGACAATCACATTTCCGATCCACTAATCCGTCTTTACTGCATCCCTCACTAATACACATTGACGAATTCACACGGAAATTGCGTCGCCATGAAAGACTATGGGTCTATGACTTCTCCTTCTAAATCGAGTAACGTTTCTATGGAAACGACAGGATTTTCTTTTGGGATACGACAGTCACATTTCCGATCCACTAATCTGTCTTTACTGCATCCCTCACTCCCACTCATTGACGAATTCACACGGAAATTGCGTCGCCATGAAATACTATGGGTTCTATGACTTCTCCTTCTAAATCGAGTATCGTTTCTATGGAAACGACTGGCTTTTCTTTTGCGATACGAGTATCTCCCTCTCGATGCACTAATCCTTCTTTACTGCATCCCTCACTCCCACTCATTGACGAATTCACACGGAAAATGCGTCGCCATGAAATACTATGGGTTCTATGACTTCTCCTTCTAAATCGAGTAACGTTTCTATGGAAACGACGGGCTTTTCTTTTGCGATACGAGTATCTCCCTCTCGATGCACTAATCCTTCTTTACTGCATTCCTCACTCCCACTCATTGACGAATTCACACGGAAAATGCGTCGCCATGAAATACTATGGGTTCTATGACTTCTCCTTCTAAATCGAGTATCGTTTCTATGGAAACGACTGGCTTTTCTTTTGCGATACGAGTATCTCCCTCTCGTTGCACTAATCCTTCTTTACTGCATCCCTCACTCCCACTCATTGACGAATTCACACGGAAATTGCGTCGCCATGAAATACTATGGGTTCTATGACTTCTCCTTCTAAATCGAGTAACGTTTCTATGGAGACGACAGGATTTTCTTTTGGGATACGGCTGTCACATTTCCGATCCACTAATCCGTCTTTACTGCATCCCTCACTAATACACATTGACGAATTCACACGGAAATTGTGTCGCCATGAAATACTATGGGTTCTATGACTTCTCCTTCAAAATCGAGTAACGTTTCTATGGAAACGACTGGCTTTTCTTTTGCGATACGAGTAGCTCCCTCTCGATGCACTAATCCGTCTTTACTGCATCCCTCACTCCCACTCATTGACGAATTCACACGGAAATTGCGTCGCCATGAAATACTGTGGGTTCTATGACTTCTCCTTCTAAATCGAGTAACGTTTCTATGGAAACGACAGGATTTTCTTTTGGGATACGACAATCACATTTCCGATCCACTAATCCGTCTTTACTGCATCCCTCACTAATACACATTGACGAATTCATACGGAAATTGCGTCGCTATGAAATTCTATGGGTTCTATGACTTCTCCTTCTAAATCGAATATCGTTTCTATGGAAACGACTGGCTTTTCTTTTGCGATACGACAATCACATTTCCGATCCACTAATCTGTCTTTACTGCATCCCTCACTAATACACATTGACGAATTCATACGGAAATTGCGTCGCCATGAAATACTATGGGTTCTATGACTTTTCCTTCTAAATCGAGTAACGTTTCTATGGAAACGACAGGATTTTCTTTTGGGATACCACAATCACATTTCCGATCCACTAATCCGTCATTACTGCATCCCTCACTAATACACATTGACGAATTCATACGGAAATTGCGTCGCTATGAAATGCTATGGGTTCTATGACCTCTCCTTCTAAACTGAGTAACGTTTCTATGGAACTAACTGGCTTTTCTTTTGCGATACGACAATCACATTTCCGATCCACTAATCCGTCTTTACTGCATCCCTCACTAATACACGTTGACGAATTCACACGGAAATTGCGTCGCCATGAAATACTATGGGTTCTATGACTTCTCCTTCTAAATCGAGTAACGTTTCTATAGAAACGACAGGATTTTCTTTTGGGATACGACAATCACATTTCCGATCCACTAATCCGTCTTTACTGCATCCCTCACTAATACACATTGACGAATTCACACGGAAATTGCGTCGCCATGAAATACTATGGGTTCTATGACTTCTCCTTCTAAATCGAGTAACGTTTCTATGGAAACGACAGGATTTTATTTAGGGATACGACAATCACATTTCCGATCCACTAATCCGTCTTTACTGCATCCCTCACTAATACACATTGACGAATTCACACGGAAATTGCGTTGCCATGAAATACTACGGGTTCTATGACTTCTCCTTCTAAATCGAGTAACGTTTCTATGGAAACGACAGGATTTTCTTCTGGGATACGACAATCACATTTCCGATCGACTAATCCGTCATTACTGCATCCCTCACTAATACACATTGTCGAATTCATACGGAAATTGCGTCGCTATGAAATACTATGGGTTCTATGACTTCTCCTTCTAAATCGAGTAACGTTTCTATGGAAACGACAGGATTTTCTTTTGGGATACGACAATCACATTTCCGATCCTCTAATCCGTCTTTACTGCATCCCTCACTAATACACATTGACGAATTCACACGGAAATTGCGTCGCCATGAAATACTATGGGTTCTATGACTTCTCCTTCTAAATCGAGTATCGTTTCTATGGAAACGACTGGCTTTTCTTTTGCGATACGACAATCACATTTCCGATCCACTAATCCGTCTTTACTGCATCCCTCACTAATACACATTGACGAAATTGCGTCGCCATGAAATACTATGGGTTCTATGACTTCTCCTTCTAAATCGAGTATCGTTTCTATGGAAACGACTGGCTTTTCTTTTGCGATACGAGTATCTCCCTCTCGATGCACTAATCCTTCTTTACTGCATCCCCCACTCCCACTCATTGACGAATTCACACGGAAATTGCGTCGCTATGAAATACTATGGGTTCTATGACTTCTCCTTCTAAATCGAGTATCGTTTCTATGGAAACGACTGGCTTTTCTTTTGCGATACGAGTATCTCCCTCTCGATGCACTAATCCTTCTTTACTGCATCCCTCACTCCCACTCTTTGACGAATTCACACGGAAATTGCGTCGCCATGAAATACTATGGGTTCTATGACTTCTCCTTCTAAATCGAGTAACGTTTCTATGGAAACGACAGGATTTTCTCTTGGGATACGACAATCACATTTCCGATCCACTAATCCGTCTTTACTGCATCCCTCACTAATACACATTGACGAATTCACACGGAAATTGCGTCGCCATGAAAGACTATGGGTCTATGACTTCTCCTTCTAAATCGAGTAACGTTTCTATGGAAACGACAGGATTTTCTTTTTTGATACGACAGTCACATTTCCGATCCACTAATCTGTCTTTACTGCATCCCTCACTCCCACTCATTGACGAATTCACACGGAAATTGCGTCGCCATGAGATACTATGGGTTCTATGACTTCTCCTTCTAAATCGAGTATCGTTTCTATGGAAACGACTGGCTTTTCCTTTGCGATACGAGTATCTCCCTCTCGATGCACTCATCCTTCTTTACTGCATCCCTCACTCCCACTCATTGACGAATTCACACGGAAAATGCGTCGCCATGAAATACTATGGGTTCTATGACTTCTCCTTCTAAATCGAGTAACGTTTCTATGGAAACGACTGGCTTTTCTTTTGCGATACGAGTATCTCCCTCTCGATGCACTAATCCTTCTTTACTGCATTCCTTACTCCCACTCATTGACGAATTCACACGGAAAATGCGTCGCTATGAAATACTATGGGTTCTATGACTTCTCCTTCTAAATCGAGTATCGTTTCTATGGAAACGACTGGCTTTTCTTTTGCGATACGAGTATCTCCCTCTCGATGCACTAATCCTTCTTTACTGCATCCCTCACTCCCACTCTTTGACGAATTCACACGGAAATTGCGTCGCCATGAAATACTATGGGTTCTATGACTTCTCCTTCTAAATCGAGTAACGTTTCTATGGAGACGACAGGATTTCCTTTTGGGATACGGCTGTCACATTTCCGATCCACTAATCCGTCTTTACTGCATCCCTCACTCACACTCATTGACGAATTCACACGGAAAATGCGTCGCCATGAAATACTATGCGTTCTATGACTTCTCCTTCTAAATCGAGTATCGTTTCTATGGAAACGAATGGCTTTTCTTTTGCGATACGAGTATCTCCCTCTCGATGCACTAATCCTTCTTTACTGCATTCCTCACTCCCACTCATTGACGAATTCACACGGAAATTGCGTCGCCATGAAATACTATGGGTTCTATGACTTCTCCTTCTAAATCGAGTATCGTTTCTATGGAAACGACTGGCTTTTCTTTTGCGATACGAGTATCTCCCTCTCGTTGCACTAATCCTTCTTTAAAGCATCCCTCACTCCCACTCATTGACGAATTCACACGGAAAACGCGTCGCCATGAAATACTATGGGTTCTATGACTTCTCCTTCTAAATCGAGTAACGTTTCTATGGAAACGACAGGATTTTCTTTTGGGATACGACAATCACATTTCCGATCCAATAATCCGTCTTTACTGCATCCCTCACTAATACACATTCGCGAATTCATACGGAAATTGCGTCGCTATGAAATACTATGGGTTCTATGGCTTCTCCTTCTAAATCGAGTAACGTTTCTATGGAAACGACAGGATTTTCTTTTGGGATACGACAATCACATTACCGATCCACTAATCCGCCTTACCTGCATCCCTCAGTAATACACATTGACGAATTCACACGGAAATTGCGTGGCCATGAAATACTATGGGTTCAATGACTTCTCCTTCTAAATCGAGTAACGTTTCTGTGGAAACGACAGGATTTTCTTTTGGGATACGACAATCACATTTCCGATCCACTAATCCGTCTTTACTGCATCCCTCACTAATACACATTGACGAATTCATACGGAAATTGCGTCGCTATGAAATACTATGGGTTCTATGACTTCTCCTTCTAAATCGAGTATCGTTTCTATGGAAACGACTGGCTTTTCTTTTGCGATACGACAATCACATTTCCCATCCACTAATCCGTCTTTACTGCATCCCTCACTAATACACATTGACGAATTCATACGGAAATTGCGTTGCTATGATATACTATGGGTTCTATGACTTCTCCTTCTAAATCGAGTATCGTTTCTATGGAAACGACTGGCTTTTCTTTTGCGATACGACAATCACATTTCCGATCCACTAATCCGTCTTTACTGCATCCCTCACTAATACACATTGACGAATTCATACGGAAATTGCGTCGCTATGAAATACTATGGGTTCTATGACTTCTCCTTCTAAATCGAGTATCGTTTCTATGGAAACGACTGGCTTTTCTTTTGCGATACGAGTATCTCCCTCTCGATGCACTAATCCTTCTTTACTGCATCCCTCACTCCCACTCATTGACGAATTCACACGGAAATTGCGTCGCCATGAAATACTATGGGTTCTATGACTTCTCCTTCTAAATCGAGTAACGTTTCTATGGAAACGACAGGATTTTCTTTTGGGATACGACAATCACATTTCCGATCCACTAATCCGTCTTTACTGCATCCCTCACTAATACACATTGACGAATTCACACGGAAATTGCGTCGCCATGAAATACTATGGGTTCTATGACTTCTCCTTCTAAATCGAGTAACGTTTCTATGGAAACGACAGGATTTTCTTTTGGGATACGACAATCACATTTCCGATCCACTAATCCGTCTTTACTGCATCCCTCACTAATACACATTGACGAATTCACACGGAAATTGCGTCGCCATGAAATACTATGGGTTCTATGACTTCTCCTTCTAAATCGAGTAACGTTTCTATGGAAACGACAGCTTTTTCTTTTGGGATACGACAATCACATTTCCAATCCACTAATCCGTCTTTACTGCATCCCTCACTAATACACATTGACGAATTCACACGGAAATTGCGTCGCCATTAAATACTATGGGTTCTATATCTTCTCATTCTAAATCGAGTAACGTTTCTATGGAAACGACTGGATTTTCTTTTGCGATACGAGTATCTCCCTCTCGATGCACTAATCCTTCTCTACTGCATCCCTCACTCCCACTCATTGACGAATTCACACCGAAATTGCGTCGCCATGAAATACTATGGGTTCTATGACTTCACCTTCTAAAACGAGTAACGTTTCTATGGAAACGACAGGATTTTCTTTTGGGATACGAGAATCACATTTCCGATCCACTAATCCGTCTTTACTGCATCCCTCACTAATACGCATTGACGAATTCACACGGAAATTGCGTCGCCATGAAATACTATGGGTTCTATGACTTCTCCTTCGAAATCGAGTAACGTTTCTATGGAAACGACTGGCTTTTCTTTTGCGATACGAGTGTCTCCCTCTCGATGCACTAATCCTTCTTTACTGCATCCTTCACTCCCACTCATTGACCAATTCACACGGAAATTGCGTCGCCATGAAATACTATGGGTTCTATGACTTCTCCATCTAAATCGAGTAACGTTTCTATGGAAACGACAGGATATTCTTTTGGGATACGACAATCACATTTCCGATCCACTAATCCGTCTTTACTGCATCCCTCACTAATACACATTGACGAATTCACACGGAAATTGCGTCGCCATGAAATACTATGGGTTCTATGACTTCTCCTTCTAAATCGAGTATCGTTTCTATGGAAACGACAGGATTTTCTTTTGGGATACGACAATCACATTTCCGATCCACTAATCCGTCTTTACTGCATCCCTCACTAATACACATTTACGAATTCACACGGAAATTGCGTCGCCATGAAATACTATGGGTTCTATGACTTCTCCTTCTAAATCGAGTAACTTTTCTATGGAAACGACAGGATTTTCTCTGGGATACGACAATCACATTTCCGATCCACTAATCCGTCTTTACCGCATCCCTCACTAATACACATTGACGAATTCATACGGAAATTGCGTCGCTATGAAATACTATGGGTTCTATGACTTCTCCTTCTAAATCGAGTATCGTTTCTATGGAAACGACTGGCTTTTCTTTTGCGATACGAGTATCTCCCTCTCGATGCACTAATCCTTCTTTACTGCATCCCTCACTCCCACTCATTGACGAATTCACACGGAAATTGCGTCGCCATGAAATACTATGGGTTCTATGACTTCTCCATCTAAATCGAATAACGTTTCTATGGAAACGACAGGATTTTCTTTTGGGATACGACAATCACATTTCCGATCCACTAATCCGTCTTTACTGCATCCCTCACTAATACACATTGACGAATTCACACGGAAATTGCGTCGCCATGAAATACTATGGGTTCTATGACTTCTCCTTCTAAATCGAGTATCGTTTCTATGGAAACGACAGGATTTTCTTTTGGGATATGACAATCATATTTCCGATCCACTAATCCGTCTTTACTGCATCCCTCACTAATACACATTGACGAATTCACACGGAAATTGCGTCGCCATGAAATACTATGTGTTCTATGACTTCTCCTTCTAAATCGAGTAACGTTTCTATGGATACAACAGGATTTTCTTTTGGGATACGACAATCACATTTCCGATCCACTAATCCGTCTTTACTGCATCCCTCACTAATACACATTGACGAATTCACACGGAAATAGCGTCGCCATGAAAAACAATGGGTTCTATGACTTCTCCTTCTAAATCGAGTAACGTTTCTATGGAAACGACAGGATTTTCTTTTGGGATACGACAATCACATTTCCGATCCACTAATCCGTCTTTACTGCATCCCTCACTAATACACATTGACGAATTCACACGGAAATTGCGTCGCCATGAAATACTATGGGTTCTATGACTTCTCCTTCTAAATCGAACAAAGTTTCTATGGAAACGACAGGATTTTCTTTTGGGATACGACAATCACATTTCCGATCCACTAATCCGTCTTTACTGCATCCCTCACTAATACACATTGACGAATTCATACGGAAATAGCGTCGCTATGAAATACTATGGGTTCTATGACTTCTCCTTCTAAATCAAGTATCGTTTCTATGGAAACGACTGGCTTTTCTTTTGCGATACGACAATCACATTTCCGATCCACTAATCCGTCTTTACTGCATTCCTCACTAATACACATTGACGAATTCACACGAAAATTGCGTCGCCATGAAATACTATAGGTTCTATGACTTCTCCTTGTAAATCGAGTATCGTTTCTATGGAAACGACTGGCTTTTCTTTTGCGATATGAGTATCTCCCTCTCGATGCACTAATCCTTCTTTACTGCATCCCTCACTCCCACTCATTGACGAATTCACACGGAAATTGCGTCGCCATGAAATACTATGGGTTCTATGACTTCTCCTTCTAAATCGAGTAACGTTTCTATGGAAACGACAGGATTTTCTTTTGGGATACGACAATCACATTTCCGATCCACTAATCCGTCTTTACTGCATCCCTCACTAATACACATTGACGAATTCACACGGAAATTGCGTCGCCATGAAATACTATGGGTTCTATGACTTCTCCTTCTAAATCGAGTAACGTTTCTATGGAAACGACTGGCTTTTCGTTTGCGATACGAGTGTCTCCCTCTCGATGCACTAATCCTTCTTTACTGCATCCCTCACTCCCACTCATTGACCAATTCACACGGAAATTGCGTCGCCATGAAATACTATGGGTTCTATGACTTCTCCATCTAAATCGAGTAACGTTTCTATGGAAACGACAGGATTTTCTTTTGGGTTACGACAATCACATTTCCGATCCACTAATCCGTCTTTACTGCATCCCTCACTAATACACATTGACGAATTCACACGGAAATTGCGTCGCCATGAAATACTATGGGTTCTATGACTTCTCCTTCTAAATCGAGTATCGTTTCTATGGAAACGACAGGATTTTCTTTTGGGATACGACAATCACATTTCCGATCGACTAATCCGTCTTTACTGCATCCCTCACTAATACACATTGACGAATTCACACGGAAATTGCGTCGCCATGAAATACTATGGGTTCTATGACTTCTCCTTCTAAATCGAGTAACATTTCTATGGAAACGACAGGATTTTCTTTTGGGGTACGACAATCACATTTCCGATCCACTAATCCGTCTTTACTGCATCCCTCACTAATACACATTGACGAATTCACACGGAAATTGCGTCGCCATGTAATACTATGGGTTCTATGACTTCTCCTTCTAAATCGAGTATCGTTTCTATGGAAGCGACAGGATTTTCTTTTGGGATATGACAATCATATTTCCGATCCACTAATCCGTCTTTACTGCATCCCTCACTAATACACATTGACGAATTCTCACGAAAATTGCGTCGCCATGAAATACTATGGGTTCTATGACTTCTCCTTGTAAATCGAGTATCGTTTCTATGGAAACGACTGGCTTTTCTTTTGCGATATGAGTATCTCCCTCTCGATGCACTAATCCTTCTTTACTGCATCCCTCACTCCCACTCATTGACGAATTCACACGGAAATTGCGTCGCCATGAAATACTATGGGTTCTATGACTTCTCCTTCCAAATCGAGTAACGTTTCTATGGAAACGACATGATTTTCTTTTGGGATACGACAATCACATTTCCGTTCCACTAATCCGTCTTTACTGCATCCCCCACTAATACACATTGACGAATTCACACGGAAATTGCGTCGCCATGAAATACTATGGGTTCTATGACTTCTCCTTCTAAATCGAGTAAAGTTTCTATGGAAACGACAGGATTTTCTTTTGGGATACGACAATCACATTTCCGATCCACTAATCCGTCTTTACTGCATCCCTCACTAATACACATTGACGAATTCACACGGAAATTGCGTCGCCATGAAATACTATGGGTTCTATGACTTCTCCTTCTAAATCGAGTAACATTTCTATGGAAACGACAGGATTTTCTTTTGGGATACGACAATCACATTTCCGATCCACTAATCCGTCTTTACTGCATCCCTCACTAATACACATTGACGAATTCACACGGAAATTGCGTCGCCATGAAATACTATGGGTTCTATGACTTCTCCTTCTAAATCGAGTAACGTTTCTATGGAAACGACAGGATTTTCTTTTGGGATACGACAATCACATTTCCGATCCACTAATCCGTCTTTACTGCATCCCTCACTAATACACATTGACGAATTCACACGGAAATTGCGTTGCCATGAAATACTATGGGTTCTATGACTTCTCCTTGTAAATCGAGTATCGTTTCTATGGAAACGACTGGCTTTTCTTTTGCGATACGACAATCACATTTCCGATCCACTAATCCGTCTTTACTGCATCCCTCACTAATACACATTGACGAATTCATACGGAAATAGCGTTGCTATGAAATACTATGTGTTCTATGACTTCTCCTTCTAAATCGAGTATCGTTTCTATGGAAACGACTGGCTTTTCTTTTGCGATACGACAATCACATTTCCGATCCACTAATCCGTCTTTACTGCATCCCTCACTAATACACATTGACGAATTCACACGAAAATTGCGTCGCCATGAAATACTATGGGTTCTATGACTTCTCCTTGTAAATCGAGTATCGTTTCTATGGAAACGACTGGCTTTTCTTTTGCGATATGAGTATCTCCCTCTCGATGCACTAATCCTTCTTCACTGCATCCCTCACTCCCACTCATTGACGAATTCACACGGAAATTGCGTCGCCATGAAATACTATGGGTTCTATGACTTCTCCTTCTAAATCGAGTAACGTTTCTATGGAAACGACAGGATTTTCTTTTGGGATACGACAATCACATTTCCGATCCACTAATCCGTCTTTACTGCATCCCTCACTAATACACATTGACGAATTCACACGGAAATTGCGTCGCCATGAAATACTATGGGTTCTATGACTTCTCCTTCTAAATCGAGTATCGTTTCTGTGGAAACGACTGGCTTTTCTTTTGCGATACGACAATCACATTTCCGATCCACTAATCCGTCTTTACTGCATCCCTCACTAATACACATTGACGAATTCATACGGAAATAGCGTCGCTATGAAATACTATGGGTTCTATGACTTCTCCTTCTAAATCGAGTATCGTTTCTATGGAAACGACTGGCTTTTCTTTTGCGATACGACAATCACATTTCCGATCCACTAATCCGTCTTTACTGCATCCCTCACTAATACACATTGACGAATTCACACGGAAATTGCGTCGCCATGAAATACTATGGGTTCTATGACTTCTCCTTCTAAATCGAGTATCGTTTCTGTGGAAACGACTGGCTTTTCTTTTGCGATACGACAATCACATTTCCGATCCACTAATCCGTCTTTACTGCATCCCTCACTAATACACATTGACGAATTCACACGGAAATTGCGTCGCCATGAAATACTATGGGTTCTATGACTTCTCCTTCTAAATCGAGTAACGTTTCTATGGAAACGACTGGCTTTTCTTTTGCGATACGAGTATCTCCCTCTCGATGCACTAATCCTTCTTTACTGCATCCCTCACTCCCACTCATTGACGAATTCACACGGAAATTGCGTCGCTATGAAATACTATGGGTTCTGTGACTTCTCCTTCTAAATCGAGTAACTTTTCTATGGAAACGACAGGATTTTCTTTTGGGATACGACAATCACATTTCCGATCCACTAATCCGTCTTTACTGCATCCCTCACTAATACACATTGACGAATTCACACTGAAATTGCGTCGCCATGAAATACTATGGGTTTTATGACTTCTCCTTCTAAATCGAGTATCGTTTCTATGGAAACGACTGGCATTTCTTTTGCGATACGACAATCACATTTCCGATCCACTAATCCGTCTTTACTGCATCCTTCACTAATACACATTGACGAATTCACACGGAAATTGCGTCGCTATGAAATACTATGGGTTCTATGACTTCTCCTTCTAAATCGAGTATCGTTTCTATGGAAACGACTGGCCTTTCTTTTGCGATACGACAATCACATTTCCGATCCACTAATCCGTCTTTACTGCATCCCTCACTAATACACATTGACGAATTCATACGGAAATAGCGTCGCTATGAAATACTATGGGTTCTATGACTTCTCCTTCTAAATCGAGTATCGTTTCTATGGAAACGACTGGCTTTTCTTTTGCGATACGACAATCACATTTCCGATCCACTAATCCGTCTTTACTGCATTCCTCACTAATACACATTGACGAATTCACACGAAAATTGCGTCGCCATGAAATACTATAGGTTCTATGACTTCTCCTTGTAAATCGAGTATCGTTTCTATGGAAACGACTGGCTTTTCTTTTGCGATATGAGTATCTCCCTCTCGATGCACTAATCCTTCTTTACTGCATCCCTCACTCCCACTCATTGACGAATTCACACGGAAATTGCGTCGCCATGAAATAATATGGGTTCTATGACTTCTCCTTCTAAATCGAGTAACGTTTCTATGGAAACGACAGGATTTTCTTTTGGGATACGACAATCACATTTCCGATCCACTAATCCGTCTTTACTGCATCCCTCACTAATACACATTGACGAATTCACACGGAAATTGCGTCGCCATGAAATACTATGGGTTCTATGACTTCTCCTTCTAAATCGAGTAACGTTTCTATGGAAACGACTGGCTTTTCGTTTGCGATACGAGTGTCTCCCTCTCGATGCACTAATCCTTCTTTACTGCATCCCTCACTCCCACTCATTGACCAATTCACACGGAAATTGCGTCGCCATGAAATACTATGGGTTCTATGACTTCTCCATCTAAATCGAGTAACGTTTCTATGGAAACGACAGGATTTTCTTTTGGGTTACGACAATCACATTTCCGACACACTAATCCGTCTTTACTGCATCCCTCACTAATACACATTGACGAATTCACACGGAAATTGCGTCGCCATGAAATACTATGGGTTCTATGACTTCTCCTTCTAAATCGAGTATCGTTTCTATGGAAACGACAGGATTTTCTTTTGGGATACGACAATCACATTTCCGATCGACTAATCCGTCTTTACTGCATCCCTCACTAATACACATTGACGAATTCACACGGAAATTGCGTCGCCATGAAATACTATGGGTTCTATGACTTCTCCTTCTAAATCGAGTAACATTTCTATGGAAACGACAGGATTTTCTTTTGGGGTACGACAATCACATTTCCGATCCACTAATCCGTCTTTACTGCATCCCTCACTAATACACATTGACGAATTCACACGGAAATTGCGTCGCCATGTAATACTATGGGTTCTATGACTTCTCCTTCTAAATCGAGTATCATTTCTATGGAAGCGACAGGATTTTCTTTTGGGATATGACAATCATATTTCCGATCCACTAATCCGTCTTTACTGCATCCCTCACTAATACACATTGACGAATTCACACGAAAATTGCGTCGCCATGAAATACTATGGGTTCTATGACTTCTCCTTGTAAATCGAGTATCGTTTCTATGGAAACGACTGGCTTTTCTTTTGCGATATGAGTATCTCCCTCTCGATGCACTAATCCTTCTTTACTGCATCCCTCACTCCCACTCATTGACGAATTCACACGGAAATTGCGTCGCCATGAAATACTATGGGTTCTATGACTTCTCCTTCTAAATCGAGTAACGTTTCTATGGAAACGACAGGATTTTCTTTTGGGATACGACAATCACATTTCCGTTCCACTAATCCGTCTTTACTGCATCCCTCACTAATACACATTGACGAATTCACACGGAAATTGCGTCGCCATGAAATACTATGGGTTCTATGACTTCTCCTTCTAAATCGAGTAAAGTTTCTATGGAAACGACAGGATTTTCTTTTGGGATACGACAATCACATTTCCGATCCACTAATCCGTCTTTACTGCATCCCTCACTAATACACATTGACGAATTCACACGGAAATTGCGTCGCCATGAAATACTATGGGTTCTATGACTTCTCCTTCTAAATCGAGTAACATTTCTATGGAAACGACAGGATTTTCTTTTGGGGTACGACAATCACATTTCCGATCCACTAATCCGTCTTTACTGCATCCCTCACTAATACACATTGACGAATTCACACGGAAATTGCGTCGCCATGTAATACTATGGGTTCTATGACTTCTCCTTCTAAATCGAGTATCGTTTCTATGGAAACGACTGGCTTTTCTTTTGCGATACGACAATCACATTTCCGATCCACTAATCCGTCTTTACTGCATCCCTCACTAATACACATTGACGAATTCATACGGAAATAGCGTTGCTATGAAATACTATGTGTTCTATGACTTCTCCTTCTAAATCGAGTATCGTTTCTATGGAAACGACTGGCTTTTCTTTTGCGATACGACAATCACATTTCCGATCCACTAATCCGTCTTTACTGCATCCCTCACTAATACACATTGACGAATTCACACGAAAATTGCGTCGCCATGAAATACTATGGGTTCTATGACTTCTCCTTGTAAATCGAGTATCGTTTCTATGGAAACGACTGGCTTTTCTTTTGCGATATGAGTATCTCCCTCTCGATGCACTAATCCTTCTTCACTGCATCCCTCACTCCCACTCATTGACGAATTCACACGGAAATTGCGTCGCCATGAAATACTATGGGTTCTATGACTTCTCCTTCTAAATCGAGTAACGTTTCTATGGAAACGACAGGATTTTCTTTTGGGATACGACAATCACATTTCCGATCCACTAATCCGTCTTTACTGCATCCCTCACTAATACACATTGACGAATTCACACGGAAATTGCGTCGCCATGAAATACTATGGGTTCTATGACTTCTCCTTCTAAATCGAGTATCGTTTCTATGGAAACGACTGGCTTTTCTTTTGCGATACGACAATCACATTTCCGATCCACTAATCCGTCTTTACTGCATCCCTCACTAATACACATTGACGAATTCATACGGAAATAGCGTCGCTATGAAATACTATGGGTTCTATGACTTCTCCTTCTAAATCGAGTATCGTTTCTATGGAAACGACTGGCTTTTCTTTTGCGATACGACAATCACATTTCCGATCCACTAATCCGTCTTTACTGCATCCCTCACTAATACACATTGACGAATTCACACGAAAATTGCGTCGCCATGAAATACTATGGGTTCTATGACTTCTCCTTGTAAATCGAGTAACGTTTCTATGGAAACGACTGGCTTTTCTTTTGCGATATGAGTATCTCCCTCTCGATGCACTAATCCTTCTTTACTGCATCCCTCACTCCCACTCATTGACGAATTCACACGGAAATTGCGTCGCCATGAAATACTATGGGTTCTATGACTTCTCCTTCTAAATCGAGTAACGTTTCTATGGAAACGACAGGATTTTCTTTTGGGATACGACAATCACATTTCCGATCCACTAATCCGTCTTTACTGCATCCCTCACTAATACACATTGACGAATTCATACGGAAATTGCATCGCTATGAAATACTATGGGTTCTATGACTTCTCCTTCTAAATCGAGAATCGTTTCTATGGAAACGACTGGCTTTTCTTTTGCGATACGACAATTACATTTCCGATCCACTAATCCGTCTTTACTGCATCCCACACTAATACACACCGACGAATTCATACGAAAAATGGCGTCGCTATGAAATACTATGTGTTCTATGACTTCTCCTTCTAAATCGAGTATCGTTTCTATGGAAACGACTGGCTTTTCTTTTGCGATACGAGTATCTCCCTCTCGTTGCACTAATCCTTCTTTACTGCATCCCTCACTCCCACTTATTGACGAATTCACACGGAAAATGCGTCGCTATGAAATACTCTGGGATCCATGACTTCTCCTTCTAAATCGAGTAACGTTTCTATGGAAACGACAGGATTTTCTTTTGGGATACGACAATCACATTTCCGATCCACTAATCCGTCTTTACTGCATCCCTCACTAATACACATTGACGAATTCACACGGAAATTGCGTCGCCATGAAATACTATGGGTTCTATGACATCTCCTTCTAAATCGAGTAACGTTTCTATGGAAACGACAGGATTTTCTTTTGGGATACGACAATCACATTTCCGATCGACTAATCCGTCTTTACTGCATCCCTCACTAATACACATTGACGAATTCACACGGAAATTGCGTCGCCATGAAATACTGTGGGTTCTATGACTTCTCCTTCTAAATCGAGTAACGTTTCTATGGAAACGACTGGCTTTTCGTTTGCGATACGAGAGTCTCCCTCTCGATGCACTAATCCTTCTTTACTGCATCCCTCACTCCCACTCATTGACCAATTCACACGGAAATTGCGTCGCCATGAAATACTATGGGTTCTATGACTTCTCCATCTAAATCGAGTAACGTTTCTATGGAAACGACAGGATTTTCTTTTGGGTTACGACAATCACATTTCCGATCCACTAATCCGTCTTTACTGCATCCCTCACTAATACACATTGACGAATTCACACGGAAATTGCGTCGCCATGAAATACTATGGGTTCTATGACTTCTCCTTCTAAATCGAGTATCGTTTCTATGGAAACGACAGGATTTTCTTTTGGGATACGACAATCACATTTCCGATCCACTAATCCGTCTTTACTGCATCCCTCACTAATACACATTGACGAATTCACACGGAAATTGCGTCGCCATGAAATACTATGGGTTCTATGACTTCTCCTTCTAAATCGAGTAACGTTTCTATGGAAACGACAGGATTTTCTTTTGGGATACGACAATCACATTTCCGATCCACTAATCCGTCTTTACTGCATCCCTCACTAATACACATTGACGAATTCATACGGAAATTGCATCGCTATGAAATACTATGGGTTCTATGACTTCTCCTTCTAAATCGAGTATCGTTTCTATGGAAACGACTGGCTTTTCTTTTGCGATACGACAATCACATTTCCCATCCACTAATCCGTCTTTACTGCATCCCACACTAATACACACCGACGAATTCATCCGGAAATTGCGTCGCTATGAAATACTATGTGTTCTATGACTTCTCCTTCTAAATCGAGTATCGTTTCTATGGAAACGACTGGCTTTTCTTTTGCGATACGTGTATCTCCCTCTCGTTGCACTAATCCTTCTTTACTGCATCCCTCACTCCCACTCATTGACGAATTCACACGGAAAATGCGTCGCCATGAAATACTGTGAGTTCCATGACTTCTCCTTCTAAATCGAGTAACGTTTCTATGGAAACGACAGGATTTTCTTTTGGGATACGACAATCACATTTCCGATCCACTAATCCGTCTTTACTGCATCCCTCACTAATACACATTGACGAATTCACACGGAAATTGCGTCGCCATGAAATACTATGGGTTCTATGACTTTTCCTTCTAAATCGAATGACATTTCTATGGAAACGACGGGATTTTCTTTTGGGATACGACAATCACATTTCCGATCCACTAATCCATCTTTACTGCATCCCTCACTAATACACATTGACGAATTCACACGGAAATTGCGTCGCCATGAAATACTACGGGTTCTATGACTTCTCCTTCTACATCGAGTAACGTTTCTATGGAAACGACTGGCTTTTCTTTTGCGATACGAGTGTCTCCCTCTCGATGCACTAATCCTTCTTTACTGCATCCCTCACTCCCACTCATTGACCAATTCACACGGAAATTGCGTCGCCATGATATACTATGGGTTCTATGACTTCTCCATCTAAATCGAGTAACGTTTCCATAGAAACGACAGGATTTTCTTTTGGGTTACGACAATCACATTTCCGATCCACTAATCCGTCTTTACTGCATCCCTCACTAATACACATTGACGAATTCACACGGAAATTGCGTCGCCATGAAATACTGTGGGTTCTATGACTTCTCCTTCTAAATCGAGTATCGTTTCTATGGAAACGACAGGATTTTCTTTTGGGATACGACAATCACATTTCCGATCCACTAATCCGTCTTTACTGCATCCCTCATTAATACACATTGACGAATTCATACGGAAATTGCGTCGCTATGAAATACTATGCATCATACTAATAACTCCCACTCATTGACGAATTCACACGGAAATTGCGTCGCCATGAAATACTATGGGTTCTATGACTTCTCCTTCCAAATCGAGTATCGTTTCTATGGAAACGACTGGCTTTACTTTTGCCATACGAGTATCTCCCTCTCGATGCACTAATCCTTCTTTACTGCATCCCTCACTCCCACTCATTGACGAATTCACACGGAAATTGCGTCGCCATGAAATACTATGGGTTCTATGACTTCTCCATCTAAATCGAGTAACGTTTCTATGGAAACGACAGGATTTTCTTTTGGGATACGACAATCACATTTCCGATCCACTAATCCGTCTTTACTGCATCCCTAACTAATACACATTGACGAATTCACACGGAAATTGCGTCGCCATGAAATACTATGGGTTCTATAACTTCTCCTTCTAAATCGAGTATCGTTTCTATGGAAACGACAGGATTTTCTTTTGGGATACGACAATCACATTTCCGATCCACTAATCCGTCTTTACTGCATCCCTCACTAATACACATTGACGAATTCACACGGAAATTGCGTCGCCATGAAATACTATGGGTTCTATGACTTCTCCATCTAAATCGAGTAACGTTTCTATGGAAACGACAGGATTTTCTTTTGGGTTACGACAATCACATTTCCGATCCACTAATCCGTCTTTACTGCATCCCTCACTAATACACATTGACGAATTCACACGGAAATTGCGTCGCCATGAAATACTATGGGTTCTATGACTTCTCCTTCTAAATCGAGTATCGTTTCTATGGAAACGACAGGATTTTCTTTTGGGATACGACAATCACATTTCCGATCCACTAATCCGTCTTTACTGCATCCCTCACTAATACACATTGACGAATTCACACGGAAATTGCGTCGCCATGAAATACTATGGGTTCTATGACTTCTCCTTCTAAATCGAGTAACGTTTCTATGGAAACGACAGGATTTTCTTTTGGGATACGACAATCACATTTCCGATCCACTAATCCGTCTTTACTGCATCCCTCACTAATACACATTGACGAATTCATACGGAAATTGCATCGCTATGAAATACTATGGGTTCTATGACTTCTCCTTCTAAATCGAGTATCGTTTCTATGGAAACGACTGGCTTTTCTTTTGCGATACGACAATCACATTTCCCATCCACTAATCCGTCTTTACTGCATCCCACACTAATACACACCGACGAATTCATCCGGAAATTGCGTCGCTATGAAATACTATGTGTTCTATTACTTCTCCTTCTAAATCGAGTATCGTTTCTATGGAAACGACTGGCTTTTCTTTTGCGATACGTGTATCCCCCTCTCGTTGCACTAATCCTTCTTTATTGCATCCCTCACTCCCACTCATTGACGAATTCACACGGAAAATGCGTCGCCATGAAATACTGTGAGTTCCATGCCTTTTCCTTCTAAATCGAGTAACGTTTCTATGGAAACGACAGGATTTTCTTTTGGGATACGACAATCACATTTCCGATCCACTAATCCGTCTTTACTGCATCCCTCACTAATACACATTGACGAATTCACACGGAAATTGCGTCGCCATGAAATACTATGGGTTCTATGACTTCTCCTTCTAAATCGAGTAACGTTTCTATGGAAACGACAGGATTTTCTTTTGGGATACGACAATCACGTTTCCGATCCACTAATCCATCTTTACTGCATCCCTCACTAATACACATTGACGAATTCACACGGAAATTGCGTCGCCATGAAATACTACGGGTTTTATGACTTCTCCTTCTAAATCGAGTAACGTTTCTATGGAAACGACTGGCTTTTCTTTTGCGATACGAGTGTCTCCCTCTCGATGCACTAATCCTTCTTTTCTGCATCCCTCACTCCCACTCATTGACCAATTCACACGGAAATTGCGTCGCCATGAAATACTATGGGTTCTATGACTTCTCCATCTAAATCGAGTAACGTTTCCATAGAAACGACAGGATTTTCTTTTGGGTTACGACAATCACATTTCCGATCCACTAATCCGTC
The DNA here is from genome assembly GCF_021461385.2 of Schistocerca piceifrons. Lineage (NCBI taxonomy): Eukaryota > Metazoa > Arthropoda > Insecta > Orthoptera > Acrididae > Schistocerca > Schistocerca piceifrons. The sequence goes on from NW_025727551.1 coordinate 2,141,773, forward strand.
TTTACTGCATCCCTCACTAATACACATTGACGAATTCACACGGAAATTGCGTCGCCATGAAATACTGTGGGTTCTATGACTTCTCCTTCTAAATCGAGTATCGTTTCTATGGAAACGAAAGGATTTTCTTTTGGGATACGACAATCACATTTCCGATCCACTAATCCGTCTTTACTGCATCCCTCACTAATACACATTGACGAATTCACACGGAAATTACGTCGCCATGAAATACTATGGGTTCTATGACTTCTCCTTCTAAATCGAGTAACGTTTCTATGGAAACGACAGGATTTTCTTTTGGGATACGACAATCACATTTCCGATCCACTAATCCGTCTTTACCGCATCCCTCACTAATACACATTGACGAATTCACACGGAAATTGCGTCGCCATGAAATACTATGGGTTCTATGACTTCTCCTTCTAAATCGAGTAACGTTTCTATGCATACAACAGGATTTTCTTTTGGGATACGACAATCACATTTCCGACCCACTAATCCGTCTTTGCTGCATCCCTCACTAATACACATTGACGAATTCACACGGAAATTGCGTCGCCATGAAAAACAATGGGTTCTATGACTTCTCCTTCTAAATCGAGTAACGTTTCTATGGAAACGACAGGATTTTCTTTTGGGATACGACAATCACATTTCCGATCCACTAATCCGCCTTTACTGCATCACTCACTAATGCACATTGACGAATTCACACGGAAATTGCGTCACCATGAAATACTATGGGTTCTATGACTTCTCCTTCTAAATCGAGTATCGTTTCTATGGAAACGACAGGATTTTCTTTTGGGATACGACAATCACATTTCCGATCCACTAATCCGTCTTTACTGCATCCCTCACTAATACACATTGACGAATTCATACGGAAATTGCATCGCTATGAAATACTATGGGTTCTATGACTTCTCCTTCTAAATCGAGTATCGTTTCTATGGAAACGACTGGCTTTTCTTTTGCGATACGACAATCACATTTCCCATCCACTAATCCGTCTTTACTGCATCCCTCACTAATACACATTGATGAATTCACACGGAAATTGCGTCGCCATGAAATACTATGGGTTCTATGACTTCTCCTTCTAAATCGAGTATCGTTTCTATGGAAACGACGGGATTTTCTTTTGGGATACGACAATCACATTTCCGATCCACTAATCCGTCTTTACTGCATCCCTCACTAATACACATTGACGAATTCACACGGAAATTGCGTCGCCATGAAATACTATGGGTTCTATGACTTCTCCTTCTAAATCGAGTAACGTTTCTATGGAAACGACAGGATTTTCTTTTGGGATACGACAATCACATTTCCGATCCACTAATCCGTCTTTACTGCATCCCTCACTAATACACATTGACGAATTCATACGGAAATTGCATCGCTATGAAATACTATGGGTTCTATGACTTCTCCTTCTAAATCGAGTATCGTTTCTATGGAAACGACTGGCTTTTCTTTTGCGATACGACAATCACATTTCCCATCCACTAATCCGTCTTTACTGCATCCCACACTAATACACACCGACGAATTCATCCGGAAATTGCGTCGCTATGAAATACTATGTGTTCTATGACTTCTCCTTCTAAATCGAGTATCGTTTCTATGGAAACGACTGGCTTTTCTTTTACGATACGTGTATCTCCCTCTCGTTGCAGTAATCCTTCTTTACTGCATCCCTCACTCCCACTCATTGACGAATTCACACGGAAAATGCGTCGCCATGAAATACTGTGAGTTCCATGACTTCTCCTTCTAAATCGAGTAACGTTTCTATGGAAACGACAGGATTTTCTTTTGGGATACGACAATCACATTTCCGATCCACTAATCCGTCTTTACTGCATCCCTCACTAATACACATTGACGAATTCACACGGAAATTGCGTCGCCATGAAATACTATGGGTTCTATGACTTCTCCTTCTAAATCGAGTAACGTTTCTATGGAAACGACAGGATTTTCTTTTGGGATACGACAATCACATTTCCGATCCACTAATCCATCTTTACTGCATCCCTCACTAATACACATTGACGAATTCACACGGAAATTGCGTCGCCATGAAATACTACGGGTTCTATGACTTCTCCTTCTAAATCGAGTAACGTTTCTATGGAAACGACTGGCTTTTCTTTTGCGATACGAGTGTCTCCCTCTCGATGCACTAATTCTTCTTTACTGCATCCCTCACTCCCACTCATTGACCAATTCACACGGAAATTGCGTCGCCATGAAATACTATGGGTTCTATGACTTCTCCATCTAAATCGAGTAACGTTTCCATAGAAACGACAGGATTTTCTTTTGGGTTACGACAATCACATTTCCGATCCACTAATCCGTCTTTACTGCATCCCTCACTAATACACATTGACGAATTCACACGGAAATTGCGTCGCCATGAAATACTGTGGGTTCTATGACTTCTCCTTCTAAATCGAGTATCGTTTCTATGGAAACGACAGGATTTTCTTTTGGGATACGACAATCACATTTCCGATCCACTAATCCGTCTTTACTGCATCCCTCACTAATACACATTGACGAATTCACACGGAAATTGCGTCGCCATGAAATACTATGGGTTCTATGACTTCTCCTTCTAAATCGAGTAACGTTTCTATGGAAACGACAGGATTTTCTTTTGGGATACGACAATCACATTTCCGATCCCTTAATCCGTCTTTACCGCATCCCTCACTAATACACATTGACGAATTCATACGGAAATTGCGTCGCTATGAAATACTATGGGTTCTATGACTTCTCCTTCTAAATCGAGTATCGTTTCTATGGAAACGACTGGCTTTTCTTTTGCGATACGAGTATCTCCCTCTCGATGCACTAATCCTTCTTTACTGCATCCCTCACTCCCACTCATTGACGAATTCACACGGAAATTGCGTCGCCATGAAATACTATGGGTTCTATGACTTCTCCATCTAAATCGACTAACGTTTCTATGGAAACGACAGGATTTTCTTTTGGGATACGACAATCACATTTCCGATCCACTAATCCGTCTTTACTGCATCCCTCACTAATACACATTGACGAATTCACACGGAAATTGCGTCGCCATGAAATACTATGGGTTCTATGACTTCTCCTTCTAAATGGAGTATCGTTTCTATGGAAACGACAGGATTTTCTTTTGGGATACGACAATCACATTTCCGATCCACCAATCCGTCTTTACTGCATCCCTCACTAATACACATTGACGAATTCACACGGAAATTGCGTCGCCATGAAATACTATGGGTTCTATGACTTCTCCTTCTAAATCGAGGAACGTTTCTATGGATACAACAGGATTTTCTTTTGGGATACGACAATCACATTTCCGATCCACTAATCCGTCTTTACTGCATCCCTCACTAATACACATTGACGAATTCACACGGAAATTGCGTCGCCATGAAAAACAATGGGTTCTATGACTTCTCCTTCTAAATCGAGTAACGTTTCTATGGAAACGACAGGATTTTCTTTTGGGATACGACAATCACATTTCCGATCCACTAATCCGTCTTTACTGCATCCCTCACTAATACACATTGACGAATTCACACGGAAATTGCGTCGCCATGAAATACTATGGGTCCTATGACTTCTCCTTCTAAATCGAGTATCGTTTCTATGGAAACGACAGGATTTTCTTTTGGGATACGACAATCACATTTCCGATCCACTAATCCGTCTTTACTGCATCCCTCACTAAAACACATTGACGAATTCACACGGAAATTGCGTCGCCATGAAATACTATGGGTTCTATGACTTCTGCTTCTAAATCGAGTAACGTTTCTATGGAAACGACAGGATTTTCTTTTGGGATACGACAATCACATTTCCGATCCACTAATCCGTCTTTACCGCATCCCTCATTAATACACATTGACGAATTCATACGGAAATTGCGTCGCTATGAAATACTATGCATCATAGTAATAACTCCCACTCATTGACGAATTCACACGGAAATTGCGTCGCCATGAAATACTATGGGTTCTATGACTTCTCCTTCCAAATCGAGTATCGTTTCTATGGAAACGACTGGCTTTTCTTTTGCCATACGAGTATCTCCCTCTCGATGCACTAATCCTTCTTTACTGCATCCCTCACTCCCACTCATTGACGAATTCACACGGAAATTGCGTCGCCATGAAATACTATGGGTTCTATGACTTCTCCATCTAAATCGAGTAACGTTTCTATGGAAACGACAGGATTTTCTTTTGGGATACGACAATCACATTTCCGATCCACTAATCCGTCTTTACTGCATCCCTCACTAATACACATTGACGAATTCACACGGAAATTGCGTCGCCATGAAATACTATGGGTTCTATGACTTCTCCTTCTAAATCGAGTATCGTTTCTATGGAAACGACAGGATTTTCTTTTGGGATACGACAATCACATTTCCGATCCACTAATCCGTCTTTACTGCATCCCTCACTAATACACATTGACGAATTCACACGGAAATTGCGTCGCCATGAAAAACAATGGGTTCTATGACTTCTGCTTCTAAATCGAGTAACGTTTCTATGGAAACGACAGGATTTTCTTTTGGGATACGACAATCACATTTCCGATCCACTAATCCGTCTTTACCGCATCCCTCATTAATACACATTGACGAATTCATACGGAAATTGCGTCGCTATGAAATACTATGCATCATAGTAATAACTCCCACTCATTGACGAATTCACACGGAAATTGCGTCGCCATGAAATACTATGGGTTCTATGACTTCTCCTTCCAAATCGAGTATCGTTTCTATGGAAACGACTGGCTTTTCTTTTGCCATACGAGTATCTCCCTCTCGATGCACTAATCCTTCTTTACTGCATCCCTCACTCCCACTCATTGACGAATTCACACGGAAATTGCGTCGCCATGAAATACTATGGGTTCTATGACTTCTCCATCTAAATCGAGTAACGTTTCTATGGAAACGACAGGATTTTCTTTTGGGATACGACAATCACATTTCCGATCCACTAATCCGTCTTTACTGCATCCCTCACTAATACACATTGACGAATTCACACGGAAATTGCGTCGCCATGAAATACTATGGGTTATATGACTTCTCCTTCTAAATCGAGTATCGTTTCTATGGAAACGACAGGATTTTCTTTTGGGATACGACAATCACATTTCCGATCCACTAATCCGTCTTTACTGCATCCCTCACTAATACACATTGACGAATTCACACGGAAATTGCGTCGCCATGAAATACTATGGGTTCTATGACTTCTCCTTCTAAATCGAGTAACGTTTCTATGGATACAACAGGATTTTCTTTTGGGATACGACAATCACATTTCCGATCCACTAATCCGTCTTTACTGCATCCCTCACTAATACACATTGACGAATTCACACGGAAATTGCGTCGCCATGAAAAACAATGGGTTCTATGACTTCTCCTTCTAAATCGAGTAACGTTTCTATGGAAACGACAGGATTTTCTTTTGGGATACGACAATCACATTTCCGATCCACTAATCCGTCTTTACTGCATCCCTCAGTAATACACATTGACGAATACACTCGGAAATTGCGTCGCCATTAAATACTATGGGTTCTATGACTTCTCCTTCTAAATCGAGTAAAGTTTCTATGGAAACGACAGGATTTTCTTTTGGGATACGACAATCACATTTCCGATCCACTAATCCGTCTTTACTGCATCCCTCACTAATACACATTGACGAATTCACACGGAAATTGCGTCGCCATGAAATACTATGGGTTCTATGACTTCTCCTTCTAAATCGAGTAACGTTTCTATGGATACAACAGGATTTTCTTTTGGGATACGACAATCACATTTCCGATCCACTAATCCGTCTTTACTGCATCCCTCACTAATACACATTGACGAATTCACACGGAAATTGCGTCGCCATGAAAAACAATGTGTTCTATGACTTCTCCTTCTAAATCGAGTAACGTTTCTATGGAAACGACAGGATTTTCTTTTGGGATACGACAATCACATTTCCGATCCACTAATCCGTCTTTACTGCATCCCTCAGTAATACACATTGACGAATACACTCGGAAATTGCGTCGCCATTAAATACTATGGGTTCTATGACTTCTCCATCTAAATCGACTAACGTTTCTATGGAAACGACAGGATTTTCTTTTGGGATACGACAATCACATTTCCGATCCACTAATCCGTCTTTACTGCATCCCTCACTAATACACATTGACGAATTCACACGGAAATTGCGTCGCCATGAAATACTATGGGTTCTATGACTTCTCCTTCTAAATGGAGTATCGTTTCTATGGAAACGACAGGATTTTCTTTTGGGATACGACAATCACATTTCCGATCCACCAATCCGTCTTTACTGCATCCCTCACTAATACACATTGACGAATTCACACGGAAATTGCGTCGCCATGAAATACTATGGGTTCTATGACTTCTCCTTCTAAATCGAGTAACGTTTCTATGGATACAACAGGATTTTCTTTTGGGATACGACAATCACATTTCCGATCCACTAATCCGTCTTTACTGCATCCCTCACTAATACACATTGACGAATTCACACGGAAATTGCGTCGCCATGAAATACTATGGGTCCTATGACTTCTCCTTCTAAATCGAGTATCGTTTCTATGGAAACGACAGGATTTTCTTTTGGGATACGACAATCACATTTCCGATCCACTAATCCGTCTTTACTGCATCCCTCACTAATACACATTGACGAATTCACACGGAAATTGCGTCGCCATGAAATACTATGGGTTCTATGACTTCTGCTTCTAAATCGAGTAACGTTTCTATGGAAACGACAGGATTTTCTTTTGGGATACGACAATCACATTTCCGATCCACTAATCCGTCTTTACCGCATCCCTCATTTATACACATTGACGAATTCATACGGAAATTGCGTCGCTATGAAATACTATGCATCATAGTAATAACTCCCACTCATTGACGAATTCACACGGAAATTGCGTCGCCATGAAATACTATGGGTTCTATGACTTCTCCTTCCAAATCGAGTATCGTTTCTATGGAAACGACTGGCTTTTCTTTTGCCATACGAGTATCTCCCTCTCGATGCACTAATCCTTCTTTACTGCATCCCTCACTCCCACTCATTGACGAATTCACACGGAAATTGCGTCGCCATGAAATACTATGGGTTCTATGACTTCTCCATCTAAATCGAGTAACGTTTCTATGGAAACGACAGGATTTTCTTTTGGGATACGACAATCACATTTCCGATCCACTAATCCGTCTTTACTGCATCCCTCACTAATACACATTGACGAATTCACACGGAAATTGCGTCGCCATGAAATACTATGGGTTCTATGACTTCTCCTTCTAAATCGAGTATCGTTTCTATGGAAACGACAGGGTTTTCTTTTGGGATACGACAATCACATTTCCGATCCACTAATCCGTCTTTACTGCATCCCTCACTAATACACATTGACGAATTCACACGGAAATTGCGTCGCCATGAAATACTATGGGTTCTATGACTTCACCTTCTAAATCGAGTAACGTTTCTATGGATACAACAGGATTTTCTTTTGGGATACGACAATCACATTTCCGATCCACTAATCCGTCTTTACTGCATCCCTCACTAATACACATTGACGAAATCACACGGAAATTGCGTCGCCATGAAAAACAATGGGTTCTATGACTTCTCCTTCTAAATCGAGTAACGTTTCTATGGAAACGACAGGATTTTCTTTTGGGATACGACAATCACATTTGCGATCCACTAATCCGTCTTTACTGCATCCCTCAGTAATACACATTGACGAATACACTCGGAAATTGCGTCGCCATTAAATACTATGGGTTCTATGACTTCTCCTTCTAAATCGAGTAAAGTTTCTATGGAAACGACAGGATTTTCTGTTGGGATACGACAATCACATTTCCGATCCACTAATCCGTCTTTACTGCATCCCTCACTAATACACATTGACGAATTCACACGGAAAATGCGTCGCCATGAAATACTATGGGTTCTATGACTTCTCCTTCTAAATCGAGTAACGTTTCTATGGATACAACAGGATTTTCTTTTGGGATACGACAATCACATTTCCGATCCACTAATCCGTCTTTACTGCATCCCTCACTAATACACATTGACGAATTCACACGGAAATTGCGTCGCCATGAAAAACAATGGGTTCTATGACTTCTCCTTCTAAATCGAGTAACGTTTCTATGGAAACGACAGGATTTTCTTTTGGGATACGACAATCACATTTCCGATCCACTAATCCGCCTTTACTGCATCCCTCACTAATACACATTGACGAATTCACACGGAAATTGCGTCGCCATGAAATACTATGGGTTCTATGACTTCTCCTTCTAAATCGAGTATCGTTTCTATGGAAACGACAGGATTTTCTTTTGGGATACGACAATCACATTTCCGATCCACTAATCCGTCTTTACTGCATCCCTCACTAATACACATTGACGAATTCACACGGAAATTGCGTCGCCATGAAATACTATGGGTTCTATGACTTCTCCTTCTAAATCGAGTAACGTTTCTATGGAAACGACAGGATTTTCTTTTGGGATACGACAATCACATTTCCGATCCACTAATCCGTCTTTACTGCATCCCTCACTAATACACATTGACGAATTCATACGGAAATTGCATCGCTATGAAATACTATGGGTTCTATGACTTCTCCTTCTAAATCGAGTATCGTTTCTATGGAAACGACTGGCTTTTCTTTTGCGATACGACAATCACATTTCCCATCCACTAATCCGTCTTTACTGCATCCCTCACTAATACACATTGACGAATTCACACGGAAATTGCGTCGCCATGAAATACTATGGGTTCTATGACTTCTCCTTCTAAATCGAGTATCGTTTCTATGGAAACGACAGGATTTTCTTTTGGGATACGACAATCACATTTCCGATCCACTAATCCGTCTTTACTGCATCCCTCACTAATACACATTGACGAATTCACACGGAAATTGCGTCGCCATGAAATACTATGGGTTCTATGACTTCTCCTTCTAAATCGAGTAACGTTTCTATGGAAACGACAGGATTTTCTTTTGGGATACGACAATCACATTTCCGATCCACTAATCCGTCTTTACTGCATCCCTCACTAATACACATTGACGAATTCATACGGAAATTGCATCGCTATGAAATACTATGGGTTCTATGACTTCTCCTTCTAAATCGAGTATCGTTTCTATGGAAACGACTGGCTTTTCTTTTGCGATACGACAATCACATTTCCCATCCACTAATCCGTCTTTACTGCATCCCACACTAATACACACCGACGAATTCATCCGGAAATTGCGTCGCTATGAAATACTATGTGTTCTATGACTTCTCCTTCTAAATCGAGCATTGTTTCTATGGAAACGACTGGCTTTTCTTTTGCGATACGTGTATCTCCCTCTCGTTGCACTAATCCTTCTTTACTGCATCCCTCACTCCCACTCATTGACGAATTCACACGGAAAATGCGTCGCCATGAAATACTGTGAGTTCCATGACTTCTCCTTCTAAATCGAGTAACGTTTCTATGGAAACGACAGGATTTTCTTTTGGGATACGACAATCACATTTCCGATCCACTAATCCGTCTTTACTGCATCCCTCACTAATACACATTGACGAATTCACACGGAAATTGCGTCGCCAAGAAATACTATGGGTTCTATGACTTCTCCTTCTAAATCGAGTAACGTTTCTATGGAAACGACAGGATTTTCTTTTGGGATACGACAATCACATTTCCGATCCACTAATCCATCTTTACTGCATCCCTCACTAATACACATTGACGAATTCACACGGAAATTGCGTCGCCATGAAATACTACGGGTTCTATGACTTCTCCTTCTAAATCGAGTAACGTTTCTATGGAAACGACTGGCTTTTCTTTTGCGATACGAGTGTCTCCCTCTCGATGCACTAATCCTTCTTTACTGCATCCCTCACTCCCACTCATTGACCAATTCACACGGAAATTGCGTCGCCATGAAATACTATGGGTTCTATGACTTCTCCATCTAAATCGAGTAACGTTTCCATAGAAACGACAGGATTTTCTTTTGGGTTACGACAATCACATTTCCGATCCACTAATCCGTCTTTACTGCATCCCTCACTAATACACATTGACGAATTCACACGGAAATTGCGTCGCCATGAAATACTGTGGGTTCTATGACTTCTCCTTCTAAATCGAGTATCGTTTCTATGGAAACGACAGGATTTTCTTTTGGGATACGACAATCACATTTCCGATCCACTAATCCGTCTTTACTGCATCCCTCACTAATACACATTGACGAATTCACACGGAAATTGCGTCGCCATGAAATACTATGGGTTCTATGACTTCTCCTTCTAAATCGAGTAACGTTTCTATGGAAACGACAGGATTTTCTTTTGGGATACGACAATCACATTTCCGAGCCACTAATCCGTATTTACCGCATCCCTCACTAATACACATTGACGAATTCATACGGAAATTGCGTCGCTATGAAATACTATGGGTTCTATGACTTCTCCTTCTAAATCGAGTATCGTTTCTATGGAAACGACTGGCTTTTCTTTTGCGATACGAGTATCTCCCTCTCGATGCACTAATCCTTCTTTACTGCATCCCTCACTCCCACTCATTGACGAATTCACACGGAAATTGCGTCGCCATGAAATACTATGGGTTCTATGACTTCTCCATCTAAATCGACTAACGTTTCTATGGAAACGACAGGATTTTCTTTAGGGATACGACAATCACATTTCCGATCCACTAATCCGTCTTTACTGCATCCCTCACTAATACACATTGACGAATTCACACGGAAATTGCGTCGCCATGAAATACTATGGGTTCTATGACTTCTCCTTCTAAATGGAGTATCGTTTCTATCGAAACGACAGGATTTTCTTTTGGGATACGACAATCACATTTCCGATCCACCAATCCGTCTTTACTGCATCCCTCACTAATACACATTGACGAATTCACACGGAAATTGCGTCGCCATGAAATACTATGGGTTCTATGACTTCTCCTTCTAAATCGAGTAACGTTTCTATGGATACAACAGGATTTTCTTTTGGGATACGACAATCACATTTCCGATCCACTAATCCGTCTTTACTGCATCCCTCACTAATACACATTGACGAATTCACACGGAAATTGCGTCGCCATGAAAAACAATGGGTTCTATGACTTCTCCTTCTAAATCGAGTAACGTTTCTATGGAAACGACAGGATTTTCTTTTGGGATACGACAATCACATTTCCGATCCACTAATCCGTCTTTACTGCATCCCTCACTAATACACATTGACGAATTCACACGGAAATTGCGTCGCCATGAAATACTATGGGTCCTATGACTTCTCCTTCTAAATCGAGTATCGTTTCTATGGAAACGACAGGATTTTCTTTTGGGATACGACAATCACATTTCCGATCCACTAATCCGTCTTTACTGCATCCCTCACTAATACACATTGACGAATTCACACGGAAATTGCGTCGCCATGAAATACTATGGGTTCTATGACTTCTGCTTCTAAATCGAGTAACGTTTCTATAGAAACGACAGGATTTTCTTTTGGGATACGACAATCACATTTCCGATCCACTAATCCGTCTTTACCGCATCCCTCATTAATACACATTGACGAATTCATACGGAAATTGCGTCGCTATGAAATACTATGCATCATAGTAATAACTCCCACTCATTGACGAATTCACACGGAAATTGCGTCGCCATGAAATACTATGGGTTCTATGACTTCTCCTTCCAAATCGAGTATCGTTTCTATGGAAACGACTGGCTTTTCTTTTGCCATACGAGTATCTCCCTCTCGATGCACTAATCCTTCTTTACTGCATCCCTCACTCCCACTCATTGACGAATTCACACGGAAATTGCGTCGCCATGAAATACTATGGGTTCTATGACTTCTCCATCTAAATCGAGTAACGTTTCTATGGAAACGACAGGATTTTCTTTTGGGATACGACAATCACATTTCCGATCCACTAATCCGTCTTTACTGCATCCCTCACTAATACACATTGACGAATTCACACGGAAATTGCGTCGCCATGAAATACTATGGGTTCTATGACTTCTCCTTCGAAATCGAGTATCGTTTCTATGGAAACGACAGGATTTTCTTTTGGGATACGACAATCACATTTCCGATCCACTAATCCGTCTTTACTGCATCCCTCACTAATACACATTGACGAATTCACACGGAAATTCGTCGCCATGAAATACTATGGGTTCTATGACTTCTCCTTCTAAATCGAGTAACGTTTCTATGGATACAACAGGATTTTCTTTTGGGATACGACAATCACATTTCCGATCCACTAATCCGTCTTTACTGCATCCCTCACTAATACACATTGACGAATTCACACGGAAATTGCGTCGCCATGAAAAACAATGGGTTCTATGACTTCTCCTTCTAAATCGAGTAACGTTTCTATGGAAACGACAGGATTTTCTTTTGGGATACGACAATCACATTTCCGATCCCCTAATCCGTCTTTACTGCATCCCTCAGTAATACACATTGACGAATACACTCGGAAATTGCGTCGCCATTAAATACTATGGGTTCTATGACTTCTCCTTCTAAATCGAGTAAAGTTTCTATGGAAACGACAGGATTTTCTTTTGGGATACGACAATCACATTTCCGATCCACTAATCCGTCTTTACTGCATCCCTCACTAATACACATTGACGAATTCACACGGAAAATGCGTCGCCATGAAATACTATGGGTTCTATGACTTCTCCTTCTAAATCGAGTAACGTTTCTATGGAAACGACAGGATTTTGTTTTGGGATACGACAATCACATTTCCGATCCACTAATCCGTCTTTACTGCATCCCTCACTAATACACATTGACGAATTCACACGGAAATTGCGTCGCCATGTAATACTATGGGTTCTATGACTTCTCCTTCTAAATCGAGTATCGTTTCTATGGAAACGACAGGATTTTCTTTTGGGATACGACAATCATATTTCCGATCCACTAATCCGTCTTTACTGCATCCCTCACTAATACACATTGACGAATTCACACGGAAATTGCGTCGCCATGAAATACTATGCGTTCTATGACTTCTCCTTCTAAATCGAGTAACGTTTCTATGGAAACGACAGGATTTTCTTTTGGGATACGACAATCACATTTCCGATCCACTAATCCGTCTTTACTATATCCCTCACTAATACACATTGACGAATTCACACGGAAATTGCGTCGCCATGAAATACTATGGGTTCTATGACTTCTCCTTCTAAATCGAGTAACGTTTCTATGGAAACGACAGGATTTTCTTTTGGGATACGACAATCACATTTCTGATCCACTAATCCGTCTTTACTGCATCCCTCACTAATACACATTGACGAATTCATACGGAAATTGCGTCGCCATGAAATACTATGGGTTCTATGACTTCTCCTTCTAAATCGAGTAACGTTTCTATGGAAACGACAGGATTTTCTTTTGGGATACGACAATCACATTTCCGATCCAGTAATCCGTCATTACTGCATCCCTCACTAATACACATTGACGAATTCACACCGAAATTGCGTCGCCATGAAATACTATGGGTTCTATGACTTCTCCTTCTAAATCGAGTATCGTTTCTATGGAAACGACTGGCTTTTCTTTTGCGATACGACAATCACATTTCCGATCCACTAATCCGTCTTTACTGCATCCCTCACTAATACACATTGACGAATTCATACGGAAATTGCGTCGCTATGAAATACTATGGGTTCTATGACTTCTCCTTCTAAATCGAGTATCGTTTCTATGGAAACGACTGGCTTTTCTTTTGCGATACGACAATCACATTTCCGATCCACTTATCCGTCTTTACTGCATCCCTCACTAATACACATTGACGAATTCACACGGAAATTGCGTCGCCATGAAATACTATGGGTTCTATGACTTCTCCTTCGAAATCGAGTATCGTTTCTATGGAAACGACAGGATTTTCTTTTGGGATACGACAATCACATTTCCGATCCACTAATCCGTCTTTACTGCATCCCTCACTAATACACATTGACGAATTCACACGGAAATTGCGTCGCCATGAAATACTATGGGTTCTATGACTTCTCCTTCTAAATCGAGTAACGTTTCTATGGATACAACAGGATTTTCTTTTGGGATACGACAATCACATTTCCGATCCACTAATCCGTCTTTACTGCATCCCTCACTAATACACATTGACGAATTCACACGGAAATTGCGTCGCCATGAAATACTATGGGTTCTATGACTTCTCCTTCTAAATCGAGTAACGTTTCTATGGATACAACAGGATTTTCTTTTGGGATACGACAATCACATTTCCGATCCACTAATCCGTCTTTACTGCATCCCTCACTAATACACATTGACGAATTCACACGGAAATTGCGTCGCCATGAAAAACAATGGGTTCTATGACTTCTCCTTCTAAATCGAGTAACGTTTCTATGGAAACGACAGGATTTTCTTTTGGGATACGACAATCACATTTCCGATCCCCTAATCCGTCTTTACTGCATCCCTCAGTAATACACATTGACGAATACACTCGGAAATTGCGTCGCCATTAAATACTATGGGTTCTATGACTTCTCCTTCTAAATCGAGTAAAGTTTCTATGGAAACGACAGGATTTTCTTTTGGGATACGACAATCACATTTCCGATCCACTAATCCGTCTTTACTGCATCCCTCACTAATACACATTGACGAATTCACACGGAAAATGCGTCGCCATGAAATACTATGGGTTCTATGACTTCTCCTTCTAAATCGAGTAACGTTTCTATGGAAACGACAGGATTTTGTTTTGGGATACGACAATCACATTTCCGATCCACTAATCCGTCTTTACTGCATCCCTCACTAATACACATTGACGAATTCACACGGAAATTGCGTCGCCATGTAATACTATGGGTTCTATGACTTCTCCTTCTAAATCGAGTATCGTTTCTATGGAAACGACAGGATTTTCTTTTGGGATACGACAATCATATTTCCGATCCACTAATCCGTCTTTACTGCATCCCTCACTAATACACATTGACGAATTCACACGGAAATTGCGTCGCCATGAAATACTATGCGTTCTATGACTTCTCCTTCTAAATCGAGTAACGTTTCTATGGAAACGACAGGATTTTGTTTTGGGATACGACAATCACATTTCCGATCCACTAATCCGTCTTTACTGCATCCCTCACTAATACACATTGACGAATTCACACGGAAATTGCGTCGCCATGTAATACTATGGGTTCTATGACTTCTCCTTCTAAATCGAGTATCGTTTCTATGGAAACGACAGGATTTTCTTTTGGGATACGACAATCATATTTCCGATCCACTAATCCGTCTTTACTGCATCCCTCACTAATACACATTGACGAATTCACACGGAAATTGCGTCGCCATGAAATACTATGCGTTCTATGACTTCTCCTTCTAAATCGAGTAACGTTTCTATGGAAACGACAGGATTTTCTTTTGGGATACGACAATCACATTTCCGATCCACTAATCCGTCTTTACTATATCCCTCACTAATACACATTGACGAATTCACACGGAAATTGCGTCGCCATGAAATACTATGGGTTCTATGACTTCTCCTTCTAAATCGAGTAACGTTTCTATGGAAACGACAGGATTTTCTTTTGGGATACGACAATCACATTTCTGATCCACTAATCCGTCTTTACTGCATCCCTCACTAATACACATTGACGAATTCATACGGAAATTGCGTCGCCATGAAATACTATGGGTTCTATGACTTCTCCTTCTAAATCGAGTAACGTTTCTATGGAAACGACAGGATTTTCTTTTGGGATACGACAATCACATTTCCGATCCAGTAATCCGTCATTACTGCATCCCTCACTAATACACATTGACGAATTCACACCGAAATTGCGTCGCCATGAAATACTATGGGTTCTATGACTTCTCCTTCTAAATCGAGTATCGTTTCTATGGAAACGACTGGCTTTTCTTTTGCGATACGACAATCACATTTCCGATCCACTAATCCGTCTTTACTGCATCCCTCACTAATACACATTGACGAATTCATACGGAAATTGCGTCGCTATGAAATACTATGGGTTCTATGACTTCTCCTTCTAAATCGAGTATCGTTTCTATGGAAACGACTGGCTTTTCTTTTGCGATACGACAATCACATTTCCGATCCACTTATCCGTCTTTACTGCATCCCTCACTAATACACATTGACGAATTCACACGAAAATTGCGTCGCCATGAAATACTATGGGTTCTATGACTTCTCCTTGTAAATCGAGTATCGTTTCTATGGAAACGACTGGCTTTTCTTTTGCGATACGAGTATCTCCCTCTCGATGCACTAATCCTTCTTTACTGCATCCCTCACTCCCACTCATTGACGAATTCACATGGAAATTGCGTCGCCATGAAATACTATGGGTTCTATGACTTCTCCTTCTAAATCGAGTAACGTTTCTATGGAAACGACAGGATTTTCTTTTGGGATACGACAATCACATTTCCGATCCACTAATAAGTCTTTACTGCATCCCTCACTAATACACATTGACGAATTCACACGGAAATTGCGTCGCCATGAAATACAATGGGTTCTATGACTTCTCCTTCTAAATCGAGTAACGTTTCTATGGAAACGACAGGATTTTCTTTTGGGATACGACAATAACATTTCCGATCCACTAATCCGTCTTTACTGCATCCCTCACTAATACACATTGACGAATTCACACGGAAATTGCGTCGCCATGAAATGCTATGGGTTCTATGACTTCTCCTTCTAAATCGAGTATCGTTTCTATGGAAACGACAGGATTTTCTTTGGGATACGACAATCACATTTCCGATTCACTAATCCGTCTTTACTGCATCCCTCACTAATACACATTGACGAATCCACACGGAATTTGCGTCGCCATGAAACACTATGGGTTCTATGAGTTCTCCTTCTAAATCGAGTAACGTTTCTATGGAAACGACAGGTTTTTCTTTTGGGATACGACAATCACATTTCCGATCCACTAATCCGTCTTTACTGCAACCCTCACTAATACACATTGACGAATTCACACGGAAATTGCGTCGCCATGAAATACTATGGGTTCTATGACTTCTCCTTCTAAATCGAGTAACGTTTCTATGGAAACGACACAAATTTCTTTTGGGATACGACAATCACATTTCTGATCCACTAATCCGTCTTTACTGCATCCTTCACTAATACACATTGACGAATTCATACGGAAATTGCGTCGCTATGAAATACTATGGGTTCTATGACTTCTCCTTCTAAATCGAGTATCGTTTCTATGGAAACGACTGGCTTTTCTTTTGCGATACGACAATCGCATTTCCGATCCACTAATCCGTCTTTACTGCATCCCTCACTAATACACATTGACGAATTCACACGAAAATTGCATCGCCATGAAATACTATGGGTTCTATGACTTCTCCTTGTAAATCGAGTATCGTTTCTATGGAAACGATTGGCTTTTCTTTTGCGATACGAGTATCTCCCTCTCGATGCACTAAGCCTTCTTTACTGCATCCCTCACTCCCACTCATATACGAATTCACACGGAAATTGCGTCGCCATGAAATACTATGGGTTCTATGACTTCTCCTTCTAAATCGAGTAACGTTTCTATAGAAACGACAGGATTTTCTTTTGGGATACGACAATCACATTTCCGATCCACTAATAAGTCTTTACTGCATCCCTCACTAACACACATTGACGAATTCAGACGGAAATTGCGTCGCCATGAAATACAATGGTTTCTATGACTTCTTCTTCTAAATCGAGTAACGTTTCTATGGAAACGACAGGATTTTCTTTTGGGATACGACAATCACATTTCCGATCCACTAATCCGTCTTTACTGCATCCCTCACTAATACACATTGGCGAATTCACACGGAAATTGCGTCACCATGAAATACTATGGGTTCTATGACTTCTCCTTCTAAATCGAGTATCGTTTCTATGGAAACGACAGGATTTTCTTTTGGGATACGACAATCACATTTCCGATCCACTAATCCGTCTTTACTGCATCCCTCACTAATACACATTGACGAATTCACACGGAAATTGTGTCGCCATGAAATACTATGGGTTCTATGACTTCTCCTTCTAAATCGAGTAACGTTTCTATGGAAACGACAGGATTTTCTTTTGAGATACGACAATCACATTTCCGATCCACTAATCCGTCTTTACTGCATCCCTCACTAATACACATTGACGAATTCACACGGAAATAGCGTCGACATGAAATACTATGGGTTCTATGACTTCTCCTTCTAAATCGAGTAACGTTTCTATGGAAACGACAGGATTTTCTTTTGGGATACGACAATCACATTTCTGATCCACTAATCCGTCTTTACTGCATCACTCACTAATACACATTAACGAATTCATACGGAAATTGCGTCGCCATGAAATACTATGGGTTCTATGACTTCTCCTTCTAAATCGAGTAACGTTTCTATGGAAACGACAGGATTTTCTTTTGGGATACGACAATCACATTTCCGATCCACTAATCCGTCTTTACTGCATCCCTCACTAATACACATTGACGAATTCACACGGAAATTGCGTCGCCATGATATACTATGGGTTCTATGACTTCTCCTTCTAAATCGAGTATCGTTTCTATGGAAACGACTGTCTTTTCTTTTGCGATACGACAATCACATTTCCGATCCACTAATCCGTCTTTACTGCATACCTCACTAATACACGTTGACGAATTCATACGGAAATTGCGTCGCTATGAAATACTATGGGTTCTATGACTTCTCCTTCTAAATCGAGTAACGTTTCTATGGAAACGACAGGATTTCCTTTTGGGTTACGACAATCACATTTCCGATCCACTAATCCGTCTTTACTGCATCCCTCACTAATACACATTGACGAATTCATACGGAAATTGTGTCGCTATGAAATACTATGGGTTCTTTGACTTCTCCTTCTAAATCGAGTCTCGTTTCTATGGAAACGACTGGCTTTTCTTTTGCGATACGCGTATCTCCCTCTCGATGCACTAATCCTTCTTTACTGCATCCCTCACTCCCACTCATTGACGAATTCACACGGAAATTGCGTCGCCGTGAAATACTATGGGTTCTATGACTTCTCCTTCTAAACCGAGTAACGTTTCTATGGAAACGACAGGATTTTCTTTCGGGATACGACAATCACATTTCCGATCCACTAATCCGTCTTTACTGCATCCCTCACTAAAACACATTGACGAATTCACACGGAAATTGCGTCGCCATGATATACTATGGGTTCTATGACTTCTCCTTCTAAATCGAGTAACGTTTCTATGGAAACGACAGGATTTTCTTTTGGGATACGACAATCACATTTCCGATCCACTAATCCGTCTTTACTGCATCCCTCACTAATACACATTGACGAATTCACACGGAAATTGCGTCGCCACGAAAAACCATGGGTTCTATGACTTCTCCTTCTAAATCGAGTAACGTTTCTATGGAAACGACTGGATTTTCTTTTGGGATACGACAATCACATTTCCGATCCACTATTCCGTCTTTACTGCATCCCTCACTAATACACATTGACGAATTCACACGGAAATTGCGTCGCCATGAAATACTATGGGTTCTATGACTTCTCCTTCTAAATCGAGTAACGTTTCTATGGAAACGACAGGATTTTCTATTGGGATCCGACAATCACATTTCCGATCCACTAATCCGTCTTTACTGCATCCCCCACTAATACACATTGACGAATTCACACGGAAATTGCGTCGCCATGAAATACTATGGGTTCTATGACATCTCCTTCTAAATCGAGTAACGTTTCTATGGAAACGACAGCATTTTCTTTTGGGATACGACAATCACATTTCCGATCCACTAATCCGTCTTTACTGCATTCCTCACTAATACACATTGACGAATTCACACGGAAATTGCGTCGCCATGAAATACTATGGGTTCTATGACTTCTCCTTCTAAATCGAGTAACGTTTCTATGGAAACGACAGGATTTTCTTTTGGGATACGACAATCACATTTCCGATCCACTAATCCGTCTTTACTGCATCCCTCACTTATACACATTGACCAATTCACACGGAAATTGCGTCGCCATGAAATACTATGGGTTCTATGACTTCTCCTTCTAAATCGAGTAACGTTTCTATGGATACGACAGGATTTTCTTTTGGGATACGACAATCACATTTCCGATCCACTAATCCGTCTTTACTGCATCCCTCACTAATGCACATTGACGAATTCATACGGAAATTGAGACGCTATGAAATACTATGGGTTCTATGACTTCTCCTTCTAAATCGAGTATCGTTTCTATGGAAACGACTGGCATTTCTTTTGCGATACGACAATCACATTTCCGATCTACTAATCCGTCTTTACTGCATCCCTCACTAATACACATTGACGAATTCATACGGAAATTGCGTCGCTATGAAATACTATGGGTTCTATGACTTCTCCTTCTAAATCGAGTATCGTTTCTATGGAAACGACTGGCTTTTCTTTTGCGATACGACAATCACATTTCCGATCCACTAATCCGTCTTTACTGCATCCCTCACTAATACACATTGACGAATTTATACGGAAATTGCGTCGCTATGAAATACTATGGGTTCAATGACTTCTCCTTCTAAATCGAGTATCGTTTCTATGGAAACGACTGGCTTTTCTTTTGCGATACGAGTATCTCCCTCTCGATGCACTAATCCTTCTTTACTGCATCCCTCACTCCCACTCATTGACGAATTAACACGCAAATTGCGTCGCCATGAAATACTATGTGTTCTATGACTTCTCCTTGTACATCGAGTATCGTTTCTATGGAAACGATTGGCTTTTCTTTTGCGATACGAGTATCTCCCTCTCGATGCACTAAGCCTTCTTTACTGCATCCCTCACTCCCACTCATTGACGAATTCACACGGAAATTGCGTCGCCATGAAATACTATGGGTTCTATGACTTCTCCTTCTAAATCGAGTAACGTTTCTATAGAAACGACAGGATTTTCTTTGGGATACGACAATCACATTTCCGATCCACTAATAAGTCTTTACTGCATCCCTCACTAACACACATTGACGAATTCAGACGGAAATTGCGTCGCCATGAAATACAATGGTTTCTATGACTTCCCCTTCTAAATCGAGTATCGTTTCTATGGAAACGACAGGATTTTCTTTTGGGATACGACAATCACATTTCCGATCCACTAATCCGTCTTTACTGCATCCCTCACTAATACACATTGGCGAATTCACACGGAAATTGCGTCACCATGAAATACTATGGGTTCTATGACTTCTCCTTCTAAATCGAGTATCGTTTCTATGGAAACGACAGGATTTTCTTTTGGGATACGACAATCACATTTCCGATCCACTAATCCGTCTTTACTGCATCCCTCACTAATACACATTGACGAATTCACACGGAAATTGCGTCGCCATGAAATACTATGGGTTCTATGACTTCTCCTTCTAAATCGAGTAACGTTTCTATGGAAACGACAGGATTTTCTTTTGAGATATGACAATCACATTTCCGATCCACTAATCCGTCTTTACTGCATCCCTCACTAATACACATTGACGAATTCACACGGAAATAGCGTCGCCATGAAATACTATGGGTTCTATGACTTCTCCTTCTAAATCGAGTAACGTTTCTATGGAAACGACAGGATTTTCTTTTGGGATACGACAATCACATTTCTGATCCACTAATCCGTCTTTACTGCATCACTCACTAATCACATTAACGAATTCATACGGAAATTGCGTCGCCATGAAATACTATGGGTTCTATGACTTCTCCTTCTAAATCGAGTAACGTTTCTATGGAAACGACAGGATTTTCTTTTGGGATACGACAATCACATTTCCGATCCACTAATCCGTCTTTACTGCATCCCTCACTAATACACATTGACGAATTCACACGGAAATTGCGTCGCCATGATATACTATGGGTTCTATGACTTCTCCTTCTAAATCGGGTATCGTTTCTATGGAAACGACTGTCTTTTCTTTTGCGATACGACAATCACATTTCCGATCCACTAATCCGTCTTTACTGCATACCTCACTAATACACATTGACGAATTCATACAAAAATTGCGTCGCTATGAAATACTATGGGTTCTATGACTTCTCCTTCTAAATCGAGTAACGTTTCTATGGAAACGACAGGATTTTCTTTTGGGTTACGACAATCACATTTCCGATCCACTACTCCGTCTTTACTGCATCCCTCACTAATACACATTGACGAATTCATACGGAAATTGTGTCGCTATGAAATACTATGGGTTCTTTGACTTCTCCTTCTAAATCGAGTCTCGTTTCTATGGAAACGACTGGCTTTTCTTTTGCGATACGCGTATCTCCCTCTCGATGCACTAATCCTTCTTTACTGCATCCCTCACTCCCACTCATTGACGAATTCACACGGAAATTGCGTCGCCGTGAAATACTATGGGTTCTATGACTTCTCCTTCTAAACCGAGTAACGTTTCTATGGAAACGACAGGATTTTCTTTCGGGATACGACAATCACATTTCCGATCCACTAATCCGTCTTTACTGCATCCCTCACTAAAACACATTGACGAATTCACACGGAAATTGCGTCGCCATGATATACTATGGGTTCTATGACTTCTCCTTCTAAATCGAGTAACGTTTCTATGGAAACGACAGGATTTTCTTTTGGGATACGACAATCACATTTCCGATCCACTAATCCGTCTTTACTGCATCCCTCACTAATACACATTGACGAATTCACACGGAAATTGCGTCGCCACGAAATACCATGGGTTCTATGACTTCTCCTTCTAAATCGAGTAACGTTTCTATGGAAACGACTGGATTTTCTTTTGGGATACGACAATCACATTTCCGATCCACTATTCCGTCTTTACTGCATCCCTCACTAATACACATTGACGAATTCACACGGAAATTGCGTCGCCATGAAATACTATGGGTTCTATGACTTCTCCTTCTAAATCGAGTAACGTTTCTATGGAAACGACAGGATATTCTATTGCGATCCGACAATCACATTTCCGATCCACTAATCCGTCTTTACTGCATCCCCCACTAATACACATTGACGAATTCACACGGAAATTGCGTCGCCATGAAATACTATGGGTTCTATGACATCTCCTTCTAAATCGAGTAACGTTTCTATGGAAACGACAGGATTTTCTTTTGGGATACGACAATCACATTTCCGATCCACTAATCCGTCTTTACTGCATTCCTCACTAATACACATTGACGAATTCACACGGAAATTGCGTCGCCATGAAATACTATGGGTTCTATGACTTCTCCTTCTAAATCGAGTAACGTTTCTATGGAAACGACAGGATTTTCTTTTGGGATACGACAATCACATTTCCGATCTGAAATACTATGGGTTCTATGACTTCTCCTTCTAAATCGAGTATCGTTTCTATGGAAACGACAGGATTTTCTTTTGCGATACGACAATCACATTTCCGATCCACTAATCCGTCTTTACTGCATCCCTCACTAATACACATTGACGAATTCATACGGAAATTGCGTCGCTATGAAATACAATGGGTTCTATGAGTTCTCCTTCTAAATCGAGTATCGTTTCTATGGAAACGACTGGCTTTTCTTTTGCGATACGAGTATCTCCCTCTCGATGCACTAATCCTTCTTTACTGCATCCCTCACTCCCACTCATTGACGAATTCACACGGAAATTGCGTCGCCATGAAATACTATGGGTTCTATGACTTCTCCTTCTAAATCGAGTAACGTTTCTATGGAAACGACAGGATTTTCTTTTGGGATACGACAATCACATTTCCGATCCACTAATCCGTCTTTACTGCATCCCTCACTAATACACATTGTCGAATTCATACGGAAATTGCGTCGCTATGAAATACTATGGGTTCTATGACTTCTCCTTCTAAATCGAGTATCGTTTCTATGGTAACGACTGGCTTTTCTTTTGCGATACGACAATCACATTTCCGATCCACTAATCCGTCTTTACTGTATCCCTCACTAATACACATTGACGAATTCATACGGAAATTGCGTCGCTATGAAATACTACGGGTTCTATGACTTCTCCTTCTAAATCGAGTATCGTTTCTATGGAAACGACTGGCTTTTCTTTTGCGATACGGCAATCACATTTCCGATCCACTAATCCGTCTTTACTGCATCCCTCACTAATACACATTGACGAATTCATACGGAAATTGCGTCGATATGAAATACTATGGGTTCTATGACTTCTCCTTCTAAATCGAGTATCGTTTCTATGGAAACGATTGGCTTTTCTTTTGCGATACGACAATCACATTTCCGATCCACTAATCCGTCTTTACTGCATCCCTCACTAATACACATTGCCGAATTCACACGGAAATTGCGTCGCCATGAAATACTATGGGTTCTATGACTTCTCCTTCTAAATCGAGAATCGTTTCTATGGAAACGACTGGCTTTTCTTTTGCGATACGACAATCACATTTCCGATCCACTAAACCGTCTTTACTGCATCCCTCACTAATACACATTGACGAATTCACACGGAAATTGCGTCGCCATGAAATACTATGGGTTCTATGACTTCTCCTTCTAAATCGAGTAACGTTTCTATGGAAACGACAGGATTTTCTTTTGGGATACGACAATCACATTTCCGATCCACTAATCCGTCTTTACTGCATCCCTCACTAATACACATTGACGAATTCACACTGAAATTGCGTCGCCATGAAATACTATGGGTTCTATGACTTCTCCTTCTAAATCGAGTAACGTTTCTATGGAAACGACAGGATTTTCTTTCGGGATACGACAATCACATTTCCGATCCACTAATCCGTCTTTACTGCATCCCTCACTCCCACTCATTGACGAATTCACACGGAAATTGCGTCGCCATGAAATACTATGGGTTCTATGACTTCTCCTTCTAAATCGAGTATCGTTTCTATGGAAACGACTGGCTTCTCTTTTGCGATACGAGTATCTCCCTCTCGATCCACTAATCCTTCTTTACTGCATCCCTCACTCCCACTCATTGACGAATTCACACGGAAATTGCGTCGCTATGAAATACTATGGGTTCTATGACTTCTCCTTCTAAATCGAGTATCGTTTCTATGGAGACGACTGGCTTTTCTTTTGCGATACGAGTATCTCCCTCTCGATGCACTAATCCTTCTTTACTGCATCCCTCACTCGCACTCATTGACGAATTCACACGGAAATTGCGTCGCTATGAAATACTATGGGTTCTATGACTTCTCCTTCTAAATCGAGTAACGTTTCTATGGAAACGACAGGATTTTCTTTTGGGATACGACAATCACATTTCCGATCCACTAATCCGTCTTTCCTGCATCCCTCACTAATACACATTGACGAATTCACACCTAAATTGCGTCCCCATGAAATACTATGTGTTCTATGACTTCTCCTTCTAAATCGAGTAACGTTTCTATGGAAACAACTGGCTTCTCTTTTGCGATACGACAATCACATTTCCGATCCACTAATCCGTCGTTACTGCAACCCTCACTAATACACATTAACGAATTCACTCGGAAATTGCGTCGCCATGAAATACTATGGGTTCTATGACTTCTCCTTCTAAATCGAGTAACATTTCTATGGAAACGATAGGATTTTCTTTTGGGATACGACAATCACATTTCCGATCCACTAATCCGTCTTTACTGCATCCCCCACTAATACACATTGACGAATTCACACGGAAATTGCGTCGCCATGAAATACTATGGGTTCTATGACTTCTCCTTCTAAATCGAGTAACGTTTCTATGGAAACGACAGGATTTTCTTTTGGGATACGACAATCACATTTCCGATCCACTAATCCGTCTTTACTGCATCCCTCACTAATACACATTGACGAATTCACATGGAAATTGCGTCGCCATGAAATACTATGGGTTCTATGACTTCTCCTTCTAAATCGAGTAACGTTTCTATGGAAACGACAGGATTTTCTCTTGGGATACGACAATCACATTTCCGATCTACTAATCCGTCTTTACTGCGTCCCTCACTAATACACATTGACGAATTCATACGGAAATAGCGTCGCTATAAAATACTATGGGTTCTATGACTTCTCCTTCTAAATTGAGTATCGTTTCTATGGAAACGACTGGCTTTTCTTTTGCGATACGACAATCACATTTCCGATCCACTAATCCGTCTTTACTGCATCCCTCACTAATACACATTGACGAATTCATACGGAAATTGCGTCGCTATGAAATACTATGGGTTCCATGACTTCTCCTTCTAAATCGAGTATCGTTTCTATGGAAACGACTGGCTTTTCTTTTGCGATACGAGCATCTCCCTCTCGATGCACTAATCCTTCTTTACTGCATCCCTCACTCCCACTCATTGACGAATTCACACGGAAATTGCGTCGCTATGAAATACTATGGGTTCTATGACTTCTCCTTCTAAATCGAGTAACGTTTCTATGGAAACGACAGGCTTTTCTTTTGGGATACGACAATCACATTTCCGATCCACTAATCCGTCTTTACTGCATCCCTCACTAATACACATTGACGAATTCACACGGAAATTGCGTCGCCATGAAATGCTATGGGTTCTATGACTTCTCCTTCTAAATCGAGTAACGTTTCTATGGAAACGACTGGCTTCTCTTTTGCGATACGACAATCACATTTCCGATCCACTAATCCGTTGTTACTGCATCCCTCACTAATACACATTAACGAATTCACTCGGAAATTGCGTCGCCATGAAATACTGTGGGTTCTATGACTTCTCCTTCTAAATCGAGTAACGTTTCTATGGAAACGATAGGATTTTCTTTTGGGATACGACAATCACATTTCCGATCCACTAATCCGTCTTTACTGCATCCCCCACTAATACACATTGACGAATTCACACGGAAATTGCGTCGCCATGAAATACTATGGGTTCTATGACTTCTCCTTCTAAATCGAGTAACGTTTCTATGGAAACGACAGGATTTTCTTTTGGGATACGACAATCACATTTCCGATCCACTAATCCGTCTTTACTGCATCCCTCACTAATACACATTGACGAATTCACACGGAAATTGCGTCGCCATGAAATACTATGGGTTCTATGACTTCTCCTTCTAAATCGAGTAACGTTTCTATGGAATCGACAGGATTTTCTTTTGGGATACGACAATCACATTTCCGATCTACTAATCCGTCTTTACTGCATCCCTCACTAATACACATTGACGAATTCATACGGAAATAGCGTCGCTATGAAATACTATGGGTTCTATGACTTCTCCTTCTAAATCGAGTATCGTTTCTATGGAAACGACTGGCTTTTCTTTTGCGATACGACAATCACATTTCCGATCCACTAATCCGTCTTTACTGCATCCCTCACTAATACACATTGACGAATTCATACGGAAAATGCGTCGCTATGAAATACTATGGGTTCTATGACTTCTCCTTCTAAAACGAGTATCGTTTCTATGGAAACGACTGGCTTTTCTTTTGCGATACGAGTATCTCCCTCTCGAAGCACTAATCCTTCTTTACTGCATCCCTCACTCCCACTCTTTGACGAATTCACACGGAAATTGCATCGCCATGAAATACTATGGGTTCTATGACTTCTCCTTCTAAATCGAGTATCGTTTCTATGGAAACGACAGGATTTTCTTTTGCGATACGACAATCACATTTCCGATCCACTAATCCGTCTTTACTGCATCCCTCACTAATACACATTGACGAATTCATACGGAAATTGCGTCGCTATGAAATACTATGGGTTCTATGACTTCTCCTTCTAAATCGAGTATCGTTTCTATGGAAACGACTGGCTTTTCTTTTGCGATACGAGTATCTCCCTCTCGTTGCACTAATCCTTCTTTACTGCATCCCTCACTCCCACTCATTGACGAATTCACACGGAAATTGCGTCGCCATGAAATACTATGGGTTCTATGACTTCTCCTTCTAAATCGCGTAACGTTTCTATGGAAACGACAGGATTTTCTTTTGGGATACGACAATCACATTTCCGATCCACTAATCCGTCTTTACTGCATCCCTCACTAATACACATTGACGAATTTATACGGAAATTGCGTCGCTATGAAATACTATGGGTTCTATGACTTCTCCTTCTAAATCGAGTATCGTTTCTATGAAAACGTCTGGCTTTTCTTTTGCGATACGACAATCACATTTCCGATCCACTAATCCGTCTTTACTGTATCCCTCACTAATACACATTGCCGAATTCATACGGAAATTGCGTCGCTATGAAATACTATGGGTTCTATGACTTCTCCTTCTAAATCGAGTATCGTTTCTATGTAAACGACTGGCTTTTCTTTTGCGATACGACAATCACATTTCCGATCCACTAATCCGTCTTTACTGCATCCCTCACTAATACACATTGACGAATTCATACGGAAATTGCGTCGCTATGAAATACTATGGGTTCTATGACTTCTCCTTCTAAAGAGAGTAACGTTTCTATGGAAACGACTGGCTTTTCTTTTGCGATACGACAATCACATTTCCGATCCACTAATCCGTCTTTACTGCATCCCTCACTAATACACATTGACGAATTCACACGGAAATTGCGTCGCCATGAAATACTATGGGTTCTACGACTTCTCCTTCTAAATCGAGTATCGTTTCTATGGAAACGACTGGCTTTTCTTTTGCGATACGACAATCACATTTCCGATCCACTAATCCGTCTTTACTGCATCCCTCACTAATACACTTTGACGAATTCACACGGAAATTGCGTCGCCATGAAATACTATGGGTTCTATGACTTCTCCTTCTAAATCGAGTAACGTTTCTATGGAAACGACTGGCTTTTCTTTTGCGATACAACAATCACATTTACGATCCACTAATCCGTCTTTACTGCATCCCTCACTAATACACATTGACGAAGTTACACTGAAATTGCGTCGCCATGAAGTACTATGGGTTCTATGACTTCTCCTTCTAAATCGAGTAACGTTTCTATGGAAACGACAGGATTTTCTTTTGGGATACGACAAGCACATTTCCGATCCACTAATCCGTCTTTACTGCATCCCTCACTCCCACTCATTGACGAATCCACACGGAAATTGCGTCGCCATGAAATACTATGGGTTCTATGACTTCTCCTTCTAAATCGAGTAACGTTTCAATGGAAACGACAGGATTTTCTTTTGGGATACGACAATCTCATTTCCGATCCACTAATCCGTCTTTACTGCATCCCTCACTAATACACATTGACGAATTCACACGGAAATTGCGTCGCCATGAAATACTATGGGTTCTATGACTTCTCCTTCTAAATCGAGTATTGTTTCTATGGAAACGACTGGCTTTTCTTTTGCGATACGACAATCACATTTCCGATCCAGTAATCCGTCTTTACTGCATCCCTCACTAATACACATTGACGAATTCACACGGAAATTGCGTCGCCATGACATACTATGGGTTCTATGACTTCTCCTTCTAAATCGAGTACCGTTTCTATGGAAACGACTGGCTTTTCTTTTGCGATACGAGTATCTCCCTCTCGATGCACTAATCCTTCTTTACTGCATCCCTCACTCCCACTCATTGACGAATTCACACGGAAATTGCGTCGCCATGAAATACTATGGGTTCTATGACTTCTCCTTCTAAATCGAGTATCGTTTCTATGGAAACGACTAGCTTTAATTTTGCGATACGAGTATCTCCCTCTCGATGCACTAATCCTTCTTTACTGCATCCCTCACTCCCACTCATTGACGAATTCACACGGAAATTGCGTCGCTATGAAATACTATGGGTTCTATGACTTCTCCTTCTAAATCGAGTATCGCTTCTATGGAAACGACTGGCTTTTCTTTTGCGATACGAGTATCTCCCTCTCGATGCACTAATCCTTCTTTACTCCATCCCTCACTCCCACTCATTGACGAATTCACACGGAAATTGCGTCGCTATGAAATACTATGGGTTCTATGACTTCTCCTTCTAAATCGAGTATCGTTTCTATGGAAACGACTGGCTATTCTTTTGCGATACGAGTATCTCCCTCTCGATGCACTAATCCTTCTTTACTGCATCCCTCACTCCCACTCATTGACGAATTCACACGGAAATTGCGACGCTATGATATACTATGGGTTCTATGACTTCTCCTTCTAAATCGAGTATCGTTTCTATGGAAACGACTGGCTTTTCTTTTGCGATACGAGTATCTCACTCTCGATGCACTAATCCTTCTTTACTGCATCCCTCACTCCCACTCATTGACGAATTCACACGGAAATTGCGTCGCTATGAAATACTATGGGTTCTATGACTTCTCGTTCTTAATCGAGTAACGTTTCTATGGAAACGACAGGATTTTCTTTTGGGATACGACAATCACATTTCCGATCCACTAATCCGTCTTTACTGCATCCCTCACTAATACACATTGACGAATTCACACGGAAATTGCGTCGCCAAGAAATACTATGGGATCTATGACTTCTCCTTCTAAATCGAGTAACGTTTCTATGGAAACGACAAGATTTTCTTTTGGGATACGACAATCACATTTCCGATCCACTAATCCGTCTTTACTGCATCCCTCACTAATCCACATTGACGAATTCACACGGAAATTGCGTTGCCATGAAATACTATGGGTTCTATGACTTCTCCTTCTAAATCGAGTATCGTTTCTATGGAAACGATTGGCTTTTCTTTTGCGATACGACAATCACATTTCCGATCCACTAATCCGTCTTTACTGCATCCCTCACTAATACACATTGACGAATTCACACGGAAATTGCGTCGCTATGAAATACTATGGGTTCTATGGCTTCTCCTTCTAAATCGAGTATCGTTTCTATGGAAACGACTGGCTTTTCTTTTGCGATACGAGTATCTCCCTCTCGATGCACTAATCCGTCTTTACTGCATCCCTCACTCCCACTCATTGACGAATTCACACGGAAATTGCGTCGCTATGAAATACTATGGGTTCAATGACTTCTCCTTCTAAATCGAGTATCTATTCTATGGAAACGACTGGCTTTTCTTTTGCGATACGACAACCACATTTCCGACCCACTAATCCGTCGTTACTGCATCCCTCACTAATACACATTGACGAATTCACACGGAAATTGCGTCGCCATGAAATACTATGGGTTCTATGACTTCTCCTTCTAAATCGAGTATCGTTTCTATGGAAACGACAGAATTTTCTTTTGGGATACGACAATCACATTTCCGATCCACTAATCCGTCTTTACTGCATCCCTCACTAATACACATTGACGAATTCACACTGAAATTGCGTCGCCATGAAGTACTATGGGTTCTATGACTTCTCCTTCTAAATCGAGTAACGTTTCTATGGAAACGACAGGATTTTTTTTGGGATACGACAAGCACATTTCCGATCCACTAATCCGTCTTTACTGCATCCCTCACTCCCACTCATTGACGAATTCACACGGAAATTGCGTCGCCATGAAATACTATGGGTTCTATGACTTCTCCTTCTAAATCGAGTATCGTTTCTATGGAAACGACAGGATTTTCTTTTGAGATACGACAATCTCATTTCCGATCCACTAATCCGTCTTTACTGCATCCCTCACTAATACACATTGACGAATTCACACGGAAATTGCGTCGCCATGAAATACTATGGGTTCTATGACTTCTCCTTTTTAAATCGAGTATCGTTTCTATGGAAACGACTGGCTTTTCTTTTGCGATACGAGTATTTCCCTCTCGATGCACTAATCATTCTTTACTGCATCCCTCACTCCCACTCATTGACGAATTCACACGGAAATTGCGTCGCCATGAAATACTATGGGTTCTATGACTTCTCCTTCTAAATCGAGTATCGTTTCTATGGAAACGACTGGCTTTAATTTTGCGATACGAGTATCTCCCTCTCGATGCACTAATCCTTCTTTACTGCATCCCTCACTCCCACTCATTGACGAATTCACACGGAAATTGCGTCGCTATGAAATACTATGGGTTCTATGACTTCTCCTTCTAAATCGAGTATCGCTTCTATGGAAACGACTGGCTTTTCTTTTGCGATACGAGTATCTCCCTCTCGATGCACCAATCCTTCTTTACTGCATCCCTCACTCCCACTCATTGACGAATTCACACGGAAATTGCGTCGCTATGAAATACTATGGGTTCTATGACTTCTCCTTCTAAATCGAGTATCGCTTCTATGGAAACGACTGGCTTTTCTTTTGCGATACGAGTATCTCCCTCTCGATGCACTAATCCTTCTTTACTGCATCCCTCACTCCCACTCATTGACGAATTCACACGGAAATTGCGACGCTATGAAATACTATGGGTTTTATGACTTCTCCTTCTAAATCGAGTATCGTTTCTATGGAAACGACAGGCTTTTCTTTTGCGATACGAGTATCTCCCTCTCGATGCACTAGTCCTTCTTTACTGCATCCCTCACTGCCACTCATTGACGAATTCACACGGAAATTGCGTCGCTATGAAATACTATGGGTTCTATGACTTCTCGTTCTAAATCGAGTAACGTTTCTATGGAAACGACAGGATTTTCTTTTGGGATACGACAATCACATTTCCGATCCACTTATCCGTCTTTACTGCATCCCTCACTAATACACATTGACGAATTCACACGGAAATTGCGTCGCCATGAAATACTATGGGATCTATGACTTCTCCTTCTAAATCGAGTAACGTTTCTAAGGAAACGACAGGATTTTCTTTTGGGATACGACAATCACATTTCCGATCCACTAATCCGTCTTTACTGCATCCCTCACTAATCCACATTGACGAATTCACACGGAAATTGCGTCGCCATGAAATACTATGGGTTCTATGACTTCTCCTTCTAAATCGAGTACCGTTTCTATGGAAACGACTGGCTTTTCTTTTGCGATACGACAATCACATTTCCGATCCACTAATCCGTCTTTACTGCATCCCTCACTAATACACATTGACGAATTCACACGGAAATTGCGTCGCTATGAAATACTATGGGTTCTATGGCTTCTCCTTCTAAATCGAGTATCGTTTCTATGGAAACGACTGGCTTTTCTTTTGCGATACGAGTATCTCCCTCTCGATGCACTAATCCGTCTTTACTGCATCCCTCACTCCCACTCATTGACGAATTCACACGGAAATTGCGTCGCTATGAAATACTATGGGTTCTATGACTTCTCCTTCTAAATCGAGTATCGATTCTATGGAAACGACTGGCTTTTCTTTTGCGATACGACAACCACATTTCCGATCCACTAATCCGTCGTTACTGCATCCCTCACTAATACACATTGACGAATTCACACGGAAATTGCGTCGCCATGAAATACTATGGGTTCTATGACTTCTCCTTCTAAATCGAGTAACGTTTCTATGGAAACGACAGGATTTTCTTTTGGGATAAGACAATCACATTTCCGATCCACTAATCCGTCTTTACTGCATCCCTCACTAATACACATTGACGAATTCACACTGAAATTGCATCGCCATGAAGTACTATGGGTTCTATGACTTCTCCTTCTAAATCGAGTAACGTTTCTATGGAAACGACAGGATTTTCTTTTGGGATACGACAAGCACATTTCCGATCCACTAATCCGTCTTTACTGCATCCCTCACTCCCACTCATTGACGAATTCACACGGAAATTGCGTCGCCATGAAATACTATGGGTTCTATGACTTCTCCTTCTAAATCGAGTATCGTTTCTATGGAAACGACAGGATTTTCTTTTGAGATACGACAATCTCATTTCCGATCCACTAATCCGTCTTTACTGCATCCCTCACTAATACACATTGACGAATTCACACGGAAATTGCGTCGCCATGAAATACTATGGGATCTATGACTTCTCCTTCTAAATCGAGTATCGTTTCTATGGAAACGACTGGCTTTTCTTTTGCGATACGACAATCACATTTCCGATCCAGTAATCCGTCTTTACTGTATCCCTCACTAATACACATTGACGAATTCACACGGAAATTGCGTCGCCATGAAATACTATGGGTTCTATGACTTCTCCTTCTAAATCGAGTATCGTTTCTATGGAAACGACTGGCTTTTCTTTTGCGATACGAGTATCTCCCTCTCGATGCACTAATCCTTCTTTACTGCATCCCTCACTCCCACTCATTGACGAATTCACACAGAAATTGCGTCGCCATGAAATACTATGGGTTCTATGACTTCTCCTTCTAAATCGAGTATCGTTTCTATGGAAACGACTGGCTTTTCTTTTGCGATACGAGTATCTCCCTCTCGATGCACTAATCCTTCTTTACTGCATCCCTCACTCCCACTCATTGACGAATTCACACGGAAATTGCGTCGCTGTGAAATACTATGGGTTCTATGACTTCTCCTTCTAAATCGAGTATCGTTTCTATGGAAACGACTGGCTTTTCTTTTGCGATACGAGCATCTCCCTCTCGATGCACTAATCCTTCTTTACTGCATCCCTCACTCCCACTCATTGACGAAATCACACGAAAACTGCGTCGCTATGAAATACTATGGGTTCTATGACTTCTCCTTCTAAATCGAGTTTCGTTTCTATGGAAACGACTGGCTTTTCTTTTGCGATACGAGTATCTCCCTCTCGATGCACTAATCCTTCTTTACTGCATCCCTCACTCCCACTCATTGACGAATTCACACGGAAATTGCGACGCTATGAAATACTATGGGTTCTATGACTTCTCCTTCTAAATCGAGTATCGTTTCTATGGAAACGACTGGCTTTTCTTTTGCGATACGAGTATCTCCTTCTCGATGCACTAATCCTTCTTTACTGCATCCCTCACTCCCACTCATTGACTATTTCACACGGAAATTGCGTCGCTATGAAATACTATGGGTTCTATGACTTCTCGTTCTAAATCGAGTAACGTTTCTATGGAAAAGACAGGATTTTCTTTTGGGATACGACAATCACATTTCCGATCCACTAATCCGTCTTTACTGCATCCCTCACTAATACACATTGATGAATTCACACGGAAATTGCGTCGCCATGAAATACTATGGGTTCTATGACTTCTCCTTCTAAATCGAGTAACGTTTCTATGGAAACGACAGGATTTTCTTTCGGGATACGACAATCACATTTCCGATCCACTAATCCGTCTTTACTGCATCCCTCACTAATCCACATTGACGAATTCACATGGAAATTGCTTCGCCATGAAATACTATGTGTTCTATGACTTCTCCTTCTAAATCGAGTATCGTTTCTATGGAAACGACTGGCTTTTCTTTTGCGATACGACAATCACATTTCCGATCCACTAATCCGTCTTTACTGCATCCCTCACTAATACACATTGACGAATTCACACGGAAATTGCGTCGCTATGAAATACTATGGGTTCTATGGCTTCTCCTTCTAAATCGAGTATCGTTTCTATGGAAACGATTGGCTTTTCTTTTGCGACACGAGTATCTCCCTCTCGATGCACTAATCCGTCTTTACAGCATCCCTCACTCCCACTCATTGACGAATTCACACGGAAATTGCGTCGCTATGAAATACAATGGGTTCTATGACTTCTCCTTCTAAATCGAGTATCGTTTCTATGGAAACGACTGGCTTCTCTTTTGCGATACGACAATCACATTTCCAATCCACTAATCCGTCTTTACTGCATCCCTCACTAATACACATTGACGAATTCACACGGAAATTGCGTCGCTATGAAATACTATGTGTTCTATGACTTTTCCTTCTAAATCGAGTAACGTTTCTATGGAACCGACAGGATTTTCTTTTGGGATACGACAATCACATATCCGATCCACTAATCCGTCTTTACTGCATCCCTCACTAATACACATTGACGAATTCACACGGAAATTGCGTCGCCATGAAATACTATGGGTTCTATGACTTCTCCTTCTAAATCGAGTAACGTTTCTATGGAAACGACAGGATTATCTTTTGGGATACGACAATCACATTTCCGATCCACTTATCCGTCTTTACTGCATCCCTCACTAATACACATTGACGAATTCACACGGAAATTGCGTCGCCATGAAATACTATGGGTTCAATGACTTCTCCTTCTAAATCGAGTAACGTTTTTATGGAAACGACAGGATTTTCTTTTGGGATACGACAATCACATTTCCGATCCACTAATCCGTCTTTACTGCATCCCTCACTAATACACATTGACGAATTCATACGGAAATTGCATCGCTATGAAATACTATGGGTTCTATGACTTCTCCTTCTAAATCGAGTATCGTTTCTATGGTAAACGACTGGCTTTTCTTTTGCGATACGACAATCACATTTCCGATCTACTAATCCGTGTTTACTGCATCCCTCACTAATACACATTGACGAATTCATACGGAAATTGCGTCGCTATGAAATACTATGGGTTCTATGACTTCTACTTCTAAATCGAGTATCGTTTCTATGGAAACGATTGGCTTTTCTTTTGCGATACGACAATCACATTTCCGATCCACTAATCCGTCTTTACTGCATCCCTCACTAATACACATTGACGAATTCATACGGAAATTGCGTCGCTATGAAATACTATGGGTTCTATGACGTCTCCTTCTAAATCGAGTATCGTTTCTATGGAAACGACTGGCTTTTCTTTTGCGATACGACAATCACATTTCCGATCCACTAATCCGTCTTTACTGCATCCCTCACTAATACACATTGACGAATACACACGGAAATTGCGTCGCCATGAAATACTATGGGTTCTATGACTTCTCCTTCTAAATCGTGTAACGTTTCTATGGAAACGACTGGATTTTCTTTTGCGATACGACAATCACATTTCCGATCCACTAATCCGTCTTTACTGCATCCCTCACTAATACACATTGACGAATTCACACGGAAATTGCGTCGCCATGAAATACTATGGGTTCTATGACTTCTCCTTCTAAATCGAGTAACGTTTCTATGGAAACGACAGGATTTTCTTTTGGGATACGACAATCACATTTCCGATCCACTAATCCGTCTTTACTGCTTCCCTCACTAATACACATTGACGAATTCACACAGAAATTGCGTCGCCATGAAATACTATGGGTTCTATGACTTCTCCTTCTAAATCGAGTAACGTTTCTATGGAAACGACAGGATTTTCTTTTGGGATACGACAATCACATTTCCGATCCACTAATCCGTCTTTACTGCATCCCTCACTCCCACTCATTGACGAATTCACACGGAAATTGCGTCGCCATGAAATACTAAGGGTACTATGACTTCTCCTTCTAAATCGAGTAACGTTTCTATGGAAACGACAGGATTTTCTTTTGGGATACGACAATCACATTTCCGATCCACTAATCCGCTTTACTGCATCCCTCAGTAATACACATTGACGAATTCACACGGAAATTGCGTCGCCATGAAATACTATGGGTTCTATGACTTCTCCTTCTAAATCGAGTATCGTTTCTATGGAAACGACTGGCTTTTCTTTTGCGATACGACAATCACATTTCCGATCCACTAATCCGTCTTTACTGCATCCCTCACTAATACACATTGACGAATTCACACGGAAATTGCGTCGCTATGAAATACTATGGGTTCTATGACTTCTCCTTCTAAATCGAGTATCGTTTCTATGGAAACGACTGGCTTTTCTTTTTGCGATACGAGTATCTCCCTCTCGATGCACTAATCCTTCTTTACTGCATCCCTCACTCCCACTCATTGACGAATTCACACGGAAATTGCGTCGCTATGAAATACTATGGGTTCTATGACTCCTCCTTGTAAATCGAGTATCGTTTCTATGGAATCGACTGGCTTTTCTTTTGCGATACGAGTATCTCCCTCTAGATGCACTAATCCTTCTTTACTGCATCCCTCACTCCCGCTCATTGACGAATTCACACGGAAATTGGGTCGCTATGAAATACTATGGGTTCTATGACTTCTCCTTCTAAATCGAGTATCGTTTCTATGGAAACGACTGGCTTTTCTTTTGCGATACGAGTATCTCCTTCTCGATGCACTAATCCTTCTTTACTGCATCCCTCACTCCCACTCATTGACGAATTCACACGGAAATTGCGTCGCTATGAAATACTATGGGTTCTATGACTTCTCGTTCTAAATCGAGTAACGTTTCTATGGAAACGACAGGATTTTCTTTTCGGATACGACAATCACATTTCCGATCCACTAATCCGTCTTTACTGCATCCCTCACTAATACACATTGACGAATTCACACGGAAATTGCGTCGCCATGAAATACTATGGGTTCTATGATTTCTCCTTCTAAATCGAGTAACGTTTCTATGGAAACGACAGGATTTTCTTTTGGGATACGACAATCACATTTCCGATCCACTAATCCGTCTTTACTGCATCCCTCACTAATACACATTGACGAATTCACACGGAAATTGCGTCGCCATGAAATACTATGGGTTCTATGACTTCTCTTTCTAAATCGAGTATCGTTTCTATGGAAACGACTGGCTTTTCTTTTGCGATACGACAATCACATTTCCGATCCACTAATCCGTCTTTACTGAATCCCTCACTAATACACATTGACGAATTCACACGGAAATTGCGTCGCCATGAAATACTATGGGTTCTATGACTTCTCCTTCTAAATCGAGTATCGTTTCGATGGAAACGACTGGCTTTTCTTTTGCGATACGAGTATCTCCCTCTCGATGCACTAATCCTTCTTTACTGCATCCCTCACTCCCACTCATTGACGAATTCACACGGAAATTGCGTCGCTATGAAATACTATGGGTTCTATGACTTCTCCTTCTAAATCGCGTAACGTTTCTATGGAAACGACTGGTTTTTCTTTTGGGATACGACAATCACATTTCCGATCCACTAATCCGTCTTTACTGCATCCCTCACTAGTACACATTGACGAATTCACACGGAAATTGCGTCGCCATGAAATACTATGGGTTCTATGACTTCTCCGTCTAAATCGAGTAACGTTTCTATGGAAACGACAGGATTTTCTTTTGGGATACGACAATCACATTTCCGATTCACTAATCCGACTTTACTGCATCCCTCACTAATACACATTGACGAATTCACACGGAAATTGCGTCGCCATGAAATACTATGGGTTCTATGACTTCTCCTTCTAAATCGAGTATCGTTTCAATGGAAACGACTGGCTTTTCTTTTGCGATACGACAATCACATTTCCGATCCACTAATCCGTCTTTACTGCATCCCTCACTAATACACATTGACGAATCCACACGGAAATTGCGTCGCCATGAAATACTATGGGTTCTACGACTTTTCCTTCTAATTCGAGTAACGTTTCTATGGAAACGACAGGATTTTCTTTTGGGATACGACAATCACATTTCCGATCCACTAATCCGTCTTTACTGCATCCCTCACTAATACACATTGACGAATTCACACGGAAATTGCGTCGCCATGAAATACTATGGGTTCTATGACTTCTCCTTCTAAATCGAGTAACGTTTCTATGGAAACGACTGGCTTTTCTTTTGGGATACGACAATCACATTTCCGATCCACTAATCCGTCTTTACTGCATCCCTCACTAATACACATTGACGAATTCATACGGAAATTGCGTCGCTATGAAATACTATGGGTTCTATGACTTCTCCTTCTAAATCGAGTATCGTTTCTATGGAAACGACTGGCTTTTCTTTTGCGATACGACAATCACATTTCCGATCTACTAATCCGTGTTTACTGCATCCCTCACTAATACACATTGACGAATTCATACGGAAAATGCGTCGCTATGAAATACTATGGGTTCTATGACTTCTTCTTCTAAATCGAGTATCGGTTCTATGGAAACGACTGGCTTTTCTTTTGCGATACGACAATCACATTTCCGATCCACTAATCCGTCTTTACTGCATCCCTCACTAATACACATTGACGAATTCATACGGAAATTGCGTCGCTATGAAATACTATGGGTTCTATGACTTCTCCTTCTAAATCGAGTATCGTTTCTATGGAAACGACTGGCTTTTCTTTTGCGATACGAGTATCTCCCTCTCGATGCACTAATCCTTCTTTACTGCATCCCTCACTCCCACTGATTGACGAATTCAAACGGAAATTGCGTCGCCATGAAATACTATGGGTTCTATGACTTCTCCTTCTAAATCGAGTATCGTTTCTATGGAAACGACTGGCTTTTTTTTGCGATACGACAATCACATTTCCGATCCACTAATCCGTCTTTACTGCATCCCTCACTAATACACATTGACGAATTCATACGGAAATTGCGTCGCTATGAAATACTATGGGTTCTATGACTTCTCCTTCTAAATCGAGTATCGTTTCTATGGAAACGACTGGCTTTTCTTTTGCGATACGACAATCACATTTCCGATCCACTAATCCGTCATTACTGTATCCCTCACTAATACACATTGCCGAATTCATACGGAAATTGCGTCGCTATGAAATACTATGGGTTCTATGACTTCTCCTTCTAAATCGAGTATCGTTTCTATGGAAACGACTGGCTTTTCTTTTGCGATACGACAATCACATTTCCGATCCACTAATCCGTCTTTACTGCATCCCTCACTAATACACATTGACGAATTCATACGGAAATTGCGTCGCTATGAAATACTATGGGTTCTATGACTTCTCCTACTAAATCGAGTATCGTTTCTATGGAAACGACTGGCTTTTCTTTTGCGATACGACAATCACATTTCCGATCCACTAATCCGTCTTTACTGCATCCCTCACAAATACACATTGACGAATTCACACGGAAATTGCGTCGCCATGAAATACTATGGGTTCTATGACTTCTCCTTCTAAATCGAGTATCGTTTCTATGGAAACGACTGGCTTTTCTTTTGCGATACGACAATCACATTTCCGATCCACTAATCCGTCTTTACTGCATCCCTCACTAATACACATTGACGAATTCACACGGAAATTGCGTCGCCATGAAATACTATGGGTTCTATGACTTCTCCTTCTAAATCGAGTATCGTTTCTATGGAAACGACTGGCTTTTCTTTTGCGCTACGACAATCATATTTCCGATCCACTAATCCGTCTTTACTGCATCCCTCACTAATACACATTGACGAATTCACACGGAAATTGCGTCGCCATGAAATACTATGGGTTCTATGACTTCTCCTTCTAAATCGAGTAACGTTTCTATGGAAACGACAGGATTTTCTTTTGGGATACGACAATCACATTTCCGATCCACTAATCCGTCTTTACT
This sequence comes from Schistocerca piceifrons, assembly GCF_021461385.2. Lineage (NCBI taxonomy): Eukaryota > Metazoa > Arthropoda > Insecta > Orthoptera > Acrididae > Schistocerca > Schistocerca piceifrons. The sequence goes on from NW_025727551.1 coordinate 2,183,454, forward strand.
GCATCCCTCACTAATACACATTGACGAATTCACACGGAAATTGCGTCGCCATGAAATACTATGGGTTCTATGACTTCTCCTTCTAAATCGAGTATCGTTTCTATGGAAACGACTGGCTTTTCTTTTGCGATACGAGTATCTCCCTCTCGATGCACTAATCCTTCATTACTGCATCCCTCACTCCCACTCATTGACGAATTCACACGGAAATTGCGTCGCCATGAAATACTATGGGTTCTATGACTTCTCCTTCTAAATCGAGTATCGTTTCTATGGAAACGACTGGCTTTTCTTTTGCGATACGAGTATATCCCTCTCGATGCACTAATCCTTCTTTACTGCATCCCTCACTCCCACTCATTGACGAATTCACACGGAAATTGCGTCGCTATGAAATACTATGGGTTCTATGACTTCTGCTTCTAAATCGAGTATCGTTTCTATGGAAACGACTGGCTTTTCTTTTGCGATACGAGTATCTCCCTCTCGATGCACTAATCCTTCTTTACTGCATCCCTCACTCCCACTCATTGACGAATTCACACGGAAATTGCGTCGCTATGAAATACTATGGGTTCTATGACTTCTCCTTCTAAATCGAGTATCGTTTCTATGGAAACGACTGGCTTTTCTTTTGCGATACGAGTATCTCCCTCTCGATGCACTAATCCTCCTTTACTGCATCCCTCACTCCCACTCATTGACGAATTCACACGGAAATTGCGTCGCTATGAAATACTATGGGTTCTATGACTTCTCCTTCTAAATCGAGTATCGTTTCTATGGAAACGACTGGCTTTTCTTTTGCGATACGAGTATCTCCCTCTCGATGCACTAATCCTTCTTTACTGCATCCCTCACTCCCACTCATTGACGAATTCACACGGAAATTGCGTCGCTATGAAACACTATGGGTTCTATGACTTCTCGTTCTAAATCGAGTAACGTTTCTATGGAAACGACAGGATTTTCTTTTGGGATACGACAATCACATTTCCGATCCACTAATCCGTCTTTACTGCATCCCTCACTAATACACATTGACGAATTCACACGGAAATTGCGTCGCCATGAAATACTATGGGTTCTATGACTTCTCCTTCTAAATCGAGTAACATTTCTATGGAAACGACAGGATTTTCTTTTGGGATACGACAATCACATTTCCGATCCACTAATCCGTCTTTACTGCATCCCTCACTAATACACATTGACGAATTCACACGGAAATTGCGTCGCCATGAAATACTATGGGTTCTATGACTTCTCCTTCTAAATCGAGTATCGTTTCTATGGAAACGACTGGCTTTTCTTTTGCGATACGACAATCACATTTCCGATCCACTAATCCGTCTTTACTGCATCCCTCACTAATACACATTGACGAATTCACACGGAAATTGCGTCGCAATGAAATACTATGGGTTCTATGACTTCTCCTTCTAAATCGAGTATCGTTTCGATGGAAACGACTGGCTTTTCTTTTGCGATACGAGTATCTCCCTCTCGATGCACTAATCCTTCTTTACTGCATCCCTCACTCCCACTCATTGACGAATTCACACGGAAATTGCGTCGCTATGAAATACTATGGGTTCTATGGCTTCTCCTTCTAAATCGAGTATCGTTTCTATGGAAACGACTGGCTTCTCTTTTGCGATACGACAATCACATTTCCGATCCACTAATCCGTCTTTACTGCATCCCTCACTAATACACATTGACGAATTCACACGGAAATTGCGTCGCCATGAAATACTATGGGTTCTATGCCTTCTCCTTCTAAATCGAGTAACGTTTCTATGAAAACGACAGGATTTTCTTTTGGGATACGACAATCACATTTCCGATCCACTAATCCGTCTTTACTGCATCCCTCACTAATACACATTGACGAATTCACACTGAAATTGCGTCGCCATGGAATACTATGGGTTCTATGACTTCTCCTTCTAAATCGAGTATCGTTTCGATGGAAACGACTGGCTTTTCTTTTGCGATACGAGTATCTCCCTCTCGATGCACTAATCCTTCTTTACTGCATCCCTCACTCCCACTCATTGACGAATTCACACGGAAATTGCGTCGCTATGAAATACTATGGGTTCTATGACTTCTCCTTCTAAATCGAGTAACGTTTCTATGGAAACGACAGGATTTTATTTTGGGATACGACAATCACATTTCCGATCAACTAATCCGTCTTTACTGCATCCCTCACTAAAACACATTGACGAATTCACACGGAAATTGCGTCGCCATGAAATACTATGGGTTCTATGTCTTCTCCTTCTAAATCGAGTAACGTTTCTATGAAAACGACAGGATTTTCTTTTGGGATACGACAATCACATTTCCGATCCACTAATCCGTCTTTACTGCATCCCTCACTAATACACATTGACGAATTCACACTGAAATTGCGTCGCCATGAAATACTATGGGTTCTATGACTTCTCCTTCTAAATCGAGTAACGTTTCTATGGAAACGACAGGATTTTCTTTTGGGATACGACAATCACATTTCCGATCAACTAATCCGTCTTTACTGCATCCCTCACTAATACACATTGACGAATTCACACGGAAATTGCGTCGCCATGAAATACTATGGGTTCTATGACTTCTCCTTCTAAATCGAGTATCGTTTCTATGGAAACGACTGGCTTTTCTTTTGCGATACGAGTATCTCCCTCTCGATGCACTAATCCTTCTTTACTCTATCCCTCACTCCCACTCATTGACGAATTCACACGGAAATTGCGTCGCTATGAAATACTATGGGTTCTATGACTTCTCCTTCTAAATCGAGTATCGTTTCTATGGAAACGACTGGCTTTTCTTTTGCGATACGAGTATCTCCCTCTCGATGTACTAATCCTTCTTTACTGCATCCCTCACTCCCACTCATTGACGAATTCACACGGAAATTTCGTCGCTATGAAATACTATGGGTTCTATGACTTCTCCTTCTAAGTCGAGTAACGTTTCTATGCAAACGACAGGATTTTCTTTTGGGATACGACAATCACATTTCCGATCCACTAATCCGTCTTTACTGCATCCCTCACTAATACACATTGACGAATTCAAACGGAAATTGCGTCGCCATTAAATACTATGGGTTCTATGACTTCTCCTTCTAAATCGAGTAACGTTTCTATGGAAACGACAGGTTTTTCTTTTGGGATACGACAATCACATTTCCGATCCACTAATCCGTCTTTACTGCATCCCTCACTAATACACATTGACGAATTAACACGGAAATTGCGTCGCCATGATATACGATGGGTTCTATGACTTCTCCTACTAAATCGAGTAACGTTTCTATGGAAACGACAGGATTTTCTTTTGGGACACGACAATCACATTTCCGATCCACTAATCCGTCTATACTGCATTCCTCACTAATACACATTAACGAATTCACACGGAAGTTGCGTCGCCATGATATACTATGGGTTCTATGACTTCTCCTTCTAAATCGAGTAACGTTTCTATGGAAACGACAGGATTTTCTTTTGGGATACGACAATCACATTTCCGATCCACTAATCCGTCTTTACTGCATCCCTCACTAATACACATTGACGAATTCACACGGAAATTGCGTCGCCATGAAATACTATGGGTTCTATGACTTCTCCTTCTAAATCGAGTATCGTTTCTATGGAAACGACTGGCTTTTCTTTTGCGATATGAGTATCTCCCTCTCGATGCACTAATCCTTCTTTACTGCATCCCTCACTCCCACTCATTGACGAATTCACACGGAAATTGCGTCGCCATGAAATACTATGGGTTCTATGACTTCTCCTTCTAAATCGAGTAACGTTTCTATGAAAACGACAGGATTTTCTTTTGGGATACGACAATCACATTTCCGATCCACTAATCCGTCTTTACTGCATCCCTCACTAATACACATTGACGAATTCACACTGAAATTGCGTCGCCATGAAATACTATGGGTTCTATGACTTCTCCTTCTAAATCGAGTATCGTTTCGATGGAAACGACTGGCTTTTCTTTTGCGATACGAGTATCTCCCTCTCGATGCACTAATCCTTCTTTACTGCATCCCTCACTCCCACTCATTGACGAATTCACACGGAAATTGCGTCGCTATGAAATACTATGGGTTCTATGACTTCTCCTTCTAATTCGAGTATCGTTTCTATGGAAACGATTGGCTTTTCTTTTGCGATACGACAATCACATTTCCGATCCACTAATCCGTCTTTACTGCATCCCTCACTAAAACACATTGACGAATTCACACGGAAATTGCGTCGCCATGAAATACTATGGGTTCTATGACTTCTCCTTCTAAATCGAGTAACGTTTCTATGAAAACGACAGGATTTTCTTTTGGGATACGACAATCACATTTCCGATCCACTAATCCGTCTTTACTGCATCCCTCACTAATACACATTGACGAATTCACACTGAAATTGCGTCGCCATGAAATACTATGGGTTCTATGACTTCTCCTTCTAAATCGAGTAACGTTTCTATGGAAACGACAGGATTTTCTTTTGGGATACGACAATCACATTTCCGATCAACTAATCCGTCTTTACTGCATCCCTCACTAATACACATTGACGAATTCACACGGAAATTGCGTCGCCATGAAATACTATGGGTTCTATGACTTCTCCTTCTAAATCGATTATCGTTTCTATGGAAACGACTGGCTTTTCTTTTGCGATACGAGTATCTCCCTCTCGATGCACTAATCCTTCTTTACTGTATCCCTCACTCCCACTCATTGACGAATTCACACGGAAATTGCGTCGCTGTGAAATACTATGGGTTCTACGACTTCTCCTTCTAAATCGAGTATCGTTTCTATGGAAACGACTGGCTTTTCTTTTGCGATACGAGTATCTCCCTCTCGATGTACTAATCCTTCTTTACTGCATCCCTCACTCCCACTCATTGACGAATTCACACGGAAATTTCGTCGCTTTGAAATACTATGGGTTCTATGACTTCTCCTTCTAAGTCGAGTAACGTTTCTATGCAAACGACAGGATTTTCTTTTGGGATACGACAATCACATTTCCGATCCACTAATCCGTCTTTACTGCATCCCTCACTAATACACATTGACGAATTCACACGGAAATTGCGTCGCCATTAAATACTATGGGTTCTATGACTTCTCCTTCTAAATCGAGTAACGTTTCTATGGAAACGACAGGTTTTTCTTTTGGGATACGACAATCACATTTCCGATCCACTAATCCGTCTTTACTGCATCCCTCACTAATACACATTGACGAATTCACACGGAAATTGCGTCGCCATGATATACTATGGGTTCTATGACTTCTCCTACTAAATCGAGTAACGTTTCTATGGAAACGACAGGATTTTCTTTTGGGATACGACAATCACATTTCCGATCCACTAATCCGTCTATACTGCATTCCTCACTAATACACATTAACGAATTCACACGGAAATTGCGTCGCCATGAAATACTATGGGTTCTATGACTTCTCCTTCTAAATCGAGTAACGTTTCTATGGAAACGACAGGATTTTCTTTTGGGATACGACAATCACATTTCCGATTCACTAATCCGACTTTACTGCATCCCTCACTAATACACATTGACGAATTCACACGGAAATTGCGTCGCCATGAAATACTATGGGTTCTATGACTTCTCCTTCTAAATCGAGTATCGTTTCAATGGAAACGACTGGCTTTTCTTTTGCGATACGACAATCACATTTCCGATCCACTAATCCGTCTTTACTGCATCCCTCACTAATACACATTGACGAATTCACACGGAAATTGCGTCGCCATGAAATACTATGGGTTCTATGACTTCTCCTTCTAAATCGAGTATCGTTTCTATGGAAACAACTGGCTTTTGTTTTGCGATACGAGTATCTCCCTCTCGATGCACTAATCCTTCTTTACTGCATCCCTCACTCCCACTCATTGACGAATTCACACGGAAATTGCGTCGCTATGAAATACTATGGGTTCTATGACTTCTCCTTCTAAATCGAGTATCGTTTCTATGGAAACGACTGGCTTTTCTTTTGCGATACGAGTATCTCCCTCTCGATGCACTAATCCTTCTTTACTGCATCCCTCACTCCCTATCATTGACGAATTCACACGGAAATTGCGTCGCTATGAAATACTATGGGTTCTATGACTTCTCCTTCTAAATCGAGTAACGTTCTTATGGAAACGACAGGATTTTCTATTGGGATACGACAATCACATTTCCGATCCACTAATCCGTCTTTACTGCATCCCTCACTAATACACATTGACGAATTCACACGGAAATTGCGTCGCCATGAAATACTATGTGTTCTATGACTTCTCCTTCTAAATCGAGTAACGTTTCTATGGAAACGACAGGATTTTCTTTTGGGATACGACAATCACATTTCCGATCCACTAATCCGTCTTTACTGCATCCCTCACTAATACACATTGACGAATTCATACGGAAATTGCGTCGCTATGAAATACTATGGGTTCTATGACTTCTCCTTCTAAATCGAGTATCATTTCTATGGAAACGTCTGGCTTTTCTTTTGCGATACGACAATCACATTTCCGATCCACTAATCTGTCTTTACTGCATCCCTCACTACTACACATTGACGAATTCATACGGAAATTGCGTCGCTATGAAATACTATGGGTTCTATGACTTCTCCTTCTAAATCGAGTATCGTTTCTATGGAAACGACTGGCTTTTCTTTTGCGATACGAGTATCTCCCTCTCGATGCACTAATCCTTCTTTACTGCATCCCTCACTCCCACTCATTGACGAGTTCACACGGAAATTGCGTCGCCATGAAATACTATGGGTTCTATGACTTCTCCTTCTAAATCGAGTAACGTTTCTATGGAAACGACAGGATTTTCTTTTGGGATACGACAATCACATTTCCGATCCACTAATCCGTCTTTACTGCATCCCTCACTAATACACATTGACGAATTCACATGGAAATTGCGTCGCCATGAAATACTATGGGTTCTATGACTTCTCCTTCTAAATCGAGTAACGTTTCTATGGAAACGACTGGCTTTTCTTTTGCGATACGACAATCACATTTCCGATCCACTAATCCGTCTTTACTGCATCCCTCACTAATACACATTGACGAATTCACACGGAAATTGCGTCGCCATGAAATACTATGGGTTCTATGACTTCTCCTTCTAAATCGAGTAACGTTTCTATGGAAACGACAGGACTTTCTTTTGGGATACGACAATTACATTTCCGATCCACTAATCCGTCTTTACTGCATCCCTCACTAATACACATTGACGAATTCACACGGAAATTGCGTCGCCATGAAATACTATGGGTTCTATGACTTCTCCTTCTAAATCGAGTAACGTTTCTATGGAAACGACTGGCTTTTCTTTTGCGATACGACAATCACATTTCCGATCCACTAATCCGTCTTTACTGCATCCCTCACTAATACACATTGACGAATTCACACGGAAATTGCGTCGCCATGAAATACTATGGGTTCTATGACTTCTCCTTCTAAATCGAGTATCGTTTCAATGGAAATGACTGGCTTTTCTTTTGCGATACGACAATCACGTTTCCGATCCACTAATCCGTCTTTACTGCATCCCTCACTAATACACATTGACGAATTCACACGGAAATTGCGTCGCCATGAAATACTATGGGTTCTATGACTTCTCCTTCTAAATCGAGTATCGTTTCTATGGAAACGACTGGCTTTTCTTTTGCGATACGAGTATCTCCCTCTCGATGCACTAATCCTTCTTTACTGCATCCCTCACTCCCACTCATTGACGAATTCACACGAAAATTGCGTCGCTATGAAATACTATGGGTTCTATGACTTCTCCTTCTAAATCGAGTATCGTTTCTATGGAAACGACTGGCTTTTCATTTGCGATACGAGTATCTCCCTCTCGATGCACTAATCCTTCTTTACTGAATCCCTCACTCCCTATCATTGACGAATTCACACGGAAATTGCGGCGCTATGAAATACTATGGGTTCTATGACTTCTCCTTCTAAATCGAGTAACGTTTCTATGGAAACGACAGGATTTTCTTTTGGGATACGACAATCACATTTCCGATCCACTAATCCGTCTTTACTGCATCCCTCACTAATACACATTGACGAATTCACACGGAAATTGCGTCGCCATGAAATACTATGTGTTCTATGACTTCTCCTTCTAAATCGAGTATCGTTTCTATGGAAACGACTGGCTTTTCTTTTGCGATACGACAATCACATTTCCGATCCACTAATCCGTCTTTACTGCATCCCTCACTACTACACATTGACGAATTCATACGGAAATTGCGTCGCTATGAAATACTATGGGTTCTATGACTTCTCCTTCTAAATCGAGTAACGTTTCTATGGAAACGACTGGCTTTTCTTTTGCGATACGACAATCACATTTCCGATCCACTAATCCATCTTTACTGCATCCCTCACTAATACACATTGACGAATTCACACGGAAATTGCGTCGCCATGAAATACTATGGGTTCTATGACTTCTCCTTCTAAATCGAGTAACGTTTCTATGGAAACGACAGGACTTTCTTTTGGGATACGACAATTACATTTCCGATCCACTAATCCGTCTTTACTGCATCCCTCACTAATACACATTGACGAGTTCATACGGAAATTGCGTCGCCATGAAATACAATGGGTTCTATGACTTCTCCTTCTAAATCGAGTAACGTTTCTATGGAAACGACTGGCTTTTCTTTTGCGATACGAAAATCACATTTCCGATCCACTAATCCGTCTTTACTGCATCCCTCACTAATACACATTGACGAATTCAAATGGAAATTGCGTCGCCATGAAATACTATTGGTTCTATGACTTCTCCTTCTAAATCGAGTAACGTTTCTATGGAAACGACTGGCTTTTCTTTTGGGATACGACAATCACATTTCCGATCCACTAATCCGTCTTTACTGCATCCCTCAGTAATACACATTGACGAATTCACACGGAAATTGAGCCGCCATGAAATACTATGGGTTCTATGACTTCTCCTTCTAAATCGAGTAACGTTTCTATAGAAGCGACAGGATTTTCTTTTGGGATACGACAATCACATTTCCGATCCACTAATCCGTCTTTACTGCATCCCTCACTAATACACATTGACGAATTCATACGGAAATTGCGTCGCTATGAAATACTATGTGTTCTATGACTTCTCCTTCTAAATCGAGTATCGTTTCTATGGAAACGACTGGCTTTTCTTTTGCGATACGACAATCACATTTCCGATCCACTAATCCGTCTTTACTGCATCCCTCACTAATACACATTGACGAATTCATACGGAAATTGCGTCGCTATGAAATACTATGGGTTCTATGACTTCTCCTTCTAAATCGAGTATCGTTTCTATGGAAACGACTGGCTTTTCTTTTGCGATACGACAATCAATTTTCCGATCCACTAATCCGTCTTTACTGCATCCCTTACTAATACACATTGACGAATTCATACGGAAATTGCGTCGCCATGAAATACTATGGGTTCTGTGACTTCTCCTTCTAAATCGAGTAACGTTTCTATGGAAACGACAGGATTTTCTTTTGGGATACGACAATCACATTTCCGATCCACTAATCCGTCTTTACTGCATCCCTCACTAATACACATTGACGAATTCACACGGAAATTGCGTCGCCGTGAAATACTATGGGTTCTATGACTTCTCCTTCTAAATCGAGTATCGTTTCTATGGAAACGACTGGCTTTTCTTTTGCGATACGACAATCACATTTCCGATCCACTAATCCGTCTTTACTGCATCCCTCACTAATACACATTGACGAATTCACACGGAAATTGCGTCGCCATGAAATACTATGGGTTCTATGACTTCTCCTTCTAAATCGAGTATCGTTTCTATGGATACGACTGGCTTCTCTTTTGCGATACGAGCATCTCCCTCTCGATGCACTAATCCTTCTTTACTGCATCCCTCACTCCCACTCATTGACGAATTCACACGGAAATTGCGTCGCTATGAAATACTATGGGTTCTATGACTTCTCCTTCTAAATCGAGTAACGTTTCTATGGAAACGACAGGATTATCTTTTGGGATACGACAATCACATTTCCGATCCACTAATCCGTCTTTACTGCATCCCTCACTAATACACATTGACGAATTCACACGGAAATTGTGTCGCCATGAAATACTATGGGTTCTATGACTTCTCCTTCTAAATCGAGTAACGTTTCTATGGAAACGACAGGATTTTCTTTTGGGATACGACAATCACATTTCCGATCCACTAATCCGTCTTTACTGCATCCCTCACTAATACACATTGACGAATTCATACGGAAATTGCGTCGCTATGAAATACTATGGGTTCTATGACTTCTCCTTCTAAATCGAGTATCGTTTCTATGGAAACGACTGGCTTTTCTTTTGCGATACGACAATCACATTTCCGATCCACTAATCCGTCTTTACTGCATCCCTCACTAATACACATTGACGAATTCAAACGGAAATTGCGTCGCCATGAAATACTATTGGTTCTATGACTTTTCCTTCTAAATCGAGTAACGTTTCTATGGAAACGACTGGCTTTTCTTTTGGGATACGACAATCACATTTCCGATCCACTAATCCGTCTTTACTGCATCCCTCACTAATACACATTGACGAATTCACACGGAAATTGAGCCGCCATGAAATACTATGTGTTGTATGACTTCTCCTTCTAAATCGAGTAACGTTTCTTTAGAAACGACAGGATTTTCTTTTGGGATACGACAATCACATTTCCGATCCACTAATCCGTCTTTCCTGCATCCCTCACTAATACACATTGACGAATTCATACGGAAATTGCGTCGCTATGAAATACTATGTGTTCTATGACTTCTCCTTCTAAATCGGGTATTGTTTCTATGGAAACGACTGGCTTTTCTTTTGCGATACGACAATCACATTTCCGATCCACTAATCCGTCTTTACTGCATCCCTCACTAATACACATTGACGAATTCATACGGAAATTGCGTCGCTATGAAATACTATGGGTTCTATGACTACTCCTTCTAAATCGAGTATCGTTTCTATGGAAACGACTGGCTTTTCTTTTGCGATACGACAATCACATTTCCGATCCACTAATCCGTCTTTACTGCATCCCTCACTAATACACATTGACGAATTCATACGGAAATTGCGTCGCCATGAAATACTATGGGTTCTGTGACTTCTCCTTCTAAATCGAGTAACGTTTCTATGGAAACGACAGGATTTTCTTTTGGGATACGACAATCACATTTCCGATCCACTAATCCGTCTTTACTGCATCCCTCACTAATACACATTGACGAATTCACACGGTAATTGCGTCGCCGTGAAATACTATGGGTTCTATGACTTCTCCTTCTAAATCGAGTATCGTTTCTATGGAAACGACTGGCTTTTCTTTTGCGATACGACAATCACATTTCCGATCCACTAATCCGTCTTTACTGCATCCCTCACTAATACACATTGACGAATTCACACGGAAATTGCGTCGCCATGAAATACTATGGGTTCTATGACTTCTCCTTCTAAATCGAGTATCGTTTCTATGGAAACGACTGGCTTCTCTTTTGCGATACGAGCATCTCCCTCTCGATGCACTAATCCTTCTTTACTGCATCCCTCACTCCCACTCATTGACGAATTCACACGGAAATTGCGTCGCTATGAAATACTATGGGTTCTATGACTTCTCCTTCTAAATCGAGTAACGTTTCTATGGAAACGACACGATTTTCTTTTGGGATACGACAATCACATTTCCGATCCACTAATCCGTCTTTACTGCATCCCTCACTAATACACATTGACGAATTCACACGGAAATTGCGACGCCATGAAATACTATGGGGTCTATGACTTCTCCTTCTAAATCGAGTAACGTTTCTATGGAAACGACTGGCTTTTCTATTGCGATACGACAATCACATTTCCGATCCACTAATCCGCCTTTACTGCATCCCTCACTAATGCACATTGACGAATTCACACGGAAATTGCGTCGCCATGAAATACTATGGGTTCTATGACTTCTCCTTCTAAATCGAGTAACGTTTCTATGGAAACGTTAGGATTTTCTTTTGGGATACGACAATCACATTTCCGATCCACTAATCCGTCTTTACTGCATCCCTCACTAATACACATTGACGAATTCATACGGAAATTGCGTCGCTATGAAATACTATGGGTTCTATGACTTCTCCTCCTAAATCGAGTATCGTTTCAATGGAAACAACTGGCTTTTCTTTTGCGATACGACAATCACATTTCCGATCCACTAATCCGTCTTTACTGCATCCCTCACTAATACACATTGACGAATTCACACGGAAATTGAGCCGCCATGAAATACTATGGGTTCTATGACTTCTCCTTCTAAATCGAGTAACGTTTCTATAGAAACGACAGGATTTTCTTTTGGGATACGAGTATCTCCCTCTCGATGCACTAATCCTTCTTTACTGCATCCCTCACTCCCACTCGTTGACGAATTCACACGGAAATTGCGTCGCCATGAAATACTATGGGTTCTATGACTTCTCCTTCTAAATCGAGTAACGTTTCTATGGAAACGACAGGATTTTCTTTTGGGATACGACAATCACATTTCCGATCCACTAATCCGTCTTTACTGCATCCCTCACTAATACACATTGACGAATTCACACGGAAATTGCGTCGCCATGAAATACTATGGGTTCTATGACTTCTCCTTCTAAATCGAGTAACGTTTCTATGGAAACGACTGGCTTTTCTTTTGCGATACGACAATCACATTTCCGATCCACTAATCCGTCTTTACTGCATCCCTCACTAATACACATTGACGAATTCACACGGAAATTGCGTCGCCATGAAATACTATGGGTTCTATGACTTCTCCTTCTAAATCGAGTAACGTTTCTATGGAAACGACAGGACTTTCTTTTGGGGTACGACAATTACATTTCCGATCCACTAATCCGTCTTTACTGCATCCCTCACTAATACACATTGACGAATTCACACGGAAATTGCGTCGCCATGAAATACTATGGGTTCTATGACTTCTCCTTCTAAATCGAGTAACGTTTCTATGGAAACGACTGGCTTTTCTTTTGCGATACGACAATCACATTTCCGATCCACTAATCCGCCTTTACTGCATCCCTCACTAATACACATTGAAGAATTCACACGGAAATTGAGCCGCCATGAAGTACTATGGGTTCTATGTCTTCTCCTTCTAAATCGAGTAACGTTTCTATAGAAACGACAGGATTTTCTTTTGGGATACGACAATCACATTTCCGATCCACTAATCCGTCTTTACTGCATCCCTCACTAATACACATTGACGAATTCATACGGAAATTGCGTCGCTATGAAATACTATGTGTTCTATGACTTCTCCTTCTAAATCGAGTATCGTTTCTATGGAAACGACTGGCTTTTCTTTTGCGATACGACAATCACATTTCCGATCCACTAATCCGTCTTTACTGCATCCCTCACTAATACACATTGACGAATTCATACGGAAATTGCGTCGCTATGAAATACTATGGGTTCTATGACTTCTCCTTCTACATCGAGTATCGTTTCTATGGAAACGACTGGCTTTTTTTTTGCGATACGACAATCACATTTCCGATCCACTAATCCGTCCTTACTGCATCCCTCACTAATACACATTGACGAATTCACACGGTAATTGCGTCGCCGTGAAATACTATGGGTTCTATGACTTCTCCTTCTAAATCGAGTATCGTTTCTATGGAAACGACTGGCTTTTCTTTTGCGATACGACAATCACATTTCCGATCCACTAATCCGTCTTTACTGCATCCCTCACTAATACACATTGACGAATTCACACGGAAATTGCGTCGCCATGAAATACTATGGGTTCTATGACTTCTCCTTCTAAATCGAGTATCGTTTCTATGGAAACGACTGGCTTCTCTTTTGCGATACGAGCATCTCCCTCTCGATGCACTAATCCTTCTTTACTGCATCCCTCACTCCCACTCATTGACGAATTCACACGGAAATTGCGTCGCTATGAAATACTATGGGTTCTATGACTTCTCCTTCTAAATCGAGTAACGTTTCTATGGAAACGACACGATTTTCTTTTGGGATACGACAATCACATTTCCGATCCACTAATCCGTCTTTACTGCATCCCTCACTAATACACATTGACGAATTCACACGGAAATTGCGACGCCATGAAATACTATGGGGTCTATGACTTCTCCTTCTAAATCGAGTAACGTTTCTATGGAAACGACTGGCTTTTCTATTGCGATACGACAATCACATTTCCGATCCACTAATCCGCCTTTACTGCATCCCTCACTAATGCACATTGACGAATTCACACGGAAATTGCGTCGCCATGAAATACTATGGGTTCTATGACTTCTCCTTCTAAATCGAGTAACGTTTCTATGGAAACGTTAGGATTTTCTTTTGGGATACGACAATCACATTTCCGATCCACTAATCCGTCTTTACTGCATCCCTCACTAATACACATTGACGAATTCATACGGAAATTGCGTCGCTATGAAATACTATGGGTTCTATGACTTCTCCTCCTAAATCGAGTATCGTTTCAATGGAAACAACTGGCTTTTCTTTTGCGATACGACAGTCACATTTCCGATCCACTAATCCGTCTTTACTGCATCCCTCACTAATACACATTGACGAATTCACACGGAAATTGAGCCGCCATGAAATACTATGGGTTCTATGACTTCTCCTTCTAAATCGAGTAACGTTTCTATAGAAACGACAGGATTTTCTTTTGGGATACGAGTATCTCCCTCTCGATGCACTAATCCTTCTTTACTGCATCCCTCACTCCCACTCGTTGACGAATTCACACGGAAATTGCGTCGCCATGAAATACTATGGGTTCTATGACTTCTCCTTCTAAATCGAGTAACGTTTCTATGGAAACGACAGGATTTTCTTTTGGGATACGACAATCACATTTCCGATCCACTAATCCGTCTTTACTGCATCCCTCACTAATACACATTGACGAATTCACACGGAAATTGCGTCGCCATGAAATACTATGGGTTCTATGACTTCTCCTTCTAAATCGAGTAACGTTTCTATGGAAACGACTGGCTTTTCTTTTGCGATACGACAATCACATTTCCGATCCACTAATCCGTCTTTACTGCATCCCTCACTAATACACATTGACGAATTCACACGGAAATTGCGTCGCCATGAAATACTATGGGTTCTATGACTTCTCCTTCTAAATCGAGTAACGTTTCTATGGAAACGACAGGACTTTCTTTTGGGGTACGACAATTACATTTCCGATCCACTAATCCGTCTTTACTGCATCCCTCACTAATACACATTGACGAATTCACACGGAAATTGCGTCGCCATGAAATACTATGGGTTCTATGACTTCTCCTTCTAAATCGAGTAACGTTTCTATGGAAACGACTGGCTTTTCTTTTGCGATACGACAATCACATTTCCGATCCACTAATCCGTCTTTACTGCATCCCTCACTAATACACATTGAAGAATTCACACGGAAATTGAGCCGCCATGAAGTACTATGGGTTCTATGTCTTCTCCTTCTAAATCGAGTAACGTTTCTATAGAAACGACAGGATTTTCTTTTGGGATACGACAATCACATTTCCGATCCACTAATCCGTCTTTACTGCATCCCTCACTAATACACATTGACGAATTCATACGGAAATTGCGTCGCTATGAAATACTATGTGTTCTATGACTTCTCCTTCTAAATCGAGTATCGTTTCTATGGAAACGACTGGCTTTTCTTTTGCGATACGACAATCACATTTCCGATCCACTAATCCGTCTTTACTGCATCCCTCACTAATACACATTGACGAATTCATACGGAAATTGCGTCGCTATGAAATACTATGGGTTCTATGACTTCTCCTTCTACATCGAGTATCGTTTCTATGGAAACGACTGGCTTTTCTTTTGCGATACGACAATCACATTTCCGATCCACTAATCCGTCCTTACTGCATCCCTCACTAATACAGATTGACGAATTCATACCGAAATTGTGTCGCCATGAAATACTATGGGTTCTGTGACTTCTCCTTCTAAATCGAGTAACGTTTCTATGGAAACGACAGGATTTTCTTTTGGGATACGACAATCACATTTCCGATCCACTAATCCGTCTTTACTGCATCCCTTACTAATACACATTGACGAATTCACACGGAAATTGCGTCGCCGTGAAATACTATGGGTTCTATGACTTCTCCTTCTAAATCGAGTATCGTTTCTATGGAAACGACTGGCTTTTCTTTTCGATACGACAATCACATTTCCGATCCACTAATCCGTCTTTACTGCATCCCTCACTAATACACATTGACGAATTCACACGGAAATTGCGTCGCCATGAAATACTATGGGTTCTATGACTTCTCCTTCTAAATCGAGTATCGTTTCTATGGAAACGACTGGCTTCTCTTTTGCGATACGTGCATCTCCCTCTCGATGCACTAATCCTTCTTTACTGCATCCCTCACTCCCACTCATTGACGAATTCACACGGAAGTTGCTTCGCTATGAAATACTATGGGTTCTATGACTTCTCCTTCTAAATCGAGTAACGTTTCTATGGAAACGACAGGATTTTCTTTTGGGATACGACAATCACATTTCCGATCCACTAATCCGTCTTTACTGCATCCCTCACTAATACACATTGACGAATTCACACGGAAATTGCGACGCCATGAAATACTATGGGTTCTATGACTTCTCCTTCTAAATCGAGTAACGTTTCTATGGAAACGACTGGCTTTTCTTTTGCGATACGACAATCACATTTCCGATCCACTAATCCGCCTTTACTGCATCCCTCACTAATGCACATTGACGAATTCACACGGAAATTGCGTCGCCATGAAATACTATGGGTTCTATGACTTCTCCTTCTAAATCGAGTAACGTTTCTATGGATACGACAGGATTTTTTTTTTGGGATACGACAATCACATTTCCGATCCACTAATCCGTCTTTACTGCATCCCTCACTAATACACATTGACGAATTCATACGGAAATTGCGTCGCCATGAAATACTATGGGTTCTATGACTTCTGCTTCTAAATCGAGTAACGTTTCTATGGAAACGACTGGCTTTTCTTTTGCGATACGACAATCACATTTCCGATCCACTAATCCGTCTTTACTGCATCCCTCACTAATACACATTGACGAATTCACACGGAAATTGCGTCGCCATGAAATACTATGGGTTCTATGACTTCTCCTTCTAAATCGAGTAACGTTTCTATGGAAACGACAGGACTTTCTTTTGGGATACGACAATTACATTTTCGATCCACTAATCCGTCTTTACTGCATCCCTCACTAATACACATTGACGAATTCACACGGAAATTGCGTCGCCATGAAATACTATGGGTTCTATGACTTCTCCTTCTAAATCGAGTAACGTTTCTATGGAAACGACTGGCTTTTCCTTTGCGATACGACAATCACATTTCCGATCCACTAATCCGTCTTTACTGCATCCCTCACTAATACACATTGACGAATTCACACGGAAATTGAGCCGCCATGAAATACTATGGGTTCTATGACTTCTCCTTCTAAATCGAGTAACGTTTCTATAGAAACGACTGGCTTTTCTTTTGCGATACGACAATCACATTTCCGATCCACTAATCCGTCTTTACTGCATCCCTCACTAATACACATTGACGAATTCATACGGAAATTACGTCGCTATGAAATACTATGGGTTCTATGACTTCTCCTTCTAAATCGAGTATCGTTTCTATGGAAACGACTGGCTTTTCTTTTGCGATACGACAATCACATTTCCGAGCCACTAATCAGTCTTTACTGCATCCCTCACTAATACACATTGACGAATTCATACGGAAATTGCGTCGCCATGAAATACTATGAGTTCTGTGACTTCTCCTTCTAAATCGAGTAACGTTTCTATGGAAACGACAGGATTTTCTTTTGGGATACGACAATCACATTTCCGATCCACTAATCCGTCTTTACTGCATCCCTCACTAATACACATTGACGAATTCACACGGAAATTGCGTCGCCGTGAAATACTATGGGTTCTATGACTTCTCCTTCTAAATAGAGTATCGTTTCTATGGAAACGACTGGCTTTTCTTTTGCGATACGACAATCACATTTCCGATCCACTAATCCGTCTTTACTGCATCCCTCACTCCCACTCATTGACGAATTCACACGGAAGTTGCGTCGCTATGAAATTCTATGGGTTCTATGACTTCTCCTTCTAAATCGAGTAACGTTTCTATGGAAACGACAGGATTTTCTTTTGGGATACGACAATCACATTTCCGATCCACTAATCCGTCTTTACTGCAACCCTCACTCCCACTCATTGACGAATTCACACGGAAGTTGCGTCGCTATGAAATACTATGGCTTCTATGACTTCTCCTTCTAAATCGAGTAACGTTTCTATGGAAACGACAGGATTTTCTTTTGGGATACGACAATCACATTTCCGATCTACTAATCCGTCTTTACTGCATCCCTCACTAATACACATTGACGAATTCACACGGAAATTGCGACGCCATGAAATACTATGGGTTCTATGACTTCTCCTTCTAAATCGAGTAACGTTTCTATGGAAACGACTGGCTTTTCTTTTGCGATACGACAATCACATTTCCGATCCACTAATCCGCCTTTACTGCATCCCTCACTAATGCACATTGACGAATTCACACGGAAATTGCGTCGCCATGAAATACTATGGGTTCTATGACTTCTCCTTCTAAATCGAGTAACGTTTCTATGGAAACGACAGGATTTTCTTTTGGGATACGACAATCACATTTCCGATCCACTAATCCGTCTTTACTGCATCCCTCACTAATACACATTGACGAATTCATACGGAAATTGCGTCGCTATGAAATACTATGGGTTCTATGACTTCTCCTTCTAAATCGAGTATCGTTTCTATGGAAACGACTGGCTTTTCTTTTGCGATACGACAATCACATTTCTGATCCACTAATCCGTCTTTACTGCATCCCTCACAAATACACATTGACGAATCCAAACGGAAATTGCGTCGCCATGAAATACTATTGGTTCTATGACTTCTCCTTCTAAATCGAGTAACGTTTCTATGGAAACGACTGGCTTTTCTTTTGGGATACGACAATCACACTTCCGATCCACTAATCCGTCTTTACTGCATCCCTCACTAATACACATTGACGAATTCACACGGAAATTGAGCCGCCATGAAATACTATGGGTTCTATGACTTCTCCTTCTAAATCGAGTAACGTTTCTATAGAAACGACAAGATTTTCTTTTGGGATACGACAATCACATTTCCGAACCACTAATCCGTCTTTACTGCATCCCTCACTAATACACATTGACGAATTCATACGGAAATTGCGTCGCTATGAAATACTATGTGTTCTATGACTTCTCCTTCTAAATCGAGTATCGTTTCTATGGAAACGACTGGCTTTTCTTTTGCGATACGACAATCACATTTCCGATCCACTAATCCGTCTTTACTGCATCCCTCACTAATACACATTGACGAATTCATACGGAAATTGCGTCGCTATGAAATACTATGGGTTCTATGACTTCTCCTCCTAAATCGAGTATCGTTTCAATGGAAACAACTGGCTTTTCTTTTGCGATACGACAATCACATTTCCGATCCACTAATCCGTCTTTACTGCATCCCTCACTAATACACATTGACGAATTCACACGGAAATTGAGCCGCCATGAAATACTATGGGTTCTATGACTTCTCCTTCTAAATCGAGTAACGTTTCTATAGAAACGACAGGATTTTCTTTTGGGATACGAGTATCTCCCTCTCGATGCACTAATCCTTCTTTACTGCATCCCTCACTCCCACTCGTTGACGAATTCACACGGAAATTGCGTCGCCATGAAATACTATGGGTTCTATGACTTCTCCTTCTAAATCGAGTAACGTTTCTATGGAAACGACAGGATTTTCTTTTGGGATACGACAATCACATTTCCGATCCACTAATCCGTCTTTACTGCATCCCTCACTAATACACATTGACGAATTCACACGGAAATTGCGTCGCCATGAAATACTATGGGTTCTATGACTTCTCCTTCTAAATCGAGTAACGTTTCTATGGAAACGACTGGCTTTTCTTTTGCGATACGACAATCACATTTCCGATCCACTAATCCGTCTTTACTGCATCCCTCACTAATACACATTGACGAATTCACACGGAAATTGCGTCGCCATGAAATACTATGGGTTCTATGACTTCTCCTTCTAAATCGAGTAACGTTTCTATGGAAACGACAGGACTTTCTTTTGGGGTACGACAATTACATTTCCGATCCACTAATCCGTCTTTACTGCATCCCTCACTAATACACATTGACGAATTCACACGGAAATTGCGTCGCCATGAAATACTATGGGTTCTATGACTTCTCCTTCTAAATCGAGTAACGTTTCTATGGAAACGACTGGCTTTTCTTTTGCGATACGACAATCACATTTCCGATCCACTAATCCGTCTTTACTGCATCCCTCACTAATACACATTGAAGAATTCACACGGAAATTGAGCCGCCATGAAGTACTATGGGTTCTATGTCTTCTCCTTCTAAATCGAGTAACGTTTCTATAGAAACGACAGGATTTTCTTTTGGGATACGACAATCACATTTCCGATCCACTAATCCGTCTTTACTGCATCCCTCACTAATACACATTGACGAATTCATACGGAAATTGCGTCGCTATGAAATACTATGTGTTCTATGACTTCTCCTTCTAAATCGAGTATCGTTTCTATGGAAACGACTGGCTTTTCTTTTGCGATACGACAATCACATTTCCGATCCACTAATCCGTCTTTACTGCATCCCTCACTAATACACATTGACGAATTCATATGGAAATTGCGTCGCTATGAAATACTATGGGTTCTATGACTTCTCCTTCTACATCGAGTATCGTTTCTATGGAAACGACTGGCTTTTCTTTTGCGATACGACAATCACATTTCCGATCCACTAATCCGTCCTTACTGCATCCCTCACTAATACAGATTGACGAATTCATACCGAAATTGTGTCGCCATGAAATACTATGGGTTCTGTGACTTCTCCTTCTAAATCGAGTAACGTTTCTATGGAAACGACAGGATTTTCTTTTGGGATACGACAATCACATTTCCGATCCACTAATCCGTCTTTACTGCATCCCTTACTAATACACATTGACGAATTCACACGGAAATTGCGTCGCCGTGAAATACTATGGGTTCTATGACTTCTCCTTCTAAATCGAGTATCGTTTCTATGGAAACGACTGGCTTTTCTTTTCGATACGACAATCACATTTCCGATCCACTAATCCGTCTTTACTGCATCCCTCACTAATACACATTGACGAATTCACACGGAAATTGCGTCGCCATGAAATACTATGGGTTCTATGACCTCTCCTTCTAAATCGAGTATCGTTTCTATGGAAACGACTGGCTTCTCTTTGCGATACGAGCATCTCCCTCTCGATGCACTAATCCTTCTTTACTGCATCCCTCACTCCCACTCATTGACGAATTCACACGGAAGTTGCTTCGCTATGAAATACTATGGGTTCTATGACTTCTCCTTCTATATCGAGTAACGTTTCTATGGAAACGACAGGATTTTCTTTTGGGTTACGACAATCACATTTCCGATCCACTAATCCGTCTTTACTGCATCCCTCACTAATACACATTGACGAATTCACACGGAAATTGCGACGCCATGAAATACTATGGGTTCTATGACTTCTCCTTCTAAATCGAGTAACGTTTCTATGGAAACGACTGGCTTTTCTTTTGCGATACGACAATCACATTTCCGATCCACTAATCCGCCTTTACTGCATCCCTCACTAATGCACATTGACGAATTCACACGGAAATTGCGTCGCCATGAAATACTATGGGTTCTATGACTTCTCCTTCTAAATCGAGTAACGTTTCTATGGATACGACAGGATTTTCTTTTGGGATACGACAATCACATTTCCGATCCACTAATCCGTCTTTACTGCATCCCTCACTAATACACATTGACGAATTCATACGGAAATTGCGTCGCCATGAAATACTATGGGTTCTATGACTTCTCCTTCTAAATCGAGTAACGTTTCTATGGAAACGACTGGCTTTTCTTTTGCGATACGACAATCACATTTCCGATCCACTAATCCGTCTTTACTGCATCCCTCACTAATACACATTGACGAATTCACACGGAAATTGCGTCGCCATGAAATACTATGGGTTCTATGACTTCTCCTTCTAAATCGAGTAACGTTTCTATGGAAACGACAGGACTTTCTTTTGGGATACGACAATTACATTTTCGATCCACTAATCCATCTTTACTGCATCCCTCACTAATACACATTGACGAATTCACACGGAAATTGCGTCGCCATGAAATACTATGGGTTCTATGACTTCTCCTTCTAAATCGAGTAACGTTTCTATGGAAACGACTGGCTTTTCCTTTGCGATACGACAATCACATTTCCGATCCACTAATCCGTCTTTACTGCATCCCTCACTAATACACATTGACGAATTCACACGGAAATTGAGCCGCCATGAAATACTATGGGTTCTATGACTTCTCCTTCTAAATCGAGTAACGTTTCTATAGAAACGACTGGCTTTTCTTTTGCGATACGACAATCACATTTCCGATCCACTAATCCGTCTTTACTGCATCCCTCACTAATACACATTGACGAATTCATACGGAAATTACGTCGCTATGAAATACTATGGGTTCTATGACTTCTCCTTCTAAATCGAGTATCGTTTCTATGGAAACGACTGGCTTTTCTTTTGCGATACGACAATCACATTTCCGAGCCACTAATCCGTCTTTACTGCATCCCTCACTAATACACATTGACGAATTCATACGGAAATTGCGTCGCCATGAAATACTATGAGTTCTGTGACTTCTCCTTCTAAATCGAGTAACGTTTCTATGGAAACGACAGGATTTTCTTTTGGGATACGACAATCACATTTCCGATCCACTAATCCGTCTTTACTGCATCCCTCACTAATACACATTGACGAATTCACACGGAAATTGCGTCGCCGTGAAATACTATGGGTTCTATGACTTCTCCTTCTAAATCGAGTATCGTTTCTATGGAAACGACTGGCTTTTCTTTTGCGATACGACAATCACATTTCCGATCCACTAATCCGTCTTTACTGCATCCCTCACTCCCACTCATTGACGAATTCACACGGAAGTTGCGTCGCTATGAAATACTATGGGTTCTATGACTTCTCCTTCTAAATCGAGTAACGTTTCTATGGAAACGACAGGATTTTCTTTTGGGATACGACAATCACATTTCCGATCCACTAATCCGTCTTTACTGCAACCCTCACTCCCACTCATTGACGAATTCACACGGAAGTTGCGTCGCTATGAAATACTATGGCTTCTATGACTTCTCCTTCTAAATCGAGTAACGTTTCTATGGAAACGACAGGATTTTCTTTTGGGATACGACAATCACATTTCCGATCCACTAATCCGTCCTTACTGCATCCCTCACTAATACACATTGACGAATTCACACGGAAATTGCGACGCCATGAAATACTATGGGTTCTATGACTTCTCCTTCTAAATCGAGTAACGTTTCTATGGAAATGACTGGCTTTTCTTTTGCGATACGACAATCACATTTCCGATCCACTAATCCGCCTTTACTGCATCCCTCACTAATGCACATTGACGAATTCACACGGAAATTGCGTCGCCATGAAATACTATGGGTTCTATGACTTCTCCTTCTAAATCGAGTAACGTTTCTATGGAAACGACAGGATTTTCTTTTGGGATACGACAATCACATTTCCGATCCACTAATCCGTCTTTACTGCATCCCTCACTAATACACATTGACGAATTCATACGGAAATTGCGTCGCTATGAAATACTATGGGTTCTATGACTTCTCCTTCTAAATCGAGTATCGTTTCTATGGAAACGACTGGCTTTTCTTTTGCGATACGACAATCACATTTCCGATCCACTAATCCGTCTTTACTGCATCCCTCACAAATACACATTGACGAATCCAAACGGAAATTGCGTCGCCATGAAATACTATTGGTTCTATGACTTCTCCTTCTAAATCGAGTAACGTTTCTATGGAAACGACTGGCTTTTCTTTTGGGATACGACAATCACATTTCCGATCCACTAATCCGTCTTTACTGCATCCCTCACTAATACACATTGACGAATTCACACGGAAATTGAGCCGCCATGAAATACTATGGGTTCTATGACTTCTCCTTCTATATCGAGTAACGTTTCTATAGAAACGACAAGATTTTCTTTTGGGATACGACAATCACATTTCCGAACCACTAATCCGTCTTTACTGCATCCCTCACTAATACACATTGACGAATTCATACGGAAATTGCGTCGCTATGAAATACTATGTGTTCTATGACTTCTCCTTCTAAATCGAGTATCGTTTCTATGGAAACGACTGGCTTTTCTTTTGCGATACGACAATCACATTTCCGATCCACTAATCCGTCTTTACTGCATCCCTCACTAATACACATTGACGAATTCATACGGAAATTGCGTCGCTATGAAATACTATGGGTTCTATGACTTCTCCTTCTAAATCGAGTATCGTTTCTATGGAAACGACTGGCTTTTCTTTTGCGATACGACAATCACATTTCCGATCCACTAATCCGTCTTTACTGCATCCCTCACTAATACACATTGACGAATTCATACGGAAATTGCGTCGCCATGAAATACTTTGGGTTCTGTGACTTCTCCTTCTCAATCGAGTAACGTTTCTATGGAAACGACAGGATTTTCTTTTGGGATACGACAATCACATTTCCGATCCACTAATCCGTCTTTACTGCATCACTCACTAATACACATTGACGAATTCACACGGAAATTGCGTCGCCGTGAAATACTATGGGTTCTATGACTTCTCCTTCTAAATCGAGTATCGTCTCTATGGAAACGACTGGCTTTTGTTTTGAGATACGACAATCACATTTCCGATCCACTAATCCGTCTTTACTGCATCCCTCACTAATACACATTGACGAATTCACACGGAAATTGCGTCGCCATGAAATACTATGTGTTCTATGACTTCTCCTTCTAAATCGAGTATCGTTTCTATGGAAACGACTGGCTTCTCTTTTGCGATACGAGCATCTCCCTCTCGATGCACTAATCCTTCTTTACTGCATCCCTCACTCCCTCTCATTCACGAATTCACACGGAAATTGCGTCGCTATGAAATACTATGGGTTCTATGACTTCTCCTTCCAAATCGAGTAACGTTTCTATGGAAACGACAGGATTTTCTTTTGGGATA